>NC_133505.1:80907500-81532500 GCF_049354715.1 Callithrix jacchus | reverse complement strand
CTGCCAAGATTTACAAAGAATATACTCCATTAACTTCTTACATATTTTTCTCCTTTTACTAAAACCCAACATGTATTCTTATCTACTCTGCTAAAACTGCCCTGCCAAGGCCAGTAATGATCTCCCAGTCATCAAATATGTTCATTGTCTTTTGCTATTTTCACCTTTCTATGCAGGCTTCAACTGTGTCAACAGTCTTCTTGTATCAAAACTCTTACTTCTGGTTCACTAGGAGTTCTTCTGCTCCCATCCCCACCCATATTCTCTATCCCCTGGCACCAAGCTAAATACATAGTCCATAGATTTCTTCTCTTCCCTTTGTCAGTCTTATCTAATGATAGACTCATGGCTTCAAATACTCCCTTGATGCTGACAAGTTCTACATATCTATTCACAGCTATTATTTATCTTTCAAGGTCAGTCTCATTTTTTTTTTTAACTGAACTCAACGTATTTCCTCTTTCGTGGGGACACCATCCTCTTGAGTGCTTATGCTGAAATTTTCACACCCTTAACACTTCACTTTCCCTGGTTTGCCAGCAAGTAATCAATATTCATTGTGCCTTCATAGCAACTATCACACCCATTCCCTCTCTCTTTATTCTTATCGCCACTATCTTACTTTACTTTAGGGCCTCCCGACTTCCCATCCTCATGATCCTTTGCTGCAATCTCCAAATTGTCTTTCTGCTTCTATTTTTCTCCTTCTACATTGTTTTATACAAAGCTAGGATCTTCTGAAACATCCCTTGAAAGCCTTCAATAACTCTCCATTACAAAATCAAGTCTAAACTTTTTATTCTGACATTCAATTTTTTACTTCATTAACTGACCTGTATTGAGATGCCACCCTACGTAACAACTTCATTTAAAAAAAAAAAAAAAAAAAAAAAAAAAGCCCCAGCCTCAAGGCGCGGTGGCTCATGCCTGTAAACCAAGCATTTTGGGAGACTGAGGCACTCAGATAACGAGGTCAGGAGTTTGAGACCAGCCTGCTCAACATGGTGAAATCCCATCTCTACTAAAAATACAAAAATTAGCCAGGTGTGGTGGCCCATGCCTGTAATCCCAGCTACTCAGAAGGCTGAGTAGCTCAAGGAGAATCACTTGAACCTGGGAGGCGGAATGTTGCAGTGAGCTGAGATCCTGCCACTGCACTCCAACCTGGATGATAGATTGAGACTCCATCTCAAAAAAAAAAAAAAAAGAGCCCAGCCTTCTTGAATCAGTTTCTGCCTTTGAGGGAACTCAGTGCACTTTAGGTTTACTATCAATAATGTAGTTGTTTGGCTTCTGATTAGTGACAAATATTTCATCTTAGCTGAGTTCAAATACAAATAACACCATCCCAAAACTGTCACCAAGTTTTACTTTTTGAAGAACAAGAGATGACTTTCAATAAAAGATCTTCCATCACATTATTTTTTACTTGTCTGTGAAAGGACTGGCTTTCTTCAGTCAAATGCAAAGCTGTGTGCTCTGGCTCTGTGTAGTTGAAAGGGTAGTAACTCAACCACGTAACTAATTTGAAATGCATCCTATCTTTTTGTTTTCTAACGAAAGTAAAATCTTTCATGTTTCTTTATTTATGTCAATTGACAAACTAAAAGTGTATATATTTGGGTACAACATGATGTTTTGAAATGTATACAATGTGAAATGGCATGTGATAAGGTTTAAAATCTACTCTCAGCAATTTTCAAGAGTATAACATGTAATTATAATAACCATGTTCCCTATGTTGTATAATAGATCTCTTGAACCTATTCCTCCTAGCTAACTGAAATTTTGTATACTTTGACCAACATTGCCTCAACCCTACCCCACCCCCAGTCACTGGTCACCACCGTTTTAGTCTCTGCTTCTATGTCAACTTTTTAAGACTCCATGTGTAAGTGAAATCATGCAGTACTTGTCTTTCTGTGCCTGGTTTATTTCTCTTAACATACTGCCAGTATATAGGAATGTGCCATAAGACATATTTTTGTCCTCATAAAAGACGTTTATCTATCAATTAACAAAATATTGCTTATTTGATCAATACTTTATGATTTAACCTATGAATTTAAAGATAAAAATCACTGAAAATTAAAGTTACCAATTATTTTTATGAGTTAGAAATCCACTAAAATTTTGTAAAACAATGCTACAGAATGTTGGCTAATTCTATCAAAGTAAATATCAAATACCATCCTAAAATTTAAACACATTTTATATAGCATAAAACTTCAGAAGTTTTTACAAGAAAACAAGTCATTACAACCAAAATGCTCACCCTTTTTTGCCTGATGTGAGACTAAAACAGAAAGGTGAGTGAATTAATTGATCACCCCACCTACCATTTTCTCACACTCCATGTGCTAATTCTTTCAGGTTTTCCCTGGTACTATCAGCTCCACCCGCAATATCTCAGTCTCCACATTCCTGACTCTTGACTTGAGTCTAGTACCAAGGGTCCAGAGCTGCTTTCTTAATGAAGCTGCTTCTTAGTATCTTCCAGCTGAGCATGAAAGAAACATACTTTGCCTACATAGCACCCAAAAGTCTTTCTTTGATCCCATTTCTTAATTAACGCTAAGCATTTTTTGTTGACTTTCTAATACAGGTAAAGTTTACATATCACATGTAACAAGTTGATCTGAAAATAATAATTTTAACATAAAATACTAACAAGGATTGGTGGGTCATCCAGTGAAAATCTGTCGAGAAAATACCGGACACTGTCAGAAGACACAATGTGAACTCTAACGATGCCGCTTTTCAGCTAAACAACTCTTAATATGGTGCATTTGAACTTCACTTTCCTTAGCTGCAAAACCAAGTAATTCTCCCCAGTGATAGTTTACATGTAAGTAAAAAGTAAAAAGATGTGACCATCTTTTTATGAAACTGTAAGATAATACATAAATATGAGGCATGCCTCTTATGAGTCCTCAGGAAAATCTCTCCTTAGCAAAACCAGGTTCTTTAGGTCACATTTCTATCCCTGCTTCCTATTTGGAACAAAGTTCACACCTCAGGGAAACTAGTATTTCTCAGGATGAAAGACATCTCATTCCAAGTGTCTCTGTATGCAACTGAAAAGTACACTTTGATTGACTAACAGCTGTATAACTGAAGAAAATGGAGCTAAAATGGGACTTAGGTAATATTAAGGTGAACCTGAGAAATATTTAAGCAAGAAATACTGCCAGGTTTTAGCCTGAGGATGCAGAAATATGATATAAAAATAAGTATATTTCTCATGAAATCCCTGCAGAAGTTGCATTTATTCAGATCAGAAGACACACTCCAAAATCTATGGGTTACTTAAGGACCAGCTATAATCTGCCTGGAGAGGAAGAAAACAAAACCTTAACATCTTCCTTTCCAGATCATCTCTTCTCTTATATGGCAACATCTTTCATGAACTTTTATAACCTTCTGAGAACAGAAAGTCATAAAGTACATTCCCTATTTTCAAGTAATTAATATACCTCAAGATATATTCTTCTCATATAAAATGACATACAGGGGAGGTGGCTAACTTCTCAGGCTAGAAATGTAACTTGTTTATATTTATAGAACACAAATATAAAACAAAACACATGCATATATTTAGGTATTGAATACAAGACTACAACAGAAAGCACTGGTTGTCAGTAATAGCCTAACACTTGAAAGAAGGGACTCCTGACAATTACAAAAGACATTAGAAGCAAGGCTAGCTTCTCTCTGTTATGAAATCTCTGTCCAACCCATTTCAAACATGGCTCCTTTAGTACCACTTAACAGTCTTTTGATTATAGCAATTTTCATACAAACATGAGAGTGCTCTCTTCATTGATATTTTGAATGTTTACATTTATATGTAAGTAATTTAACTTTGAAACTTAAAATGCCAACTTTCTAGTAGTAGCTTTTACAGATTGCAATTGTCTAAGTGCAAACTTTACATGATGATAAAAAGATAGGTGTATGGATAGAGAGATAAATGACAGTGAAGCAGCCAGAATTTAAGAGCTTTCATGTCTGTGCATGCGTCTATATCTATACATATTCCTATTGGAATGGAGGATAACTTTTTAAATTACACTACTTTAGACAACCTTCTAGTCTGTTATATGTGAGGTCAGCTATGAAATGAAACAATCATTTTTTCTCTGAACCAAAGAAAACATCAAACAACAGACAAGACTTTTACAAAATGATTCTTCTTACACTGCAAACCTGTGTCTTTTTAAAAATCTTAGGTAAAAATTATTTCCAAAATTGGTTTGGGGCCTTAAAATTTTTTATGTTTATGTTCCTTAAAGTCCTTTTCTGATGTCTCTGCCTCTATGACAGGTTCCCAGAAAAATCTGTTCTGTCCACTTCCTGAAAAAATTCTACCTCCTACAAGAAACTCTCCTCTCAAAATTATTTGATTGAGAAATAGCAATATTGAGATCTGTCTATACAGAATTTGCATTTAAGTTAATCATAATGTTTATGTCTTATGTAACCCTTGTAATCAAGGAAATAATTGTAATCTCAGTTTTACAATGAAGGAAGGAAAGCATATGTACAATTTAAACTGACAAAGCCAACTATAATATATAACAAGTAAACTGCTTTCAAGAGTCTGACACACTTGAAATGAGGAATCACAGGTCCTTGTTCCACTCCTTGCTACAGCTACTTAACAAAGCAAGCACTCTGGATTTCAGTTTCCTGCCCGTGGCACTAATATTTGCCCTGCCTGCCACAGAGGACCATAATTAGAATCAAATGAGATCATGTATTTTAAAACCCCATAGTACTTTCATTGCTTTATTATTACTCTTTAGGCAAAGACTATTCCAAATTATTTGGTTTTTCAGGGAAACAGAAGCTTTCAGCCTACTATCAAATCCTAGAACTAGGTCTTTTTAGTAGCTTAAATGTTTTCACTATCTGACAGAAATACCTAACTGAAGACATGGGGCATAAAAGGTCTTGCTAAAGATAGAATTGGTTAAGTAAATGCTAAGATTATATAAGTTTTAAGACACTGTTGAGGATAGTGGGAGGACTGTGGGGAGTTATGGACACAACTAAACCAAACCTAATAGAGTAGAAGAAGCACTGAGCAGAGTTGAGAGAGCTGGCTGAGGGTCCTAACCACCAACTTCCTCTCTTTGTCACTTAAATTTTAGTTAGAACTCTATGGCCTTGAATTCCCTAAGCAATTGCCTCAAAATTCACTTTCTTTCCCTTAAAAGAAAATCTCTTTGAATAAGAATTAAATGTTCTGGCAACCCTCCCCACTCCCTGGCATTATGTATTCTGAGCAACCATTAATAGAAAAGTTAGGGCAATTATTACAAGCTTAAATTCATCTTTCTAAAATAGCATTTTTGCCTTGTCATTCCGCTTCATAAAACTTCCAGTCTTCTCACTGACCTTAAGATGAAGTCCAGGAGCCTTAAGCGTCCTTAGAAGGATCATCACAATACAGCTTCACTCTCCATTCCACATCCTCTCTTAATACCCCAACAGCACGAGTGCCGGTTTGAAGTTATTTCCACTCCCTCCCCAGCCTCATGTGCAATCCCTTCTCTCTATCTATTGAAATTCTAAGCATCTTACGGTTAACTATAAAGATCGTCCATCTTTGAAGACCTCTAGCTATACAAACCAACCTCATTTACCTACAATTGAGTAACTGTTAACTGTATTAATTCATTTTCATACTGCTATAAATAACTGCCCAAGGCTAGGTAACTTAACAAGGAAAGAAATTTAATTGATTCAGTTCAGCATGGCTGGGGAAGCCTGAAAAAACTTACATGTCGAAAGGCCAAGGGGAAGCAAGGCACCTTCTTCTCGAGGTCGAAAGAAGTACCGACCAAAGCAGGAGGAGCCCCTTATAAACCATCAGATGTGCGCGAACTCATTCGCTATTATAAGAAAAGCGTGGGGGAAACTGCCCCCATGATTCAATTACCTCCATCTGGTCTCTCCCTTAACACATGGGAATTATGGGGATTTCGGTTCAAGATGTGGTTTGGATGGGCTCACAAAGCCTAACTGTATCAACTGCATCCCTCATTTTTTTGCTACTATCTGATATTTTTCTCTTTTGCTACTGATTGTCTCATGAACGTGTGCCTATGTTTTGCATATAAATTACAAGCAACTGATAAAGGGATTAACTTGAAAGTACAAACAATCTTCAAAGCCATTGTAAGAAAAAGCAACAAAGGACAGAGATGAAAATAAGTGTTAGTACTATCAGCCTCACAGATCCTCAAAATTCCCAAAGCATTGTTTTATTAGGGTGATGACAATTTAGTTCTATTTTCTATGGGAGACATGAGGTTGTGTTTTCATCTTCCAATGCTATGTTTGTGTCCAGTTTAGCCTATGCTTTCCTGAAAATGTATTAAGTATAAGAAGTATCAGAACAGAAAGACCAAATGTTCCCTCCCATTAAAACTGTCACCAAAGCATATACACACACATCCACATCATTAAAAAAAAAAAAGATTTGAGACTATTATAGTTTAATTTATACCAAGTGTAGGTGTGGGTAATATTTCTGAACATCTTTAGCTATTTGTCATTCATTTCTTCCACTTGAACAATCTTCATCTATTGAAAGTCAGAGAGAAACGAGGTAAGGAAACAAAGTTACACCAAATTTAACCCTTCATTGCAACCACTTCACAGTCTTAGATCTCTTCAGATTTAGAGGGTTATGAATTAGCTGCTTCCAAATTCAGGTGCTTGAATAATACATACAAAGCTTGATCATGTTTTTCAATTGGGCTTAAGTATTTTGAAGAAAATGCCAGCCTGACCAATGTGGTGAAACCTCATCTCTACTAAAAATACAAAAATTAGCTGGGCATGCTGGCACATGTCTGTAATACCAGCTACTCTGGAGGTTGAGGAAGGAGAATCACTTGAACCTGGAGGGAGAGGTTACAGTGAGCTGAGATCTCGCCACTGCACTCCAGCCTGGGTTACAGAGTGAGACTCCATCTAAAAAAGAAAGAAAGAAAATTATTATTGAATGAAATAGAATTAAAACTCAAGTTGTAAATACTCTCTGTGTAGCCTATCTCTTAACTAAAGCATTTTGTATCATGGAGATTTTACATTTTTCCGCAATTTAGTATATGTTAATTCCTACCTGTTGGAACAGATTAGAGACCAACTAGAAGAACTCTGGTGAGAAGTGCTAAAGAGGCTAAACTGTAAAGTATTGAGAAAGAATACCAAGAACTTATAGAAATACCCCATGTTTACGCCAAGTTGCTGTATTAGAAAAGAACATTGAGACAAAAGTAGAAACCCCAAGGGAAACGAATTCACAAATTAGAGAACTAAGCTAAAATATACTGATGAAATGCCAAAGAAATCTATGCAAAAGCTAACCTGGGAGGAATATTGTATGCAGAACCTGTCTATTTGTAACAAGCTGAGGTTTCTAAAAATTGTAGAGTAGGCTTGACTTTATTCGAACTGATAATAACCACCCCACTAAAAAGGTTCTCTGAGGGCTTTCAGCTGAGACAAATAGGTGGGTATACAAGTTTCCTCACCGGTCTCCCTCCTCACCTGACCCTCGACTGCCTCTTAGCCTCAGGTTCTTCTACTCATACTTATTTAGATTTTCTATCAACTCCAGCTGATAGCTGTTCTTTCCAGTTGGTTTTCACCAAGTCTGTTGTAGTGAACTGCTGTATTAGTCTGTTCTCACATTGCTATAAAAAAAATCTGAGACTGAGTAATTTATTTTTTAAAAACTGAGGTATAATTGGCTCACAGTTCCACAGGCCATACAGGAAGCATGGCTGGAGAGGCCTCAGGAAGCTTTTACTCATGGCAGAAGGCAAAGCTGAAACAGACATGTTTATATGGCCAGAGCCCGAGGAAAAAGGAGAAAGGGGAGGTGATACACACTATCAAACAACCAGATCTTGTGAGAATTCACTCTCTATCAGGAGAAAAGCACCAAAAAGATGATGCTAAGCCATTCATAAAGGATCTACCAACGTGATTAAATTACCTCCCACTAGGCCGCCCTCCAACATTTATGATTACATTTCGACATGAGATTTGGTGGGGTCACAGACTCAAACTGTATCACCTGCCTACTCTTTATCTCTCTGTGTTTAGACTCTTTCATTTCAGTATGAACATCTCAAAGGAAACACACCCTGCTACCTGCCTCATGTTATGGCAATCAACTAGCTTTATCCTCAAGAAAATTGCTATTATAAAAGAATGATGTCACTAGCATGCCTTATAAAATAAAGTAACCCTTGTATTCTGTAACATTATACCACACATTTTGAAGACTTTTTAATTATTGCCAATGGCAAAATGTCCCAAAAATTGATACAATATCATTTCCTTAAAAAAAACTATTTTTGAGCCCTCAAGACCTCTCTTTTACTCATGGGTTCCCTCCAAGATATATCCGTCCTCACCTTGTTTGATTTGGCCTTATGTCTGGGACCCACTAGCTTAATGTAGCAATCCAATTTTATCTTATAATACATTTTTTCAATGGCAATTGGCCTACTGTTTTCATTTTCTTACCATGATTATGGTTATTTTGGCATTGCATAAGTTGAGTATACCTTCACCATTTCCCTCCCCTATCTCCCAGGGAGATAAATGAAATGTTCCTTTGCACAGGAGTGAACCTCATAATAAGGTTTTAAGAAATAACAGAATATGTCATTATCAAATATTATATAAAATGTAATCTAAAGAAGTTTTACTTTTGTGTTGCCCAATTGAAAACTAAATTTGCCTCTATTCTATGAACACTTTAGATAATGTACACAAAAACAGATTCGTAACTCCTTGTCTTTCCTGTCTCTTTCCTCAACCAGGAAATTCCTCCACCTCACATACATATTAAATCTTGTATATTCTTCAAACTTCAGCAAAAGTATTCTGTCCCAAAGGAAGCCTTCTTAATATCACAAAACATTCCTGGTCTCCCACTAACAGTCTATTCTTTCATGTCCCCTCATGATTAAGCCCACCCTCACCATCTAGACCTCACCATCAAAAAAACCTATTCTGTCACTCATCCCGTTAGAACTCTGCCATGTGGCTGATGACAATTCAATCAAATCAGACGTTTCATCTAAAAGTCAGTCAATCACTAACAGACATTATAGCTGCGATGTTAGATAGAAAGAGCCCAACAGCAGCCTTCATTGCTTTAAACAAATGGATTCATGACAGGAGTTTTTAGACACAATGACAGATGCACAAGGGAATATTTTAGAGTAAAAGATGACTTTATAACTCCTTAAATGGGGCATCCATAGATGGTATCAGTACTAACACTATCTTTCCAGAAATTTGTAGCCAAAAAAACCAGATACTAAAATTCAAATCTAAACAGGAATTAAAATAAACAAAGGGTTCAGGAAACTATTCAAGCTTTTACAGATCTTCCTATGGACTTTTTTTTTTTTTTTTTTTTTTTGCTATAGCACACAACAATTTTTTTTTTTTAATTTTTTATTGGATTATAGGTTTTGGGTTACATGAGCAGAGCATGCAAGACAGTTGCGTAGGTACGCACATGGCAGTGTGCTTTGCTTTTCTTCTCCCCTTCACCCACATTTGGCATTTCTCCCCAGGCTATCCCTCCCCACCTCCCCCTCCCACTGGCCCTCCCCTTTTCCCCCCAATAGACCCCAGTGTTTAGTACTCCCCTTTCTGTGTCCATGTGTTCTCATTTTTCATCACCCACCTATGAGTGAGAATATGTGGTGTTTCATTTTCTGTTCTTGTGTCAGTTTGCTGAGGATGATGTTTTCCAGATTCATCCATGTCCCTACAAACGACACGAACTCATCATTTCTAATTGCTGCATAATATTCCATGGTGTATATGTGCCACATTTTTCCAATCCAGTCTATTATCAATGGGCATTTGGGTTGATTCCAGGTCTTTGCTATTGTAAACAGTGCTGCAATGAACATTCGTGTACATGTGTCCTTAGAGTAGAACGATTTATAGTCTTTTGGATATATACCCAGTAATGGGATTGCTGGGTCAAATGGAATTTCTATTTCTAAGGCCTTGAGGAATCGCCACACCGTCTTCCACAATGGTTGAACTAATTTACACTCCCACCAACAGTGTAAAAGTGTTCCTTTTTCTCCACATCCTCTCCAGCATCTGTTGTCTCCAGATTTTTTAATGATCGCCATTCTAACTGGCGTGAGATGGTATCTCAATGTGGTTTTGATTTGCATCTCTCTGATGACCAGTGACGATGAGCATTTTTTCATATGATTGTTGGCCTCATATATGTCTTCTTTCGTAAAGTATCTGTTCATATCCTTTGCCCACTTTTGAATGGGCTTGTTTGTTTTTTTCCTGTAAATCTGCTTGAGTTGTTTGTAAATTCTGGATATCAGCCCTTTGTCAGATGGGTAGACTGCGAAAATTTTTTCCCATTCTGTTGGTTGCCGATCCACTCTAGTGACTGTTTCTTTTGCCGTGCAGAAGCTGTGGAGTTTCATTAGGTCCCATTTGTCTATTTTGGCTTTTGTTGCCAATGCTCTTGGTGTTTTGTTCATGAAGTCCTTGCCTACTCCTATGTCCTGGATAGTTTTGCCTAGATTTCCTTCTAGGGTTTTTATGGTGCCAGGTCTTATGTTTAAGTCTTTAATCCATCTGGAGTTAATTTTAGTGTAAGGTGTCAGGAAGGGGTCCAGTTTCTGCTTTCTGCACGTGGCTAGCCAGTTTTCCCAACACCATTTGTTAAACATGGAATCTTTGCCCCATTGCTTGTTTTTGTCAGGTTTATCAAAGATTGTATAGTTGTATGTATGTTGTGTTGCCTCCAGTGCCTCTGTTTTGTTCCATTGGTCTATATCTCTGTTTTGGTACCAGTACCATGCTGTTTTGATTACTGTAGCCTTGTAGTATAGTTTGAAATCCGGTAGTGTGATGCCCCCCGCTGAGTTCTTTTTGCTTAGAATTGACTTGGCTATGCGGGCTCTCTTTTGGTTCCATATGAAGTTCATGGTGGTTTTTTCCAGTTCTGTGAAGAAAGTCAATGGTAGCTTGATGGGGATAGCATTGATTCTGTAAATTACTTTGGGCAGTATAGCCATTTTCACAATATTAATTCTTCCTAACCATGAACATGGAATGTTTCTCCATCTGTTTGTGTCCTCTCTGATTTCGTTGAGCAATGGTTTGTAGTTCTCCTTGAAGAGGTCCCTTACGTTCCTTGTGAGTTGTATTCCAAGGTATTTTATTCTTTTTGTAGCAATTGCGAATGGCAGTTCGCTCTTGATTTGGCTTTCTTTAAGTCTGTTATTGGTGTAGACGAATGCTTGTGATTTTTGCACATTGATTTTATATCCTGAGACTTTGCTGAAGTTGTTTATCAGTTTCAGGAGTTTTTGGGCTGAGGCGATGGGGTCTTCTAGGTATACTATCATGTCGTCTGCAAATAGAGACAATTTGGCTTCCACCTTTCCTATTTGAATACCCTTTATTTCTTTTTCTTGCCTGATTGCTCTGGCTAGAACTTCCAGTACTATATTGAATAGGAGTGGTGAGAGAGGGCATCCTTGTCTAGTACCAGATTTCAAAGGGAATGCTTCCAGTTTTTGCCCATTCAGTATGATATTGGCTGTTGGTTTGTCATAAATAGCTTTTATTACTTTGAGATACGTTCCATCGATACCGAGTTTATTGAGGGTTTTTAGCATAAAGGGCTGTTGAATTTTGTCAAATGCCTTTTCTGCGTCAATTGAGATAATCATGTGGTTTTTGTTTTTGGTTCTGTTTATGTGGTGAATTACGTTGATAGACTTGCGTATGTTGAACCAGCCTTGCATCCCCAGGATGAATCCTACTTGATCATGATGAATAAGTTTTTTGATTTGCTGTTGCAATCGGCGTGCCAATATTTTATTGAAGATTTTTGCATCTATGTTCATCATGGATATTGGCCTGAAGTTTTCTTTTCTTGATGGGTCTCTGCCGGGTTTTGGTATCAGGATGATGTTGGTCTCATAAAATGATTTGGGAAGGATTCCCTCTTTTTGGATTGTTTGAAATAGTTTTAGAAGGAATGGTACCAGCTCCTCCTTGTGTGTCTGGTAGAATTCGGCTGTGAACCCATCTGGACCTGGGCTTTTTTTGTGAGGTAGGCTCTTAATTGCTGCCTCAACTTCAGACCTTGTTATTGGTTTATTCATAGTTTCAGCTTCCTCCTGGTTTAGGCTTGGGAGGACACAGGAGTCCAGGAATTTATCCATTTCTTCCAGGTTTACTAGTTTATGCGCATAGAGTTGTTTGTAATATTCTCTGATGATGGTTTGAATTTCTGTGGAATCTGTGGTGATTTCCCCTTTATCATTTTTTATTGCATCTATTTGGTTGTTCTCTCTTTTATTTTTAATCAATCTGGCTAGTGGTCTGTCTATTTTGTTGATCTTTTCAAAAAACCAGCTCTTGAATTTATTGATTTTTTGAAGGGTTTTTCGTGTCTCAATCTCCTTCAGCTCAGCTCTGATCTTAGTAATTTCTTGTCTTCTGCTGGGTTTTGAGTTTTTTTGATCTTGCTCCTCTAGCTCTTTCAATTTTGACGATAGGGTGTCAATTTTGGATCTCTCCATTCTCCTCATATGGGCACTTATTGCTATATACTTTCCTCTAGAGACTGCTTTAAATGTGTCCCAGAGGTTCTGGCACGTTGTGTCTTCATTCTCATTGGTTTCGAAGAAATTCTTTATTTCTGCCTTCATTTCGTTGTTTACCCAGTCAACATTCAAGAGCCAGTTGTTCAGTTTCCATGAAGCTGTGCGGTTCTGGGTCGGTTTCTGAATTCTGAGTTCTAACTTGATTGCACTATGGTCTGAGAGGCTGTTTGTTATGATTTCAGTTGTTTTGCATTTGTTGAGCAGTGCTTTACTTCCAATTATGTGGTCAATTTTAGAGTAGGTGTGATGTGGTGCTGAGAAGAATGTGTATTCTGTGGATTTGGGGTGGAGAGTTCTGTAAATGTCCACCAGGTTTGCTTGCTCCAGGTCTGAGTTCAAGCCCTGGGTATCCTTGTTGATTTTCTGTCTGGTTGATCTGTCTAGTATTGACAGTGGAGTGTTAAAGTCTCCCACTATTATTGTGTGGGAGTCTAAGTCCTTCTGTAAGTCATTAAGAACTTGCCTTATGTATCTGGGTGCTCCTGTGTTGGGTCCATATATGTTTAGGATCGTTAGCTCTTCTTGTTGTATCGATCCTTTTACCATTATGTAATGGCCTTCTTTGTCTCTTTTGATCTTTGTTGCTTTAAAGTCTATTTTATCAGAGATGAGAATTGCAACTCCTGCTTTTTTTTGCTTTCCATTAGCTTGGTAAATCTTCCTCCATCCCTTTAATTTGAGCCTTTGTGTATCCTTGCATGTGAGATGGGTTTCCTGGATACAGCACACTGATGGGTTTTGGATTTTTATCCAATTTGCCAGTCTGTGTCTTTTGATTGGTGCATTTAGTCCATTTACATTTAGGGTTAATATTGTTATGTGTGAATTTGATACTGCCATTTTGATTCTAAGTGGCTGTTTTGCCTGTTAGTTGTTGTAGATTCTTCATTATGTTGAAGCTCTTTAGCATTCAGTGTGATTTTGGAATGGCTGGTACTGATTGATCCTTTCTATGTGTAGTGCCTCTTTTAGGAGCTCTTGTAAAGCAGGCCTGGTGGTGACAAAATCTCTGAGTACTTGCTTGTTCGCAAAGGATTTTATTCTTCCTTCACTTCTGAAGCTCAGTTTGGCTGGATATGAAATTCTGGGTTGAAAGTTCTTTTCTTTAAGAATGTTGAATATTGGCCCCCACTCTCTTCTGGCTTGTAGTGTTTCTGCCGAGAGATCTGCTGTGAGTCTGATGGGCTTCCCTTTGTGGGTGACCCGACCTTTCTCTCTGGCTGCCCTTAGTATTCTCTCCTTTATTTCAACCCTGTTGAATCTGACAATTATGTGCCTTGGGGTTGCTCTTCTTGCGGAATATCTTTGTGGTGTTCTCTGTATTTCCTGCAATTGAGTGTTGGCCTGTCTTGCTAGGTGGGGGAAATTTTCCTGGATGATGTCCTGAAGAGTATTTTCCAGCTGGGATTCATTCTCTTCGTCCCCTTCTGGTACACCTATCAAACGTAGGTTAGGTCTTTTCACATAGTCCCACATTTCTTGGAGACTTTGTTCATTCCTTTTAGTGCTTTTTTCTCTGATCTTGGTTTCTCGTTTTATTTCATTGAGTTGGTCTTCGACTTCAGATATTCTTTCTTCTGCTTGGTCAATTCGGCTATTGAAACTTGCGTTTGCTTCGCGAAGTTCTCGTATTGTGTTTTTCAGCTCCTTTAATTCATTCATATTCCTCTCTAAGGTATCCATTCTTGTTATCATTTCCTCGAATCTTTTTTCAAATCTTTTTTCAAGGTTCTTAGTTTCTTTGCATTGATTTAATACATGATCTTTTAGCTCACAAAAGTTTCTCATCATCCATCTTCTGAAGTCTAATTCTGTCATTTCGTCACAGTCATTCTCCGTCCAGCTTTGTTCCCTTGCTGGGGAGGAGTCTTGGTCCTTTCTAGGAGGCGATGTGTTCTGGTTTTGGGTGTTTTCCTCCTTTTTGCGCTAGTTTCTTCCCATCTTTGTGGATTTGTCCGCTGGTCGTCTGCGTAGTTGCTGACTTTTCGTTTGGGTCTCTGAGTGGACACCCAGAATGTTGATGATGAAGTATTTCTGTTGCTTGGTTTTCCTTCTACCAGTCTAGCCCCTTCGCTGTACGACTGTTGAGGTCCGCTCCAGACCCTGCTTGTCTGGGGTGCACCTCTAGTAGCCATGGCACAGCGAGGGATGCTACCAGTTTCTTTTTCTGTTCTCTTTGTCCCAGAATGATGCCTGCCTAATGACAGTCTTTTGGATATAGAGGGGTCAGGGAGCTGCTTGAGGAGACAGTTTGTACTTTATAGGGGTTTAATTGCTGAGCTGTGCACTCTGTTGTTCATTCAGGGCTGTTAGGCTGCTATGTTTGATTCTGCTGCAACACAGCTCATTAAACAACCCTTTTTTTTTTCTCAAATGCTCTGTGTTGAGGGGTTTGGGCTTTATTTTTGGATGTCCGATCAGGTGTCCTGCCCAGCTCAAAGGCAGACTAGCCACTGTTTGGCTTCCGAGGCTCCGCCCTGCTGTTGTGTGATTCGCGCTGTTCCTGCCGGCTCTGCTGTGGTCTCCGCCACGCCCTGCGGCGGAGTCTCTTCGTTGTAGCGTGTTGCCTCAGCAACGGCAGGCTGCGTCAGCAGTGGGCGTGTATCTCAGTAGGGACGGGTTGCCTCGGCAACGGCAGGCTGCGTCAGCAGTGGGCGTGTATCTCAGTTGGGGTGGGTTGCCTCGGCAACGGCTGGCTGCCTCAGCAGTGGGCGTGTATATCAGTTGGGGCAGGTTGCCTCCTTAGTGGTGGACGCCCCTCCCCCACAGAGCGTCTCGGACCGTCTGCCCGGGATAGTTTGAAATCGCGGTTTTGTTCGTCCCACTGGGTATCCCAAATGATCTGTCCCTGCAATCCCCTGGGCTGGGCTACTGTGCAAGTCTCATTCAGTCTCAAGTCCAGCCCTCTCAAGTCTCAGGTTGCCGGTTCAACAAGGCACCCGGACAAGCGCGCCCTGTGGGGATTGCTGGGTAGTGCCGGCCGCCGCCGCCCCGGCTGCCGGCTTCTCCAGGCAGACCTACTGCCTGGCGTCCCGTGTCTTTTTATACTTGGGAGTTTCCCCGTTCTGTGGGCAACAAAGATCAGTCTGGAAATGCAGCACTGACTCACCGTTTGCGAATTCAACGCGGGCTCCAATCCTGGGTTGTTCTCACAGCGCCATCTTGAGTCCCCTCTCAGCCCCTATGGACTTTTTTACTTCTAACTTCTGTTTATTTGTCCTTACAAAGAATATAGGTCTTATAATACTTTACCTTATTGGATCAACCTAGGCTTAATCTTAAAAATGAGGTGCTTTTTAAAATGCTATATAACCCTCATAAGTATTAAGATAGCTCTTTGATCATTTCCGTTATACTTGGACATAGTCTGGATACATCTCCTTCCACATAGTGCCTCCTGAAATAAGATAGATTCCGGTCTATTTCAGTTGGTTTCATATAAATAAAAAGCATGTGTTGTGTGTCTAAATTCTCCAGGTATAGGCATTCCTTCTGCAAAACACATCATTGGCAAAAGGCAAACCAAGTGACATTTTGAAAAAAATAGGAAATGATCACCTTACCCATTTTTGTAGACGTTTGACAGATTAAAAGAAAACATGTTGTACTATGTTTAATCTTGTAAGCTGCCTCAAATCCTTTCTAAGGACTAAACCCCAAATAATAGTAAAATTTGATTTTCTCTACTAAATATTTGGCATTTTTATTATGATCTTAATTAAAAAGACACACATAATGAATATTAGGGAAGCATAAGTGAATTGACATGGTCTACAGTAAATGTGAAATTGTTTAAGCCTTCCTAAAGCTGTTCTTAATAACAGAGTTTTACACGAGTGATATCCATGAACTTAAAATAATTAACCCCAGAGTCTTTATCCTAAACTCTTCTTTTTTAAAATTATGATAAGGACACTCATCATGAGATCTACCCTCAAAAATAATCTGGTATTGTTAAATACAGGCACAGTGTTGGTCAGCAGATCTCCAGAACTTATTCATCTTGCATAATAACTAAAATTGTATACCCTTTAAAAAGCAACTTTGCATTTTCCCCTCCCATCTCCTGGCAACCACCATACTTTCTACTCCTATGAATTTGGTATTATACATCATATGAGTGGAATCCTGAAGTATTTGTCTTTCTGTGACTGGCTTATTTCACTTAGCATAATGTCCTCCAGGTTCATCTTTGTTGTTGCACATGGCAGGATTCCTTCTTTTTGAGGATCAATAATATTCCATTGAATGTATATATCTTTATCCCTTTTTCTTTACCCATTCATCTGTCAATGAACATTTAGGTTGTTTTCATATCTTAGCAATTGTGAATAATGTTGCAATGAACATGAAAGTACAAATATCTCTTCAAGACCCTTATTTCAGTTCTTCTGAATAAACACCCAGATGTGAGATTACCAAATCATATGGTAGTCTATTTTCAACTTTTTGAGAAACCTACTTTTTTTCATAGTAAACTGCACATTTTACATTCCCACAAACATTCCACAAAGGTTCCAGTTTCCACACATCCTTAACAACACTTGTTATCTTTTGATAATATCTTTCTTAGCAAATGTGAGGTGGTATCTCGTTGTGGTTTTCATTTACATTTCCCAGATGATTAGGTATGTTGAATATCTTGTCATATGCTTATTGGCCATTTGTATGTCTTTGGAGAAATATCTAGTCAAGTTCTTTTGCCTATTTTTTAATCAGGTTGCCAGTGTTTAGGATTCTTGTCTTTGTTTTCTCTAGGTCTTTGTTTTTGTTTTGTTGGTTTTTTTCCTCCCCCACCCCCTGCCCTGCGCAGTTAAGTCTTAGGAATTCCTATATATTTTGGAAATTAACACCTTATTAGAGGTATGGTTTATAAATATTTTCTTCCATTCTATGTATTTTGGAAATTAACACCTTATTAGAGGTATGGTTTGTAAATATTTTCTCCCATTCTGTAGATTGTTTTTTCACTCAGTTGACTGTTTCCTTTGCTGCTTTTTAGTTTGATGTCATTCCAGATGTCTGTTTTTGTTTTTGTTGCCTGTGCTTTTGGTGTCATATATAAGAGACTACTGCCAAGACCAATCTCAAGGAGATATTTCCCATGTCTTCTTCTAACAGTTTTACAGTTTCAGGTCTTACATTTTAGTCTTTTATGCATTTTGAGTTGATTTTTTAGACAGGACTCATCTAGTGTGAGACAAGGCTCCAATTTCATTCTTTTGCAAGTGTGTATCTAGTTTTTCCAACACTATTTATTAAAGAGACCATCTTTTCCTCATTGTATATTCTTGGCACCCTTATTGAAAACCAGTTCACCACCTATGTGTGCATTTATCTCTGGGTTCTTTATTCTGATCCATTGGTGTATATGTCTGTTTTCATGCCAGTACCATTTTGTTTTACTTATTGTTACTTTGAAATATATTTTAAAATAGAGACTTGAGGTCTTCAGCTTTGTTCTTTTTCCGCAAAATTGTTTTGGTTGTTCAAGGTCCCTTGTGGTTCCATCTGAATTCAAAGATTTTTTTTTTTCCTGTAAAATGTTATTAGGCTTTTGATAGGGATTGCATTGAGTTTATAGATTGCTTCAGGTCACATGCACATTTTAGCAGTACTAAATCTTTCTACATATAAACCAGGGAAGGCTTTTCATTTATTTCTATCTTCTTTCATTTGTTTCATCAAATTTTTGTAATTTTCAATGTTCAATCTTTCACCTCCTTAGTTTAGTTTATTCTTATGTTTTGGAGTGGGTTTTTTTGTTTTTCTTTTTCTTTCTTTCTTTTTTTTTTTTTTTTTTTTTGATGCTATTGTAAATGGTATTCTTTCCTTAATTTCCTTTCTGGATAGAATCATTTTAGTGTATAAAAACAAAGCTAATTTTTGTGTGTTACTCTTTATCCTGGAACTTTACTGAATTTATTTATTAGTCCTAACAGGGTTTTTAATGGAATCTCAAGGGTTGTCTACACATAAGATTATATCATCCACAAACAGAAAGAATATTCCTTCCCAAATTGGATGCCTTTTTTTTCCCCTAATTGCTCTGGATAGGACCTCTAGTGCTACATTGACTAGAAGTGGTGAAAGTGGGCATGTTTGCCTTCTTTCTGATCTTAGAATAAAGTTTTGATTTTTTTCACCATTGAGTGTGATGTTAACTGTGGTGAACTAGAAGTGGTGAAAGTGGGCATGTTTGCCTTCTTTCTGATCTTAGAAAAAAGTTTTAATTTTTTCACCATTGAGTGTGATGTTAACTGTGAGCTTTTCACATATGGCCTTGATTATGTTAATGTAATTTTCTATTATTCCTAGTTTATTGAGAATTTTTATCATTTCAAGAGTGTTGACTTTTGTCAAATCCTCTTTCTGCATCTATTGAGATAATTATATTATTTTTATTCTTCATTGTGTTAATCTGAAACATTACAATAATTTTTGTATGTCAAATAATCCTTGCATCCCTTGCATGCATTTATGTTCATCCAGGATTTTGGCCTATAGTTTTCTTTTCTTGTGGTGTTTTTGTCTGCCTTTCATATCAGGATAATGCTGGCCTTATAAAATGAGTTGGAAGTATTCCTTCCTATTCATGTTTTTTTAAGAGTTTGAGGATTGACATTAATTCCTGGCATGTTTGGTATAATTTACTAGTGAAGCCAACTAGTCTGGACTTTTCTTTTTTGGAAGGATTTTGACTACTGACTCCATCTTTTTATTAGTAATAAGCCTGTTTAGATTCTCTATTTCTTCATTATTTATTCTTGGCAAATTGTGTGTCTAGGAATTTATCTCTTTCTTCTAGGTTATCTCATTGTTATATAATTATTCATAGTAGTCTCTTATAATCTTTTTTATTTCTGTGGCATTTGTTATAATGTCTCCTTTATTTATGACTTGATTTATCTGAGTTTTGTCTCTTGTTTTATTTGTTAGTCTAGCTAAAGTTTTGCCGATTTTTTTTATATTTTCAAAAAATAAACTCAGTTTTATTTTTTTCTATTGTTTTCCTCTACTCTATTTATTTCTCCTCTAATCTTTATTCTTTCCTTACACTAATTTTAGGCTTAGTTTGTTTTCTTTTTCTAGTTTCTTGAAGTAGGACACTAATTTACATATTTGAGATCTTTCTTTCTTGTTATAGGAGCAACTTTCATTGCTATATGTTTTCCCTTAGCACTAGTTTTGCTGCATCCCACAAGTTTTGGTATGTTGTGTTTTCATTTTTTGTCTCAAGGCATTATCTAATTTCCCTTTCAATTTCTTCTTTGTATTTTTTCATTATCTGCTTCTCAGCAATTTATATATGTAGTTTAACACCTAATACAGATCACTTGAAAATTAATCTCCTGTTATCTAAAATTCAATTACCTAAAACATAATTCTGAAAACTATTACAATACTGAGTTCCACTGACTGAAAACTTGAGAGCTGGAGGATACTAGAGGTCCAATTTTCTATTTTCTTTCACGTAGCAATATTTTTTAAAAGAACAGAATATAGGGTCCTCTGTTCTTGAGATATATTCTTTCTTGTTCTCAATAGGTTTTGGTCTGTTATCTCTGAATAAAAATGATAAAAATCTGTTTTTCCTATCTTCTTTCTTCTATATAGTTTTTGTTGCTCTACCGTCTATGGACAGTGCATGAGATAGTAGAGGAAGGAAACCTTATACCTGACATAGCCGGAAGGAAAAGAGGTTAAGGCATGGATTATCTCCTTACAATACACTCATATGAGGTATTTATTAAAGCTGTATAAAGTAGTTTTTAGATTGTAACACCTATTAATATATTAGTGTGTTTTATTCAATTAATTATGGATTTAAATTATGGTTGAATTAGACCCAATTTTGTTGGGTTCATTAATTAAACCCAATAAAACAAAGTTGAATTAATTCAACCTTGTTTACATAATTTTATATATCAAAATGTTGAAATCTACTTTTAGAATTTTGATAACTTAATAAAACAATTACTTTATACATCCTGCTGCTCATATTTTTATATTTGGCCATTAACTAAATGGTGAATAAAGCCGTTTAGAAAGTTTTCATAGCTCTTGTATTTTGTAAAATAAAAGCCATAAAAAAGAATATCATGTCTTTTGGAGCAGTATGGATGCCACTGGAAACCATTATTCTAAGTGAGCTAGTACAGAAACAGAAAACCAAATACCACATGTTCTCCCAAACCAGCTGGGTGCATAGCTGCATAAAGCCTTTTTATAGCCTTGACCCCATTAATTAGGGGAGGAGCCCTCCTGACCTAACCACTTCCTGAAGGTCCTGTTCCACCTCTTAATATTATCACACTGGCAACATCTGAATTTTGGAAAGGACATATTCAAACCATTGGAGATGATACATAGGAATCACAGCAAGATCTCAGGCAAATCTGAGGGAAAACCAGTGGGAAGGAACCACTGTGTACTGACAAGGCGTAGAGAACAAACCCCAGGTGACAGCATCAGCATTGCAGGAGCAACATGGTGACAGCAGATACAGCAACGTAGAGGTAGATACACACATTCCAAGCAAGAGGAGATCCCTCAGCAGAGGTCATCAAGGCACTGAGGACAGCAAATGGACCAGACACTCCTCCCCTAATGCTGTGGAGTTAAACAAAAACAATGTGATGTAATTAAGGGCACCCTGCAACCAGATTCAGAAGGAAACTTAGGGAGACAGAAACCCTGAAAGCTTCAGTATTTGTTTACTTAAAAAACTCTGAGGTAATTTGGATAGGTCTGAGGAAAATGGAAGAACTGTTACCTTTAAAGAGAAAGATTAATCACATGGACCACACAAGGTGGGGCTCAGGGGCAAGTTGAATTCACTCACAGAGAATAAAGGACATTATATGTCTGCATGCCTGAGTCATGACTACAAGTTTTAAATCCACTGCATTAAAAATGGAAAGACTAGAACCTGAAGAATTCTGTATTTCACACCTTCCTCTGCCAGATGAAGTCCCACAGAGGCTGGGCAGTAAAAAGCTCAAGTGGCCAACGAAAATTTTTCCTCCAGAAATGACAAACTGATCCTATGCAATCCTCTAATTTTAGAGAAGGAAAGTTGGGATCCAGAAAAAAATTAATTATGAGCTTACTTAAATGCTACGGTTCTACGTACTCAATTTATCAGTCACAGAAATACAAATCTAAATTTGTTTTTCCAGCTAACACCAATATATGAGGAGAATGGGAAGCAGACATTAAGTCCTGAGGCCATGAAAGTTCAAGAAAAAAATACAGTTAAATCTTCAATTGGAGCATAATTAAAATTAGTTTTGAACCTGAGTTTTATATTTATTTTATTAAACAACAAGCTCTCTCTCAGATACCTGGATTCTAATCATTCAAGAGGAATTTGTTGAGAACCTAATTCTGATCAATTCACTTTATTCCAATTAAGTATTTACTGAGAATTAGCTGGGTTGCAGCCATTGTGCTAAATGCTGGGAGTAGACGAGTGTGCTGGACCAACGGAGTCAATATCCTCATGTGCCTGGAGTGGGACAGTGAGCCAGATCAATATACTCACTATGCCCCAAGGGTAACTGATAAAACTGAAAACATAAAAGAGATAAATTGCCACAGTAAAAAAGTATAGTATATCTACAATTGTACTTGGTTTGATCAATTAGGGAATTTGAAATTTCTTGACTGGTTACTTCTATCTTTTAAGGATTTAGCAGACTAATAAATGAGAAAAAATTAGTCTACATGGGTCACTGATGAAAGTAAATTTGGATTTTAAATTGTTGATAGACCTTCAAATTGTAATAGTCATAGCAAGACCTATTTTATCTTACCAATTGTCTTCAGCTTACAGATATACACTCTACATGAGAGGTTCTCAAATGCATGGTCTTAAGAACCTTTAAATGCTTAAAAATTGAATAGCCCAAAGGGTTTTATGTTTTTGTGGGTTTTATTTATTGATTTTTACTGTTTTAGAAAGCAAAACTGTCTATGGCCATGCCACCCTAAACATGCCCAATCTCATCTAGAAAGTAGAACTGAGAAGTTTAAAAATACTTATTTTAATATTTGTTATTTAATATAGTTACTATTAATATTATATAAAATATTGTCAAATGTTTATTAATTTTAAAATAACAATAAATACAGAAATATCTATATTGTCTAAAACAAATAAGTGAGAAAAATAGCATTTGATTTGTTTTGCAGAACTTTGTTATCTGACTTACAAGAAATCAGCTGAAGTTTCATATCTGCTTCAGCATTCAACCTGTTATAACATAGTATTTCCATTGAAGTCAATGGAGACAATCTAACCTTACAGAGCTATGTAAGTAGAAAAGAAAAAATGTTATGAACCTCCTGTAAAGAGCTTGTCAACTCCCAGGAGTCCTCAAACCACACTTTGAAAACCATTGCTTTTCACATTTGCTAGGCTTTAGATTTAGGTGTTTATACCTGTCTTTTCAAAAGAATCTTAGCTTTCCTTGACCAGGAAGGAGCAGTCTTGAATCCTCAATAAAGGGAGAGGCCAGCCTCAACCATACTGGGGCTCTTATCTCTAGCTTGAAGAAAAAATCTAAAATGGTTGTTAGTAGAGGGTATGAGTCTGTTTTCATGCTGCTAATAAAGACATACTTGAGATTGAGTAATTTATAAAAGAGGGAGGGTAAATGGACTCACTGTTCCACATGGCTGGGAGGCCTCAGAATCATGGTGGAAGAGAAAGGAAGAGCAAAGGGACTTCTTACACGGTGGCAAGCAAGAGAGAATTAGAGACAAGTGAAAGGCGAAATCCCTTATAAAACTATCAGATCTTGTGAAATTTATTAACTACCATGAGAACAGTATAAGGGAAAACCCCCATGATTCAATTATATCTCACATGGTCCCTCCCACAACACATGGGACTGGTGAGAGCTGCAATTCAAGATGAGATTTGGGCAGGGACACAGCAAAACCATATCACAGAGGATATTCAGACTTTTCTAAAGCAATAAAAAAGCACTGAAGGATGAGCAATAAAATCATAAAGATAAATCAGGATAGAAGAAATGAAAAAACATAAAATTAAATATGGATAGTCAGTTGAGCAAATATGATAGTCAAAGGATAAAAGGAAATGAGAGAGATAATAAGAAGTGAACATCTGTCACATGCCCCAAATTTTCTAAATACCGCTTCTACCTTTGGAAATGTGTGTAAATTCTTCCTCCCAAACATAAAAACCCAAACACTATTTATCCATCTTTTCTTATGCTTAAGTGATGACAGATAACTTAAATCCCACCATTAGATGTACTTGTGCAAGACTTTAATTCAGAACTGAAGTACATTAAGAGATGGTAACAGCATCTAGCTAGGTGGATAACAGCAGTGTTGTGCTGTCCTGGAGTCCCCAGATATGGCAGCAGCTCCTGATTCAGCAGCTTAGTGGTCATGAAAGGCATCGCATGCTTCTGGAGTTGGCAGCTGGTGTGGTACCTTCATAACTGGAAACTTCCTGGTCTTTGCAGAGGTAGCAGATGGTGCTGTCAGTCTCAGAACTTCAACCTATATCAGTTAGGCTCCCAATAGGAAACAGTTGATACATTCAGAAAGGTTTAGTAGTGGAGAATTTATTAGAAAAACCATTGCAAAAATATGGAAAAATTTCAGGGAAATGAAAATGGTTGGTTAAGCAGCCAGCCAGGACTAACCACCCTTAGGTCTGAAACGACAAGAAAGGTAACAGGGTTCCTAGATCCCAGGGAAAGCTAATGTCAGGGAGAAGATGCCACCTGACAGAAGATGTAGGCATAAAGGAATTCAGTTATTGCCAGAACCACAGGAGAGAAATAAACACTTAATCTCTCTTTCTGGATTCTGTTCCTTTTACTTATGCTTTCTATTGGATGAACCCACTGGAAGACAAGGTTCTAAGAGCCCAGCTCATGCAGACCATGAAAGTCTATGTCCTCGGCAAAGACTGGTCAAATCAGGGCAAAGAAAGATTGGGCAGTAGTGAGCAGGTAGACAGCAGTGGAAAATAACCATCATGCAGCCTATCTTCTGTTTATCCATCCTGAGCTCTCTATGTCCCATAATAAACCTATTTAAATTGGCTAGAGTAAATTCTATTCTCTGCAACTAAAGAACCTAACATGTATGTTGTTTATACCTGAAGTGTTTGAAGGGAAAAAAAAAAAAAAAAAAAGCTCCTCAGGGAAATGAGATTGATTGTCTGACCTAGCTGGTAAATAAAAGCCAATAAAGACATAATTAATATTAGAAGATGGTACACTACTAATCCTTGGATGTAGTGGCAAATATTACCTAAAATAGCAATTTGACGACTAGTATAGAGTGTCTATAGAAAGCAAGCATTTGGCAGACCACATAGCTTCTCTGAAAAATCTTTAGGAGGGGCATAGAAAGCACAGGAACTAGAAAGCAGGCTAGTTGCTAATAAATGCACAAGGACTTTAAAAGGTTAAGTCATAAGTTGACAATATTAAATTACCAGCTTCAGGCATAGTAAAACATTCATAGGTGGATGTGAAAAGCACCTGTATCATTTAAAAGTGCGCTAGTACCTGATTTGGTAGACCAAGAAGGATGAAGCATCCTGCCTTTGAAATGGGATTCTTGATCTCAACAGATGGGATGGGATCCCGAGGTGGCAGCGACCGAAGTGAAGCCTGATAACCACTGAGAGGAGGTGCATAGGGTTACTGTGATAGGCAGCAGGGCCAGAGTGCAAGAAAAATGAATTGACCTATAGTGTTTGCATATTGATCCTGAAACATTTAGGAGAGAAATAAGTAGCTAATATTCTACTTGATCATTATAATAAAAAAGTAGATCTGATTAATGACTGACCAGAGTCGGTTTCCAGACCACCTTTATTATAAGGAAGAAAAAATAATTTAATGAATAATCCTATGATATTATCACAGATACATATAATAAATGATCACAGAAACATATTGTAAATCTTCCTCTTAACATTCTCCAAAGAGACCTAAATGGTGACATTTACCAGAGTAAATAAGTATTAGAAGGTAAATACCTAAACACATGATAAATCCTCAGACACTGGTTTTGAGTTAATACAAACATAAAATGCCTCTGAGGTCATCTTTCTAGTCAAGGGGGGACCATAAGAATCAGGTAATAAATAGGGTTTTGCCCTGAGTCCACTTCATGATATATCCATTAGCTCTATAAGCCCAAACTGTATTATTCCCCCATTTCCTAAGAGTACAGTTGGAAGGGACCCCACAATGTTCTCTGAACTATACATAGGAACTGTTTTGGTTGGAAGGGCCAGGAGAAGCTCCTGTTGCTCCTCCCTGATGTTTTACTAGAGTACTGAAGCAAACTGTACTGTACATGTCCTTGCAGGAATCAATAGCACTCCAACATCAAGTCAGAATCATAAGTATAAAGCCACTGTCAAATACTTAAAAGATGAAGGAATAATGAACTTATCATATCCCTGATTAACTTGTCTGTGTCATTCCAAAGACAGGTGGGTTTTGGAGAAAAGTTTTTTTTGGGGGGGTAATTAATATTAACTGCCTCAATTTTACCTACCTAAGACTGGATAGTTTATAAAGAGCAGAAAACTATTTTCTCCCACTTCTGGAGGCTGAGAAATCCAAGATTAAGGTGCCAACAGGTTCAGTTGTCTGGTGAGGGCTGCATCCATTGGAAGCATCAAGCCTTTGTATAAGAGCATCTTATCCTATTAATGCAGGAAGAGCCCCAGTGGCCTCATTAATACTTTTTTTTTTTTTCTCAGAGATCTGGGTGAGAGAGGATCTGACCAGGTCTAGCAAATGAGACATTGTACCGATGTCGTGTGTTCTGACTCCTGCTGGTGCTGTCCCCTGGGGTGAGGGAGGGGTAGGAAGGGGAATTAGGGCAGAGCAGATTAGGTTCTATGACAGAAGAGCCATAGGCCAGAAGCAAGGATGCAAAGCAGAGAAGAAAATGCCATGATATTCCACAGTTCTTACAATGCCAGCAAAATAAATGAACCAATATACAGGGCAAGGAAGCCTTTGGGGTCTCAGTAGTGTGGGGTCCATTTGGAGAAAGCAGCTTAAATGTCAAGGTGGAAGAGGCAAAGACTACTCCTATTTATTATTATTATTTTAGTTGGAGGAGGATGGGTGAAAAAGAAATCTCAAAAAAAAGTTAATATTAAAAAAATAGAAACCTATGGGAGGCTCTGGTGCACAGGAGAAAAAGACCCTGAAGTGTGAAGAGAGAACAGTTCCCTCCCTCGTAGGATTCAGGACTTATCATTCTGTTAGTGGAGATGGAGATGCTTGAGATGAGATTCCTCTCATAATGTCTTCCTCCCTTCTCCACCATAGTCAATTTTTCCCTACCACATGGCCCAGTTCTATGGTATGGCACCCCACTAGCAAGAGCACCTGGAGCTCCTGGAGAAGGCCTGAAGCTACATTCGCATGTTCTGTGCCAGCCTCTCAGGTTTCATCTTTGTCCTGCTGCTCTGCTTGTCCTCCTTGCACTGGGTGGAGCTTCTGGTGTCTGAAGACAGGAAGAAGCTCTTGGTGGGGCTCTAGACCATGTGCCACCATCATCGTTACTGGAACCACACACCAAAGGGGCCCTGTGAGTGCCTTCCAAGTCCTCAAGCCCTTCCTTTGGAAAATCCACAGCTTACCTCTCTTCCTTTCTCCTTCCCACAACCCTGCCCATTCTTTTCTCCCCTGATTCACAAGCATAAAAGTACAGCCCCAACCCCCAACAGGGTAAATTTGCCCCCAAGTTTGTCTTGAGTAGACTTCTCCAATGACTTAAAAGCTACGGTCTTTAATTACTGGAAGCTGAAGTTTGGTGACCTTGTACTTTTTCTTACCTTTGGACTTGCAACTTCCCTCAGTAAAGAAATATTCATCATTTGTGCCTTAAGATGAATGAATGTTAAATCATAGGAAACCTTAAGTTACCTCTCTCTCAAGGTTATAGTTATACTTGCAACTTTTCTCTCATTGTGGAGTAAATAGTTTCTTTCCTTGTTAGAGGAATTCCATATGTCAATGAGGAGATGGAAGGAAACTGAGTCCTTACTGGTGCCTGTGAAGCCACCCACTTGGTGGCTACTTAATTTCTTTCACTCCATTAAGTGTAAGCAAACCCTGATTCCATCCCCCTTTGTCCCTCACTCACATGCTATCTAGCCTTCTTTAAGGATGGATCACCTCTGCTTCAGCTAATCCTCCTCTCCCCTTCTCCAGCAGACTAACTCCAATTCTCCAGGGTTGTTTTTCTCATCTTTTGTCATCACCATCCTCATTATTATTATCTGGCTCAGGATATCTTTCACCAAATGGTCAGGAAACAAAATCTACTTAGATCTGGGCATCATATCTTATCTTTCCTTTCAGGTACAACAGGTTGGGAAAGTTCGTCCCTGGAATCCTGGTATTCCTTTCTCCTCTCTTTCTTTTACTAAGTAGTTCCCAGTTTCACATGAACACTGCTATCATAGGACTTTTGTGTCTTCCCAAAAGGAGGAAAGCTTTTGATACACTTTCATTCCTGATAGAGCTTTTGCCTTTTATAGGAACCCTGAAAAGATTATGCCTAGCCCGATGGAAACATCTCTAAGGCCTGCTATCTGATGAACTAGTGAGTCCTCCTGGTGCCTGGAAAATCATCATGTAGATAGCTAGCTGCCTGCTTTGTTCTGTGTATAGGCTCCACCTTATCAATGTTATTCCAGACAACATTTGCTCTCCCATCTTGAGAGAGATCCAAGATGGCTGATAACTAACAGCTCAGGATTGTAGCTCCCAGTAAAAGCTCAGAGAACGAGAGGATGCCACACTTTCAGACAAATGAATTTTCGTTGCTCACGGACCAGCAGATTTCTAGTGGAGGAGCCCCATGGGTCGCCAGCGCGACTCTTGTGGCCGGCACAGCGGTTTTGCCGGCGCCTTGGCACAGCAGCTCTTCATGCAGAGTAAACGGGACTGGTTCCCTTACTGACCGGTGTTTGGAGCTCCGGGAAGGCAGAGCCGCTTGTTGTGGACTCAAGAAGGAAGCCAGACCAGAGATTCCCAGGCAGAAGAGCACCATCAGTCTTATCGCTGCTATTTTGGCCGGCGCAGTGGGTTGCCTGAATCCCAGCACTGGGAATCAATAAACTGGACATCGACTCAGAAACCTAATTAGAAAGGCGGTAATTGTGAACATGACAGATGGATAAATTTAAATCGACTAAATCCCCCGATCAAAAGACAATTCTTAAAGGTCCCTCCTGTTAATACTCTTAACACATGGCAAAACCTGCCTTTTGGAAAAAACACATTCAAACAATAGCAGGGATACTTTTTAGAAATTAGTAAACATTTATGTCCATTCAACACATAATAAAACAGGCCACATATAACAATAAAGATTTCATAGATGGAGAAGACAGACCATAACACGTAACTCTTGGGATGTCTCTGATGTTTTGAAAGACCTGTGGCTTCCAGAAGCCATGGCATTATTAGTACAAGTTTATATATTATGAGGGAGGGAGGCCTGAACTGACAATCAGCTTATAAAAAAATTTTAAATAATAAATGTTAAGCCAAAATATTCCAAAGGAAAACTAAATCTTGTAAAAGATCATTCTTTTAACCTCATTCTTAACATTTAATGACTGAAGAGATGAAGTGCTTTCCTGCATTCTAAGGCATCCTATCTCAATGTGATGGTCCCAGTCTCCTTCTCCAGGAGTTCTAAGTGCTTTGCATTGGCCCCCCCAGAATTGATCTTCCCTCAGCCTTGTGTCTTTGATGACAGCCACTGATTTAGAGAAAAATGTTGAGGATGGTCAAAATAATTGTCTCCATTCTTATGGCATCATCACTGTTTTCTTCTTTCTCCATTTGTAGACATCTCCAGCCTCCTCCCTTTCTAGCCTTTCAGTCACAAATGCTTGGCTGAAATTTAGGAAAGGCTTAACACCCCACTGCTTACACAAATGGAGAACTTGGAGGCTAGGGACTCACAGACAACCTTGGATAACCAACTACAAGACCAGAAATAAATGGAAATGCTGAGTATAGAGGGTCCCGATGAGAGAAATGACAACTAATGAACAAATGAAGCCTTCAAGGGAGCTATCTAGAAAGAGAAGCACAGAAGGGGGACAATGGGTAATAGACACAGTACTATTCACATTTCATAGAGAGCTAAGTCCAGTTATAATTAAAATTCATTTTTTTAAGATATCTTGAACCTTACAGTTTCCTTGGTATTTGCTATTTTTAAATTAACCAGTATTTTTCTTTCTCTTTAGGATACTAGCAGTAACATTTCTATAAAGATAAAAAGATATTTCAGAGTTAATTTTAAAGGCTAAGGAAAAGCTGCGTGTTAAGTTTCATGGTGGCTCTTGAAACCAAAAACCCAGATGGATCATAGTGGTAGCTTAAAATGAAAGCTATATCAGTCAAATCCTTTGGGAAATGTGTAAAAAGAAAAGAAAAAGGCAGAAACAGAAGGTGATGAAAAGCCAATTTAGGAAATATATTCACCCTGAAATTTTAATGGGCAGGAAATCTAGTGACCTTAGCTTTTGATGACATATGCTGTTAAAGAACACCTGTAGATTCATAAATATGGCAGTGGCCAAACAATTAATGAATCAGAATCCAAGCACCTAGCTCTGCCACTTGAAGTTTACAGTGAATTACACAATCATAGCAAGTTTTAGTTTATTCATTCAAAAAATAAAAATATAGGACCAAATGTCATCCCATTAATTCAAACCTGTACAGTGCTTCCCTGCTAGAAGGGCCTCTGCAGTGAATAATGCTGGCATTTGCAGTAAGAACCATATGGAATGCCATGTAGTCTGTTGGACATTAATTCATCCTCTCTAACTGAGATTTCCCAATCTTCTTCATGGAGTTGTTCAGAAATATCAATTTATATTACCACAGTATCTAGAATCTGGTAGGTACTCAGTAAATGTTAGTTCTCTTCCCTAGATTCGATTATTGGCCTTGAAAACATTTCAATAAATGACTTGAGTGAGTATTCACTGGTACCTGCTGCCTTCCATAGAGGCCTGAGCAAATGATGAATCTTTTTTCTGCCTTATGAATTACTATATCTGAGTTTAAATCGGCAATATATTAGTTAAAATAACTCCTCTCACCTTAAAATTCTTCTGCAGTTTTAAGTTCAGGACCAGGATATTGCATTATAATCCATACATAGCTAAGCTCTTGAATTTAATGACAAAAAAGAATGAAAATCTATAGGCCAAAGAATAATATTGAAAGAAAAAAATAACTTAATATTTGAAAAGGGTTTAATAATAGACTTCCAGTTTCTTTCTCTGTTTTTCTTTCCTGTTACTTAACTAAAGCTATATCTGCAAGAGTTACAGATATCCAGACTCCCAAAAATCAAATTAAAAATACCCCACAATCTTTGCTTTCTTTTTATACTTGAATGCCTCTCACTTCTATTTGCAGAGATGCTGCCTTTCTTTCCTGTGTCAGAGCCTTTTGCTTCAAAGGAAGCTCATTTACCCTAGCTATTAGCAGCCTCACTAAATCAATAATTCTCTCCATTCTTTTGCAATGTTTTGTTTCTTCAATTCACACTGAGACCTGCACCAAATTGTGGGAACTGCTCTTTCCCAGGGGAGATTAATGTGAATTCATCTTGAAGTCCTAACTATATTCCGGCTGTTTGATGCTGCATATTTATAATCTTTGTCTTCCTTCTTTAAGCTGCAGGTTCTTTGCATTATTACAGAGATAGAAAAAACCAACACAGGAAGCGTATAACACATATTAGACTCCAAGACCCCTATCTATATGAGCTCAGTTCTGATTTCCTCTATGTGTCCTATATGGCACTGGGACAAACGCCTGGACACAGGGTTTTTTCTTCCTAAAAATTCACCCAGAAGTTCTGCTATTAATCATCAATCCGTTCCTTAAAATAAATTGGCATAGCTAAACCTAGCAAAGCAAGGAAGATATGACATATGGTGAAGTTCTCCACCAGCAGTTGTGGGATTACAAGATAACAGCCACAGATCTGTGTGCATGGCTATTTTACATAGCTCAAGACTTCTTGAGGGGGAGTAAAGACCCAAACACTGCTGATGACACCCACTTCGAAATTTGAGTCCAGTGTTCTGCATAACGTAGGTTTTTAATGCAGGTTTGTGGATGATGATTAAAATAATTCATGATTATGTGCCAGCATGAAGAGCACAGACTAAGCTTTGTTCTCTTACAGTAGATCAAATCCATGATCCTACATTTCCCACTAAGCCAACCTAGGAAGATAGCACTGTGAGGAAGTCAATTCTAGGACTTCACAAAAACGGAGGTTTTAAAAATTCTCTTTCCACAAATTTAAGGAGATGTAATTAAACCACCAAATACAAAAGAAATTAATTGTGTAACCTACCATTACCACTGAAAAGAAAGAAAGAAGAAAATTCAACTATAATAAAAAATACAATTGTTTCAATTTCATTTCTTTTCAAACTGAACATTCTTTTACATCAGACATCTGCAATTTAGTACTAATTTGCTACCCTAAAAAGTATCAATTACAAAACTTTAACCAAAAAAAATGATAAAGTAATATTTGCAAATTATTTAATGGTATTTATAAATTTAAGAATGATAAAGTTATCTGATTGGTAATGTTCCGTCTTTATCGTTAATCCAGTTATGGAGAACATTGTGGACATAGATGAGGATGATAGATAGATAGATAGATAGATAGATAGATAGATAGATAGATAGATAAATACATGATAGATAGATAATATGTCTGTGTATAGACAGTCTATGGATGAGTCTTGGAGAGTCCAAGATGGCTGATTGCTAACAGCTCGGGATTGTAGCTCCCAGTGAAAGCGCAGAGAACGAGAGGACGCCACACTTTCAGACGAATTTTCATCACTCACGGACCAGAATATTCCCAGTGAAGGGGTCCCACGGGTCGCCAGCGTGACTCTTGTGGCCAGCGCAGCGGTTTTGCCGGCGCCTCGGCGTGGCAGCAGCTCTTCGTGCAGAGTAAACGGGAAGAGATTCCTGGGCAGAAGAGCACCATCAGTCTTATCTCTGCTGTTTAGGCCAGCACAGTGGGTTGCTCGGATTCCAGAGCTGGGAATCAATAAACTGGGCATGCGCTCAGAAACCCAACTAGAAAGGTGGTAATCGTAAAGACGAAAGATGGATAAATTTATAACAAAGGGAAGAAACCAGCCTAAAAAAGCTGAGAATACTCAAAATCAGAACTCCTCTCCCTCTACAGGGGATTACAGTTTCTCATCAGCAACAAAACAAGCCCTGATGGAAAGGGACTGTGTGCCATTAACAGAAGTAGGCTTCAGAAGGTGGATGATAAGAAACTTCTGGGAGTTAAAAGAACTTGTTCTAACCCAATGTAAAGAAACTAAGAACTTTGAAAAAAGGTTTGATGAAATGCTAACAAGAATAGACAATATAGAGAGGAATATAAATGAACTAACGGAGTTGAAAAACACAACACAAAAACTTAGTGAAATATGCACAAGTTTGAATAGCCGAACTGATCAAGCAGAAGAAAGGATATCAGAGGTTGAAGACCTACTTAATGAAATAAAACAAGAAGACACGAATAGAGAAAAAAGGATAAAAAGGAATGAGCAAAGTCTCCAAGAAATATGGGACTATGTGAAAAGACCTAATTTACGTTTGATAGATGTACCTGAATACGACGAAGAGAATAAATCCAAGCTGGAAAATACTCTTCAGGATATTATTCAGGAAAACTTTCTGAATCTAGCAAAGCAGGACAATATTCAACCCCAGGTAATACAGAGAACACCACAAAGATATTCCTCAAGAAGAGCAACCCCATGGCACATAATTGTTAGATTCACCAGGGTTGAAATGAAGAAGAAAATACTAAGGGCAGCCAGAGGGTTACCCACAAAGGGAAGTGAAGACTTACAGCAGATCTCTCAGCAGAAACCCTACAAGCCAGAAGAGAGTGGGGGTCGATATTCAACATCCTTAAAAAACAGATCTTTCGGCCCAGAATTTCATATCCTGCCAAACTAAGCTTCACAATTGAAGGAAAAATAAAATCTTTATGAACAAGCAAGTACTCAGAGATTTTATTACCACCAGGACAGCTTTACAAGAGCTTCTGAAAGAAGCATTATACATAGAAAGGAACAACCAGTATTAGCCTTTCTAAAAATATACCAAAAAGTAAAGAGCATCAACATCAACAAGCATCAACATGAAGAAGAATTTACATCAACGAATGGATAAAATAGCCAGTTCACATCAAATGGCAGTAACCCTAAATTTAAGTTGACTAAATCCCCCAATCAAAAGATACAGCCAAAACCTAACGCTATGCTACATCCAGACCCATTTCACATCCAAAAATACACAAAGACTTAAAACAAAGGGATGGAGAAAGATTTACCAATCAAATGAAGAGCAAAAATAAATAAATAAATAAAAAGCAGGAGTTGCAATTGTCGCATCTGATAAAAGAGATTTCAAAGCAACAAAGATATAGTGGTAAAAGGATCGATGCAACAATAAGAGCTAACGATCCTAACACCGAGATGCATAAGACTCATAAAGAGATTTAGACTCAACAAGACAGAAAATTAATAAGGATATCCAGGACTTGAACTAGGTTCTGGAACAAGTAAACTCAATTAATATTTATAGAGCTCTCCACTTTAAATACACAAAATATACATTCTCCACCTTAAATACACAAAATATTGATTGGCCATTATTAATACCCATTTTTAGAATAAAGCCACATTCCCATTCTCTCTCCCTCTTTTTCTTCCTCTTTCTTCCTCTCCTTCACTCCTTTTTTTTTAAATAAAAAAGAAAGAAAGAAAACTGTAACTAAGATAAGCAGAATTAAATGTCTACCGGGTGTGCCAGAGTTCCTTTCCACCAAAGAGCTAATTGCTAAATATTTAAGAATTATAGGTTAAATCAGGTATGATGGAATTTTTTGCTTGATTTTTTTGCATTAGCTTTATTATTTTTGTTAAAATGACATGTACAAATTGTAAGAAATCCAATGTATACAGAAAATTCCCCAAAAAAGTAATATTATCACCAGAGAATACCACCTTTACCATTTTGGTGACCGTTCATGCAGATATCTGTCTATGCTTGTGTTCATAGTTTCATATGAATGAGATCTGGCTGTATGTGCTGTTTCTTTCTTTTTTATAATTATTATACTTTAAGTTCTGGGGTACATGTGCAGATCGTGCAGGATTGTTACATAGGTATACACATGCCATGGTGGTTTGCTGCCTCCATCCGCCTGTCATCTACAATAGGTATTTCTCCTAATGTCATCCCTCCCCAATTCCCTTGCCCCCTGCTATCACTCTCTTAGTTCTCCTACCCCACAACAGGCCTCAGTGTGTGATGTTCCCCTCTCTGTGTCTGTGTGTTCTCATTGTTCAACCCCACTTATGAGTGAGAACATGCAGTGTCTGGTTTTCTGTTCTTGTGTCAGTTTGCTGAGAATAATGGTTTCCAGCTTCATCCATGTCCCTGCAAAGGACATGAACTCATCCTTTTTTATGGAATTATTTATACCATAAAAATGGGCAAATGCTGCAAGTTGGGATTTTGTTGTTGTCATTGTTTTTGTGATCATTAAAAGAGACAGTTTATCAGCATACCACTGCATGTAGTGCAGCACAGAGTCAGTAATCCATATAAGAGCATTCTAATCTAGAAGCTAGCATGGCAATTTCTTCAAAGAAATGGCACCATACTGTGTAGTTGGGACTTTTTACCCCAGACTGGCTGGGCTACTCACTTTACTCCACCCAAAATACTTTATTAACCACTGTATAGGTAAGTTTACAACTGACACATTAAAGTCTGTTAGACAGTAAATAATATAATGTACATTTTCATAGGGGTTACAATAAGCATCTGTGTAATAATCTAAAAGCCTATCTCAAAATTTTCAATACTTTAGTTGTAATTCTTTTGTGTTTATTTTCTAGAACAAAAGCATTTTTAATTAAAATAAAAATAAGTATATTTTACCTCTACCACATAGATTCACTAAGCCTATCAAGAGAGTAATCATTATTACTACTATTTAGTACCTATTATGTGCAAGATAATTTTTTATTACATTCTATGCCAACAAGTTAGAAATTATTACCTCCATTTTCCAGAAGCAAAACTGAAGCTTCAGGAGCTTAAGTAACTTATCTAAAGTTTCAGAACAAGTGAAGCCCAAGCTGGGATTAGAACACTGACTCCAACGCTCATTCTATTAGCCACAGTATTTTATTGCCTTTTGTGCATGCATGGTTCTTAAGCACTTAGGCACACACAACTGTTTCTTTTCACCAGCTTAAAATCTTCAGAATTGTTTGCTAAGTTTAGATGGTTATAAGCAACCACAGAATTACTGACATGTCCATGACTGATGTAGGTCATTTATATTGATGACCTTTGAGAGTTTTTGCTAAACTGAGTTGTTCATTTTAATGAACCCATTTAGTTGTAACCATCAACTAAATATTTGGTGCCACAATATTAAATATATGCAAACTCATTCATTATATAGTTATATCACAGTTCAAAAATGTCCCTGCCTTTCACATCAACTCTATTCTTTGCAATAAAATTTTAATTGGTGCTGAGGGTTCTATATGCTAAATATGTTTCTTTTAAATTATGCATTTCCATTGATCCAAAACAATATAAAAAACACCTAAACTCATACTTTTCTGTTAGTTTCTGTATCTAAAAATTGAATCTTATTATTTAAATTAATCTGATCCTACAATTTGTATATCATTTTTGTCCTCATCTCTGTCAGTAAGGTGAAATTCTACACATTTAGAATGAAGAGTGTTTTTGGAAATAATGCCAAGGGATAACCAACAGATTTCCACAATAGCAATCAACAGGAAAATATCTGTTACTTTCTGAAACTGACAAATCTAATAGTGCCTGCTATGTTGAGAAATGTCTTACAAATGTTGGAGAAGGAAGAGCTTAAACCTTGAGAAGTCACTGAAAGTACAATCTTATAAAAATCACATTGTGAGAAGAGAAATGTCATAGGATTTCAGGGACATTATTAATGCTGCAGGCAGACCTACTATTGGTTCACAAACTATTCATTAGCACTACACCTAAATCCTGAGTTCTCTTGAAATTGGAAAACCTTACCCTGCCCATTGTTTTTTAGTAATTCCAAAAGAAACAGTTTACTGGATGAATTTTTAGGATGAATAAGAGAGTTTAGATGTTTATCAGCAACTGCTTTTTAGCTCAGAGTCACTCTTTACGCTTTCAAGAATAACAATTTGACTCAACTTCACTTTCATTTTCAGTGAGAAATATTTCATTATTTCACATTTGCAAAAAAAGAAAATTATATTGAAAACTCAATTACTTTGCCCAATTGGGATTACCTCCCTAGATGTAATGGTGTATTACCATAAAACCATGGACTCCGATCAGAAGCTTCTCAGAGATTTTAAGAAAATATATTTATTTCATTAATACAGAGGTGAATCTGAAACCATGTAATATCCACTTAGATTAGCTCACATTTCTCCTAATAGCAACATATATTTCTAGTGTTCATTGATTTCCCACAAGAAATTATACATGCAGATTGTTGAAGAACAGTCTCATTTTAAATTTTTTTCATTGTAACAACTCAAGAGTTTACACTAGATTTCTTTTTAAGGTCCCTTCCAAGGCTAAATTTCAATGACCCTATGTTTATATTCTATGCATTTCCATATGTATATTGAATTAGCCTACAAGAAAACTCTGTACAATCAACTGTCTTGTATACTTATATTACTTTTCATATAATATTTTCCTGATTTTATGTGATATCAATATTCCATTTTGTTCTTTATCTAATGAGTTTGACAATGAATCTTATGTTAATGACACCTGTTATTAAATAATTATTCTCATAAACAGTGGCCCACTCTTCCTGCTCAGCAAATGCACTGCTGCATCTGTGAAATCACATTTGTTGTCATGACAACAGAGGTGGCCAACAAGGAAAAGAGGCAAAGCTTTTGTATAACATCAAGTAGAAACAGCATGTAATTTCTTAAAGTTGTTATTCAAATTAGATTTCATGATCCATTTCAAGAAAAAAGAAGAAAGGGTATAACTTTTCCCATTTCTTTTATCTCTTATAGGTTAATTGCTCCAGGAAAACATCTCTGTACAAGATAAAATAATTTATCAAATTCAATTTTTATAAGCTTAATTGGCATATGTAGCATGGCCCGACAGTGAATATAAAACAGAAATTATGTAACATTGGATGTGAGTGTTTAGTAAAAAGAATACTAATCCAAATTATTCTCTGATAATCAGAACCTAGTTTTACCTACTTTGTTCAAATTTATGAGGTAGCAAGAAGAATTTTATGTAGATGTGCTGTGCTATCTGTCAGCACATAACATCTTCAAAATTAGAGCCCAGCATGGCTTCCACTGTGCATGTAGGTAAAACTAGAAAGACTGATGTGGAGATCTCACTGGGTGCACAGACAAGGACCCTTCAATGTACAGTTGAAGTGGCTTTTCTTGCAGCTGACTTTTCCCCACTTTGCCTTACCGTTCCCAAAGGATTCTGAAGACTTTGATAAGTAAGTAGAAAGAGTCAAGGCCAGAATCTAAACAAAAATGACAAAATCCCTCTGTGGAAATATGGACTGACAAAAGTGAATAAATATCAAATAAAAACAAAAGGGCCAGGGGGTTGTCACTGAGCTCTGATGAAGAGGCAGAGATGATACGCAAGGAGAAAAATAAGTATAGAAATCAGGAGAAGGAGCAGTTAAGAACTGTGAGAGGAGAAGAAGTGTTTGACACTCTTGAAGTCGGTTCTGTAAAGAATAAACAGAATAGCATGTATCATACTAAGTAATGGAATTTGGCATAAATACAGCAAGTAAAGAAAACCACATATGTTACACGACTCAGGGCCTTACCAGAATATAATTAATTTTTATTCACACAGTAACAATGCCAGAGCACTAAGGCCAAAGTTAAGAGTTATCACAAACAATGACTTTCCTTGCTCTGAGAACAGTAAAAACACAGGTCAGTTATTGTCTGACCACTACTGGTTTCTTTCGCAGACCTGTTGGTCCCCTGTGGTTAACTGACTTTTATCTTTGTGGATATCCTGCATTGTCTGGGTTTTTTTCAGTAGACTCTTCTAGAGCAGTTTTAGGTTTAAAGCAAAATTGAGAAGAAAGTACAGACAATTCCCATATACCGCTGGCTCCTACACACACACACACACATAGCATTCCCCACTATAAACATCCCCACCCAAGTGGTAAGATTTTTACAATCAATGGACCTGCTTTGACATATCATTGTCACCCAGAGCCCATAGTTTACATTAGGATTCACTGTTGGCATGGTACATGCCATGGGTTTGGACAAATGTATAATGGCATGTATCAGATGCATTAGTTTCACTGCCCTTAAAGTCCTCTGTGCTCTAACTATTCATCCCTCCTCCCACAACTCCTGGCAACCACAGATATTTTTATTATCTCCATAGTTTTACCTTTACTGAATGTCATATTTTAGAATCATATGGTAGGTATCCTTTTCTGATTGGCTTCCTTCACTTAGAAATATGCATTTCAATTTCCTTAATGTCTTTTCATGGATTGATAACTATAATGGATGTAAATTTTTTACATCCATTGTCTGAATGTATCACAGCTTACTTATCCATTCATCTACTGAAACTTGGTTGCTTCAAAGTTTGGGCAATTATGAATAAAGCCACTATAAAATCTGTGTGCAGGTTTTTGTGTGGACATAAGTTTTCAACTCTTTGAAATAGATACCAAGCTTGATTGCTGGATCTCATATGGTAAGAATATGTTTAGCTTTGTAAAAGATTGCCAAACTGTCTTCCAACATGCCTGTACCATTCTGCATTGTAATCAGCCATGAATGAAACTTTCTTTTGCTCGATATCCTTGCCAGCATTTGGTGTTTTCAGTATTCTTGATTTTGACCACTGTAAAAAGCATGTAGTCATATATCATTGTTGTTTTAATTCGCATTTCCCTAATGACATCTGATGTGAAACTTTTTTTTTAAGACACAATCTCTCTCTGTCACCTAGGCTAGAGTGTAGTGGTGGGATCTTGGCTCACTGCAGCTTCTGCCTCTCAGGCTTAAGCAATTCTTGTGCATCAGCCTCCCAAGTAGCTGAGACTACAGGCATGCACCACCATGCTCAGCTAATGTTTGTATTTTTAGTAGAGATGGGTTTTTGCCATGTTGGCCAAGCTGGTCTCTAAATCCTAACCTCAAGTGATCCACCTACCTTGGCCTCCCAAAGTGCTGGGACTATAGGTGTGAGCCACCACGCCCAGCCTCTTATGCTTACTTGCCTTCTGTGGGTCTTCTTTGGCTTCCTGTGAGGTGTGTATGTGTGTGTACATGCTCAGTGTTTACAAAAGTTTGCACCCAAGGTCCATCCAGAGACCAAACAAGCCAGATAGAAATCTATAATGTTGCAGCAGTAAAGTGCCTCTAAGAGCAAACTCATCCCAGGAAAGAGAACCTTACCCAGGCACAAAGCTCCCTGGTCACCAGGAAAGAAGGTAGATTCTAAGGATAACCTAGAGTCAACCACTCAAACTGGTCTCCAGGCTCCTGGGGACTCCTATCTGCACTTTCAAGCTCCTACTATATCCTGGGGTTATCTCTGAAAACATGGAGTTGAGAAAGAGGAGTATAGTTACTGAACCACTGAAACTTAAAATCTGACACAGAACTAGGCACTACACATTGTGCTACAGGTGAGATCAATATATGAGGGACTGCAGGGAGCTGTAAGAGTATTCAACAGGAAGGCTGCTATGGTTTGAATATTGGTGTCCCTCCAACTTTGTTGGTTACAATCTAATATTAAATGTGATAGTATTAAGAGCTGAGGTCTCTGAGAAGGGTCTTGGGGAGTCATTAGGTCTCCATCCTCATAAATGGAATTGGTGTCCTTATAAAAGTTTCTCGAAGGAGGCTCTTGGCCCCTTAAGCCATGTGAAGAAACAGCAACAAAGCATCATCTCTGAAGCAGAGAGCAAGTTCTCACCAGACACTGAATCTACTGGTACCTTAATCTTGGAAGTGCCAGCCTCCAGATCTATAAGCAACAAATTTCTGCTGCTGCTCTATGTTATTTTGCTATAGCAGCCCAAAGGGAATAAGACACAGACCTAACCTAAAGAAGTCAAAGGAAGCATTTCTGGAGAAGAGACAATGAAATTGATATTTAACCAGGCAGGGGCCAGAGGTAAGGGATGGAGAGAATAAATTGTGCAAATCCCTGGAGAATTAGCTTCAGTAAGGCCAAAGTAGGGATCACTGAGTACTGCATTACGTGGCTCTTAGATCTTGTTTTAAGGATTTGGGCCTGTATCCTGAGGGTGAATACAGAGCCATTAAAAAGTTTTAATCAGAGAAGATAAAGGGACAGAAGTCATAAGTTAAAACTGCAACAGCTGTTTTTGGTAACCCTTGAAAAATACCACTGCATAAGCAAGGAGGTCGGACAACTCTCCAGAACATAGAAGAAGAGGGCTTTTTCCAAAGCTCATGTAGCTTTGGCTCCTGGAGGGTTCAACACAACACTGCAGCAGAAGAATGTGGGGTGCAGCAGGAGGTACCGCTGATGGTGAGCACAAAGATGGGGCACACTCTGTGAAGGTGTACAGCTGAGCTGTCAACCCTAATCCCCTATGTCCAGCATTTGTGAATATTGTACTTTTGCTAGAAACATGAGGGCAACATGGAGTTACAAGACAGCAGTGAGTAAAACAACATTGAATAGTAGACATCCCTTTTCTTAAAGTTCTCTAGTGCACCCAGTCTACCCCAGAATCTCACTGGCTCAAGCTTCCTGACAACTAAAATATTAACTCCAATAAAGCAAGGATTTTATTATGCATCAGTAAATCTCCAATACCTAGAACAGCGCCTACACCATTTTAATAACTCCATAAATATTTGTGGGCTAAAGCAATGAGCCTCAGAGTCTTCCTCACATCTCCCAGCCCCTCTGTTTTTTTCTTTCCTTCCAGAAGATCCATCTTCTCAATTCATTATGCAGAACAATTTACATCCCACCTCCCACTCTTTTCTAGAGCTGCCTTTTCATACCCAAAGATTCACTAAAATGCTCTGGCAAAGGCTCTTCATGCCTCACCCTTTGTAGCAGGGAAGAGCCAGCAGACACTGGGATTTCAGCCCTCCCTTCCCCTAAAGTCACTGTAAAGAGTCAATGTAGAATTAAAATAATCTGCTGTTTATGCAACAAGTCACAGGTTATAGAAACAAAATATCATCTCTGTCAAGTAGCTAGAATCATCTATGTGGAAATGATAAAAACCATGCTTCCTAATTTCACCAACATGAAACAATATTAATATAAATATATAACTTGCTTTCTTGAAAATTCATCAAAAACTATTCTATTTTTGCATTTTTTTAAATCTGCTGCTTACTCCTATTGTATAAGATAGCAAGATTTCTTCATTAGACTTTCTCTAGGAGATCTTCTTTTTCCTCTGAAAATATATGCTGTATATATATATATATCCTCTGAATATATATCTGTAGATATATATATGCATGTTTATATTTAGATACAGTTTTATATATATCTACAAATATATATATGCAAGCATAAAGGCATGCTTATATATATACAAAAATTAAATTGATCTTTCCTCAAGTCCCTTTTTATGCATTTTTCTACATACAGTGGCAATGGTACTATATATGCATTACTGTATTTTGATGCCTTAAGGTTCTTACACGCTAAGAATCTACTAAGCAAAAAGCATTTCAACCACATTATGATTATGATACAAATAATGTGTGCTAGAAAGACCAGAGCACAAAAAAAAATTTCACTGAGACAACTTTTCCAAAAAGGTTTGGCTTTGACCTGAAAGAGAAGGGAAGGGCATTTGGGTAGGAAGAAAATTGGGGAAGCAGCGGTGGTTCTCCAAAGTAGAACAGGGCAGTCACCTGAGTGAAGCAAAAGATTAATACCGAAAAAAAGAAAAGAAGCACACAGGAAAATATGTTGGAGACACGGTTTGGACTGCTCTAGAGGAGCACATGGCATACGGATGGTCAGCCAGGTGTGGATGTATAGACATCTCACTTAAGAAATAGAAAGAGACAAACATGGAAAAGAGTCTGTTGATCCTCATACAATACTGTTAATTGTAGTTTTAATTTTATATATATAAAATCTCAATATATACATGAATACACACATATATTATAATAATGCCACATAATAACATTTTAATCAAAAGACCACATATATGTAGTACCATAGGATTATAAGAGTGTATTATTACCGTGCCTTTTCTATGTTGAGGTATACAAATAGTTACTATTGTATTACAACTGCCTACAGCATTCAGTACAGTAACATGCTGCACAGGTTTGTAGCCTAGGAGTAACAGGCTAGGCCATGTAGCCTCAGTTTGTGATCGAATACACCACCAGGTTTGTGTAAGTACACTTTAAGATGTTCACACAATGAAAAATCACCTAACAACGCAATTTTCAGAACATATCCCTGTTGGTAAGTATGCATGACTGTATATGTCTTGCCATACGTTCCAAATCATAAACCTTTTCCTGTCTAAAGAAATGACATGTTACAACTTAATTTAGAAAAGCTATTATTTCAACATAATCACACTAGGCCTCTTTTCAAGTAGTGGGACTGAGATTGGTCTATTTTTGCAATGTAACTCTTCACTGCCAAAAATCCCCTGCAATGTTGTAATTAGTATTTATGCCATAACTTCTAAACATATTATGTTAAAACGTTAAGAACATATGTAAAGTCCTTCTTTTGTACCATAATTTAATTTCAAGGAAGTTTTTGAAACAGTAGATACATAATTTTCTGTCACGTTTCCTGAAATTCTATCTAGAGCAGTTTGTTTTCTGACTGTAAATTCGCAAAAGGCAAGTTAAAATGAATGCTGGGAAAGATTAAATTTATTCCTGTTGTGAATGTACACTATAAGATTTCAATCTGGATTCTTTTTTCTTTTGAGATGGAGTCTGACTCTGTTTCCCCAACTGGAGTGCAGTGGCACAATCTCTGCTCACTGCAACCTCTGCCTCCAAGTTTCAAGCAATTCTCCTGCCTCAGCCTCCCAAAGTGTTGAAATTATAGGCATGAGCCACCACACCCAGCTCCAAGATTTTTTAAAAAATTACACCATGCCCATAGCTCACCAATGAAAGGAAGAGAACTGGAAGGAATAACAGGAGGTATCAAGCGCTAGAGTTTATTTTTCTTTTACTCTTTAGTATTCATCTATTATACAAGGCCCATTTATATTATAGGATATTTATTTATCTTCTGGTTAAAGTTATAAGGTTTAAAGAAAAAAATCCACACTTAAATTATTCATATAATTAGACTTCCTCAATATTTTAAACATTTTATTTATCCATTTATGCTGATAGACACGTAGGTTGTTCCCATATCTTTGCTATTGGGAATAATACTGTAATGACTATCAGAAGAAAGCTATCTCTTTAACATAGTGATTTAATTTTCTTTGGCTATATACCTAGTAGTGAGATTCCTAGGTCACCGTAGGAGACATAGTAGTTTTAGCTTTAATTTCTTGATGGCTGTACCGACTTACGTTGCTGCAAACGGTGCACAAACCTTCCCTGTTTCTCTACACCCTTGTTAACACTTTTTATCTTCATCCTATATCTGTTGTTTGTATTCTGACTACACAAAAGTTCCTTTAAGAATTATTTGTGAGATCTTTTTATCAGATATAGATGCATTATTTCCTTGACTAAGTATTGCTTAAATATCAGCTGTGTCATCAGAATTTTGCCCCAGCAGATAATGAAGACGCCAGCTGATGAAAGTATGCAAACATTTCTTCACACCTTCAGCAGTTACCATAATTAATTATCAACGATATTGGGTTATAAAACAAATATTTTCTCCTTATTTTTTCTGTCAGATGCAGTCTCACTCCGTCATCCAGGCTGGAGTGCTGTGGTATGATTTCAGCTCACTGCAACATCCACCTCCTGTAATCAAGTGATCCTCCCACCTCAGCCTCTGGAGTAGCTGGGAATACAGGCACATGCCACCACGCCCAGCTAATTTTTGTATTAACTAATACTTTCTTAAAGGAATGAAGTGTCACCAAGAAACTAACGCTATTTACATTACTACATAATCATTAATAATTTAATTAAAATTTTTATTAAAACTGTTATAACTCTATTGTAAACTAATTAATTGTTCCAGATTTCCATGAATCAATAAAGTCAGTATGCCATTTTTTATCACATAGTTCCCAGACAATGACTGTAAGCATATCTTTCCATCAAGAAGGTCAATGCAGTAATGTTACAAACCAAAAGCGCTAGTCTTATCAGTAAAAGTCTTCATGTTTTTATTTTTATGGGTTAATGATAATGCTACCTTTGTTCAGTGTCTCTTCAATACAGAGCGAAGAAGAAGTAAGTTTTTGTATGCTTGCTTGATCGCTTGCATTTGTTTTGCTTTCATTTTATATCACATGAAATGAGATTGAGGCAAGTTTCTTTTCCTGCTTCTGATGACAGGTGCTGTATGGCATCAATTAAGTGGTGTGCTTAGTTCAAGAAGAAAGTTTACCTTTCTCCTATTTCTTTTTAAACTCTGATTATCTCTGGTTCCAGGCAACATATTCTCTACCCATGTAGGCTTTTCCAACTCTAAGGAGCCCTTTTTCAAGGGTGTAATGACAGGCTGTCTATAAGCAACCTGGTTGACAACTGCACAGCGCTGACTCAAATTCTCAACATGCTGCCTGAGACTCAGCAGGACAGAAAGGGAAGGCAAAGAAATTAGCACAGAAATGAAAAACTTGATGAAATGTCAAAAATGAGAGGACTGAGTTACATTTTGCAGAGGATTCAGCCACAAATAGAAAAGCTTTGAGAATCATGCACAAAAATTCAGAACAACTATTATCTCTAAGTGTCTTGTGCCTTCTCCCACCTGAACTACTATACCAAACCAGACATAACAGATACATTATATGTGGCAAAATTCCCAAAGGGCTACTCAATACCTTCTGTTAAAGGAATGACAACCATCAAAACTGGATTAAAGAATTCCCAAAACCCAGAACTGGTGAGACAAAGGGTCTCAAACCTTGCAATTTCTTCTCTCTGGCTGTCTCAGGGAGTATGAATTTCTCCCACAACTAGATAGCTGAGAGTAGTCTCTTGAACCCAACTTTCTCAGTCAATCTAAGCTCCATCATGTACTCATTATATGACCTCACATAAGTTATCTAGTCTTTGAGCTTCTGTTTCCCCACATGTAAAATGAAAACAATATTTTTATCTCCTTCATAAAACTTCTTGTGAGCATTAAAAGTACACACAGCATGGTGCACAGTAAATAATAAATATTCATTAGATGCAGTCTGGATGGGTGCAGAAATGTAACTTTATTTTATATTTTTGTTAAAATCCATTTAAATCAATTTTATGAAGTACATGTTTAACCAATAAAGTTCAAATTCTCTTTCAGGTCTGTTTCTCCTCACCAACCCTTTCACAATTTCATAACTGCCTCTACATGTCAAAGGCAAAGTAGTTTCCTTTCTACTTTCTCTTTCTTCTTCTGGCATAATTCTTCAAATTCTACCCATCTTTTATAGTTCGTCCTGAAGGGAAATTTCTTCATAAATCTTTTCTGACTATACCAGTCAACTTTTCCCCTTCACTTTCCTCAACTCTTGTAGGACCTATGTAATCTGAATATCACTTGTTACAGATAACAACTGTAACAAATTGTTACAAATGATTAAATTTAAAACACTTAAACGTTAAAACACAAAAAAATTAAATAAATTTGAGATTATATCAAAGGTAAAGACTATATTTTGGTTTATATTAGACACAATAAATACATCACTCAAATATATTCTAATTTCCTCAAGTTCCATAGGTATAAAATGTTATAAAATTAGCTCTTACTTAGTGAATGCATTTTGTATGCCATACTGTAGACTACGAGCTTTTCATATCTTATCTCATTTAAACCCCACATATTTACTGGAAGAAAAATAGGTAGATTAAGTGGGGAAAAGAGTAAAGAGGAGGATCCTTTGTGGAGCCATATATTACAGTTTTGTGAACATTATTCACTGAATTCTCCTTACAATCTTGGGTAGAAATGATAAATTCTTCACTTTACAGATAATAAAACTGACAATGAGTAGATTTAAATAACTAATTCAAGGTCATCTAACTAGCAAATGACAAACATAAAGTCCAAATCCAATGACTGTTAACTCTAGTGCCTATGGACTAAATTCTATACTGTCAGAAACCTATCATCAAACCCTGATTCATTCTCTGGCTTGCAACCCTCAAAAAGTAAGCTTGACCTACCAGATCTCATTTCCCTTAATGGAAAGGAATCACTAAAACCAAAAGATGTACCATGTTCAGGCACTGTGCTAAGTAGTTTATGAGAATTATTCCATTTCTTTCTTGCAATAAATCTGCAATACATTTATAATTATCGCTGTTTTACAGATGAAGAAAAAGAAGCAAAGAGAGGAATGAAGCTTTTCAAGACTTCACAGCTAATGTGAATGCACTGGAATTCAGATCCCACTTTCCTCTCCTTCATGTGTTATACTCTCTGCAGGGATCAAAAGGACCTGTCAAAAACTACTGCACCTGGTGGTGTGAGTGTTAAATGAAACAACATATAGGAAAATGCCTTGAGTACAAATGTCAACTTTGCTTATGGAATTTCAAGTCATACCAACTAATGTACTAGAGGACAAAACCGGGCTTCAGGCTGGGCATGGTGGCTCGTGCCTGTAATCCCAGCACATTGGGAGAGAGAGGCAGGTGGATCACCTGAGATCAGGAGTTTGAGACCAGCCTGGCCAACATGGTGAAATCCTATCTCTACTAAAAAAAAATTATTTTTAATTATCTGGTGGTGGGTGCCTGTAATTCCAGCTACTCGGGAGCCTGAAGCAGGAAAATCACTTGAACCCAGGAGGCAGAGGTTGTAGTAAGCTGAGATTATGCCATTGCACTCCAGCCTGGGCTACAAGAGAGAGACTCCAACTCAAAAAAAAAAAATCCAGGCTTCAAAAAATTATTGACTAGCTGAAAGGATTTGTCAAGTTAACAAGATCACACTTCATAAGCTAACAGCAAGACCATATAATTAAGTTTAAAAAATCAAATGTACCAGTTCTGAAGGGAGCAGACATGGTTAGCAGCTGGTACATAAAAAGATTTTAATAGATTTCAAGCTCTAACATGAGATGATATTGCAGTGTAGCTATATTCAAAAACAACAAAAATCAAGGTAATCTTGGGCTATATTGATAAAAATTCAGTGTCCAAATAAGATGGACCACAGTAAAACTGACATCTGAGTACTGGGGTTTACTCAGGTGAATTCCCTGAGTTTAGAAAAATGATGACAGAAATGAGCAGAATACTGGTCAGAACTTAGAAACCTGCCACATTGAACATGATGTTATGACAATGTATCAGAAAACTCACACTAATAGTCATGAAACACTTGAAAGATTGTATTCTGATGACCATTAAAGCAAAATAAGAATCATGCTTGGAAAATAGAGAAAAAAAATGTTTTGGATCAGTATGAAGAAAATTTTTAAATAATTAAAGATGCTAAAAATTCTGTGAACTTTCTTATGAATATGAGTGGTCCCTGTCACTGCAGGTGCTCAAGCAGAAGGTCAGCCACCACTTGTCACAAATATTATGTATGACAGCCAGGCAGAAGACAGGAGCTGAAACTATATGCTCTTGAGGTCTCTTCTGGCTTTTAAGTTTCATGTATGAAGAAGAAGGGGGAAAATATTTTAAATCTGACAGAAAGTGCAAATTGCCCCTGTTTAGAATAATTTATGCAGTACATTAATATCCGTACTCAGAGTGGCTTAATGGTCTCTGAATAAAGAAAAATGTCTCTGATACATCAAAATAATCTATGTTGTCTAATAAACTCAAAATACAGTTTAAATCCATTCTGGAAGACTAAACACTTTTATATTTGTTGAAGACTATGAGTTAATTTATCATCAGTGTGACGAACTATACAGTGGCTTTCTTTTCCTACTCCCCTACTTTTCTCTTTTCATGATGGAGCTCACTACAAGATTTAAAACAGTATCTATTTCTAGCCCAGACAATTTTTCTGGGCTCCATGCTTGTATCATTCTACTCAATATTTCCATGTTGATGCTCAACAGGTTATCCTTAAAAAATTACTTCTATGACTGAGTTCTAAGTTCTTTTTGTTTGTTTGTTTTTGTTTTTGTTTTTGTTTTTTTGTCCGAGCTAGCTGAGATTTTATTTTGGACCAAAAAAAAAAAAGCAATTGAATTGTTTTGCAGCTGGTGGCATGGGCAAGGGGGGTCCCCAGGCAGTAAACTCCCTGCCGGTGGGCTGAGGGCTAGGGCTGAGCATCAGGTGGGTCTCCTGTTCCCTGAGCTCTTCTGCACAGCAACCTCCCTCCTGGGCTCTGGGGCAGCCTCAGGAGGGGCAGGATGGGAGGGGCTGTTGCAGCTGTTCACTTGGGCAGGACGTCAGAGGACTCGGACACCAGCCTCCCATCGCGGGTCTCAATCTTCTTCACAACCACAGCCTTGGTGGAGCTGATGCGGCTAATGGAGCTGGAGCCCATGACAGAGCCAAAGCTGGAGCCCAGGCCGTAGCTGAGGCCAGGGCTTGTGAGGCCCCCATAGGCAGAGTTCAGACCACCTGCAAAGCCGCTGGTGGTCTTCAAGTGGATACTCATGTTCTGCATCCCGGACTCCAGCCGGCTCTCCTCGCCCTCCAGTAGCTTGCGGTAGGTGGCGATCTCGATGTCCAGGGCCAGTTTGACATTCATCAGCTCCTGGTACTCATGCAGCTGCTTTGCCATGTCCTGCTTGGCCCGCTGCAGGGTGGCCTCCAGCTCCTGCTGCTTGGTATGAGCATCCTTGAGTGCCTGCTCCCTGCGATGCTCAGCATCTCTAATGGCAGCCTCCAGGGAAGCCCTCTGGCCTTTGAGGCCCTCGCTCTCAGCCTGGAGTCGGCTGATGTTCTGGTTCATCTCGGAGATCTCAGTCTTCGTACGCCGCAGTTCATCCCCATGCTTCCCAGCCAGCGTCTGCAGCTCCTCATACTTGATCTGGTATAAGCTCTCCGCCTCAGCCCAGCTGCAGTTGGCAATCTCCTCGTACTGCTCCTTGACCTCGGCGATAATGCTGTCCATGTCCAGAAAGCGGCTGTTGTCCATGGACAGCACCACAGACGTGTCAGAGATCTGGGATTGCAGCTCCCGGATCTCCTCTTCATACAGCTGCCTGAGGAATTTGATCTCATCAGTCAGTCCTTCCAGGAGAGACTCCAGCTCTACCTTGTTTATGTAAGCTTCATCCACATCCTTCTTGATGAGGACAAATTCATTCTCCATCTCTGTATGCTTATTGATCTCTTCCTCATACTTGTTCTTGAAGTCCTCCACCAGCCCCTGCATGTTGCCAAGCTCCGCCTCCAGCTTCAGCTTCTCCTGGCCCAGAGTCTCCAGCTGCCGCCTCAGGTTGTTGATGTAGTTCTCAAACATGTTGTCCATGTTGCTCCTGGCCATTTTCTGCTGCTGCAGGAGGCTCCACTTGGTCTCCAGCATCTTGTTCCGCTGCTCCAGGAACCGCACCTTATCGATGAAGGAAGCAAACTTGTTGAGGATCTTGATCTGCTCCTTCTTCTGGGTATGCACGGCCTGGATGTTGGGGTCCACATCCACCTTAATGGGGTTCAGCAGGCTCTGGTCGATGGTGATGGCGGTGATGCCTCCCATGCCTATGCCACTGGCCCCAGAATAGCCTGTACCCAGGCCACCCCGGAAGCCACTACTGCTCACTCGGGAGAAGCTCAAGCAGGCACTGGGCCCACTCATGAAGGAGCAGATGCTGAAGGCCCCAGGGCCAGAGGTGGACACCTTGTAGGACTTCTGGGTCACCCTGATGGACATGGTGGAGGCAGGTGTGGAGGCAGGTGGGCTGAACCAGGAAGAGATTCCAGAAGGAGCGGAGAAGTTGCTTCTTCGAGTTCTAAGTTCTTAAGTGCTAACTCTCAACCACAGACAATATAGTCTTCCTCCAGCTTTCCTACTTTTAGTAAACTGCACTGCCATCCCCAAATTTGCTTATGCCATAAACTTTGGAGCCATCTGTGAAAGTTTCTTTTCCTATGTCCTGTATCCTGCCTGTAACCCACGGCTGACTATTAAAAACAAACAAAAAACATTTCTCCATGACTTTGGCTCATACTCTAATCTTTTCTAATCTCACTTACTCCTGAGGTAATGGAAACCTTCAGGACTAGTCTGCCCTGACTTAGCTTTTGCATATTTTTTTCATTGCATGTTAGGTTTTGGGGTACAGGTGAAGAACATGCAAGATCATTGAATAGGTACACACATGGCAGTGTGATTTGCTGCCTTCCTCCCCTTCACCTATATCTGGCATTTCTCCCCATGCTCTCTCCCCGACTCCTCATCCCCCACTGTCCCTCCCCTATTCCCCCCGACAGACCTCAGTGTGTGATGCTCCCCTCCCTGTGTCCATGTGTTCTCATTGTTCAACACCTGCCTATGAATGAGAACAGGCAGTGTTTGATTTTCTGTTCTTGTGTCAGTTTGCTAAGAATGATGGTTTCCAGGTTCATCTGGAAACTGGATGAAAAAAATGTCACATATACACCATGGAATACTATGCAGCTATAAAAAACAATGAGTTCATGTAGACACAGGGAGGGGAGCATCATACACTGGGTCTGTTGGGGGGTGAGGGGCTAAGGGAGAGAAAGTGGGAGATGGCAAGATTGGGGAGGGATAACACGGGGACAAATACCTAATGTAAGTGACAGGGGAATGGATGCAGTAAACCACCATGGCATGTGTTTACCTAAATAATAATCCTGCACAATCTGCACATGTAGCCCAGAACTTAAAGTGTAATAAAAAATATACAAACAAAAGAATTACAAATATGTAAGAAATCCTAAGAAGTCATTCCATTTATTTCTCTTCCCTAAGATAATACCAAATGTAGTTCACAATTACATTTTAAAGCCTTCAATGGGAGACCCAAGGCTTCTCTTAGTTTATTTTTATAATTTTTAAGTTATTTTACATTCCTTAAAATTCTTCCTTACAATCTAATTAAATTCATTATACTTTAGCTCATCTTTCCTTTGATTTTTCTTAGTGGTGATATGTATGTGAAATGTTATGTTATATTCTGGATAAATGCTATGCAAAAACTTGAAGGCAATTATTAAAATGACCTTTAGTCTTAAGGCCAAGCAATTTATGTTCTTTTACTTTTCCTTTATGGGTCATATTTTCTAAGTTATTAATCTTCATAATTTTCACTGAAACTTTTTTATTAGAAAGGCTCAACAGTGAAAAAAAGCAAACTCTTTAGCAGACTCACAGCATTTTAATGGCACTGTTAAACTTCATCACGCAGATTTGCCCTCCTCTTAAGCCATACTTGGACCCTTGCAGTTGAAAAGAAAATGCCAAAACTTTACCCTAAATAGTGAAAATTATATTTTTTATTGAAATGGCATCTCTCTTGAAAATAATACTCTTCGATTTGAAACATCACTGTAGCTTTTCCAAAACCAAGAACATAGCACTCAATATGTATTACTTGACCTACTTTGGTACATGATAATAATTAGGTTATCAAAGACAATAGAGACAGACTTTAATAAACAAGAAACTCACTGCATAAAATGAACCAATTAGTTTTCAAAATTCTGCATTCTTTTTACAAAACAATGGATTCACTGACATCTTTTTTATTTTTAATTTTATTTTTCAGTAAACACTTTGTAATTTATTTAAAATCAGGTTTCTTTAAAATGGGACAAATTTTTGCCTGAGATTAAAAATAAAAACAGCTTTATTGAGATATAATTACATATTGTCAAGTTTACCCTGAAATCTTTTTTTATTGCCACTTATGTTGGACAACAGATACGTATGGTGAAAATGACAATATCACAAGAGTCACTTCAGGTAAATTGATCTAAAATATAATCATTTTGGCTTTCTAAACCATTTGATATTGGTTTCTCTAAACCTTATGAAGTTGAGTTATTTATGTGCTAAACATAAAATCATAGGGCTTGCTTGTCACCTTATGGGGACAACCCATATATGCCATACACAGTATCCAAGAGGTTCCCGTTGGCATTTAGCTCTAGTTGCCTACAATGGCAATCTGCTCACTGATGCACTTATTAGCTTCTTTCCCCTCTGTACTACTCAGGGTTCTCCAGAGAAACAGGATCAATTGGATGGACAGATAGATAGATAGATGTACATATAGAGAGACAGAGAGATAAAGGAAGAGAGACAAAAGAAAGATTTATTATAGAAATTTTCTCACATAATTATGGGGGCCAGGAATCCCACTCTTTGCCATCTGCAAGCTGGAGAACCAGGAAAGCTAGTTGTATTAATACATTCTCATGCTGCTATAAAGAAATGCCAAGACTGGGTAATATATAAAGGAAAGAGGTTTAATTGACTCACAGTTCAGCATGGCTGGGGAGGCCTCAGGAAACACACTTATGACAGTAAGGAGAAACAAACATATCCTTCCTCACAAGGTGGCAGGTAGGAGAATGAGAGAATAATAGTCAAGGAAAGGGGGAAGCCCCTTTTAAAGCCATCAGATCTTGTGAGAACTCATTCACTATCACAGAACAGTATGAAGAAAACTGCCCCCATGATTCAATTATCTCCAGCTTATCCCACCCTTGACATGTGGGGTATTATAATTCAAGATGAGATTTGGGTGGGGACACAGCCAAACCATATAATTCCACCCTTTTCCCCTTTCAAATATCATGTCCTCACATTTCAAAACACAATCATGTCTTTCCAACAATCCCCCAAAGCCTTATTTTAGCATTAACTCAAAAGTCCACAGTCCAAAGTCTCATCTAAGACAAGGCAAGCTCCTATGAATCTTTAAAATCAAAGCAAGTTAGTTACTTCCAAGATAAAATTGGGGTGCAGACATTGGATAAATATATCCATTCCAAATGGGAGAAACTGGCCAAAACAAAGGGGTTACAGGCCCCATGAAAGTCTGAAATCCAATAGGGCAGTCATTAAACTTTAAGGTTCCAAAATGATCTCTTTTAACTCCATGTCTCACATCCAGGTCACACTGATGTAAAAGGTGAGCTCCCTGGGGCTTGAGCCTCTGTGGTGCTGCAGGGTAAAATCCCCTTCCCAGCTGCTTTCATGGGTTGGCATTGTGTGCAGCTTTTCTAGGCACACAGAGATAGCTGTAGGTGGATCTACCACTGATAGTGATTAGTGGATCTAGGGTCTGGAAACATTGGCCCTCTTCTCACAGCTCCACTAGCCAATGCCCCAGTGAGGACTCTGTTGGTGGCTCCAACCCTACATTTCACTTCCACACTGCCCCAGCATAGGTTCTCTGTGAGGGATCCACCCCCACAGCAAACTTCTACCTGGACATCCAGGCATTTCCATATATCCTCTGAAATCTAGGTTGAGATTCCTAAACCTCAATTCTTGACTTCTGTGAACCTACAGGCCCAACACCACATGTAAGTCACCATGGTTTGTGGCTTGCACACTCTGAAGCAATGGCATAGCTTTACATTGGCCCCTTTTAGCCACAGCTAGAGCTGAAGCAGCTGGGGAGGCAGGACATCATGTTCTGAGGCTGTACACAGCAGGGGGACCCTAGGCCCAGCCCAGGAAACCATTTTTCCCTTCTAGGCCTCCAGGCCTGTGATGGGAAGTGCTGATGTGAAGGTCTCTGGAATTCCCTGGAAACATTTCCCTAATTGTCTTGGTGATTTACATTTGGCTCCTCTTTACTTATGCAAATTTCTACAATTGGCTTGAATTTCTTCCCAAAAAATGGTTTTTTCTTTTCTGTCACATGGTCAGGCTGCAAATTTTTCAAACTTATGCTCTGCTTTCTTTTGAATGCCTTGCTGCTTAGAAATTTCTGTCAGATACCCCAAATCATCTCTCTCAAGTTCAAACTTCCACAGATCTCTAGGGCAGGGGCAATATGCTGTCAATCTCTGCTAAAGCATAACAAGAGCCATCTTTGCTCCAGTTCCCAACAAGTTTCTCATCTCGTTCTGAAATCATTTCAGCATTTGGTTACTAACAGCATTTTGGTCAAAGCCATTCAACAAGTCTCTAGGAAGTTTCAAACTTTCCCACATTTTCCTATCTTCTTCTGAGCCCTCCAAACTGTTCCAACATCTGCTTGTTCCCCAATTCCAAAGTCACTTTCACATTTGCATGTATCTTTTTAGCAGCACCCCACTCTCTGCAGTGCCAACTTACTATATTAGTCTGTTCTCACACTGCTAATGAAGACATACCTGAAACTGGGTAATTTATTTTTTTAAAAAAAAGAGGTTTAACTGACTCTCAGTTCAGCATGTCTGGGAGGCCTCGGGAAACTTACTCTCATTGCAGAAGGGGAAACAAACACGTCATTCTTCACATGCAGCAGGAAGGAGAAGAATGAGAAAAAAATAACCAAGTGAATGGGAAAGCCCCTTATAAAACCATCAGATCTCAAGATAACTCATTCACTATCATGAGAACTGTATGGGGGGAACTGCCTCCATGATTCAATTATCTCCAGCTGGTCCTACCTTTGACAAGTGGAGATTATAACAATTCAAAATGGGATTTTGTATGGGGACACAACACCATATCACTGGTGGCATAATTAAATCCCAGTCTAAATGCCTAAGCAAAGAAGGGCTTCAGGTGTTAAGGGGGACCCAATGGTGTGTAACTACCTACACAAGTAGTCCAAAAGCCCCAAAAATAGGAGTGCCAGTGTCTGAGGGCAGAAGATAGATGTTCAAGATCAAATAGGAAACAAATTTGCCTTTCCTCTGACATTCTGTTCTCTTAGGCCAGTGACAGATTAGATAATGCCACCCAGATTAGTGAAGGCAATCTTCTTTATTTCATCTCTTTATCCAAATATTAATCTATTTCATAAATACCCTCACAGACATATACAGAAATAATGTTTATCAGCTATCTGGGTATCCCTTAGCCCAGTCAATCTGACACATAAAATTAACCACCACACCTTCCTAACAATGTTGTCTGGAATCACCTTCCAAATAAAACTACCTGCATTCAAATTTTTGTCTTAGGGTCTAATCTAAAGACACTATCCTTATGTCAGTACTTCCTTATTTTTTTCTTTCATTCTCATGTCAAATGAAGAAAAGTTGAATCTCCTCATTGACAGTAATAACTACATTTAAGTTAAAATTTAAGTTATAATTATGGTATGATTTATGAAAATAAAGTTTTGCTTAAAGTACTTACGATGATAAGTACTATACATTTATGAGTATAGTATTAGAGAATTATATTATTATTAGATCTCTGATAGTTTTAGCTAAACTTTGCAATAATGTTATTAACTTTCTATTTTCCTTTTTTTTTTTAATTAATGTCTATTTTAAGTTTCAGGGTACATGTGCAGGATGTGCAGGTTTGTTACATAGGTACATGTGTGCCATAGTGATTTGCTGCACCTGTCGATTTACCATCTAGGTATTACACCCAGAATGTACTAGCTATTTTTTCTAATGCTCTCCCTCACCCAACCCCAACCCCTAAAAAAACCCATTGTGTGTTGTTTCCCTCCCTGTGTCCATGTGTTCTCATTGTTCAGCTCCCAATTATAAGTGAGAACATGTAGTGTTTGATTTTCTTTTTTGTTTTTTCCGAGAAGGAGTTTTGCTCTTGTTACCCAGGCTGGAGTGCAATGGCACAATCTCAGCTCACCGCAACCTCCACCTGCTGGGTTCAGGCAATTCTCCTGCCTCAGCCTCCTGAGTAGCTGGGATTACAGGCATGCGCCACCATGCCCAGCTAATTTTTTGTATCTTTAGTAGAGACGGGGTTTCACCATGTTGACCAGGATGGTCTCGATATCTTAACCTCATGATTTTCTTTTCCTGCACTAGTTTCCTGAAGATAATGGCTTTCAGCTCCATTCATGTCCCTCCCTGAAAAACACATGATCTTCTTCCTTTTTATGGCTGCATAGTATTCCGTGGTATATATATATATACCCACATTCTCTTTATTCAGTCTCTCATTGATGAGCATTTGGGGTGATTCCCTGTCTTTGCTATTGTGATTAGTGTTGCAATAAACATACACATGCATGTATCTTTGTAATAAAGTTATTTATATCCCCTTAGATATATACCCAATAATGGGATTGTTGGGTCAAATGGTATTTCTGGTTCTAGATCTTTTGAGGAATCACACCAATTTCCACAAAGGTTGAACTAATTTACATTGCCAACAACAGTGTAAAAGTGTTCCTATTTCTCCACAACCTCACCAGCATCCGTTGTTTCTTGACTTTTCAGAATCACCATTCTGACTGGCATGAGATTATATCTCATTGTAGTTTTAATTTGCTTTTATCTAATGACCCATAATATTGAGCTTCTTTGTATATGTTCATTGGCCATATTATTAACTTTCTATAGTTAGACATGAGCTTTCAGATTTCATATGTATACAACAATACTACCTTACTTTTCCTTTTTTTTTTTTTTGGTTTGAGATGGAGTCTCACTCTGTCACCCAGGCTGGAGTGCAGTGACACAATCTCAGCTCACTACAACTTCCACCTCATGGGTTCAAGCAATTCTGCCTCTGTCTCCCAAGTAGCTGGGATTACAGGCACGCACCATCATGCCCAGCTAATTTTTGTATTTTTAGTAGAGATGGGGCTTTGCCATGTGGCCAGGCTGGTCTGGAACTCCTGATTTCAAGTGATCCATCTTCCTCAGCTTCCCAAAGTGCTGGGATTACAGGTGTGAGTCACGACACATGGTCTACTTCACCTTTCATAGCATAAAATATTTTTCAAAGTATTTCTCTATTTATAGGCTTTATATCATTATAAACCTGATGGTCAGTGATCCGCATACTCATTTCATGCATTCTGAAATTTCAAGGCTAGCCTCCATAAAATTGGTAGCATTTTTTTCTATTGCCAACTAATTGGGCATTGAGTAGAATTACAAATAGTCTCATAAATATTAAATAAAACAACTAAATTTTTCAAGTTAACTTAAAGCCTTCAGCTTTATTTATATAATTTTGATTAGATACATGACATGTGAGAATCCATCTGTACTCTTATTCTGGGCCTCACAGATGTCAGGAGGCTCCTGAGGAATAATAAAGACCACTTAGACCCTCTGGAACAGGATGCCCCCTCCACCTTCACAGAGCCCTCATGACCACCAATTCTCTGTCAGTTTTGTTTTTAGTTTTTTGTTTTCTTTTTCTTCTTTTAAAGTCAGGGTCTCACTCCATTGTTCTAGCTGAAGTGCAGTGGTATGATCATAGCTTACTGTAACCTTGAACTCCTGGGCTCAAGCAATCCTCCCACCTCAGCCTCTGGGAATCTGGGACTATAGGTGTGCATCACCATGCCCAGCAGTTTTTTTAGAGATGGGATCTTGCTATGTTTCTCAGGCTGGTCTTGAACTCCTGGCCTTAAGCAATTCTCCTGCGTTAGCCTCCCTAAGTGCTAGGGTTACAGGTATGAGTCACTGTGCCCAGCCTCTCTGTCATTTTATTCTGGACTCTTGATTTTTATCCCACACAATTAGTATAGTTTTGAAAAATAAGTTACTCCTCATTAAATAGCCAAAGGCATCAAGTGAGTTAAACTGTTGCTTCTCACTTCTCACACTGTGGGATTTTCCGGAATACTTTATAAGTACACTCACAGCACCAGCAAGTCCTTCTCAATAAATCCTAGGGAAAGTGGTATTTGCTTCTTGTTAAATTTCTAGAAGAATGAGGAGAAAGGGACCTGGTATTCGGAGAGAAGACAAACACCAGTACGTTCTTGCCATTAACTTATTTCCCAGATGAGTTATACTTAAAATAATCTTTTAAAGATATAATTAGCATTCTTTGGGAGAGAAGTATAAAAATCCAGAATTAAAATCTTCCTTTTATGAAGGGCCCCAACACTGCAGAGTAATTACACTTCAAAGTGCTGAGGAAGCAGAAGGGACCACAAGTCCGGAACAAGCCTACTCCATGAGCCGGCAGTCATCCAGAATTTCTCCTTGCTCCCTTCCATCAAGGAAGGCATTAGTACTCAGATCTAGGCTTCCATCTCATATCCTAAGTGAGTCACCTATAATGCCAAAGTGGACTTGGAAAGTAGACCGTAAGAACTTGTATGTCAACATGAGGTCATAAGGAAAACTTTTTGAATCCTTTACAACAAGAGCACACGTCTAGCCTAGGTTAGTTTAAAAATGTTATTTTTATGCCCATAAACTTGGCAATTAGCAGCCAAAAGCATGATTTAACAACAATAACTGAAATAGACCAAATGTGACTTTTTTGCTATAATGTTGTAACTAATAATGTTGTTGCTGGGGAGAGAGAAACCCTAGCTAATTGGAGCAGAAGAGAAGCTGACCACAGAAAGCTAGACCTGTACAAATTGGGTCTCCTCAGGCTCCTTCCTAAGCTGGCATGACCATTCTTTTGCCAACTTTATGTTTTATTTTCTTCATGTAAAATGCATCAGCAGATATGATAGTCGATGCATCTTTTATTTTATTAATAGAACAATAAAATAAAATCTTACTGTTCTATTAAATATATAAAATAAAATTCTATACATGTTGACACAGTGTATAGCTGAAATGCGACTGTAATATAAAATTAATGTCAATTTATAATCTTTGTATGTGTAAGAGAAAACTAGAAAAAGGACAAAAAATAATTCTGAGTACTGCAAGTAAATCTTTCTCATCTCAGTTTCACATAGCAAAGGACCATGACAGTAACTAACCCCTTTCCTTTGTGCTATTCTTGATGTCTTGTGGCAAAAGAGGGGAAAAATATCAGTTAGTATTCTTATTTAAATTATTTATTATTTATTAAAATATTTAATAAAATTGACACCTTAAAACTTGTTTTAAATGAGGTATCTGAAGTATGAATGAGTCTATTTATTGCATTTCAATGCATATATATATATATACTACAAACAATATTTACCTAGAGTAAGACTCCAAGCATGTACTGAACTTTAATTTCTCCAACATGATGTATACCAGCCAGAAATTAAAACAAATATTAATGATGCAGTATGATGATGGAGATAAATATGCTTCTATTACTTTTCTTATGCCACCTCCCAAGTCATGCCTGATAGCATCTTTAGAGTCAGGGTCTCACTCCATTGTCCCAGCTGAAGTGCCGTGGTATGATCATAGCTTACTGTAACCTTAAACTCCTGGGCTCAAGAAATCCTCCCACCTCAGCCTCTGGGCAGCTGGGACTATAAGCATGTACCACCAGGCCCTGCCAATTTTTTTTCATTTTCTTGCGAAGGCCTGCTCTGACCCCAAGTCTACAAAAGGCATCCCCACATATTCTTCCAGCTTATAAAAACCTGCACCTCCCACGAGACTGTTTCTCTCTCAGTGGATCGCAAGTTCCTGTTTACAAACTGAAATCCCTACTTGCTGGCACACTCTCAGAAGTCAGAGACCATGTCAGTCTCCTTATCTCTACTATCTCCAGCTTCTCCCACAGTGCCTGGCACCCCGTAGGTATTGCCCAAATATTTGTTAAGCAAAAATGTCCTTAGTAACATTTAATTATTGATCTTTGATTACATACCTTGTAATCTTTGTTGAATCACATTTTTTTGTTTTTGTGGTTTATCAGGCTGTAATGTTTATGAGCATACATTTGGGTCATTTCCTTATATTATTATTTAGTGCCATTAGGAAAGCCATGATAATTTTAACCAAAGACTGTTCACACAGGTAACTAAAGAAAATGTGGCATATATACACAGTAGATTACTATTTAGCCTTTACAAAGAAGGAAATCCTGTCATTTGTGACATCATGGATGAACCTGGAGGATATTGAGGGAAACAAGTTAGACACAGAAAGACAAACACCACATGATCTCACTCGTGTGGAAAAGTTGATCTCACAAAAGTAGCAAGAAGAATGACGGTTACCAGATGCTGGAGCAGTGTTTTTGACAGGAGAATAGGAAGATATTAGTCAAAGGATACAAAATTTCAGTTAGACAGGAGGAATAATTTCTAGAGGTCTATTATACAACATGGTGACTATAGTTAATAACAACATATTACATTCTGGAAAAATGCTAGGAGAGTAGATTTTAAGAGTGCTCACCACAAAAATGACAACTATGTGAAGTAATGCAAATATTAATTATCTCGATGTAGACATACCACCATGTATATATATTTCAAATCATGTTGTATACAATAATATATAATATTAAGTCAATCTTAAAATAATACCAAAAAATCTTTAAAAGACACATCACAAATGATAAGGTAGCTAAATCTACTGCCAAAAAAAAAGTGTAACTTCTTGTTGTCATTAGAAAAATGCAAATAGAAACAATGAAATACCTTCTCACACCAGTCAGAATGACTTACGAAAAAGTAAAAAAATAACAGATGCTGGCAAAGTTACAGATAAAAGGGAACCAGAGGAATAAAAATCATTCTACAATAAAGACACATGCAAGCAAATGTTCATTGCAACACTGTTCATAACAGCAAAGACATGTAATCAACCTAAAAGCCTATCAATGACAGACTGGATAAAGAAAATATGGTACATATATACCATGAAATATTATACAGCCTTAAAAAGAACAAGATCATGTCTTTGGCAGGAACATGGATGGAGCTGGAGATTATCATCCTTAGCAAACTAACGCAGGAACAGGAAACAAAATACCACATGTTCTTGTAAGTGGGAGCTAAATGATAAGAACTTATCAACACAAAGAAGTAAATGACAGACACTGGGGTCTACTTGAGGGAGGACAGTTGGGAGAGAAAGAGGAGCACAAATTACAACTATTGTTCACCGAGCTTAATACCTGAGTCATATAATAATATGTGCAACAAACCCCAATGACATACGTTTATTGATGTAACAAACCTTCACATGTATTCCCAAACCTAAAATAAATTGTTTTTTAAAAAGCATGTAACAGACCCTCCACCTTCTTGGACCCCTAGTTTTTCATTGCCCCCAATTCAAACCCATTAAAAATCTAGTAGCTCAAAAATCTTTGATATTTAGTTCAGATCAATTAGCTTCTATAGGGTCACTCTTAAAAGAAGGCCAAAGCAATTCCAGCCCTCTGGTTTCTCACTGATCATTGAAATGCAATATAACGTTGACAAAGATTTTTAGAAGGGAGAAAAAATATAGACAAACAGCAGAAGTAGAGAACCAGAGGTGATTACATTTGTCTGCAGAGACCAGGATGGCTTCTGGAAAGAAGTAACACTTGAGCAGTGTTTTAAGTAAAAATTTTATTGACATTTAACCTACATATATCAGCTCTCTTTTGAAATGCATTCAACAGGAAAAAAAGGGAGAAATGAAAAAGGAGAGTACTGGAAAACACTGCAGTATATAACAGGTTGCTGTGCTTGGGCATTTAAGTAGTTTCGGATCAGTGGACCATAAAATGTGAGAGAGAGTACAGCAAGAGATGAGCCCAGGGAAGCAGCCAGGGCTCCAGATACTGGGCTAAGATGTTGCTACTTACATTAAGCAGAAAAGTAAAACAATTATGCAGTATTTATCCTCTTAGAAAGAACATCCTAGCTGATGTGTGAAGAATGGATCTGAGTCTGGTGAGAAGAAAGGCAAGGGACTAATTAAGAGGCCACTGCAAATGATCAGGCAATCCTGATTAACCAAGACGTGTCATTGCTCTCTCTAATCAGTAACAATAGTTAAAAAGTGCTATTGTTGATATTCCATGCTGCTCTACGCCAAATTGCAACTGCTAATCTTAGAGAAATGCAGAAATGGATTCTTGTTCCAAAGGAGGAGAAAAATTATTTTCTCTGATAGAAGCCATTTTCCCCTTAGAGATATTATTTGAAATTACCTTTAAGATGTCATTCTAGAATATTAATTTTCTGCTGTTTATGATAAGCTTATGATACTCCCTCCACCTCTAACACGTCTTCCTCACAGCATCACTACAGTATATGGAACCAAGTAAGACACTGTTTCAGTTAAAGTCTTTCAATCACAAAGATCAGAAACTTGCTCAATCACTGGAGACAATTCAACAAGGACTGACACGAAAAAGGTAAGCTCAGAATTGGCATAATCTACCTCATGCTATGTGAGAACAAGAACCCTATTTTGGAACAGTTACTTGAACATAACATTTGTTAGTTAGGATGATGATAAATGAATATACACTGTAACAACTCATCAGAATTCTCATATCTCACTCTTTTAAAATGCAACTGAGATTGTATATGTATTATATCAAATTTTTCATCATTTGGAGTTAATTTTTTTCAAAAATTTTGATTACTTGAATTGGCCTTGCAGCTTAAAAATCAACTACCTTAATTTTCAATTAATCTACAATTATTAAGAATTACAGGCCACATATTATGCAACATGGTGATCATACATTGTTTTAACAATGTATTGTATTCTGGAAAAATGCTCAAAAGAGTAGCTTTTCAGAGTTCTCACCACAAAAATGACAGCTATGTGAGGTAAGGCACATGTTAATTAGCTCAATTTAGCTATTCCACAATGCATATAAAGACTTCAAAACACCACGTTGTATATAATAAATATATACAATTTTTGTCAATGTAAAAATAACATTTTTTCTAACATTAAAAAAAATAAAGAACTACAATCCACAGTGCTAGAAACTATAAAGTCTCTAACTCTCGCTCTCTCTTTTAGTTCTGGTCTTTTCAACATTTTATTTTTATGTAGAACTCAACAGATTTCAGCTTAATTTTTCACATTGCTTTGGCCATGGAAAGATCAACCTTCTACTAGATCCTGAACACACTTCACTCTTTTTTTTTTTTTGAGACGGAGTTTCACTCTTGTTACCCAGGCTGGAGTGCAATGGCGCAATCTCGGCTCACCGCAACCTCCGCCCCCTGGGTTCAGGCAATTCTCCTGCCTCAGCCTCCTGAGTAGCTGGGATTACAGGCACATGCCACCGTGCCCAGCTAATTTTTTGTAATTTTTAGTAGAGACGGGGTTTCACCATGTTGACCAGGATGGTCTCGATCTGCCGACCTCGTGATCCACCCGCCTCGGCCTCCCAAATTGCTGGGATTACAGGCTTGAGCCACCACGCCCAGCCTCACTCATTTTTTTAGTAAGGTAGCTCCAAGTTGTTTCTTTATTTTTTAATAATCACAACTTCTATTTTAGATTCAGAGGGTACAAGCTCAGGTTTGCTACATGAGTATATTGCATGATACTGAGATTTGGGGTATGATTGATCTCATCACCCAGGTACTGAGCATAGTACCCAATAGTTAGTTTTTGAACACTTCCCTCCTCCCATCCACCCCACTCTAGTAGTTCCCAGTGTCTGTTGTTAATGATTTTTGTGTCCATGTGTATCAAATGTTTACCTCCCATTCATAAATCAGAACATACAGTATTTGGTTTTCTATTTTTGTGTTAATTCATTTAAGATGATGGCCTCCAGCTGCAACCAAGTTACTACAGATGACATAATTTTATATTTTATGGCTGCATAGTATACCATAGTGTATATGTACTATACTTTCTTTATCCAATCTATTGTTGATGGACACCTAGATTAATTACATGTCTTTGATATTGTGAAGAGTGCTGCAATGAATGAACAGGCAAGCACATGTGTCCTTTTAGTAGAATAATTTATTTTTCTTTGGATGTATACCCAGTAATGGGATTGCTCAGTCAAATAATACATCTGCTTTAAGTTCTTTGATAAGTATCCAAAGTGTTTTCTACAGTGGCAGAACTAATTTACATTCCTACCAAGAGTGTATAAGTATTTCTTTTGTCCACAGCCTTGATAGCATCTGTTACTTTTTGACGTTTTCATGATAGACATTCTGACTGGAGTGGGATAATATCAAATTGGAGTTTTCATTTGCATTTCTCTGATGATTAATGATGTGGAGCATTTTTTCATGTTTGTTGGCAACATGTATGTCTTCTTTTAAGAAATCTCTCGGGGGAAGGAATCAAGATGGCGCTGTGAGAACAACCCTGGATTGGAGCTTGCGTTGAATCCGCAAAGAGGTGAGTCGGAGCTGCATTTCCAGACTGATCTTTGTTGCCCACAGAACGGGGAAACTCCCAAGTGTAAGGGAGACACGGGATGCCAGGCAGTAAGTCTGCCTGGTGAAGCCGGCAGCCGGGGCGGCGGCAGCCGGCCCTACCCAGCAATCCCCACAGGGCACGCTTGTCCAGGTGCCCTGTTGAACCGGCAACCTGAGACTTGAGAGGGCTGGACTTGAGACTGAATGAGACTTGGACAGTAGGCCAGCCCAGGGGATTGCAGGAACAGAGTGTTTGGGGTACCCCGTGTGACAAAAAAAACCGCGATTTCAAACTATCCCGAGCAGACGGTCCGAGACGCTCTGTGGGGGAGGGGCGTCCACCACTAACGAGGCAACCCACCCCAACTGAGATACATGCCCACTGCTGACGCAGCCAGCCGTTGCCGAGGCAACCCGCCCCAACTGAGATACACGCCCACTGCTGATGCAGCCAGCCGTTGCTGAGGCAACCCATCCCTACTGAGATACACGCCCACGGCTGACGCAGCCTGCCGTTGCCGAGGCAACACACTACAACAAAGAGACTCCGCCGCAGGGCGTGGCGGAGACCACAGCAGAGCCTGCAGGAACAGCGCGAATCACACAACAGCAGGGCGGAGACTCGGCAGGCAAACAGTGGCTACTCTGCCTCCTAGCTGGGCAGGACACCTCAACAAAAATCGAAAAATAAAGCCCGAACCCCCCAACACAGAGCATTTGAGAAAAAAGGGTTTTTTTAATGAGCTCTGTTGCAGCAGAATCAAACATGGCAGCCTAACAGCCCTGAATGAACTACAGAGCTCACAGCTCAGAAATTGAGCTCCTAAAAAGAACAGACTGTCTCCTCAAGCAGCTCCCTGACCCCTCTATATCCAAAAGACTGACATTTGGCAGGCATCATCCTGGGACAAAGATAGCAGAAAAAGAAACGGGTAGCATCCCTCACTGTGCCACAGCTGCTAGAGGTGCACCCCAGACAAGCAGGGCCTGGAGTGGACCTCAGCAGTCGTAAAGCGAAGGGGCTAGGCTGGTAGAAGGAAAACCAAGTAACAGAAATACTTCATCATCAACAATCTGGGTGTCCACTCAGAGACCCAATCGAAAAGTCAGCAACTACGCAGACGACAAGCAGATAAACCCACAAAGATGGGAAGAAACCAGCGAAAAAAGAAGGAAAACACCCGAAACCAGAACGCCTCACCTCCTAGAAAGGACCAAAACTCCTTACCAGCAAGGAAACAAAGCTGGACAAAGAATGACTGTGACGAAATGACGGAATTAGACTTCAGAAGGTGGATACTGAGAAACTTTTGTGAGCTAAAAGAACATGTATTAAATCAATGCAAAGAAACTAAGGAACTTAAAAAAAAGATATGAGGAAATGATAACAAGAATGGATACCTTAGAGAGAAATATGAATGAATTAAAGGAGCTGAAAAACACAATACGAGAACTTTGCGAAGCATGCACAAGTTTCAATAGCCGAATTGACCAAGCAGAAGAAAGAATATCTGAAGTCGAAGACCAACTCAATGAAATTAAACGAGAAACCAAGATTAGAGAAAAAAGCGCAAAAAGGAATGAACAAAGTCTCCAAGAAATGTGGGACTATGTGAAAAGACCTAACCTACGTTTGATAGGTGTACCAGAAAGAAATGGAGAGAATGAATCCAAGCTGGAAAATACTCTTCAGGACATCATCCAGGAAAACTTCCCCCACCTAGCAAGACAGGCCAACACTCAAATGCAGGAAATACAGAGAACACCACAAAGATATTCTGCAAGAAGAGCAACCCCAAGGCACATAATCGTCAGATTCAACAAGGTTGAAATAAAGGAGAAAATACTAAGGGCAGCCAGAGAGAAAGGTCGAATTACCCACAAAAAGAAGCCATTCAGACTCACAGCAGATCTCTCGGCAGAAACATTACAAGCCAGAAGACAGTGGGGGCCAATATTCAACATTCTTAAAGAAAAGAACTTTCACCCAGAATTTCATATCCAGCCAAACTGAGCTTCAGAAGTGAAGGAAAAATAAAATCCTTTGCGAACAAGCAAGTACTCAGAGATTTTGTCACCACCAGGCCTGCTTTACAAGAGCTCCTAAAAGAGGCACTACACATAGAAAGGAACAACCAGTACCAGGCATTCCAAAATCACACTAAATGCTAAAGAGCATCAACATAACAAAGAATCTACAACAACTAACAGGCAAAACAGCCACTTAGCATCAAAATGGCAGTATCAAATTCACACGTAACAATATTAACCCTAAATGTAAATGGACTAAATGCACCAATCAAAAGACACAGACTGGAAAATTGGATAAAAAGCCAAAACCCGTCAGTGTGCTGTATCCAGGAAACCCATCTCACATGCAAGGATACACAAAGGCTCAAAATAAAGGGATGGAGGAAGATTTACAAAGCAAATGGAGAGCAAAAAAAGCAGGAGTTGCAATTCTCACCTCTGATAAAATAGACTTTAAAGCAACAAAGATCAAAAGAGACAAAGAAGGCCATTACATAATGGTAAAAGGATCGATAAAACAAGAAGAGCTAACGATCCTAAACATACACGGACCCAACACAGGAGCACCCAGATACATAAGGCAAGTTCTTAATGACTCACAAAAGGACTTAGACTCCCACACAATAATAGTGGGAGACTTTAACACTCCACTGTCAATATTAGACAGATCAACCACACAGAAAATCAACAAGGATATCCAGGGCTTGAACTCAGACCTGGAGCAAGCAAACCTGATACACATTTACAGAACTCTCCACCCCAAATCCACAGAATACACATTCTTCTCAGCACCACATCACACCTACTCAAAAATTGACCACATAATTGGAAGTAAAGCATTGCTCAACAAATGCAAAACAACTGAAATCATAACAAACAGCCTCTCAGACCATAGTGGAATCAAATTAGAACTCAGAATACAGAAACCAACCCAGAACCGCACAGCTTCATGGAAACTGAACAACTGGCTCTTGAATGTTGACTGGGTAAACAATGAAATGAAGGCAGAAATAAAGAAGTTCTTCGAAACCAATGAGAACGAAGACACAACATGCCAGAACCTCTGGGACACATTTAAAGCAGTCTCTAGAGGAAAGTATATAGCAATAAGTGCCCATATGAGGAGAATGGAGAGATCCAAAATTGACACCCTATCGTCAAAATTGAAAGAGCTAGAGGAGCAAGATCAAAAAAACTCAAAACCCAGCAGAAGACAAGAAATAACTAAGATCAGAACTGAACTGAAGGAGATTGAGACACGAAAAACCCTTCAAAAAATCAATAAATCCAAGAGCTGGTTTTTTGAAAAGATCAACAAAATAGACAGACCACTAGCCAGATTGATTAAAAAGAAAAGAGAGAACAACCAAATAGATGCAATAAAAAATGATAAAGGGGAAATCACCACAGATTCCACAGAAATTCAAAGCATCATCAGAGAATATTACAAACAACTCTATGCACATAAACTAGTAAACCTGGAAGAAATGGATAAATTCCTGGACTCCTGCATCCTCCCAAGCCTAAACCAGGAGGAAGCTGAAACTATGAATAGACCAATAACAAGGTCTGAAGTTGAGGCAGCAATTAAGAGCCTACCACACAAAAAAAGCCCAGGTCAAGACGGGTTCACAGCCGAATTCTACCAGACACACAAAGAGGAGCTGGTACCATTTCTTCTAAAACTATTTCAAACAATCCAAAAAGAGGTAATCCTTCCCAAATCATTTTACGAGACCAACAGCATCCTGATACCAAAACCCGGCAGAGACCCAACAAGAAAAGAAAACTTCAGGCCAATATCCATGATGAACATAGATGCAAAAATCTTCAATAAAATATTGGCAAGCCGAATACAACAGAAAATCAAAAAACGTATTCACCATGATCAAGTAGGATTCATCCCGGGGATGCAAGGCTGGTTCAACATATGCAAGTCTATAAACATAATTCACCACATAAACAGAACCAAAAACAAAAACCACATGATTATCTCAATTGACGCAGAGAAGGCATTTGACAAAATTCAACAGCCCTTTATGCTAAAAACCCTCAATAAACTCGGTATCGATGGAACGTATCTCAAAGTAATAAAAGCTATTTATGACAAATCAACAGCCAATATCATACTGAATGGGCAAAAGCTGGAAGCATTCCCTTTGAAATCTGGCACTAGGCAAGGATGCCCTCTGTCACCACTCCTATTCAATATAGTACTGGAAGTTCTAGCCAGAGCAATCAGGCAAGAAAAAGAAATAAAGGGTATTCAAATAGGAAAGGAGGAAGCCAAATTGGCTCTATTTGCAGACGACATGATAGTATACCCAGAAGACCCCATCACCTCAGCCCAAAAACTCCTGAAACTGATAAGCAACTTCAGCAAAGTCTCAGGATATAAAATCAATGTGCAAAAATCACAAGCATTCCTCTACACCAATAACAGACTTAAAGAGAGCCAAATCAAGAACGAACTGCCATTCACAATTGCTACAAAAAGAATAAAATACCTTGGAATACAACTCACAAGGAACGTAAGGGACCTCTTCAAGGAAAACTACAAACCACTGCTCAACGAAATCAGAGAGGACACAAACAGATGGAGAAACATTACATGTTCATGGTTAGGAAGAATTAACATCGTGAAAATGGCTATACTGCCCAAAGTAATTTACAGAATCAACGCTATCCCCATCAAGCTACCATTGACTTTCTTCACAGAACTGGAAAATCCACCATGAACTTCATATGGAACCAAAAGAGAGCCCGCATAGCCAAGTCAATTCTAAGCAAAAAGAACACAGCGGGGGGCATCACACTACCGGATTTCAAACTATACTACAAGGCTATGGTAATCAAAACAGCATGGTACTGGTACCAAAACAGAGATATAGATCAATGGAACAAAACAGAGGCACCGGAGGCAACACAACATATCTACAACTATACAATCTTTGATAAACCTGAAAAAAACAAGCAAGGGGGAAAGGATTCCCTGTTTAACAAATGGTGTTGGGAAAACTGGCTAGCCATGTGCAGAAAGCAGAAACTGGACCCCTTCCTGACACCTTACACTAAAATTAACTCCAGATGGATTAAAGACTTAAACATAAGACCTGGCACCATAAAAACCCTAGAAGGAAATCTAGGCAAAACTATCCAAGACATAGGAGTAGGCAAGGACTTCATGAACAAAACACCAAAAGCATTGGCAGCAAAAGCCAAAATAGACAAATGGGACCTAATCAAACTCCACAGCTTCTGCACGGCAAAAGAAACAGTCACTAGAGTGGATCGGCAACCAACAGAATGGGAAAAAATTTTTCCAGGTTACCCATCTGACAAAGGGCTGATATCCAGAATTTACAAAGAACTCAAACAGATTTACAGGAAAAAAACAAACAAGCCCATTCAAAAGTGGGCAAAGGATATGAACAGACACTTTATGAAAGAAGACATATATGAGGCCAACAATCATATGAAAAAATGCTCATCGTCACTGGTCATCAGAGAGATGCAAATCAAAACCACATTGAGATACCATCTCATGCCAGTTAGAATGGCGATCATTAAAAAATCTGGAGACAACAGATGCTGGAGAGGATGTGGAGAAAAAGGAACACTTTTACACTGTTGGTGGGAGTGTAAATTAGTTCAACCATTGTGGAAGACAGTGTGGCGATTCCTCAAGGCCTTAGAAATAGAAATTCCATTTGACCCAGCAATCCCATTACTGGGTATATATCCAAAAGACTATAAATCGTTCTACTATAAGGACACATGTACACGAATGTTCATTGCAGCACTGTTTACAATAGCAAAGACCTGGAATCAACCAAAATGCCCATTGATAATAGACTGGATTGGAAAAATGTGGCACATATACACCATGGAATATTATGCAGCAATCAGAAATGATGAGTTTGTGTCGTTTGTAGGTACATGGATGAATCTGGAGAACGTCATCCTCAGCAAACTGACACAAGAACAGAAAATGAAACAGCGCATATTCTCACTCATAGGCGGGTGATGAAAAATGGGAACAGATGGACACAGAAAGGGGAGCACTAAACACTGGGGGGAAAGGGGGAGGGCCAGTGGGGGGGAGGTGGTGAGGGATAGCCTGGAGAGAAATGCCAAATGTGGGTGAAGGGGAGAAGGAAAGAAAAGCACACTGCCATGTGTGTTCCTGCGCAACTGTCTTGCATGCTCTGCTCATGTACCCCAAAACCTAAAATCCAATAAAAAATTAAAAAAAAAAAAGAAAGAAATCTCTCTACCATAAATCCTTCAATTATACAGACACATACATGTGTATGTTCACTGCAACACTATTAACAATAGCAAAGACATGGAATCAATCTAAATGCCCATCAATGATGTACTAGATAAAGAAAATGTGGTACATATACACCATGGAATACTATGCAGTCGAAAAAGAACAAGATCATGTTATTTGCAAGGACATGGATAGAGCTGGAGGTCATTGTTCTTAGCAAACTAGCACAGGAGCAGATAACCAAATACCACATATTCTCACATATAAGTGGGGACTAAATGATGAGAACATATGCACACCTGGGGGAGGGGGGAACAACACACACTGAAGTTTTTTGAGTGTAGACAGTGGGAGAAGGGAGAGGATCAGAAAAGTAACTAATAAGCACGAGCCTTAATACCTGGGTGATAAAGTAATCTTTATGATAAATCCCCATGACATAAGTTTACCTGCATAACAATCTGTACTTGTACACCTGAACTGAAAATAAAAGTTCAAAACAAAACTGTCAGTTCATGCTTTTCATCCACTTTCTAATAGAGTTGGGTTTTGCTTGTTGAATTGTTCTTAAGTTTCTTACAGATTCTGGATATTAGGCCCTTGTTGAATACATAGTTTGTGAGTATTTTCTCCCATTCCATAGGCTGTCCTGTTACTCTCTTGGTTTCTTTTGTTGTGCAGAAGTTCTTTAGGTTAATTAGGTCTCATTTTTCTATTTTTGTTGCTATTGCATATGCTTCTGAGGACTTAGTCATAGATTTCTACCCCAGATCAGTATATAGAATGGTGTTACCTGTGCTTTCTACTAAGATTCTTATAGTTTGAGGTCTTACATTTAAATCTTTATTCCATCTTGAGTTAATTTTTGCATATGGTGAAACGTATACAAATTTTTGTATATTTTGTGTATGGGGTCCAGTTTCATCCCTCTGCATATAACTAGTCGGTTATCCCAGCACCACTTATTGAATAGGGAGTCTTTTCCTCAATGCTTATTTTTGTTGACTTTGTCAAAGATAAAATGGTTGTAGGTGTGTGGCTTTATGTTTGGGTTTTCTATTCTGTTCCACTGGTCCATAGTACTGGTACAAAAACAGACACATAGACCACATGCAGCACTCTTCACAATATCAAAGACAAGTAATAAATCTAGGTTTTCATCAACAATGGATTGGATAAAGAAAATGTGGTCTATGTGCCTGTATTTGTATCTGTACTATGCTGTTTTGGTTACTGTAGCCTTGTAGTATAGTAGCCAAGTCGTGTGATGCTTCCAGCTTTGCTCTTTTTACGGTTAAGATTGCTTTTGCTATTTGGGCACTTTTTGGTTCCATATACATATTAGAATAGTTTTTTTTCTAGTTCTGCTACAAATGACATTGGTAGCTTGATAGAAAAGCATTGAATCTGTAGATTGCTTTGAGATGTATGGCCATTTTAACAATATTGGGTCTTCTACTTCATGAGTATGAAATGTTTTTCCATTTGTTTGTGTCATTTCTAATTACTTTCAGCAGTGTTTTGTAGCTCTCCTTCTAGAAGTCTTTTACCTCCTTGGTTACCTGTAATCCTAGGTATTTTTGTGTCTATTTTAAATAAGACTGTACTCTTGATTTGAGTCTCAGCACAAATATTATTGGTATATTGAAATGTTACTGATTCTTATATGCTGATTTTTTATCCTGAAATTTTACTGAAATTGTTTAACAGTTCTAGGAGCCTTTTGGCATAGTCTTTGGGGTTTTCTGAGTGTAGAATTATATCATCAGTGAAGACAGATAATTGAACTTCTATTTTCCTGTTCATATGGTTTTTTTTGTTTTTTCAGGTTTTTTTCCATTTCTTTCTCTTGCCTTATTGCTCTGGCTAAGACTTCCAGTATAATTTTGTTTTTTGTTCTTGTTGTTTTCTTTAAATTTCAATAGGTTTATGGAAAACCAGTAGTGTTTGCTTACATTAATAAATTCCCTGTGGTGATTTCTGAGATTTTGATGCTCCCATCACCTGAACAGTATTGTTTTCAATAGGAATGGTGAGAGTGGACCTCCTTGTCTTGTTCCTGTTCCAGAGACTGTTTCCAGATTTTGCCAATTCAGTATGATGTTGGCTGAGGGTTTGTCATAGATGGCCCTCATTATTTTGAATTATGTTCTTTCAATTTCCAGTCTCCTGAGATTTTATCACAAAAGAATTTTAGCTTTTACTGAAAGCTTTTTCTGTGTCTACTGAGATGATCATATGATTTTATTTATAATGCTGTTCATATGGTGAATCACATGTATTGATTTGCATATGTTGAACCAACTTTTCATCTCAGGAATAAAGCCTACTGGATCACAGTGAGTGATATAGTTTGGATCTGTGTCCTTACTCAAATGTCCTGTTGAAATAAAATCCCCAATGCTGGAGGTGGGGACTGGTGGGAGGTGATTGGATCATGGGAATGGTTTCTAATAATTTAGCACCTACTGTCTAATGCTGTTCTCATGATAGAGTTTTTATGAGATCTGGTTGTTTAAAGTGTGTAGTACCTACCCATCTCTCTCTTCTTCTTGCTCTGGCCATGTAAGATGTCACTGCTTCTCCTTTACCTTCTTTCATGATTGTAGGTTTCCTGAGGCCTCACCAGAAGCCAAGCAGATGCAGCCATGCTTTCTGTATAGCCTGCAGAATCATGAGCCAATTAAATCTCTTTTCTTTATAAATTACTCAGTCTTCGGTATTTCTTTAGAGCAATGAAAAAAAATGGACTAATACAGTTAATTACCTTTTAGCTTTTTGATGTGCCACTGGATTTGGTTTCCCAATAATTTGTTAAGGATTTTTGCATCTGTGTTCATCAGCAATGCCTGTTGTTTTTCTTTTTATTGTTGTGTCTTTGACAAGTTTGTGTATCAAGGTAATGGTAGCTTCACAGAATAAGTTAAGGAGGAGTCCCTAATCCTCAATATTTTTTGAGTAATTTCAGAAGAATTGGTACAAGCTCTTCTTTTTACATCTGTTAGAATTTGGCTGTGAATCCATCTGATCACAGCCAAAAAACTTGGATTGGCAAGTTTTTTATTACTGATTCAATTGCAGAACTCAATATTGGTGTGCTCAGGGTTTCAATTTCTTCTTGATTCAATCTTGGGAGGTTATGTGCTTCCAGGAATTTATTCATTTTCTCTGTATTTTCTATTTTGTGTGCATTTAGGTATTCATAATAGTCTGAGGCTCTTCTGCATTTCTGTGTGATCAGTTGTAATGTCCTCTTTGTCATTTCTTATGTATTCATTTAGGTTTTTTCTTTTTTTTTTTTTTTTGTTGTTGTTGCTTATCTAGCTAATCAATCTTGTTTATCCTTTCAAATAGCCAAATGTTGGTGTTATTGATTCTGTGTATGAATTGGGGTCTCAATTTTTATAGTTCTGCTTTGATATTATTTATTTTCTTCTGCTAGCTTTGGGATTATTTTGTTCTTATTTTTCTAGTCCCTCTAGGTGTGATGTTACATAATTTAAGATTTTTCTAACTTTTTGAGGTAGGCATATAGCACTATGAACTTTCCTCATAAAACTGCCTTTTCTGCATCCCAGAAATTTTGTTATGTTGTGTTTCTATTTTCAATTATTTCAAACAAATTTTTGATTCATGCTTTAATTTTGTTGTTTACCCAAAAGTCATTCAAGAGCAAGTTGTTTAATTTCTATATAATTGTGTGTTTTTAAGAGATCTTCTTGATATTGATTTATGTTTTTATTCCACTGCAGTCAAAGAATATGGTTGGTATATCATTTGTTAAAGTTTACTGAGACTTTTATTGAGAATTATTTTCACCTTAGAATATGTTCTGTGTGCAGAAGAGAAGAATTTATATTGTGTGGTTGATGGGTGTCACATTCTGTAGATATCTATTAGATCCAATTTGTCAAATGTCAAGTTTAAGCCCAGAATTTCTTTGCTAATTTTCTGCTGCAATCATCTATCTCATCCTATCAGAGGGAAGTTGAGGTCTCCCACTATTATTGGGTGGCTGTCTAAGTCTTTTCATTGCTCTAGAAGTACTTGCTTTATGAATCTTGGTGTTCCAATGTTGGATGTGTACATATATTTAGAATAGTTAAGACTTCTTGTTGAATTGAACCCTTTATTATTATGTAGTTCCCTTTCTCTGTCCTTTTTCTCTATTATTGGTTTAATGTTCATTTTATCTGACGTAATAGTGACCCCTGCTTTTTTGGTGTTGCTTTCAATTTGAGTGATGGATCTTTCTCTATCTCTTTATTTTGATCATATGGGTGTCATTACATGTGAGATGGATCACTTGTAGACAGCAGAGAGATGGGTCTTGATTTTTATTTAACTTGCAACTCTGTGACATTTAAGTGGGATGTTTAGGGCTTTTACATTCAAGATTAATATTTACATGTGAGGCTCTGAACCTATCATGAAGTTGTTAGCTGTTTACTTTGTAGTTTCTATTTGTGGTTGTTTTACAGAGTAACTGGACTATTTATGTAAGTGTGTTTTTGTGGTGGCAGGTATTATTCTTTTCTTTCCATATTTAGAATGTCTTTAAGGATCTCTTCTAAAACTAGTCTACTGGTAGCAATAAGACCTAGTTCTTAGAGAACTTGTAGTCTGTTGGCAAAACAAGAAAAGCAAACATAACAGTCAATCAGCATTTCTTTAATCTAAACCAGAAATGAGTTAAGAAACAACACATGATAGACTACAACATAGAAATATAAATTTTTGCATTGTTAACTTAGATAACAACTGCATTTGGAGGACAATGAAAAAAACAGGGATATAGTGATTCATTCATAAGAGTTGGCATATAATTGGAAAGTCTGATTTGTCATTTTCATGTCCAAAAGGCATATTCAATGCTTTTTTAAAAACCTACAAATAATATCCTAATTTCAAGTTTCTATCTAAAGGATTACAGCTTAATATTTTTGGCTCAGAAGTAATGAGTGCCCTCCCTGAGACTGACAGATTCCTCTCTAGAGGCAGTCCGGGTTGTGTGCCTTTGACTAAATCCTTTCATCTTGGTCACATAGGACCTTGGGCTATGCTCACAGTCTGTTCATGTGGTGCTTCATCTTCCCACTTCCTCTTTCCATCTGGCTTCCTTTGGTTCTCCATAAAGCGATTATAATATTGTACTTGGAGAAAAGCACCGATTGATATAAATATAACTATTCTAATCGCTAGAGCCACAAACAATTCTAATCCCTAGAGCCAGTTTTAGTTAAAATAATACAAGTAAATATCCCTACAAAAAAATTTTAACCCAAGGCATTGCATGCCTAACAAAATCCTTTTCTAGCTCTGATTGATGGAACACATCAATTGAGCAATGCTGCACAAATGCAGGAAGTGCACATCAACTGCTATAGAATACTAAAGCCGTGTTCTTGTCTTAAGTCATTTTCCATGGTTTCTACCATCACTTGTTAACCCATATTTCATCTTTCATAAGGCCACACAATATGCTATTTTCATCTTATTTGTTCTACAAGTTTTACAATTGTATAATAGTTACTCGATATGGCTTCTCTTTAGTATTTTATTCTTTCACTCTTCAATTCTTTCACTCCCTCATGAGATTTTTTTATATTAATCCTAATAGACACAATACAATAAAAAGTCACTCAGATCTCTATGATTGACGTACCATGGGGTGCTGAAAGGTTGTATATGCATTATTATCACTTCTTCTGGAAGTTTCAACACAGTTATAAATGTTCCTGAATAGAATAAACAGTTATAGCACCTTTATGTTCTCCAAATATATTAAGGCACTTTTGCCAAGGTATACCATATGTCCAAATCAATATCCATAGATTACAGGAATTAGTCTATTCAAGCACTAAATTGGGGGCTTTACATATGTTATCTATTTTAATCTCTGTAATAACCCTGAAACATAGCTATTATTATTTCTGTGTTAACAACTAAAAAATGGAGGCTCAAGAAGCTTATATTTATCTCTCCCCCAAAGTCCCATGCAAAAATTTAGTTGGCTCTTGGCTGAGGTCTCTTTTCCCAAAAAACATGTCCTTCCTACTCTTTTCCACTAATCTCTTCTTCCTGCATGTTGACAATGTATCATTATACTGGCATTCCACATGTCAATAAATTCTAAATTTTCTTGATGTTCCAGAATTTTTTTCAGAAAAATTTACTTTAAAAATGCAGATAGGGAGTCACAGTGGCTCTGGCCAGTTGTCCTGGCGCTTGAGGAGGCGAGGCTATGAGTTCAAGGCCAACCTGAGTAACGTAACAAGTTCTCATTAACAACAAAAAAAAATGCAGGTAATTGGTCAAGTCTAACAGAATATAATGAATAATACAACTACTCAAAATGATTATGTCTGAGAGTTTATGAAAATTCATTTATTTTAGTCTATTTAATTTTTTATTTCTTTGGAATTTATAGAAGCCAGACTGTAAATCATTTAGGGAGATGGTATTACAATCAGCTATATCCATATCTACAACCAGCCTTGGCCACTTCTCACTTCTGTACCCATGAGCAAACAGTTTAACCACTCAAAACATATTTTCTAGGTTGAAAATAGGCAGTTATTACCTTAGCATTACATAAAAAATCACAGAGTCTGGGACACAGTAAATATATAGTAAAAGAATCCCTGCAATGATTGATGATCATTATCACCATTTAAACAGTATGGAAATGCATCTTTCTAGAGTACAAATTTAGTCATTTTACCCACCAACCTAAATGTTTCAAGGTGAAGTTCTAATTGCTTAGTGGGGCATATAAGACTTGTCATAGCCTAACCACTGCTCTCTGAGCAGTTCTATCTCTCAGCCTTCTGTACTCTGTGCTTTTTGTACCAACTGTTGGGCAAGTCCACAAGTTTTCACCTACCTCCTGTGCATTCTGCCCAGAATCTACACATCCTTCAAGTCAGGCAGTAACTCCTCTGATGCAGTTATCTAAGCCTGTGCTCTGGCTATTACATTCCTCAATCCAGATATATATCCTGCTCTGCTCCCATTATGCCATATGCAGGCCTCTAGCATAGCAATGACCAGATATCTTCCGGAGTTACAATCACTGATTATTTGATGATCCCCCCACTTAAAACTTCAATATTAAATGATTAAAAAGTGTTCTCTTCATTATATAGGATATTTCCCCCTGAAATTAAACTTATTTCACCAACTTTTGTCATACTCCAACTACTAAACACTAGAGCATAAATACATTTAAAGTCCTAATATAAAAAAAAAAAAAAAACATTGGGAGAGATCCAAGATGGCCAAATAGGAACAGCTCTAAATTGCAGCTCCCAGCAAAAACTCAGAGGGTGAGTGGTCACCGCATTTCCAAACAAATTTTTATTGCCCACAGACCTGGAGATTCCCAGGCAGAAAAGCACCACAAGTCTCTAGCATGGCTGTTTCGGCCAGCAGTGTGTCTTCCCACAAAAACACACAAATCCAGGCACCATTCCAACTGGTGAGTGGAACGTCTGGGAGACAGAGTCTCCCATTCAACTGATAAAAAGAGGACTGAAACAGGGAGCCAGGCCAGGAGAATCCAGGGCACCACACATCTCCGGTGCAGCTGTTTCAGCTAGCACAGCAGGTCTCTGCACAAAAACTCACACAAATCCAGGCACCTTTTCAACATGAGACTGGAACACCTGGGAGACAGAGTGGCCTGTTCAACTGAAAAAAGGGGACTGAAACAGGGAGCCAGGCCAGGAGATTCCTGGGGAGAAAAGCACCACTAGTGTCCAGTGTGGCTGTTCCAGCCAGTGCAGCGGGTCTCTGCATAAAAACTCACACAAATCCAGGTGCCATTTCAACTGGAGTCTGGAATGTCTGGGAGATAGAGTCACCTGTTAAACTGAATAACAGAGGACTGGAACATGGAGCCAGGTGATCTGGCTCTGCCAGTCCCACCACCACAAACACCAGCAATCTGAAATGCTCTGGATTGACAGTTTCACAGCAAGCACAGCTGAACCCAGGACATTCAAGCTCTGTGGGGGAAGGGTGTTCACCATTACTGAGGCAGTCCACCACTACCGAGGTTGTCCACGATAACTGAGGCAGTCTGCCATTACAGAGAGAATCAGCCATTACTGAGGAAGACTGCCATTACCAAGGCAGTTTTAACTATACTCCTATAAACAAAACTGCAAAGAATTTCACACAGCAGCTGGGCAGAGCCCACAGCAGCTCAGCAATGCCTCTGCTGGCAGACTGTGACTAGGCTATCTCCTCACTGGGCAGGGCATCCCTGAAAAAAGGTAGCAGCACAACAGAAACTTATAAACAAAGCTCTACCTTCCCAGCACAGAGCACCTGGGGGGAAAATGGTGGCAATGAGTTCTGCTGCAGCAGACTTAAACGTACCTGTCCAGCAGCTCTGAACGGAACAACAGAGCTCATAACTCAGCACTTGAGCTCCTATAAAGAACAGACTGTTACCTAAAGCAGCTCCCCAACCCCCGTATATCAAAAGAGTCACCTCAGAAAGGAGAGCTCAGACTGACATCTGGTGGGTATTTTTCTGGGACAAAGATAGCAGAAGAATAAACTGGCAGCAACCCTTACTGTTCTGAAGCCACTGCAGGTGATCCCCAGGCAAGCAGGGGCTGGAGTCGACCTCCATCAGTCCTACAGCAGAGAGGGCTCACTGTTAGAAGTAAAACTAAAGAACAGAAATAAATAAGTTCCTCATCAACAAACAAGATGTCAACTCAGAGACCCCATCTGAAAGTCAACAACTACAAAGACCAGAGCTAAATAAATCCACAAAAACAGAAATAAATCAGTAAAAAAAATGATGAAAACACCCAAAATCAGAACGCCTCTCCTCCTCCAATGGATCAGAACTCGACACTAGCAAGGGAACAAGGCTGGATGGAGAATGAGTCTGATTAACTGACAGAAACCGGCTTCAGAAGGTGGGTAATAAGAAACTTCTCTGAGCTAAAAGAACATGTTCTAACCCAATGCAAAAAAACTAAGAACCTTGAAAAAAGGTTTGAGGAAATACTAACTAAAAGAAACAGCTCAGAGAGGAATATAAATGAATTGAGGGAGCTAAAAACACAACATGAGAAATTTGCAAAGTATACACAAGTTTCAATAGCCAAACTGACCAGGCAGAAGAAAGGACATCAGAGATTGAAGATCAACTCAATGAAATAAAATGAGAAGGCAAGATAAAAAAAAAAAAAAGAGTAAAAAGAAATGAACAAAGCCTCCAAGTAATATAGGATTATGTGAAAAGACCTAATCTACATTTCATAGGTATACCTGAAAGTGATGGAGAGAATGAATCCAAACTGGAAAACACTCTCCAGAATATTATACTGGAAAACATTCTCAACATAGCAAGGCAGGACAATATTCAAGTACAGGAAATACAGAGAACATCAAAAAGATATTCCTCAAGAAGAACAATCTCAAGGCACATAATCATCAGATTCACCAGGGTTAAAATAAAGAAAAAAATGCTAAGGCAGCCAGTGAGAAAGGTCAGGTCATGTACAAAGGGAAGCCCATCAGACTAACAGCAGATCTCTCAGAAGAAACCCTACAATTATGCAATCAAGTTAGAACTCAGATTTCAGAAACTAACTCAGAACTGCACAGCTTCATGGAAACTGAACAACTGGCTCTTGAATGTTGACTGGGTAAACAATGAAATGAAGGCAGAAATAAAGAAGTTCTTCGAAACCAATGAGAACGAAGACACAACATGCCAGAACCTCTGGGACACATTTAAAGCAGTCTCTAGAGAAAAGTATATAGCAATAAGTGCCCATATGAGGAGAATGGAGAGATCCAAAATTGACACGCTATCGTCAAAATTGAAAGAGCTAGAGGAGCAAGATCAAAAAAACTCAAAACCCAGCAGAAGACAAGAAATAACTAAGATCAGAACTGAACTGAAGGAGATTGAGACACGAAAAACCCTTCAAAAAATCAATAAATCCAAGAGCTGGTTTTTTGAAAAGATCAACAAAATAGACAGACCACTAGCCAGATTGATTAAAAAGAAAAGAGAGAACAACCAAATAGATGCAATAAAAAATGATAAAGGGGAAATCACCACAGATTCCACAGAAATTCAAAGCATCATCAGAGAATATTACAAACAACTCTATGCACATAAACTAGTAAACCTGGAAGAAATGGATAAATTCCTGGACTCCTGCATCCTCCCAAGCCTAAACCAGGAGGAAGCTGAAACTATGAATAGACCAATAACAAGGTCAGAAGTCGAGGCAGCAATTAAGAGCCTACCACACAAAAAAAGCCCAGGTCCAGACGGGTTCACAGCCGAATTCTACCAGACACACAAAGAGGAGCTGGTACCATTTCTTCTAAAACTATTTCAAACAATCCAAAAAGATGTAATACTTCCCAAATCATTTTACGAGACCAACAGCATCCTGATACCAAAACCCGGCAGAGACCCAACAAGAAAAGAAAACTTCAGGCCAATATCCATGATGAACATAGATGCAAAAATCTTCAATAAAATATTGGCAAACTGACTGCAATAGCAAATCAAAAAACTTATCCATCATGATCAAGTAGGATTCATCCCAGGGATGCAAGGCTGGTTCAACATACGCAAGTCTGTAAATGTAATTCACTACATAAACAGAACCAAAAACAAAAACCACGTGATTATCTCAATTGACGCAGAGAAGGCATTTGACAAAATTCAACAGCCTTTAACGCTAAAAACCCTCAATAAACTCGGTATCAATGGAATGTATCTCAAAGTAATAAAAGCTATTTACAACAAACCAACAGCCAATATCATACTGAATGGGCAAAAACTGGAAGCATTCCCTTTGAAATCCGGCACTAGACAAGGATGCCCTCTTTCACCACTCCTATTCAATATAGTACTGGAAGTTCTAGCCAGAGCAATCAGGCAAGAAAAAGAAATAAAGGGTATTCAAATAGGAAAGGAGGAAGCCAAATTGGCTCTATTTGCAGACGACATGATAGTATACATAGAAGACCCCATTGCCTCAGCCCAAAAACTCCTGAAACTGATAAGCAACTTCAGCAAAGTCTCAGGATATAAAATCAATGTGCAAAAATCACAAGCATTCCTCAACACTAATAACAGACTTAAAGAGAGCCAAATCAAGAACGAACTGGCATTCACAATTGCTACAAAAAGAATAAAATACCTAGGAATACAACTCACAAGGAACGTAAGGGACCTCTTCAAGGAGAACTACAAACCACTGCTCAACGAAATCAGAGAGGACACAAACAGATGGAGAAACATTACATGTTCATGGTTAGGAAGAATTAATATTGTAAAAATGGCTATACTGCCCAAAGTAATTTACAGAATCAACGCTATCCCCATCAAGCTACCATTGACTTTCTTCACAGAACTGGAAAAAACCACCATGAACTTCATATAAAACAAAAAGAGAGCTTGCATAGCCAAGTCGATTCTAAGCAAAAAGAACACAGTGGGGGGCATTACACTACCGGATTTCAAACTATACTACAAGGCTACAGTAATCAAAACAGCATGGTACTGGTGCCAAAATAGAGATATAGACCCATGGAACAAAACAGAGGCATCGGAGGCAACACAACATATCTACAACCATATAATCTTTGATAAACCTGACAAAAACAAGCAATGGGGAAAGAATTCCCTGTTTAACAAATGGTGTTTGGGAAAACTGGCTAGCCATGTGCAGAAAGCAGAAACTGGACTCCTTCCTGACATCTTACACTAAAATTAACTCCAGATGGATTAAAGATTTAAACATAAGACCTGGCACCGTAAAAGCCCTAGAAGAATATCTAGGCAAAACCATCCAGGACATAGGAGTAGGCAAGGACTTCATGAACAAAACACCAAAAGCATTGGCAACAAAAGACAAAATAGACAAATGGGACCTAATGAAACTCCACAGTTTCTGCACGGCAAAAGAAACAGTCACTAGAGTGAATCAGCAACCAACAGAATGGGAAAAAATTTTTGCAGTTTACCCATCTGACAAAGGGCTGATATCCAGAATTTACAAAGAACTCAAACAGATTTTCAGGAAGAAAACAAACAAGCCCATTCAAAAATGGGCAAAGGATATGAACAAACACTTTACAAAAGAAGACATATATGAGGCCAACAATCATATGAAAAAATGCTCATCATCACTGGTCATCAGAGAGATGGAAATCAAAAGCACATTGAGATACCATCTCACGCCAGTTAGAATGGTGATCATTTAAAAATCTGGAGACAGCAGATGCTGGAGAGGATGTGGAGTAAAAGGAACACTTTTACACTGTTGGTGGGAGTGTAAATTAGTTCAACCATTGTGGAAGACAGTGTGGCGATTCCTCAAGGCCTTAGAAATAGAAATTCCATTTGACCCAGCAATCCCATTACTGGGTATATATCCAAAGGACTATAAATTGTTCTACTATAAGGACACATGCACACGAATGTTCATTGCAGCACTGTTTACAATAGCAAAGTCCTGGAACCAACCCAAATGCCCATTGATGATAGACTGGATTGGAAAAATGTGGCACATATACACCATGGAATATTATGCAGCAATCAGAAATGATGAGTTTGTGTTGTTTGTAGGGACATGGATGAATCTGGAGAACATCATTCTCAGCAAACTGACACAAGAAAAGAAAATGAAATACCGAATATTCTCAATCATAGGCAGGTGATGGAAAATGGGAACACATGGACACAGGGAGGGGAGTACTAAACACTGGAGTCTACTAGGGGGAAAAGGGGAGGGTCAGTGGAGGGGGGGAGGTGGGGAGGGATAGCCTGGGGAGAAATGCCAAATGTGGGTGAAGGGGAGAAAGGAAGCAAAACCCACTGCCATTTGTGTACCTATGCAACTGTCTTGCATGTTCTGCACATGTATCCCAAAACCTAAAATGCAATAAAAAATTAAAAAAGAAAAAAGAAACCCTACAACTAGAACAGAGTGGAAACAAATATTCCACATTCTTAAAGAAAAGAACTTTCAACCTAGAATTTCATATCCAGCCAAACTAAGTTTTATAAGTAAAGGAGAACTAAAATCATTTATGAACAAACAATTACTGAGAAATTTCATTACCACCAGGCTTGCTTTACAAGAGCTTCTGAAACAAGCCCTAAACATAGAAAGGAACAACCTATACCAGCCAATCCAAAAACATACCAAATGGTAAAGAGCATCAACACAATGAAGAAACTGCATCAATAGGCAAAACAACCAGCTAGCATCAAAACAGCAGGATCGAATTCACACATAACATTATTAACCCTAAATGTAAATAGGCTAAATGCTCCAATCAAAAGACACAGACTGGCAAACTGAATAAAAAGCCAAAACCCATTGGTGTGCTGTATCCAGGAAACCCATCTCACATGCAAGGATACACAAAGGCTCAAAATAAAGGGAGGGAGGAAGATTTTCCAAGCAAATGGAGAGCAAAAAAAAGCAGGAATTGCAATCCTAGTCTCTGATAAAATGACTTTAAACCAACAAACATCAAAAGAGAAAAAAAAGAACATTACATAATGGTAAAAGGAGCAATGCAACAAGAAGAGCTAATGATCCTAAATAGATACACACCCAATACAGAAGCACCCAGATACATAAAGCAAGTTCTTAATTACTTAACAAAGAGATTTAGACTCCCATACAATAATACTGGGAGACTTTAACATTCTATTGTCAATATTAGACAGATCAATCAGACAGAAAATTAACAAGGATATCCAGGACTTGAACTCAGACCTGGACCAAGCAAACATAATAGACATTTACAGAATGTACCCCAAATCAACAAAATATACATTCTTCTCAGCACCACATAATGCCTATTCTAAAATTGACCACATAATTGGAAGTAAATCTCTCTTCAGCAAATGCAAAAGAATGGAAATCATAACAAACAGTCTCTCTGACCATAGTGCAATCAAGTTAGAACTCAGAATTCAGAAACTAACTCAGAATGGCAGGGCTTCATGGAAACTGAACAACTGGCTCTTAAATGTCACTTAATAAACAATGAAATGAAGGCAGAAATAAAGATGTTCTTCAAAGCCAACGAGAACAAAGACACAACATACCAGAATCTCTGGGACACTGTCTAGAAGAAAATATATATCAATAAATGCTCACATGAGAAGCAAGGAAAGATCTAAAATTGGCACCCTAACATCAAAACTGTAAGAGCTAGAGAAGTGACATAAAAAATATTCAAAACCTAGCAGAAGACAAGAAATAACAAAGATCAGAGCAGAACTGAAGGAGATAGAGACACAAAAAAAACTGTTCACAAAATCAATAAATCCAGGAGCTGGTATTTTGAAAAGATCAACAAAATAGACAGAACAGTAGCCAGATTAATAAAAAAGAGAGAAGAATCAATTAGATGCAATAAAAAATGATAAAGGGGAAATCACCACAGATTCCACAGAAATAGAAGCCACCATCAGGTATTACTAAAAACAACTCTATGCACATAAACCAGTAAACCTGGAAGAAATGGATAAATTTCTGAACACTTGCACTCTCCCAAGCCTAAACGAGGAAGATGTCACAACCCTCAATACACCAATAACAAGAGCTGAAGTTGAGGCAGCAATTAATAGCCTACCACACAAAAAAAGCCCAGGTCAAGATAGGTTCAAGCCGAATTCTACCAGACATACAAAGAGGAGCTGGAACCACTCCTGAAACTATTCCAAACAATCCAAAAAGAGGAAATCCTTCCCAAATCATTTTATGAGACCAACATCATCCTGATACCAAGACCCAGCAGAGACTCAACAAGAAAAGAAAACTTCAGGCCAATATCCAAGATGAACATAGATGTGAAAATCTTCAATAAAATACTGGCAAGCCGATTGCAACAGCACATCAAAAAGCTTATCCATCATGATCAAATAGGCTTCATCCCGGGGATGCAAGTCTATAAATGTAATTCACCACATAAACAGAACCCAAGGCAGAAACCACATGATATCTCAAAAGATGCAGAGAAGGCCTTCAACAAAATTCAACAGCTCTTTATGCTAAAAATTCTCAATAAACTAGGTATCAACAGAACATATCTAAAAATAATAAAAGCTATTTATGACAAACCCATAGCAAATATCATACTGAATGGGCAAAAACTGAAAGCATTCCCTTTGAAATCTGGCACTAGACAAGGATGCCCTCTCTCACCACCCTTATTCAATATAGTATTGGAAGTCCTAGCCAGAGCAATCAGGCAAGAAAAAGAAATAAAGGATATTCAATTAGGAAAGGAGGAAGTCAAATTGTCTCTATTTGCAGATGATATGATTGTATATTTAGAAGACCCCATCGTCTCAGCCCAAAATCTCCTGAAACTGATAAGCAACTTCAGCAAAGTCTCAGGATACAAAATTAATGAGCAAAAATCACAAGCATTCCTAGACACAAATAACAGACTTAAAGAAAGCCAAATCAAGAACGAACTGTCATTCACAATTGCTACAAAGAGAATAAAATACCTAGGAATACAACTAAAACAGAATGTTAAGGACCACTTCAAGGAGAACTACAAACCACTGCTCAATGAAATAAGAGAGGACACAAACAGTCCATGCTCATGTTAGGAAGAATCAGTATCATGAAAATGGCCATATTGCCCAAAGTAATTTATAGATTCAATGCTACCAATGACCTTCACAGAACTGGAAAAAACCACATTAAACTGCATATGGAACCAAAAGAGAGCCCACATAGCCAAGTTAATTCTAAGCAAAAAAGAACAAAGCTGGAGGCATCAAACTACCTGACTTCAAACTATACTACAAGGCTATAGTAATCAAAACAGCATGGCACTGGTACCAAAACAGAGATATAGACCAACGGAACAGAACAGAGGCCCTGGACGCAACGCCATGCAACTACAACCATCTGATATTTGACAAACCTCACAAAAACAAACAATGGGGAAAGGATTCCCTGTTTAATAAATGGTTTTGGGAAAACTGGCTAGCCATGTGCAGAAAGCAGAAACTCGACCCCTTCCTGACATCTTACACTAAAATTAACTCCAGATGGATTAAAGACTTAAACATAAGACCTAGCCCCATAAAAACTCTAGAAGAAAATCTAGGCAAAACCATTCAGGACATAGGAGTAGGCAAGGACTTCATGACTAAAACACCAAAAGCATTGGCAACAAAAGCCAAAATAGACAAATTGGATCTAACTAAACTTCAGAGCTTCTGCACAGCAAAAGAAGCAATCATTAGAGTGAACCAGCAACCAGCAGAATGGGAAAAAATTTTTGCAATCTACCCATCTGACAAAGGGCTAATATCCAGAATTTACAAAGAACTAAAACAGATTTACAAGAAAATAACAAGCCCGGGCCAGGCGCGATGGCTCAAGCCTGTAATCCCAGCACTTTGGGAGGCCGAGGCAGGTGGATCACGAGGCCCAGAGATCGAGACCATCCTGGTCAACATGGTGAAACCTCGTCTCTACTAAAAATACAAAAAATTAGCTGGGCATGGTGGCACGTGACTGTAATCCCAGCTACTCAGGAGACTGAGGCAGGAGAATTGCCTGAACCCAGGAGGCAGAGGTTGTGGTGAGCCGAGATTGCACCATGGCACTCCAGCCTGGGTAACAAGAGCAAAATTCCGTCTCAAAAAAAAAAAGCCCATTCAAAAGTGGGCAAAGGATATGAACAGACACTTTACAAAAGAAGACATATATGAGGCCAACAAACTTATGAAAAAATGTTCATCATCACTGCTCATTAGAGAAATGCAAATCAATACTACAGTGAGATACAACCTCACACCAGTTAGAATGGCGATCATTAAAAAATCTGGAGACAAAAGATGCTGGAGAGGTTGTGGAGAAATAGGAACACTTTTACACTGTTGGTGGGAGTGGAAATTAGTTCAACCATTGTGAAAGACAGCATGGTGATTCCTCAAGGACCTAGAAATAGAAATTCCATTTGACCCAGCAATCCCATTACTGGGTATATATCCAAAGGATTATAAATCTTTCTGTTATAAGGACACATGCACATGAATGTTCACTGCAGCACTGTTTACAATAGCAAAGACTTGGAACCAACCCAAATGCCCATCTGTGATAGACTGGACAGGGAAAATGTGGCACATATACACCATGGAATACTATGCAGCCATAAAAAAAATGATCAGTTCATGTCCTTTGTAGGCACATGGATGAATCTGGAAACCAACATTCTCAGCAAACTGACACAAGAACAGAAAACCAAACACCATATGTTCTCACTCATAGGTGGATGTTGAACCATGAGAACACCTGGACACAGGGAGAGGAGCATCACTCACTGGGGTCTGTTGGGGGTGCTAGGGGATGGGTAGCAGGGAGTGGGGAGGGTGGGGAGGGATAACATGAGGAAAAATGCAAGATATAATTGATGGGGGGATGGAGGCAGCAAACTACATTGCCATGTATGTACCTATGCAGCAATTCTGCATGATCCGCACATGTACCCCAGAACCTAAAGTATAATAAAAATATATACATATCCAAAAAAATGCTATGGATTTTTATTCATTAATCTTGTATCCAGAAACTGCTGAAATTGTTTACTAAATATATAGGAACTTTGAGGCCTAGACTATGGCATTTTCTAGGTAGAAAAATATACCTTTTCTAGGCATAGAATTATACCTAGAAAATGCCATAGTCTAGGCCCCTACAAAACAAGATAGTTTGACTTCCTCTCTGCCATCTGAATGCCTTTTATTTTCATCTCTTCCCTGACTGCTCTGGCTAGTCAAACTAGGTCTTCTAGTACTATGCTGAGTAGGAGTTGTGAGCATGGGTATCCTTGTCTTGTTCCAGCTCTCAAGAGAAAGGCTTCCAGCTTTTGCTTGTTTAGTATGATTATGGCTGTGAGTTTGTCATAGATGGCTCTTCTTATTTTGAGGTATATTTTTTCAATGCCTAGTTTCTTGATGGTTTTTAACATGAAGTGATGTTGAATTTTATGGAAAGATTTTCTATGTCTTTTTTTTTTTTTAAGTTCAAATGCATCTCCTTTTTTTTTTTTTTTTTTTTTTAATTTTTTATTGGATTATAGGTTTTGGGGTACATGAGCAGAGCATGCAAGACAGTTGCGTAGGTACACACATGGCAGTGTGCTTTGCTTTTCTTCTCCCCTTCACCCACATTTGGCATTTCTCCCCAGGCTATCCCTCCCCACTTCCCCCTCCCACTGGCCCTCCCCTTTTCCCCCGAATAGACCCCAGTGTTTAGTACTCCCCTTTCTGTGTCCATGTGTTCTCATTTTTCATCACCCACCTATGAGTGAGAATATGCGGTGTTTCATTTTCTGTTCTTGTGTCAGTTTGCTGAGGATGATGTTTTCCAGATTCATCCATGTCCCTACAAACGACACGAACTCATCATTTCTGATTGCTGCATAATATTCCATGGTGTATATGTGCCACATTTTTCCAATCCAGTCTATTATCAATGGGCATTTGGGTTGATTCCAGGTCTTTGCTATTGTAAACAGTGCTGCAATGAACATTCGTGTACATGTGTCCTTATAGTAGAACGATTTATAGTTTTTGGATATATACCCAGTAATGGGATTGCTGGGTCAAATGGAATTTCTATTTCTAAGGCCTTGAGGAATCGCCACACTGTCTTCCACAATGGTTGAACTAATTTACACTCCCACCAACAGTGTAAAAGTGTTCCTTTTTCTCCACATCCTCTCCAGCATCTGTTGTCTCCAGATTTTTTAATGATCGCCATTCTAACTGGCGTGAGATGGTATCTCAATGTGGTTTTGATTTGCATCTCTCTGATGACCAGTGACGATGAGCATTTTTTCATATGATTGTTGGCCTCATATATGTCTTCTTTCGTAAAGTATCTGTTCATATCCTTTGCCCACTTTTGAATGGGCTTGTTTGTTTTTTTCCTGTAAATCTGCTTGAGTTGTTTGTAAATTCTGGATATCAGCCCTTTGTCAGATGGGTAGACTGCGAAAATTTTTTCCCATTCTGTTGGTTGCCGATCCACTCTAGTGACTGTTTCTTTTGCCGTGCAGAAGCTGTGGAGTTTCATTAGGTCCCATTTGTCTATTTTGGCTTTTGTTGCCAATGCTCTTGGTGTTTTGTTCATGAAGTCCTTGCCTACTCCTATGTCTTGGATAGTTTTGCCTAGATTTCCTTCTAGGGTTTTTATGGTGCCAGGTCTTATGTTTAAGTCTTTAATCCATCTGGAGTTAATTTTAGTGTAAGGTGTCAGGAAGGGGTCCAGTTTCTGCTTTCTGCACATGGCTAGCCAGTTTTCCCAACACCATTTGTTAAACATGGAATCCTTGCCCCATTGCTTGTTTTTGTCAGGTTTATCAAAGATTGTATAGTTGTATGTATGTTGTGTTGCCTCCGGTGCCTCTGTTTTGTTCCATTGGTCTATATCTCTGTTTTGGTACCAGTACCATGCTGTTTTGATGACTGTAGCCTTGTAGTATAGTTTGAAATCCGGTAGTGTGATGCCCCCCGCTGTGTTCTTTTTGCTTAGAATTGACTTGGCTATGCGGGCTCTCTTTTGGTTCCATATGAAGTTCATGGTGGTTTTTTCCAGTTCTGTGAAGAAAGTCAATGGTAGCTTGATGGGGATAGCGTTGATTCTGTAAATTACTTTGGGCAGTATAGCCATTTTCACGATATTAATTCTTCCTAACCATGAACATGGAATGTTTCTCCATCTGTTTGTGTCCTCTCTGATTTCGTTGAGCAGTGCTTTGTAGTTCTCCTTGAAGAGGTCCCTTACGTTCCTTGTGAGGTGTATTCCAAGGTATTTTATTCTTTTTGTAGCAATTGCGAATGGCAGTTCGCTCTTGATTTGGCTTTCTTTAAGTCTGTTATTAGTGTAGAGGAATGCTTGTGATTTTTGCACATTGATTTTATATCCTGAGACTTTGCTGAAGTTGTTTATCAGTTTCAGGAGTTTTTTGGCTGAGGCGATGGGGTCTTCTAGGTATACTATCATGTCGTCTGCAAATAGAGACAATTTGGCTTCCACCTTTCCTATTTGAATACCCTTTATTTCTTTTTCTTGCCTGATTGCTCTGGCTAGAACTTCCAGTACTATATTGAATAGGAGTGGTGAGAGAGGGCATCCTTGTCTAGTGCCAGATTTCAAAGGGAATGCTTCCAGTTTTTGCCCATTCAGTATGATATTGGCTGTTGGTTTGTCATAAATAGCTTTTATTACTTTGAGATACGTTCCATCGATACCGAGTTTATTGAGGGTTTTTAGCATAAAGGGCTGTTGAATTTTGTCAAATGCCTTCTCTGCGTCAATTGAGATAATCATGTGGTTTTTGTTTTTGGTTCTGTTTATGTGGTGAATTACGTTGATAGACTTGCGTATGTTGAACCAGCCTTGCATCCCTGGGATGAATCCTACTTGATCATGATGAATAAGTTTTTTGATTTGCTGTTGCAATCGGCTTGCCAATATTTTATTGAAGATTTTTGCATCTATGTTCATCATGGATATTGGCCTGAAGTTTTCTTTTCTCGTTGGGTCTCTGCCGGGTTTTGGTATCAGGATGATATTGGTCTCATAAAATGATTTGGGAAGGATTCCCTCTTTTTGGATTGTTTGAAATAGTTTTAGAAGGAATGGTACCAGCTCCTCCTTGTGTGTCTGGTAGAATTCGGCTGTGAACCCATCTGGACCTGGGCTTTTTTTGTGAGGTAGGCTCTTAATTGCTGCCTCAACTTCAGACCTTGTTATTGGTCTATTCATAGTTTCAGCTTCCTCCTGGTTTAGGCTTGGGAGGACACAGGAGTCCAGGAATTTATCCATTTCTTCCAGGTTTACTAGTTTATGTGCATAGAGTTGTTTGTAATATTCTCTGATGATGGTTTGAATTTCTGTGGAATCTGTGGTGATTTCCCCTTTATCATTTTTTATTGCATCTATTTGGTTGTTCTCTCTTTTATTTTTAATCAATCTGGCTAGTGGTCTGTCTATTTTGTTGATCTTTTCAAAAAACCAGCTCTTGGATTTATTGATTTTTTGAAGGGTTTTTCGTGTATCAATCTCCTTCAGCTCAGCTCTGATCTTAGTAATTTCTTGTCTTCTGCTGGGTTTTGAGTTTTTTTGATCTTGCTCCTCTAGCTCTTTCAATTTTGACGATAGGGTGTCAATTTTGGATCTCTCCATTCTCCTCATATGGGCACTTATTGCTATATACTTTCCTCTAGAGACTGCTTTAAATGTGTCCCAGAGGTTCTGGCACGTTGTGTCTTCATTCTCATTGGTTTCGAAGAACTTCTTTATTTCTGCCTTCATTTCATTGTTTACCCAGTCAACATTCAAGAGCCAGTTGTTCAGTTTCCATGAAGCTGTGCGGTTCTGGGTCGGTTTCTGAATTCTGAGTTCTAACTTGATTGCACTATGGTCTGAGAGGCTGTTTGTTATGATTTCAGTTGTTTTGCATTTGTTGAGCAGTGCTTTACTTCCAATTATGTGGTCAAATTTTAGAGTAGGTGTGATGTGGTGCTGAGAAGAATGTGTATTCTGTGGATTTGGGGTGGAGAGTTCTGTAAATGTCCACCAGGTTTGCTTGCTCCAGGTCTGAGTTCAAGCCCTGGGTATCCTTGTTGATTTTCTGTCTGGTTGATCTGTCTAGTATTGACAGTGGAGTGTTAAAGTCTCCCACTATTATTGTGTGGGAGTCTAAGTCCTTCTGTAAGTCATTAAGAACTTGCCTTATGTATCTGGGTGCTCCTGTGTTGGGTCCATATATGTTTAGGATCGTTAGCTCTTCTTGTTGTATCGATCCTTTTACCATTATGTAATGGCCTTCTTTGTCTCTTTTGATCTTTGTTGCTTTAAAGTCTATTTTATCAGAGATGAGAATTGCAACTCCTGCTTTTTTTTGCTTTCCATTAGCTTGGTAAATCTTCCTCCATCCCTTTATTTTGAGCCTTTGTGTATCCTTGCATGTGAGATGGGTTTCCTGGATACAGCACACTGATGGGTTTTGGATTTTTATCCAATTTGCCAGTCTGTGTCTTTTGATTGGTGCATTTAGTCCATTTACATTTAGGGTTAATATTGTTATGTGTGAATTTGATACTGCCATTTTGATTCTAAGTGGCTGTTTTGCCTGTTAGTTGTTGTAGATTCTTCATTATGTTGAAGCTCTTTAGCATTCAGTGTGATTTTGGAATGGCTGGTACTGATTGATCCTTTCTATGTGTAGTGCCTCTTTTAGGAGCTCTTGTAAAGCAGGCCTGGTGGTGACAAAATCTCTGAGTACTTGCTTGTTCGCAAAGGATTTTATTCTTCCTTCACTTCTGAAGCTCAGTTTGGCTGGATATGAAATTCTGGGTTGAAAGTTCTTTTCTTTAAGAATGTTGAATATTGGCCCCCACTCTCTTCTGGCTTGTAGTGTTTCTGCCGAGAGATCTGCTGTGAGTCTGATGGGCTTCCCTTTGTGGGTGACCCGACCTTTCTCTCTGGCTGCCCTTAGTATTCTCTCCTTTATTTCAACCCTGTTGAATCTGACGATTATGTGCCTTGGGGTTGCTCTTCTTGCGGAATATCTTTGTGGTGTTCTCTGTATTTCCTGCAATTGAGTGTTGGCTTGTCTTGCTAGGTGGGGGAAATTTTCCTGGATGATGTCCTGAAGAGTATTTTCCAGCTGGGATTCATTCTCTTCGTCCCCTTCTGGTACACCTATCAAACATAGGTTACGTCTTTTCACATAGTCCCACATTTCTTGGAGACTTTGTTCATTCCTTTTTGCGCTTTTTTCTCTGATCTTGGTTTCTCATTTTATTTCATTGAGTTGGTCTTCGACTTCAGATATTCTTTCTTCTGCTTGGTCAATTCGGCTATTGAAACTTGCGTTTGCTTCGCGAAGTTCTCGTATTGTGTTTTTCAGCTCCTTTAATTCATTCGTATTCCTCTCTAAGGTATCCATTCTTGTTATCATTTCCTCGAATCTTTTTTCAAATCTTTTTTCAAGGTTCTTAGTTTCTTTGCATTGATTTAATACATGATCTTTTAGCTCACAAAAGTTTCTCATTATCCATCTTCTGAAGTCTAATTCCGTCATTTCGTCACAGTCATTCTCCGTCCAGCTTTGTTCCCTTGCTGGTGAGGAGTCTTGGTCCTTTCTAGGAGGCGATGTGTTCTGGTTTCGGGTGTTTTCCTCCTTTTTGCGCTGGTTTCTTCCCATCTTTGTGGATTTGTCCGCTGGTCGTCTGCGTAGTTGCTGACTTTTCGTTTGGGTCTCTGAGTGGACACCCAGAATGTTGATGATGAAGTATTTCTGTTGCTTGGTTTTCCTTCTACCAGTCTAGCCCCTTCGCTGTACGACTGTTGAGGTCCGCTCCAGACCCTGCTTGTCTGGGGTGCACCTCTAGTAGCCGTGGCACAGCGAGGGATGCTACCAGTTTCTTTTTCTGCTCTCTTTGTCCCAGGATGATGCCTGCCTAATGACAGTCTTTTGGATATAGAGGGGTCAGGGAGCTGCTTGAGGAGACAGTTTGTACTTTATAGGGGTTTAATTACTGAGCTGTGCACTCTGTTGTTCATTCAGGGCTGTTAGGCTGCTATGTTTGATTCTGCTGCAACACAGCTCATTAAACAACCCTTTTTTTTTTCTCAAATGCTCTGTGTTGAGGGGTTTGGGCTTTATTTTTGGATGTCCGATCAGGTGTCCTGCCCAGCTCAAAGGCAGACTAGCCACTGTTTGGCTTCCGAGGCTCCGCCCTGCTGTTGTGTGATTCGCGCTGTTCCTGCCGGCTCTGCTGTGGTCTCCGCCACGCCCTGCGGCGGAGTCTCTTCGTTGTAGCGTGTTGCCTCAGCAACGGCAGGCTGCGTCAGCGTGTATCTCAGTAGGGACGGGTTGCCTCGGCAACGGCTGGCTGCGTCAGCAGTGGGCGTGTATATCATTTGGGGCAGGTTGCCTCCGTAGTGGTGGACGCCCCTCCCCCACAGAGCGTCTCGGACCGTCTGCCCGGGATAGTTTGAAATCGCGGTTTTGTTCGTCCCACTGGGTATCCCAAACGATCTGTCCCTGCAATCCCCTGGGCTGGGCTACTGTGCAAGTCTCCTTCAGTCTCAAGTCCAGCCCTCTCAAGTCTCAGGTTGCCGGTTCAACAAGGCACCCGGACCAGCGCGCCCTGTGGGGATTGCTGGGTAGGGCCGGCCGCCGCTGCCCCGGCTGCCGGCTTCGCCAGGCAGACCTACTGCCTGGCGTCCCGTGTCTTTTTATACTTGGGAGTTTCCCCGTTCTGTGGGCAACAAAGATCAGTCTGGAAATGCAGCACTGACTCACCATTTGCGAATTCAACGCGGGCTTCAATCCTGGGTTGTTCTCACAGCGCCATCTTTCTATGTCTTTTGAAATGGTCTTGCAGTTTTTGTTTTTAATTCTGTTAATGTGATAACTCACATTTATTGACTTGAATATGTTGAAACATCCTGACATCCCAGGAATAAAGCCTACTCGATTATGGTAGATTAGCTTTTTGACATGTTGATGAATTCTGTTTGCTAATATTTTGTTGAAGATTTTTGTATTCCTGTTCATCAAGGAAATTAACCTGAAGATTTCCATTTTTGTTGTGTTTCTGCCAAGTGTTGGTATCAGGATGATGTTGGCCTCTTAGAATGAGTTAGGGAGGAGTTAGGGAGCAATCCTTTCTCCTCAATGTTTTTGGAATAGTTATAGTAGGAATAGTATTCACTCTTTATATATCTGGTAGAATTTGGCTATGAATCCATTTGGTCCTTGGTAGAATTTTATTACTAATTCAATTTCAGAAGTTGTTATTGATCTGTTCAGGGATTCAGTTTCTTCCTGGTTCAATCATGGGAAATTCTATGTTTTTGGGATGTTGTATGTTTCATCTCTTCTAGGTTTTCTATACTAGGTTTTCTACTTTGTGTGTATAAAGGGGTTCATAGTTGTCTCTGAGGGCTTTTTGTATTTCCGTGGAGTCAGTGGTAATGTCCCCTTTGTCATTTCCAATTGTGCTTATTTGCTTTTTCTCTCCTTTTTTCTGATTAGTCTAGCTAGCCATCTATCAATCTTATTCATTCTTTCAAAAAACCAACTCCAGGATAAACTTATCTTTGTATGGTTTCTCAAATCTTGATTTCCTTCAGCTATAATTTTGGTCATTTCTTGTATTCTGCTAGCTTTGGGGTTGGTTTGCTCTCATTTCTCAAGTTGCATTAAGGTGATATTCAGTTTTTAATGTGATATTTTTCTAACTTTTTGATGTGGGTGTTTAGGGCTATGAACTTCACTTTTAAAATTACTTTAGCTGTGTCCCAGAGATTCTGGTATGTTGTACCTGTGTTCTGATTAGTTTAAAAAAAATCTTGATTTCTACATTAATTTTATTTACCCAAAAGTTATTCAGGAGCAGGTTGTTTAATTTCCACATAATAATATAGTTTTAAGTGATGTTCCTAGCAATTATTTTTATTTTTATTGTGCTGTGGTCCAAAAGTGTGGTCAATATGGTTTAAGTTTTGTGGCTTTTTATAAAAAAATTTCCTGAGGATTGTTTTACAGCTAATTATGTGGTCAATTTCAGAATATATGCCATGTGAAGGTGAGAAAAATATATATTTTATTGGTTTGGGGCAGAAGTGTTGTAGATATCTATTGGGCCCATTTGATCAAATGTCAAGTACAGTCCTGAATATCTTTGTTGTTTTCTGCCTCAATGATGTGTCTAATACTGTCAGTAAGGTGTTGTAAAAGTCTCCCACTATTATTTTGTATTAGACATATATAAGTCTCTTTGTGGGTCTCTAAGAAGTTGCTTTATAAATCTTGGTGCTTCTGTGTTGGGCGCACATACATTTAGAATAGTTAGGTCTTGTTGAATTGAACCCTTTACCATTAAGTAGTGTTCTTCTTAGTCTTTTGTGATCTTTGTTGGTTTAAAGACTATTTGTCCGAAATTAGAATTACAACCCCTGATTTTTTCTGTTCTCCATTGCTTGGTAGACTTTTCTCCATTCCTTTATTGTGAGCTTATGAATGTAATTACATGTGAGATGGGTCTCTTGAAGACATTGCGTCTTGCTTCTTTATCCAGTTTCCCACTCTGGGCCTTTTTTTTTTTTTTTTTTGAGACGGAGTTTCGCTCTTGTTACCCAGGCTGGAGTGCAATGGTGCGATCTCGGCTCACCGCAACCTCTGCCTCCTGGGTTCAGGCAATTCTCCTGCCTCAGCCTCCTGAGTAGCTGGGATTACAGGCATGCGCCACCGTGCCCAGCTAATTTTTTTGTATTTTTAGTAGAGACAGGGTTTCACCATGTTGACCAGGATGGTCTCGATCTATTGACCTCGTGATCCACCTGCCTCGGCCCCCCAAAGTGCTGGGATTACAGGCTTGAGCCACCGCACCTGGCCCTCTGTTCCTTTTAATTGGGGCATTTAGCTCATTTACATTCAAGGTTAGTATTGATACATGTGGATTTGATCCTGTCATAATATCCTCAGTGGATTATTACACTGACCTATTTGCATCACTGATTTATAGTGTCACTGGTGCCAGGTACAGTGGCTCATGCCTGTAATCCCAGCACTTTGGGAGGCAAAGGAGGGAGGATTGCTTGAGTCCAGGAGTTCAAGACCAGCATGGGCAATATAATGAGACCCTGTCTCTACAAAAAAAAATTTCTTTAATTAGCCAGACATGTCGGTGTGTACCTGTCGTCCTAGCTACTTGAGAGGCTGAGGTGGGAAGATCACTTGAGCCCAGCAGGTCAAGGCTGCAGTAAGCTATGTTTGCATCAGTGCTCTCCAGCCTGGGAGACAAAGTGAGACCCTACCTAATTCCTATGCATATTCTGAATTCTATATCTGTCATTTCAGCCTGGTTTAGAACCCTTGCTGGGAAACTAGTACAGTCATTTGGAGAAAAGAAAGAACTCTGGCTTTTTGAGTTAGAGTTCTTGTTCTGTTCTTTCTCTTCTGTGTAAGTTGATGTCCCTTTTACTGTGTTTACATTGAGTACAGTTAGCAGATTTCTGAATGTTTTCAGATGGCCGTGGCTTTGTGCAGGGTTACTACTTATAGCTGAATTTTTGTCCTTGGTTTTACAGGGAGGGTACGTTAGCAAAGTATTTTTTGGTGTTGAAGCTTGGACTGTGATCTAGAAGATGGCACTTAAGCACAGTAGACAGTAGGTAGGCTCCTGCTCAGCCTTGTGACTCCTCTGTATTTCCTCACATTTGCATCTGTGCTTCCTCTCAGTGCTCTGAGAGTATGGGCTCTTCTCCCACTCAAATGCTGGCTACAGATCTCAGCTTGGCACTTCCAGGCTGCACACCACAGCTGTGGGGCAAGCTCAGGCTTTATGCTCCCTCCCGAGCTTGGATACAGTGGGAGAAAGGACCTTGGCAGTGGCTGTGACGTGAAAAACAGTTTGGCCGCTTTTTGATGAGGCAGCTGCACTGTGCTGGAGACTCGCTTAAGTCCTTAATCTCTTCACTCCCTCAGGAGCCTGGGGGGAGCAGGACCAAGGGCTACAGCTCAGCAAAACTAATAGGCCCATCTGCTTCCTCTTGGAGCCCCATCCCAGGCAAGTGCAGGGCTACTACCTTCCTAGATCTCCGATGTGGCTTGTGTAGCATGCTAAGGCTCCACATGAATGGGCCTTGGCTGGCCAGGTGCTGTGGAGACAAAGCTGCAGATGCAGCACCTTTCCTAGGGGCATGAGAGGGGACCCAGCCTTGCTTTTTGCTGGAACTGGTGCCAGGGGACCCAAGGCACCCAGGACTCCAAGCATGCCTGAGCAGAGGGCCTGCCCAGACTCCACATAGCTCTCCGTGTCAGGTTGGAGGCCCCATTCGTGACTGGGAACTGGAGGGGGATCTCCTGAGCCCAAGATTGCAAAGGTTTATGGGTCCCCAGTGTGGGTCCCAGGACTCTCACTCACTCCTTCCTGTGGTGGCAGCCTCCCCTGGCTCCACTCACTCCCAGGTGGGGGCTGTCCTGTCTGGCTCTTCTCTGTCCTCTATGGGTTGTGTTGCTTCCTTCATGAATCTTAACGTGTCCACCTGCATGATCTGGCCACGCTTCTATCCATGAGAACCATGCACGCTGGCTGTTTATAGTCAGCTGTCTTCTCTCAATCTAAAATGTGTATTTTGATGTCTTTTAATTTAGAAGAGTCACACATGACCTATGAAATGAGTCTTCAATTTTAAAAAATAGCCATATATTTTGAGGCTGATCTTTTTAACATATTGCAAGCCAGCATCTAAGGGACCTCACTCTTCTCAAAATAAATTAGTATTTCTTCCTCTGTGTGACTATATCATCTGTTCAATGTAAATACACTGATTAGTTAATCATATTTAAGGCAAAATGATGGCCATCTCTATATCATAGATTAAATATCCACTTTAATGTTTTTGGTTACAGCTACTGGATTAAACCTAAAGGCTGTCTTATATTGAGAAAATTTCCCCAACCTGAGCTTGAACAAACCTTTCCAGAAAAAAAAAAAAAAAAAAACAAAATAGTTCAAGCAACTCAAGAAAATTTATGACAATGATGATATTGATTTTTTTAAATCTGCCAATGCATCCATTTCTCTTCATCTCCACCAACACCTCTCTAATTCTAACACCTCTCTAATTCTGATAGTTTACCTGGACTGTTGAAATTAGCCTCTGCATGGTCAACTACGACATCTTCCGGCCTCCTCCAGCAGTTTTCACACTGCAGCCCAACTGACCTTTTCACCATGCAAAATTGGTGACACACACACACCCTTTCCAGTCCTATCTCCTTAAACATCTCAGCGGTTTTCTAGCACTGTGTGAATAAAGACCAAAATCCTTAACATAATCTGTTAAGCTTTATCATCTGACATTTGCCTCCTCTCACTGTCCGTGTTCCAGCCACACTGGCCTTCTTGCAGTCTTTCTCATTTTTCTTTGCTCTCTCCCATCCCTAATTCAAATGTTTATGCAACTCCCACCTTGGATGAGATGCCCACTCTGTGACTAATAGAGATGGAGGAAGGAGGGAAAGAGCAGGATCTTAACGTCTATACTGGATATGAGGAGCCAATACTGTGGATTGCAAGAAACCACAGTATTGGTTGTTGTGAGCTGGACAGGGAATTCTAAAGGTAGTACGAGAGTATGCTAGTTTTAAAAAATATATTCTCCCCTGGTATCATCTATGATGGCTTAAGGCTTAAAAGTCAAGATGGAATCTAAAGCACATTAACTCACCATGCCCCATGTACATCCTCAAGTCAACATGACCATAGCAGGGCATTGTCAGAAAATGAGAAAATATGTCAGAGTCATGTGAAGCCCATAAAACAATGGAAAGGGTGAATGGTTCAAAGTAAACTTTGAACTGTTGAGAATACTAAAGCATTTCCCAGAAGGAATACATGGCAAATTTTGAAGCAGTTTTCATGGTCAAGAGTGAACAATTTTTCAACACAGACCCAACTCTAAAGGCTGCTCTTCACTAAAAAGGATGAACTCATCACCTGCAATCCCAGCACTTTGGGAGGCCAAGGTGGGCAGATCACAAGGTCAAGGGATTGAGACCATCCTGGCCAACATGGTGAAACTCCATCTCTACTAAAATAAAAAAATTAGCCAGGCACAGTAGCATATGCCTGTGGTCCCAACCACTCCGGAGGCTGAGGCGGAAGAATTGCTTGAACCCAGGAGGCAGAGGTTGCAGTCAGCTGAGATTTTGCACTCCAGCCTGGTGACAGAGAAAGACTCCATCTCAAAAAAAAAAAAAAAAAAAAAAAAAGAATGAACTCATGAGACTCCATAATCATGGTCGGTGGGAGGACAGAAAGCTCAAGAACAGAGAGGAGTCAGAAGGCAAAGAGTGTTTCTAAGTACTTGCTAATGAATTCAGGCTTTTGACCTATAATGAGTCCTGAAATAAATTTTGTGCGTCCAAACTATGTTTTTTAATAAAATAGTTGAGACCAGAATCGAAAAATAAATGAGTGCATTGTATATAATAATGACGAAAATATTACCTCATCAACTTTTGTTACATAAATACATTACGTACATTATCTAAGAGATTACAATGCAAAATGTGATTTGGGCATGATTCACAATTAAAAAGATGTTTGGAAAAAATACTGTTTTAGCAAACAAAGAAAGAGCAAAGGCCATTAGTAATTAATCAAATATAACTGGTGTCCTTATAGATAGAGGAAATTAACCATCCAATAGTCCTAGGAGTAAGGATAGAACAAAAAAGGAGAGAAAGGGATTTCTCACTCTCTCTCACAAAGCTAGGATATTTTCCTCCTCCTGCTCTTAGGCATCAAAACTCCACACTCTCTGGCTTTGTTACTCTGGGATTTATACCAGTGGCCCCCTGCATTCTCTGGCCTTTAGCCTCAGACAGAATTACACCATCAGCTTCCCTGGTTCTGAGGCTTTCTGGCATGAACTAAGCTACTCTACCAGCATTCTGGTATCTTCAGCTTGCAGGTGGCTTGTCATAAGGTAATATGGTTTGGATTTGGGTCCATGCTCAAATCTCATGTCAAACTGGAGGAAAATCATGGTGGGAGGTGATTAGATTATAGGACGAATTTGCCCTTGCTGTTCTTATGAGAGTGAGCTCTCATGAAGTCTGGTGGTTTTAAAGTATATGGCACTTCCCCCTTTCTCTCTCTCTCTCTCTCTCTCTCTCTCTCTCTCTCTTTCCCAGCTGCTCCACCATGATAAGACGTGCTTGTTTCCACTCTGCCTTCTGCCATGATAGTAAGTATCCTGAGACCTCCCAGCCAGGCTTCCTATACAGCCTATGGAATTGGGAGTCAATTAAACCTCGTTTCTTCATAAATTACCCAATCTCAGGTAGTTCTTTACAGCAGTGTGAGAACAAACTAATATATGGGGCTTCTTAGCTTCCATAATCATAAATCCTGTATTTGAAGCTGGATTAGTTTTTCTGCTGACTCCATTCACTTCAGTCTTTCCACTGTAGAAGAATTGAAAAAATAAAAGCTTTGTGGATGCTGCATACAAGACAGAGTTGCAAGAATGAACAGTTTCAGAAAGATCAAGCTTTACGTGTTGGTATCTGGAAGATTGACAAATGAAGTTTATAAAGCCAATACCTTATGAAGTGAATGGCTTGAATGGCTCAAAACTAGAAGGTAATGTATGAGGAACTAGTAAGAATTCCCAAGAAAATATTTATCTTACACAGGACACAAATCAAGGCTTAATTCACTAAAAGGACAATGTTTTCAACAAGCCAAAGATTACCTTACCATCATTATCAGAGCAAGTCAAAAAGGAATGTCATTTTGAAGTAGTTACTGGTTTTTGTAAATATCCCTTTAATCTCATATCTACTTCTGTAGCCATCCATATGGCTAAGTCTTTACATAGCTGGCTCTGTGTCATCACAGATTCATCCTGTCCTTTTCATGGTCATTAGAGATAAATGTCAGAGACAAAAAATAAAAAATGACGCAGCAAACCACTCAGAATCAAGAGCTCCTGTTAACTTTGATTAGTTCTCTTTCTCCAATTCAATAATTCTTTCGGGCTAAAAATGGCAGAAGCTTTTTTGGTTTTATTTTTACACAGTTTTACTGTCATTTCTGCAGGTCTATTCAAAAAAGGAAATTCCTAGTCTTATTGAATCATTAAACATTAGCTGGAAGGGATATTAAAGAAGAGCGAATGATGGCTGTATTTGGCAGACAGGGGAAACTGACTCCCAGAGATGTGTGTTTAGCACAGCTGTGAGTCAGCCGATGGTAGAACTCAGAGAAGACCTGAGCTTTTGAACTCCCTAAACTGTAAAAATCCAAGTTTTTCCCATAATATCACATAGTTTGAAAATCACATGTGAACTTTTTGCAGTTTAAAAAGTCTCTGCAATGTGATATTACTATGACACATACTGACAGAGAAAGTTTATTCTTAGCTGAGATGTTAGTACTGAAGGCACTTAGAAACTCATTTGTCTATGGTCTGGTCAATTTAGACTTTTGCTCATGATTCCAAGGTTTGCTGGCTTTCCCTCTGTGACCTGTGACCCTCTGTGTTCCCTGGCCACAAGTCATTCCTTACCAGGTCATTTTGCTGCATGCCACTATCTACCATGGGAACCAAGAAGAAGGATGGTAATAGATTACCATGTCCACTACCAAACTACTAAAAGTTTCTATTGATAAATTAGGGCCATCATCTTCATGTAAGTATACCAAAGGACTCATGGGATAAGGTCTGTGTTTATTCTAATGTAAGTTCTAAAATATAAGGTAGTGACTTGCCTATAAGATAAATACAAATATAACAAATGAATAAGAAGCAACATTACTCTCGTATTAGTCCTAACATTTCCCTTATTTTCCTTTTCTTTCTTTCTTTGCAACATGAGTGTTTTGGGAAACAGTGTTTCTCATGATAATACTGCAAATACCTTCATATATTCTGAGGTCCTTTATTTGGATGTTTCTGAGTGGATTTACTTTTGACTTAGTGAGGAGGCATATCTTGCCACTCCCCTACATAAAGCCTTCCAATGGCTTTCTAATAAATTTAGACTGAAACTCAAACTCCTTACCATGAGCTAGCTACAAGGCCTACACAGTCTTGCTTTCACCCACTCCTCTGGTCCAAGGTTCTCTCATCATTACTTTGTACTCACCCTGATCATCTTGTTGGGCCTTGGTTATACCAAGCTTACTTCCACCTTGGAGCATTTATATTTGATATTCCCTCTGCCTCAAAGATCTTCCCCATGACTAACTCATTAACATAAAGTCTCTATTAAAAGACCACTTCACTTATGAAAAAAATAAACGAAAAAAAGCCATCCTTTCTAGCACCTGCTCTATTAGTCATTATCTACCCTGCTCTATGTTCTAACTAGACTTATGCCTCTCTGAGACTGTATTGCATGTTTCTTGTCTGTCTCCCCTTCTAGAATGTAAGTCCCACAAAGACAGGGATTGTCTTGTTTACTGTTGTATTCTCAGGTTTAGAATAGTCTCAGAGAAAAAGTGCTTGATAAATATTTGGAAATAGAGGGCAGGCGCAGTGGTTCATGCCTGTAATCCCAGCACTTTGGGAGGCCGAGGCAAAGTGCTCCTAAGGTTGGGAGTTTGAGACCAGCCTGGCAAACTGGTAAAACCCCATCTCTACCAAAAAATACAAAAATTAGCTGAGCATGGTAGTGGATGCCTGTAATCCCAGCTACTCAGGAAGCTGAGGTAGGAGAATCGTTTGAACCTGGGAGGTGGAGGTTGCAGTGAGCCGAGATCCCACCACTCCAGCCTGGGTGACAGGGTAAGACTCCATCTCAAAAAAAAAAAAAAGACAGAAAGAAACAGGAAAAGAGGAAATTAGGGCACAGACACACAGGGAAGATCATGTGAAAATACAAAGAAGACTGCCATTTGCAAGTCATGGAGACAGGCCTCAGAAGAAACCAAACCTGCTGACACCTTGACCATGGACTTACAGCCTTCACAGTTGTGAGAAATAAATTTATGTTTTTAAGCCACTCAGTCTGCATTACTGTGTTATGGCATCCCTAGGCTCTAATACAACATAGTCTCTAATATGAGGAAGTGGCAACATAGCTCAGCATGGCACATGTTGGAAAATGAAATGGAACATAAGACAAATTCAGAATGTCTTGACAGTGCAAAAAGAAAAAGCATTAGAAACAGATTTGAATAAACTGGCTAAAAGTGTTCTGGCAGCTTTTTGTTTGTTTTTTGTTTTGTTTTAGTTGGTTGACTGTCAAACATTTATTTGGGAGAGAAGAGCCGGAATGACGCTGCAGTGGAAAAGTTATTATTCAGTTAACTACAAAAAAAGAGTTCTCATCCAACAGTGAGAATTTAAATATTGTTCCAAAGGCTTTTCTATTTCCCCATATATTTCCCAGTTAAAAATATCCCCAAATATAGCCACAGATAGAGAGCTAAAGTTAAGATTCTTCCTGACTCTTGCAGTCAGAACTCAAATAAGCTGTCAGAGCAGAAAAACTGGGCACTGAGCATTGGTTACAGAGTACTGCATGGTTAGACATTTTCTATTTATGTATGCTACATGAGCTACACATGCACTAAGACACAAGAAAATTTGCTTACCTGCTCTTCACAGCTCAGAAAATGCATGCCATCAGCCACAGAAAGCCAGGAAAATAAATAATATGCCTGTCTGTTTTAACACTATCATTTCAGATGTTACAGTGAATCATCCACACATCCAAAAGTTACATTCTGAAATTTTTATAGAATTTTATGCAGTTTCCAAAACATTTCTTATTATCAGGTTGCCTTTATATTCCTTCTGATCATTATATCAATAAACTTATGGCTTTGTAGAAGTGATTTGAATTCTAACTTATAAGGCCAATAAGACATCTTAGATTTTCATATAAATTAGAAAAACTACTTTTGCTGTCCTCTTTGAGACTTTTTAAAAAGCTGGGTTCTACACTTTCGATCTGTTTAAAAATCAAACTATTTTCTTATGTTCCTATTTTGCAGATATTTTTGTATATCTACATGAAGCAAAAATGACTGTTAAATTTTGAGTCACCAAACAAAATTTTACAAAGTTTTCCTCTATTGCTTTTGACCTACAAACACACACTTCCTGTGCATTGTGAGACAAATCCACATTTCTCAGCCATCTGTCTCCAGCCAGGAGTGGACCAGTTTTCTACATCATCAGAAATTCAACAAGAATAGTCAGAACAACTGGTGACTTCCCTTTTTTCTTTTTCTTTTTGAGATGGAGTTTTGCTCTTGTTCTCCAGGCTGGAGTGCAATGGCACAATCTCAGTTCACTGCAACCTCCGCCTCCTGAGTTCAAGCTATTCCCCTGCCTCAGCCTCCTGAGTAGCTAGTATTACAGGCATGTACCACCATGCCTGGCTAATTTTGTATTTTTAGTAGAGACAGTGTTTCTCCATGTTTGTCAGACTGGTCTCAAACTCCTGACCTCAGGTGATCCACCTGCCTTGGCCTCCCAACGTTCTGGGATTACAGGTACTTTCTATTTATTTTAAAAAGCAATTATGCTGTCCTTTTCAATGCTTTATTGTTATGGTGTCTTATAAAAAGTTTTGCCTGATTTTGATCATGCTCTTTGTATCTCACTGATAAAAGTGCTTATGTCTGTTTCATTTTATGTCACCCCTTCCCCATTAACATTTCTTGCTAAAAAAACAATTTTAACCTTCTCATTATTATATTTCTTTAATAGATTATCTTCCTTAAGATATGTTATCAAAACCTACAAAACTTATAATGAACTGGAAGCTTCTTAAATAAAAGTTCATTTTTATTTTTGATAGCCTAAATATCATTCAAACCCACAAAGTAGACACTAGAAAAGAATGGATGTATGACTAAATTAATCATTGCATTCAAAACAGCTCTTTGAACTTGACAAAAATCTGACTTCACTTTCCTATAAACTCCTGTACACTGTAGGAAAATTTCAGGTTTTTGCTCTAAAATTCATTGAATCATCTCATATGGAACTTGGCTTACTTGACTGCATGTAATTCTTTCTGCCATGTAGGGCAATGATGTTCATGACTATAGTAAACTTTTGATTTTCTGTTCCAATGAAGCAATGCAGGTATGAATAACCTCTGACTTTTAATAGATCCACTTGTTTGAGTCACTTCACTTTGGCTAATATTAAAATATGCTCGCAGTGACCTGAAAACAGGTATTGAAGTAAGTTTCCGAGAAGTGTGCTGGATTTTAAGGGAGGGGTTAAACCAGAATAAAACCTTACTGCCACCTGGGCAATCACACAAGACAAAGAAATAAAGGGCATCCAAATCAGTAAAGAGGAAGTAAAACTGTCACTGCTTGCTGATATGATTGCATACCTATGAAACCCTAAGGACTCATTCAAAAAGCTCCTAGATCTGATCAATGAATTCAGTAAAGTTTCAGGATATAGAATCAATGAACGCCAATGAGTAGCACTACTATACACAAACAGCAACCAAGCTGAGAATCCAATCAAGCAAAAATAAAGCAAAATACTTACATACCTAATGAAAGAGGGGAAACATCCCTGCCAGTAAAACTACAAAATACTGCTGAAAGAAATCACAGACAACACAAAAAAAGTGAAACACATCCCATGTTCATAAAGGGGTAGAATAAATATTATGAAAATGACCATACTACCAAAAGCAATCTACAAATTCAATGCAATTCCCATCATAATACCATCATCATTCTTCACATAACTAGAAAAAAAATACTAAAAATAATGTAGAACCTAAAAAGAGTCTGCATAGCCAAAGAAAGAATAAGCAAAAAGAACAAATCTGGGATCATCATATTACCCAACTTCAAACTATACTAAAAGGATATAGTTACTAAAACAGCATGGTACTTGTATAAAATCAGGCATACAGACCAATGGAACAAAATTGAGAACCCAGAGATAAAGCCGAATACTTACAGCCAACTGATCTTCAACAAAGCAAACAAAACATAAAGCAGGGGAAAGGACACCCTATTCAACAAATGGTGCTAGGATAATTGGTAAGCCACATGTAGAAGAAGAAAATTGAATTCTCATTTCTCACCTTATACAAAAATCAACTCAAGATGGATCAAAGATTTAAATTTAAGACCCAAAACCATAAAAACTCTAGACTATAACATCAGAAAAACCCTTCTAGATATTGGCTTAGGCAAAGAATGACCAAGAATGCAACACAAACAAATAGATGGGATTATTTAAACTAAAAAGCTTCTGCACAGCAAAAGAAATAATTAGCAGACAAAACAGACAACCCACAGAGTGGGAGAAAATATTTGCAAACTATGCATCTAACAAAAAACTAATATCCAAAATCTGCAAGGAACTCAAACAAATCAGCAAGAAGAAAACAAATAATCCCGCCAAAAACTGGGCTAAGGACATGAATATACAATTCTCAAAAAAAGATACACAAATGGCCAACAAACATATGAAAAAAAATGCTCAGCATCACTTATTATCAGGGAAATGCAAATCAAAACTGCAATGTGATATTACCTTACTCCTGAAGAATGGCCATTATTAAGAAGTCAAAAAATAGCAGATGTTGTCATGAACATGGTGGAAAGGGAACACTTTAACACTGCTGGTGGGAATATAATCTAGTACAAGCACTACAGAAAACAGTATGGAGATTCATTAAATAACTAAAAGTAGAACTACCATTTGATCCAGCAATCCCACTACTTAGTATTTACCCAGAGGAAAAGAAGTCATTTTATGGAAAAGACACTTACACATATATGTTTACAGTAGCACAATTCACAATTGCAAAAATATGAAACTGGTCTAAATGCCCATCAACCAACGAGTAGATAAAGAAAATGTCATATACAGCACAAGACAAGGATGCCCTCTCTCACCACTTCCATTCAACATAGTGTTAGACGTTCTGGCCAAGGATATAAGGCAAGAGAAAGAAATAAAAGGTATTTAAATAGGAAAAGAGGAAGTCAAATTGTCTCTGTTTACAGATGACATGATTGTATATTTAGAAAACCCCATCATCTAAGCCCAAAATCTTCTTAAGCTGATAAGCAACTTCAGCAAAGTCTCAGGATACAAAATCAATGTTCAAAAATCACAAGCATTCCTATACACCAAAAATAAAAAAACAGAGAGTCAAATCACAAGTGAACTCCCATTCACAAATGCTACAAAGAGAATAAAATACCAAGGAATACAACTTATAAGAGATATGAAGGACCTCTTCAAGGAGAACTACAAACCCCTGATCAAGGAATTAAGAGAGGACACAAACAAATGGAAAAATATTTTATGTTCATGGATAGGAAGAATCAATATAGTGAAAACAGCCATGGTGCCCAAAGTAATTTATAGATTCTATGCTAGTCCATCAAGCTACCATTGACTTTCTTCACAGAAAAAGAAAAACAGTACTTTAAATTTCATATGGAACCAAAAAAGAGCCTGCATAGCCAAGACAATATTAAGCAAAAAGAACAAAGCTAGAGGTATATGCTACCTAACTTTCAACTATAATACAAAGCTGTAGTAACCAAAACAACATGGTACTGGTGCCAAAACAGCATGCTACTGGTACCAAAACAGATATATAGACCAATGGAACAGAATGGAGGCCTCAAAAGTAACACCACACATCTACAACCATCTGATCTTTGACAAATCAGACAAAAGCAAGCAATGGGGAAAGGATTTCCTGTTTAATAAATGGTGTTGGGAAAACTGGCTAGCCATGTGCAGAAAGCTGAAACTGGACCCCCTCCTTACACCTTACACTAAAATTAACTCCAGATGGATTAAAGATCTAAACATAAGACCTAATACCATAAAAACCCTAGAAGAAAACCAAGGCAATACCATTCAGAATATAGACATAGGCAAGGACTTCATGTCTAAAACATCAAAAGCCATGGCAACAAAAGCCAAAATGGACAAATGGGATCTAATTAAACTTAAGAGCTTCTGTACGGCAAAAGAAACTATCACCACAGCAAATACGTAATCTACAAAATGAGAGAACATTTTTGCAAGCTACCCATCTGAAAAAGGGCTAATATCCAGAATCCACAAGGAACATGTTTACAAGAAAAAAAAACAAACCCATCAAAAAGTGGGTGAAGGATATGAATAGACATTTCTCAAAAGAAGACATTTATGTGACCAACAAACATGAACAAAAGCTCATCGTCACTGGTCATTAGAGAAATGTAAATCAAGACCACATTGAAACACCATCTCAGGCCAGTTAGAACGACAATCACTAAAAAGTCAGGAAACAACAGATGCTGGAGAAAATGTGGAGAAATAGGAACACTTTTACACTGTTGGTGGGAGTGTAAATTAGTTCAACCATTGTGGAAGACAGTGTGGCGATTCCTCAAGGATCTAGAACCAGAGATAGCATTTGACCCAGCAATCCCATTACTGGGTATATATACCCAAAGGATTATAAATCTTTCTACTATAAAGACACATGTACACTTATGTTTATTGCAGCACTATTCACAATAGCAAAGACTTGGAACCAACCCAAATGCCCATCAATGATAGAATGAATAAAGAAAATACGGCACATATACACCATGGAATACTATGAAGCCATAAAAAAGGATGATTCATGTCCTTTGCAGGGACATGAATGATGCTGGAAACTATCATTCTCAGGAAACTAGCACAGGAACAGAAAACCAAACACCACATGTTCTCACTCATAAGTGAGAGTTGAACATTGAGAACACATGGATACAGGGAGAAAAACATCACACACTGGGTCCAGTCAGGGTGGAAGGCTAGGGGAGGGATAGCATTAAGAGAAATACCTAATGTAGATGATGGATTGATGGGTGCAGCAAACCACCATGGCACATGTGTACCTATGTAACAAACCTGCGCATTCTGCACGTGTATCCCAGAACTTAAAGTATAATATATTTTTAAAAAAGAAAATGGGCATGACACACTGTGGTCAGTTGTGGGGGGCTAGGGGAGGGACAGCAGTGGGTGGGGAGGGTGGGGGGGATAACACGGGGAGAAATACCAGATATAGCTGATGGGGGGATGAAGACAGCAAACCACCTTGCCATGCATGTACCTATGCAACAATCCTGCATGATCTGCACATGTACCCCAGAACCTAAAGTACAATTTTTTTAAAAAGGAAATGTTTTGTATATATACATAGACATATATATGATGGAATATGACTCAGCCATAAAAAGGAATAAAATAAAGACATTCATTGAAACCTGGATGGAGTTGGAGACCACTACTCTAAGTGAAGTAACTCAAGAATGGAAAACCAAACACTGTATGTTCTCACATAAGTGGGAGCTAAGCTATGAGGATGCAAAGGCATAAGAATGATATAATGGACAAAGGTGACTTGTGGGGAAGGTTGGGAGTAAGGTGAGAAATAAAATACTACATGAGTGTAATACACTGCTCAGGTGATGGGTGCACCAAAATCTCAGAAATCACCACTAAAGAAGTTATCCATGTAACGAAACACCACCTGTTCCCCAGAAACTATTGAAATAATAATAATATCAATATTTTTAAAAAAAAGAAAAAAGAGGGAGAGAGAAAAACCTTACTGCCTATATTTAATACTCAAAGTGAGGGGAAAATTCACATATCTACATACTGAATGTATAAACACCAAGCATCACTTTGCTTGTTCACCTTGAAAAATTCACCTCTTAATAAAATCAGCAAGTCTGTATTTTCACTGCCAATTATTCATCAGTAAAGTGTTGAAACATTCATTGGACACGTATCTGCACTGGGGCTATATGTCATAAAGAGATTAGTGGTTCCTATCAGATGGTCCAGACTTCAAACAGCTTTGTTGGTTTCCTTTCTGTTTCCCTTTTGGCATTGCTAAGATAAATTGTCTACATGACTATTCATGGCTTGGAGAATACTCTTGTTCAATAAGGTTTGTAGATGAAGCAATGAGGCCAGTTTTTTAGCAACCATTCATGTGCAGTCCATTTCTCTTCATCAAAAGTTTATTTTATACTGTTACATGCAAATTTGTAACCTCTGTTAAACAGCTTCTATTTCAAAACCTTGGGTGAGAAAATTCAAAGCATGTATAGTGACTGCAGAAAAGTAGCAAGAAAAGTAATTGTTAATTCTAGTATCTTAAAATTTCTGAAAAGATGTCAGTGGACACCAGAAAAGAAAGATAATCAAATTTCATTATACTGCTGAAGGATGGAAACCAAGTAACCAAGCACAATAGTTGGCAAGTATTAATTTTATCATCTTTACTTCGAGTTGGAGAAAGTCCAAAAATTTTTAAATGGCCAAAAACTTTTAAATGAGCAATTTAAAAAATTATACCAAAATGCAGAATAGGCACACTCTATTTCTTAATTTTCTTATATAAAATCTCACCACCAATAACAGTGTCCATTATAAATATAATTTTCTCATTTAAAATTTGAATTGAAGACCCACAGTCTGTATGAACTTTTGGTGTTGCCACTTATTTATACAAATGCAACTGAAAACTATAACTTTTTTCAGTCTTTGTTGCTGTCATAGACTGTGGATGTGGTTGACAAATAATTATCATTATTCACAATGCAATACAAGTTAACAGAACACAATTTTTTTAAGGATTATGCTAGGTTATGCTCTACATTATTTGAGAACAGTAAGTTCTGGGCAGATATTCTGATAAAAGAAAATTTGACTTCACTACTTTTTTATTTTTTTCCTTCTTAATTAACTAATACAAGTTTTTGCTGTTATTGTTTCTGAGAAAGTCTCTCTCTGTCACCCCGGCTAGAGTGCAGTGGCAGCAATCATGGCTCAATGCAGCTTCAACCTCCTGGGCTCAAGTGACCCTGCTACTTCAGCCTCCCAGGTAGCTAGGACCACAGGCATGTGCCATCATGTCCACCTAATTTGTTAATTTTTTTAATTAATTTACTTCTTTATACTTCTTTACAGGGGCTTGCTATGTTGCCCAGGTTGGTCTCAAACTCCTGGTTTCAAAAATTCCTCCCACTTTAGTATACCAAAATGCTGAGATTACAGTGTGAACTAGATGAGGCCTGATGCCAGCTTTCAAAGTCCTTTTCACTTCTGTTTTTGGTTTGTGCTTCTGGAGCTAAGATTAAAAGCTTAATTCCAATAAGTATGATTCCCATAAACATCACCTTGAATAAATGTTTATGTCTGATATACAGGTAGTATGTAAAGAAAAGTGCTTACTTAGAAAATGCTGTTCCTTTATGTAGAATTCCCTAAGGAATATTGTTATAATTATTTGAACTTGGGGGAATAAAGAAATGTGTGTGTGTGTGTGTGTGTGTGTGTAATAGAATATTCAGACATAGAATAGTTTGCTCTTAGATTCTTATCTTATTTCTAACAAGAAAGCTGTTGAGCCAATAATAATTAAACTTCACTTATCTGAACTACCACAAAAAATAAATGTGTTAATCAGCTACTTCTAATAGATCAACCTCAGGGAAGAAAAACCAATGAAGAAATCTGCTTCTGATTGATAGGTGGGAAACACTATCACAGTATACAACCTAGGCACAAGGTTGGTCTTATTTGATTGACATTCTTCGTGTTCAGACCGTGGCCTATGAACCAACCAAATCCTCAAAACCATCTATAAACAGTAGCTTGGGCAGAGGCTCCTCACAGCCCAGTTATGATTCAAGAGGAGCCACATTTGCTGCCTGCTATATGCCATAAACTGTAGGAGTGTCCTGTCTTGAAACAAGAGAGAAAGAAATTTGCTAACAACACTTATTTCTTTATCTTCTTTACCCAATAAATGGGGCTTTTCACCCAGCTCACCATTTTTAAAAATATATAAGTGTCAGAGAATTTATGTTGACAGCTATTTGTAGGTGATTTTGGATATCAAAAAAATAAATGACTTTCCCCCTCTTTAGTCCCTCTGATTCACTTAGAGGCCTTCTAGAATCATATTCAAGGGAAATGAATTTTTTTTTAATTTTTTATTTGATTATAGGTTTTGGGGTACATGAGCATAGCATGCAAGACAGTTGCGTAGTTACACACATGGCAGTGTGCTTTGCTTTTCTTCTCCCCTTCACCCACATTTGGCATTTCTCCCCAGGCTATCCCTCCCCACCTCCCCCTCCCACTGGCCCTCCCCTTTTCCCCCCAATAGACCCCAGTGTTTAGTACTCCCCTTTCTGTGTCCATGTGTTCTCATTTTTCATCACCCACCTATGAGTGAGAATATGCGGTGTTTCATTTTCTGTTCTTGTGTCAGTTTGCTGAGGATGATGTTTTCCAGATTCATCCATGTCCCTACAAACGACACGAACTCATCATTTCTGATTGCTGCATAATATTCCATGGTGTATATGTGCCACATTTTTCCAATCCAGTCTATTATCAATGGGCATTTGGGTTGATTCCAGGTCTTTGCTATTGTAAACAGTGCTGCAATGAACATTCGTGTACATGTGTCCTTATAGTAGAACGATTTATAGTTTTTGGATATATACCCAGTAATGGGATTGCTGGGTCAAATGGAATTTCTATTTCTAAGGCCTTGAGGAATCGCCACACTGTCTTCCACAATGGTTGAACTAATTTACACTCCCACCAACAGTGTAAAAGTGTTCCTTTTTCTCCACATCCTCTCCAGCATCTGTTGTCTCCAGATTTTTTAATGATCGCCATTCTAACTGGCGTGAGATGGTATCTCAATGTGGTTTTGATTTGCATCTCTCTGATGACCAGTGACGATGAGCATTTTTTCATATGATTGTTGGCCTCATATATGTCTTCTTTCGTAAAGTATCTGTTCATATCCTTTGCCCACTTTTGAATGGGCTTGTCTGTTTTTTTCCGGTAAATCTGCTTGAGTTGTTTGTAAATTCTGGATATCAGCCCTTTGTCAGATGGGTAGACTGCGAAAATTTTTTCCCATTCTGTTGGTTGCCGATCCACTCTAGTGACTGTTTCTTTTGCCGTGCAGAAGCTGTGGAGTTTCATTAGGTCCCATTTGTCTATTTTGGCTTTTGTTGCCAATGCTTTTGGTGTTTTGTTCATGAAGTCCTTGCCTACTCCTATGTCCTGGATAGTTTTGCCTAGATTTCCTTCTAGGGTTTTCATGGTGCCAGGTCTTATGTTTAAGTCTTTAATCCATCTGGAGTTAATTTTAGTGTAAGGTGTCAGGAAGGGGTCCAGTTTCTGCTTTCTGCACATGGCTAGCCAGTTTTCCCAACACCATTTGTTAAACATGGAATCCTTGCCCCATTGCTTGTTTTTGTCAGGTTTATCAAAGATTGTATAGTTGTATGTATGTTGTGTTGCCTCCGGTGCCTCTGTTTTGTTCCATTGGTCTATATCTCTGTTTTGGTACCAGTACCATGCTGTTTTGATGACTGTAGCCTTGTAGTATAGTTTGAAATCCGGTAGTGTGATGCCCCCTGCTGTGTTCTTTTTGCTTAGAATTGACTTGGCTATGCGGGCTCTCTTTTGGTTCCATATGAAGTTCATGGTGGTTTTTTCCAGTTCTGTGAAGAAAGTCAATGGTAGCTTGATGGGGATAGCGTTGATTCTGTAAATTACTTTTGGCAGTATAGCCATTTTCACGATATTAATTCTTCCTAACCATGAACATGGAATGTTTCTCCATCTGTTTGTGTCCTCTCTGATTTCATTGAGCAGTGGTTTGTAGTTCTCCTTGAAGAGGTCCCTTACGTTCCTTGTGAGTTGTATTCCAAGGTATTTTATTCTTTTTGTAGCAATTGCGAATGGCAGTTCGCTCTTGATTTGGCTTTCTTTAAGTCTGTTATTGGTGTAGACGAATGCTTGTGATTTTTGCACATTGATTTTATATCCTGAGACTTTGCTGAAGTTGTTTATCAGTTTCAGGAGTTTTTGGGCTGAGGCGATGGGGTCTTCTAGGTATACTATCATGTCGTCTGCAAATAGAGACAATTTGGCTTCCACCTTTCCTATTTGAATACCCTTTATTTCTTTTTCTTGCCTGATTGCTCTGGCTAGAACTTCCAGTACTATATTGAATAGGAGTGGTGAGAGAGGGCATCCTTGTCTAGTACCAGATTTCAAAGGGAATGCTTCCAGTTTTTGCCCATTCAGTATGATATTGGCTGTTGGTTTGTCATAAATAGCATTTATTACTTTGAGATACGTTCCATCGATACCGAGTTTATTGAGGGTTTTTAGCATAAAGGGCTGTTGAATTTTGTCAAATGCCTTCTCTGCGTCAATTGAGATAATCATGTGGTTTTTGTTTTTGGTTCTGTTTATGTGGTGAATTACGTTGATAGACTTGCGTATGTTGAACCAGCCTTGCATCCCTGGGATGAATCCTACTTGATCATGATGAATAAGTTTTTTGATTTGCTGTTGCAATCGGCTTGCCAATATTTTATTGAAGATTTTTGCATCTATGTTCATCATGGATATTGGCCTGAAGTTTTCTTTTCTCGTTGGGTCTCTGCCGGGTTTTGGTATCAGGATGATATTGGTCTCATAAAATGATTTGGGAAGGATTCCCTCTTTTTGGATTGTTTGAAATAGTTTTAGAAGGAATGGTACCAGCTCCTCCTTGTGTGTCTGGTAGAATTCGGCTGTGAACCCATCTGGGCCTGGGCTTTTTTTGTGAGGTAGGCTCTTAATTGCTGCCTCAACTTCAGACCTTGTTATTGGTCTATTCATAGTTTCAGCTTCCTCCTGGTTTAGGCTTGGGAGGACACAGGAGTCCAGGAATTTATCCATTTCTTCCAGGTTTACTAGTTTATGTGCATAGAGTTGTTTGTAATATTCTATGATGATGGTTTGAATTTCTGTGGAATCTGTAGTGATTTCCCCTTTATCATTTTTTATTGCATCTATTTGGTTGTTCTCTCTTTTATTTTTAATCAATCTGGCTAGTGGTCTGTCTATTTTGTTGATCTTTTCAAAAAACCAGCTCTTGGATTTATTGATTTTTTGAAGGGTTTTTCGTGTCTCAATCTCCTTCAGCTCAGCTCTGATCTTAGTAATTTCTTGTCTTCTGCTGGGTTTTGAGTTTTTTTGATCTTGCTCCTCTAGCTCTTTCAATTTTGACGATAGGGTGTCAATTTTGGATCTCTCCATTCTCCTCATATGGGCACTTATTGCTATATACTTTCCTCTAGAGACTGCTTTAAATGTGTCCCAGAGGTTCTGGCACGTTGTGTCTTCATTCTCATTGGTTTCGAAGAACTTCTTTATTTCTGCCTTCATTTCGTTGTTTACCCAGTCAACATTCAAGAGCCAGTTGTTCAGTTTCCATGAAGCTGTGCGGTTCTGGGTCGGTTTCTGAATTCTGAGTTCTAACTTGATTGCACTATGGTCTGAGAGGCTGTTTGTTATGATTTCAGTTGTTTTGCATTTGTTGAGCAGTGCTTTACTTCCAATTATGGGTCAATTTTAGAGTAGGTGTGATGTGGTGCTGAGAAGAATGTGTATTCTGTGGATTTGGGGTGGAGAGTTCTGTAAATGTCCACCAGGTTTGCTTGCTCCAGGTCTGAGTTCAAGCCCTGGGTATCCTTGTTGATTTTCTGTCTGGTTGATCTGTCTAGTATTGACAGTGGAGTGTTAAAGTCTCCCACTATTATTGTGTGGGAGTCTAAGTCCTTCTGTAAGTCATTAAGAACTTGCCTTATGTATCTGGGTGCTCCTGTGTTGGGTCCATATATGTTTAGGATCGTTAGCTCTTCTTGTTGTATCGATCCTTTTACCATTATGTAATGGCCTTCTTTGTCTCTTTTGATCTTTGTTGCTTTAAAGTCTATTTTATCAGAGATGAGAATTGCAACTCCTGCTTTTTTTTGCTTTCCATTAGCTTGGTAAATCTTCCTCCATCCCTTTATTTTGAGCCTTTGTGTATCCTTGCATGTGAGATGGGTTTCCTGGATACAGCACACTGATGGGTTTTGGATTTTTATCCAATTTGCCAGTCTGTGTCTTTTGATTGGTGCATTTAGTCCATTTACATTTAGGGTTAATATTGTTATGTGTGAATTTGATACTGCCATTTTGATTCTAAGTGGCTGTTTTGCCTGTTAGTTGTTGTAGATTCTTCATTATGTTGAAGCTCTTTAGCATTCCGTGTGATTTTGGAATGGCTGGTACTGATTGATCCTTTCTATGTGTAGTGCCTCTTTTAGAAGCTCTTGTAAAGCAGGCGGAAATGAATTTTTAAATGAGAATAATCAAGTCAAAATCCAGCATTGCTACTAGGGAAACAACTCATAGCAAGTGTCCTACTTATATTCTCATGGTTAATTGGATTGTTGATGGAAATAAATTACTTAATCCCCATAGAGTACTTAAATAAGTACATAATAAATGTGAGCTGTTAGCATTAATAACAGTGGTTAACATTTCTGTCACATATTAAAGATACTCTCAAGCTTAGCATTTCATCGAACTTTCACAGTAACCTTTAGATGCAACTCATACTTTCCACATTTTGTGGATTTTTTTTTAAAGTCTTACCAGGTTAAGTAACAGAAATTCCATATGAACACACACACACTTTAAATTGTGTCGTTTATCATCTTTAAGATAAAGTTTAGTCCTTTTAGCGTGGCATAAAAGGCAATTCACAATCTAGCTCCATCAACTTTCCCAGGGACATTCTTGTGGCTGTACACATGCCTCTCACCACATCACACCCTTTTCTTCCAATGCACCATACCCCATTTGTTTGCATAGGTGGTTCCTTCATAAAACACCTTTCCTCTAGTCTAACTCTTATTCACTTGATAGATTGCTACACATTTTTCCAGACTCAATTTAAACATCCCACCTCCTAAAAGAAACCGTCTCTGATTGCTCCTTCCTCACCTTCTCCAAAGACAGGTTTCCTCACTCTGTGTTCACTTGATAAATTTATACCTCATGGGATGCTGAGTGAGCACCAATAACATTTTCTCATTCATCTCTTTATTCCTAGCATTTTACGCAATGTCTGACATTCATCTCTTTATTCTTAGCATTTTACGCAGTGTCTAACATAGGATATGAACACTGTACACATTGGTAAAATGAAAGGAAAAATTTGAAAATGAATAAATAAAAGAATATACACAGATGATGAGCAGTAGACAAGAAACTAAACCCAAAATTTCTGAATCTAAGTTCATTACTTAACAGACATTTGTGACACACCACTACTATTTTCTAAGTTTGCTAAAAAAGCTGTAGACAGGAAGAAGGTTGAAGAAGGCATGATTCATACCCTGCAGTGCAAAATATACACGTGCTGTCAGGACTCAAGAAAGTCAATTATTATAAAGTTATTAGACACGTTATTTGAAATACTGTCTTCCTAGCTCAATACAATTGCTCAAAGTCCCCACACACAGGAGCCAGTCATTCTTTCTGACTTAAACATTTAGCCCCACAACTGGTGATGACATCTTAAACCTTTCTTCACCTTAGCTAAACCATTAGATAGGCAAAGATACACAGAGGAAAATTACAGTTTTTGCAGAATACATGTTTGGTGATCATAATTTCCAGACTCTTTTGATTCTGTAAAAGTCAACTGGGCAGGCAAAAGTTTAAAGATTACCCTAGATCAAAAATTTGTATAAGGCTGTTTAGATGACTATCACCTATTAAAACATTGTATAAAGTCACAGAAATTAACCATGCTTTCTAGCAATATTCTTTATGTCATCAGCCCAATTCAGTAACTGTTTGGAGTTTCTTCAGAGGGAAAAATAAATATTTCACTTGATGATAGTCATTACACTCATCCCTCAGTATCCATGGGAGGATTGGTTCTAAACCCACATGGATATCAAAATCCAGGGATGTTCTTCTCTTATGTAAAATGGTGTTGTCTTTGAATAGAACCTGTGTACATCCTCCCTAGGTAACTTATAATACTCAATACAATGTAAATGCTACCTTAACAGTTGTTATACTGTATTGTTTAGGAAAAATAAGAAATCTGTACATGCTCAGTACAGAGGCAACTAACTACCGTTTTATTTTAATATTCTCAGTTCAAGTTTAATTTAATCCACTTTTGCAGAATCCATTCATCAGTGAAGGTCTGCTTGTACTGAATTAAATATAAAGTATTAGAACTAAAAGCTATTAAATAGTATGTAAAGAAAGAAATATAGAACTCACAGTTCTCCTGTTATTCAAGGTGAGTTTCAAAATTGGAATTGATTCTCACAGAAGCTTCACACTAAGATTCAAAGCATGACTGGGTTAGATGGGATCTTTTATGAGAATCTTTGCATGTTCATGGGGAAGATGCCTGCTTGGAGTGGTGTGAGTGATGCCAACAGGCCCATCAGGTTAACAATACTTCCATGTAGGCCAAGGATGACACTGCTTTTCCTGGGGTTTGACATATTCACCACTATAGTTTACCTATTAAACATAGGAACAAACACTTGGAAAGAGAGCTGTTGCATGTACTTGGATTAATTGAAGAGAGCTCTCTGGTGTTCTCCTATTTAAAAGAGCATTAAAAGTTTGGAGAAATGCAAGAAAGAAAAGGGATCAGTAAGAAAGATAATGAAAAAAGAAGGCAATCTCAATTTTAAGACCTGCCTTACCACAAGGAAAAAAGAGAAAGAAAATGCAACATTTCTCAATCTTCTATTTTAAGTGCCTCTGGAAATAGAGAATAAATCTTCCATTTCAGTTTATTTTTATATGATTCTTTTTCTAGTATAACAAAAGGGATTTTTCACTTTGTCTACACTACATCTTAATAATATTGCATTCTTCCATATGCTGCCTTAAATTGTTTTTATGCTTATTTTAGGAATTCATGTCAGGCCAGTAGCTATGGCTAATTTTAATGAACATTAATTGCCTACTATGTTCAAGACACTGTGTGTTAAGGGCTGTGGAAAATACAAAGATGAACTTATACAAGACTGAGATTGAGGAGAAGGAAGCAGATAAAGAGTGAACATTCAGTGTGGGGTTGGGTATGTGATTAAGATAATGCTAATTTCAGTAGCTTAACCCAATAGAAATTTATTTCTTACTATTACAAGTCTAATGTATGTCTTTAAAAAAGATGTCCTCCTTGTGATGATTCAGGGATCTAGGCACTTTTTTATCTTATGGCTCTACCATTCCTTAGGGTCCAGACAGAAAAGAACAGATCGAGAAAGCAAATTCATTCCTCAATTATGTTGGCACAAAAGCAACAGCTATCACTTCCATTTATCTTACATTAACAAGAACCAGTCATATAGGGGGTTCTATCGTGGATGGAAGAGGGGCTGAAAATTGTCCCAGTCTGGGCGGCAAACTCTTGCTAACAGTGGGAGCAGGAATCATTAGTAGACAATAGCCATCCCTGCCTCAGAAGAGATGTGACATCAATGGTTCAAATTTCCACAAAAATGCCAAATTTCTAAAATTCTAGTTGGACAAAGTGGTTAAAAATATGAACATAATCTGAAGACAGGATGGTAGGTTAGAGCTGTGTCCTGAATGGGCACTTAAAATTTTTTTCTTGATTATATATGCATTTTTTCTCTGTTTTTTTTATTATACTTTAAGTTCTGGGGTACATGTGCAGATCATTCAGGATTGTTACATAGTTATACACATGCCATGGTAGTTTACTGCATCCATTCCCCCATCACCTACATTAGGTATGTCTTTCAATGTTATCCCTCCCCAATCCCCCCAGCCTCCCCTAGCCCTCCCCTAGCCCCCAGCCCCCAACAGGCCCCACTGTGTGATGTTCCCCTCCCTGTGTCCATGTGTTCTCATTGTTAAACAACCACTTATGAGTGAGAACATGTGATGTTTGATTTTCTGTTCTTGTGTCAGTTTGCTGAGAATGATAGTTTCCAGATTCATCCATGTCCCCACAAAGGACATGAACTCACCCTTTTTTATGGTATTCCATGGTGTATATGTGCCACATTTCCTTTATCCAGTCTATCATTGATGGGCATTTGGGTTGGTTCCACATCCTTGCTATTGTAAACCGTACCACAATGAATACACATGTGCATGTGTCTTTATAATAGAACAATTTATAATCCTTTGGGTATATACCCAGTAATGGGATTGCTGGGTCAAATGGAATTTCTATTTCTAGGTCCTTAAGGATGCGCCACACTGTCTTCCACAATGGTTGAACTAATTTACACTCCCACCAACAGTGTAAAAGTGTTTCTATTTCTCCACATCCTCTCCAGCATCTGTTGTCTCCAGATTTTTTAATGATGGCCATTCTAACTGCTGTGAGATGGTATCTCAATGTGGTTTTGATTTACATTTCTCTAATGACCATTGATGATGAGCTTTGTTCATATGTTTGTTGGCCATATAAATGTCTTCTTTTGAAAAATGTCTGTTTATATCCTTCGTCCACTTTTTGGAACTGTGTTTTTCTTGTAAATCTCTTTTAGTTCGGTGTAGATTCTGGATATTAGCCCTTTGTCAGATGGATATATTGCAAAAAATTTTTCCAATTCTGTTGGTTGCCGGTTCACTCTAACGACTGTTTCTTTTGCTGTGCAGAAGCTCTTAAGTTTAATTAGATCCCATTTGTCTATTTTGGATTTTGTTGCCAATGCTTTTGGTGTTTTAGTCATGAAGTCCTTGCCTGTGCCTGTGTTCTTTATATAAACACATTGTTTAAAGAAACAAACATTTCATAAATACTTCAGACAAAAGTTGCTGAAAAATATACATCTGTCTTATGCCCGTGTCTGCCACTAAACAGAGTCTAGAGTAAAATTACTTATAACAAGATATTAACATAGCCATATTCAGGTACCAGAGTTAGAATAATTTATTCTTTTCTTTTTATGCTTATGTATTTTTAAATTTATGTACAATAAACATATTACATTCTTAATTATGAATAAATTATAAATGTTCTTAAAGGTAAACACAAATCAATGTTTTGACATTTTAGGATTGAAGAGATGGTTTTCACTTCTTTTTTTCTTGAAATCATACAAGTTTATTCATTTCTGTTTTGCGTGTTAGATTACAAGAGTAAATTGGTTTTATGTTAACCTATTCTATATTGTTTGTTCAGATTCCCTGCCAGTTCTCCCTTAGATCCATCTTACAGCTCTTCCCCTAGGTACTCTACCCACTACCCTTTCCCATTGCATAGAATAACTAATAATAATAGGAACTTACAATATGTCAGACGCTAAGTTGATCACTTTACATGTGACATCTCATTTAGTAACCCCTATTTCATGAAATAAGTGCTATTATTACCTTTAACACCTAAGGAAACTTGGGCTTGAAGAAGTATGCTATTTACCCACTTTCTTGGCTGCTAAGTAACTGAAGTGAATATGAATATAGGCAGAGCCTATACATTTATTCAAACCCTGACCTACTCTCCCTCCAGAAAAACCATGATCATGTATCTGATAATAATTTATACATGCAAAGCAGCTTAGAGTATTCAGGGCACCCTTAGTAAGATTGTTGCTTTGGACTTTTGCAATGGCATGGAAAGTGTCACCATCATTTTCCAGCTCAGGTAACTGAGAGTTAAATGTTGACGATTCCAAAGCTAGTAGAATGTTTTCTCAATGTGGATCCAGCAAGAGAAACAACAATCACACTCATTACTTCAATTTAAGGTGATTTAATGCAAGGAATTGGTTACTAAAGTGTTGAAAGAGCCAATGGAGAAGAAAGAAGAAGGTGATCAGTAATGATGGGAAACAACTACCATCCCTACGGTTTGAGGAGCACAACAAAAAGTGGTACTTTCCCGAGCCAATGAGCACTGCAGCACTGAGCAGAAATACAGGAGCCATGTGCCTCCTGACAGGAAACCTGGAGCTGACAGTTCTGCTAAAGCTTCTGGACAAATTAATTTCACTGCAAGAGCCCACAGCCACTTGCCACTGCTCCTGTAGCTGCTGAAGACAGAAGCAGGAATAACAAAAACAAAAACAGTTTATCTTTTCCTCCCACCTTATGATCTTATGCCAGCAAGATTCATTCAACAAAAAATGAATAAATTTGCATGATTTCAAGAAAAAAAGAAGTGAAAACCATCTCTTCAAATCCTAAAATGTCAAAACATTGATTTGTGTTTACCTTTAAAAAATTTACAATTTTTTCAGCATTAGGAATGTAATGTGTTAGTTGTATATAAATTTAAAAATACAAGATCCTCCTTTGTGCAATACAAAGCAGGATTTACAGTCCAAGCACCGAACTGCGAGCCAACAGACCTGACACAATGGCAGAATCAGAACTGAACTTAGAACTTCTGAATTCAAGTCAATTATTTTCAATCAACATCTATGTAAGCAACTACTCTGAGTCAGGCATTATAATAGCTTTTTTTAGGGGTTACCATTATGAAATAGGTATACCTGCACATGGCCTTGTGGAGCTTCAGGTGTAGTACAAGTGAATACTGGAATTCTTACCATTATATTCCATCCTCCAGACAAAGATGAGAGCCCCATTTATATCTGAAAGAGTTTGTTGGATCTTGCTGTGTCAATTGATTAAACTGGGAGCTGCATTTCCAAGCGTTCCCTTCTTTGTATATTTCTGAGCTAGAGTTTGCCAAAAGAGGAATTTGCACAAGGTTGGAAGGCAGAGGTGAAGCGGAGCTATTGCTTTCAGAGGTCTTTGTGGTAAGACACTGTTATGGACATACAAAGAAATGTCTGCTAGATCTCAACTTTTTTCTACTCTACAGCCAGCTTGTCTTCCCAGTCATTGGTTCTGCTGGCCACATGGAGGAAGTAATTATGCAGAGGCATCTGCTTCCTATGGATCATTCCCATAGTCTCACTTCAGGAGCCAGCTATCTTTTGCTTTGCAGATTTCCCTCCAAATTCTAACTTGTCCATTCATGCTAGTATACCAGGAAGACTGCTTAATGACTATTCTGACCATCCCTTGCAAAACTTCACTTCCCAGTTCCCCATTAGTTATATACACTTGAGTCCCTACTTAAAAATCCCTCATCTCAAAAATTCAAATGGCCCTACTATCTCAACTAAAAAAGGCAGCATGGAGGCTCTTTGTTATTTCCAAAAATAAGCAGCGTTATAGAATCCTTGAAAGAACTACTACATGCTATACTAAATTATTTCTTAGCCACATTTCATGGTGATCTCTCACGTGTCTAAGACAAACTCACCTCTTGGCATATTCATATCCAAATCATTAGCATAGCGCTCTGATATCGCTACAAAATTCAAAGTCTGTTTGCACCTCTGACAGCAAATTAATGAATAATTCAGCAAAATGCTCTAGCAGGTCTCCAAGGAGCACCAAATGGATGACCAAAAAATAACTAAAAGATGATTTGAAATGTTTCTATATCTTTCTACAAAACAAGATTCTTTTCTTCACTGCTTTCATGGCTTATGTTAGTTGAATTTTTCTCCTTTTCCTGGTATAATGTTTAATCCTTGTACTAAAACTCTAACATGACAAGTCTCAACTTGCTCACAGGTAATTAATTGTATTAGTGACTGTGTATTAGAAACAGAGAACATTAACTACCTTTTCTTGTGCTGTCATGATAATTACCAGAGAGTATAACAGATTTAGCAAAAGTCAACTCATCAATAAAAATCAGTAGTTGTCTTCTTGATCCACAAAACAATAAATAAATAAGGGCCTTGGAAAGATAATTATGTGTTCTTTGTGTAATTTTCCTCTATGGTTTCAGAGTTCTAATAGAAAACGTCATCATCCAAATTATTTGAAGCACTGACCAATAAGGATAAGGTTAATAGAAAGACTTTGGACAATAGCAGAGAGAAATTTCTGAAATCCCACATCAGCTTATCCTTATTCAATACATTTAGTTTATAGTACACAGTGAATATATCAACATAAAATACAATCCTAGGATGGATGGACTAGTAGCTCTGAGGGATTTGGATAGCCAGAAGCAAAGACTCAAGTCAGAGTTCCCAAGCTGCAAATAAAAACTAAACAGGTAGTTGTTTTCTAGAAGTAAAACCCCTATACAACATTGGGCATGCAAGACATTATTTTGGAATTTATTGCAACACAATGTAGTGAGAAGGGTGGGAAGAGGGGGTAAGAGATCCCACTCATGTTGGTAGAGCAGTTTTGTTCAGGGAGACCTTGGTGCAGGATAGTTGAGAGAGGAATGCAACGGGGAACAGAAAGCAACAGTCACAGGAGAAGGAACAAGAGCAGCAGAAAGATGCTTCAAGAGGCTCTGAGGACCAGCTTGTAAAGGAAGTCAGAAAAGGAAAAAAATGACCGAAGGCACAAGTACCTGAGAGCACATGCCCAGAAGTAATAATCACACATACTCTGCAGACTTTGAGACCTAACTGGAGAGATTTTTGCAAAAGCAGGGGATCTGAAAGTATCACAGTAGCAGGTAAAGATGGGGCACAGATTTTTATTTAAATTCCTCCAAAATATTTGAGGAGCTTCACAATTAAAATAAAGATTACAAGCTCCTAACTATTTAAGACACAAAGAATGTCTTATTCTATTTTCCAACTGCTAACCGCCCCCAAGCCTAACACTGTGCCTGAAACATAGCAGGACCTCAAAAAGTATTTGTTAAAACAATGAGTAATATATAACATAAAACAAAAAGATATATAAAATTCAACATTTGGACTAGTAACATACAAGCAAAAATATCAAATCAAAAAAATTGGAGAAATATCAAGAAATAAAATAATTATGGAGAACTTAACTAAGGAAATATCAAAAATTGGCTAAAAACTAAACATCGTAGAAGTCAAAGTAAATACTTTATTAAAATGAGTTTAATAACAGCATAGTTTCATTGAAGGATGGATGAATCACTAGTTTCCAAGAAGGCTTCATCTTAAGGATATTTACGTAAGAGACTATGAGCCAGGTAGTGGACACATTCTCTAAAGCCATTTAACAAAAAACTACCACAACTAACCTCCCCAAATGGTTATTTTTTATTTCAGATCTTTTTGAAAGCAGAGGAAGGAAGGTTAAATTTGTATATTTTTAAAGAAATGTAGACGAAGGGTAAGACATGGTAATATGATCTAAGAATCTGCATTCTGATTATTTGGCTTTAATACACAAAGTTCAAAGAAGCTTACAAGATGATTGCTTAACTTATCCCTCACTATCCCTCTTAAGAATCAGTTATCCCAGCTAGGCTGTCAAAAAGAGATGATATTAGATGGTGATTTGAACTGTAGAAACTAATAATTTCTGAAGAGTAAGTATTCTATGATACTGATTCAGAGAACGAACATCCATTGCATGGCTTTGGACAGCTGGAGTAGACAGAACAAGATGCTGCTTTACAAAGACCATATCTGGCTCTTATGTACAGTCTTAATTCATTGTAGATCCAAAAGAAAGTACCCAGAAGTCAAATCAAGCCTTTTGTCAAGCTGCAGCACTGATCAAATATCTCAAAGTGTATTTAACTGAATATCACTCTATAGAGCATAGATGAAAAGGCAGTGGCCTACAAGATTTTGAAAAATGAAGTTACCACTTTTTACAACTGCAGAACTTTGACCTACCCAAACAAAAACAATTTTGAACAGCATTGAATCCAAATCTCACAAGATACTAGTCAAATGGACTCCCAATTTGTCAAATAAAATCTCCTGTTGGATAATATTATAAAATATAATATAAAATGCAACCTTCTTCTATGTGAAGACATCAGCCCAAATGTTGAGTTTCGTTTTAAAACAATTAATATTTAGACATTCTTCCTGAAAAGGCTCAGCTAATTCTTGAAATTTCTACTGCAATATGAAAGGCAGTTCATGTTATCAGCATAGGAAACACTTGGAATCCTATTTGCAAGAAGTCTTTTGCACATTTTATCTAAGATTATTCAAGAACAAGCTTAGAAGAATGGGGTAAGATACAGGCCTGTTTTACAGTATTTAAAGTGAGAATTTTCTTTAGCAAAGGTAATTCCTGCCTGTTTTGACTCTGGAACTATTTTTGTTCAAGAGTCTCTGGAAAAAATATGAACAATCTTAATACATAGAGAGATCATGTAATTCAATCCATAAACAATTTTTGTCTATGAAATCAAATATCAATAAAAAGTCAGCAAAAGCTATTAAAAGTATGTTTATTCTTATTGAGGTGAAGCAGAACTCTGAAAACTGTGATCAATTATGGAACTGTAGTTAAACTTAATTACCCCTGTTGCTCTGGCAAGAAGATACATTATAAAATCAACGCCATCCTCAGAAAAAGTTGTTGTGAACATATGAGAAGCTGTTTAGAATCCTGATGTACATTTAATGTTGCAGGTGGGTGATTAGCATGTTTTAAGACAAGAAAGACCATTCTTTGCATTCTGCTTGTAGAGTCTATACTGAAGACATAAACTGTAATAGAATAACTGATATTGAAAGAACTTGAACTCATGGTAAGAAAAATGTTTCAAAATCTCTTACATAATATCCTCTTTCCTGGACATGTTGGCTTTTTTGTTAGCCAGCTGGAGCTGAACATCAGATTCATCAGAGATTTTCAAACTACATTGAGCTGGGCACCATATCTAGAAAGTGCCTGGATCCCTGGCCATTGCTTAGGAGAGCATAATCCATCAAATCAACTCCTAGGGAACAAAAAATAAGCTTCTAGCATGTTTGAGTTTATACATTTGGAAGTTATTGGTTAAGAAACTAGCACTATTAACCCATCCACATGACTAGAAGAATATATGTCTAGAAGGAAAATCACAGTACAATTTTAGAAACTCTCTGACCTCCAGGCTTCCCATCCCTCCTCAGGAGTCTGACACATCGGCTGTTAATCCAGGTCCCTGCTGTCTCCTCCAGGATGACGAAGCTGCCAGAAATAGTTGTTACCTGCTTTTCCCTAGATAAAAGGGCCATAAAGCCATCAGCTGATACATACACCCCTCAGCTTCACCACATTCAGCCCATTTCATACTTTTTCATTTGACTCATGTTTGAGTATATAGTCCAATCAGAGCAAACAGAGTCACTTTAACATTTGGCCTATTCTAAGCATACATCTGATCCAATTTCAACAATGCAGAACAATCTCTCTAGTCACCTAGCACACACTACTTCCTTACTGCAACTTTATTAGAAATCCCTATCATTTCTTCTAGGAACCACATCATAAAATCCCAAGAAACCAAAGTTGATGTGCTCGCACTTTCTCTCTCTCTCTCTCTCTCCTTTCTGGTAACAGTCTACTTAATTTTTTAGCAGGTAAAAAGTGAAGAAGTACCACAGAAAAAAAAAGCCATAGCAAAGGATAGCATATTTCTTGGACTGTAGGGTTTAGCTGACAGAGCCAATGGCATCCACTGTCTCTGAGCTTCCTGAACCTCCTATCACAGCATTCTAATTCTGAATGCTGTCAAACCCAAAGGGCTTAATACTGAGGGGTGATTTATTGGAATGAAAGGAGAAGCTGTCACTTTCAACCAGTATTCTGGAGTGTCAGATATAATGAACAATCAATAATTAACAAGACTGATGCCCTTGAGTCACTGGCTTCATTGTCTGATGGCAAACTCATTGAAGAGAAACCTAAGTTATTGAATAGAAGGTAATTTATTCTTTAAAATTTGGGTCATTTGTAAGCAGAGCATTTTCCTCTCCTGGGAAGGGAATGAGGAAATTTCAGGTGAGCAACAGTGTGTTTCCTTGCTTTGCCAAATCTCAAGATAAAATTCTTTTTTTGGTCATTTCAAGAAAAATTCCAAGCTAACAAAATCAGGGAATATGTAGCTGTTTGCCTTTTGTAAGTTAAAGTTGAATGTGTCTACAGTTTCTGATTTGCTAACTCTGACAGGACTTGACAAGCTTGGTGAATAGAGTGCACCTGACCAACTTCTTGAGCTGGGACAATGTATAGACTCTCTCAGCTAACATACACAGACCTTCTGGGAGAAGTCATCAAGCTCCCCAAGCTGAGAGTATACTAACATTGATGAGAATTAAATTGGAATGTCCATGAGGCTAACCACTGGGCTCTGGGATAAAATGAAAATTTGAAAGGGGATCACATTTAGGTAAAAAAAATAAAAATAAAAGAGTAGTATGGCAAACAGGGAATTCAATTGGATGAGATTCTCAATTGTGGGGAGAGGAGAATGTCTACACACTAGAATTCAAATGAACAATGCAAATAAGTTTAAGCAGAAAAGAAGTTGGGAAATTATGACTGTGGAAAGGTTTTCATTATAAATGATTAGACATTTTCCCCACGTCTATATGTTTTGTATGTATGTGCAGGTTTTGCCTAACCAAAGAACCTGTTCAATTTTTCTCCAGGCAAACAAACAAGGTTTTCAGAGAAACTTTTTTACTAGTTGTGATAATCAAAGGAGTTTTCTTTCAATAAAAGGCTGCATTTATCTGGAGTGAGGGAAGAAATTAGGTTTCCTGATTTCAAGACATTGTGGATCCCGGAAGTGGAATGTAAAGCCTCCGGTGCTGAAACTGCAGTGGGAGAAAATGCCTGCGCTAATCAGCTTCTCTTTATTACTTTATGTTTTCTAGGATATACTAACCTAGGGGAAAGGGAGAGGAGGGAAGAGCAATAGTCAAATTACAATTTCCCTCCCTCCCTCCAGACCTGACTGGTAAACATTTATTGCTCCTCAAATTATCTGCAAACATTTCTGAACATCTCAGCGGCATCGATGAGGCATTTCATGGCAGAGGATGGGCATCGTCTCAGCTGTTCCTGGCACTCTCTACTTCCTCTTGCTGTCTGTTCCTCAGGCATGGTATTGGAGGCACCTCTGCTGCTCTGCTCGCTCCTGTCAGTGACCTTAACACTCATGCATGTTCTGTCCAGCCCTGTACTGACAGTGTGAATCTGCTACCCGTGCTGCGTCACAGGGGTGTAGTCTGCCATCCCTGCAGAAACACAGATGCTGTCTGCTGTCACTGTTATAGCTATTGCTGTCAATGCAGCTGATAATTTGATTTATAGTTCCTTTAGTTTTCACTCAAGTTTAATTGGACGTTTCTTATCCCAGAGCCCAGCCCAGCAGAGTCTGCATCAGAATGCAACGTGAATGGTAACATTCTGCATCCTGAAAAAATCCCTTCTCATTTAAAACACTGGTCCACACACTCCTTTTACCAAATTTAAAGTATGTCTTGATGTTTTCTTTCCTTGGATTTAGTCCATCCAAAGAGGTTGCTCCTTCTCTGTGGTGGATAATGTAGGCCTTTCCTTATCCTATGGTGAATGAAGTACTTCTAGACATACCCTACCTTATCTAAATCCAAAGTACTGCTGGGTTATTGTAATTCACTAATTTAGTCATTCAATAAATAGTTATTGAACACCTATTTACCAGGAATTCTGCCAGTTACTAGCGATGCAATGGTTTTTTTTAAAAGATTAATATTATTCAGGCCTTCATGAAGTTTTCACTGTACTAGGGAAAATAAAATAACAATGACATAAATGAAATTAAGTTTATGTAATTGGAAGAGAGCTGACTCTATCAAAACATGAGGAAATTTTTGAATCTATGCTTTGAAGAAAGGAAAATCAATTTGCTCAAGTTTATTCTGGAAGTAGGTCAATATAATAAAAGGTTCCAATGATTATGACCTTCTCAAAAAGAGTTTTGGAGAAATGTTCAAAACTACCTGGATGCTCTCCAGCATCAGTTTTAGAAAACTGAATTATAGATCTCCCCTAGGCAAAGTTTCACAATTATTTCCTTCTGTCTGTGATCAGGGCACTCAGTATAATTGGCCACAGTCAGCAATCATGAATTTCAGAGAAAAAATCGCCCATGAAGTTTCTGAAGGACCCTGGAAATAAGATAGCAGCATTGTTCCTATTCATTTGGAACCATCTCTGAGGTTAGTTTCACAGCTCCCATTCAGAATTAATTTAGCCACTGGCTCTCGTAAGTTTCTTGAGTAGAAAAGTCTCCAAGACAAGGGTTTCTAAATCTGCATATGAACCCACTGCAATTTTTACTCTCACTGCCACTATCTACCTGGGCATCACCACTTTTGTGCTGGGTTCTGTGGAAGGTGGCCTTTGGGAGATAAAAGGGTGAGAGCAAAGGCTCAGGGAGGCTTTAGGGTAGCCTTCCTACCACACAGTCGATAGGTGGAGAGGGAGAAGAGAATCCTCTTCATGCCCTGGCCAATGAGATGCCAGGAAACTGAAAAATAATATTAAATATGTTTAGAAAGAATGAGAAATAGTCCCAGGCCATGTTAGAACAGAGCGGGTCATTATCTGCCACTCAGGTGCAGACAAGCACAAAACCATTTGCCATCTTTCAAACACACATGCCACAGTGCAGGCCCTAGGGCCAGTGAAAGACCCATGGGCACAAAAGTAGTGATGGTGACCACATAGTTGGCAATGGTGGTAGGTATAAAAATGGAATTGCAATAGAAGCAGCATTCTGTTTTCATATAACCTCCCCCTTTATCCTTCCAAGATCACTCAAACCTTTTGGATCACAGATCATCCAAGTCCCTGGCCTTTATTCCTGAATCTCACCTCTCTTCTCAACATTCACTCCTGATGGCTACTGGCCACATGCCCTGGGTGTTCCTCCCTGCACTCTACTCTCCTCAACCCCTGACCTCAATGTCCAAATATTGCCACAGCTCTGCCCACTGGACAAGTCTGAATTATGCATCAGGGTATCCTCTTAGTATCCACAGACCTTATCCCTCAATTGGAACAGATTCCTTTTGTCAAGATACTTTAATATCTCAATATCTACAACTGATTTCCTAAAGAAGCCTCTACTACACTGGTGTGGAGCCCAGAAAGACAACCCATATTACTGCTTCTCCACAAATTATCTATTTTGTTTCATCATGTAAAAGTTAGAACTTACTATTAGAATTTCAAAGATGCAATCGACTTGACCTCTGCCTTCTAGATTTTATGATCTCTCATACTCACCTAACAGAATTTAAAATGTTCATATTGGGAGAACTTGGTCAAAGGGTACTAATTTTTGGTAGGGTAGAATGAAGAAGTTCTGTCAATCTAATGTACAGCATGGTGACTGTGGTTATTAGGTTGGTGCAAAAACAATTAAAAGTAATGGCAAAAACAACAATTGCTTTGTACCAACCTAACAGCAATACTGTGTGGTATACTTGAAATTTGCTAAGAGTAGATCTTAAATGTGCTCACCACAGAAAAAAATGTAATTATGTGAGATAATGTGTAGGTTAATTAGCTTGATTGGGGTAATCATTTCTCAATATACACATATCCAAACACCATGTCATACACAGTAAATATAGACAAGTTTTATTTGTCAATTGTAACTGAATCAAGCAAGGAGGAAACAAAAGAAAAAGAAACACAGAATAAACTTTTCTAAGAGGTAAATGAATGAATGACGAATAAATAGATAAATAAACAAAATGTTCATATTATGTTGTGATTCACTAGTTCAAAGTTATGAATTTAGGAACTCAATAAAAGAAACATATTTAATGTTTGCATTGATTTTAATCCGCTAGTCATGAGAAGGATACATTCTACTGATAAGGAAATAATTAGTCAAATATCCTCAGGCCCGAGGGACAGTCAACTGCATGATATGCAACCTGTTTAGTCTCACAAGGTCGTGCCCTTGAAAAGGCCTCACACTTGGTTTAATGCTTTGTTGTCACAGTCTTGATAGTCTCAATAATTTTTGATCAGGGATCCTTAATTTTTATTCTACACTGGACCCTGCAAATTAAATGGCTGGTCCTAGATGAATGGGTTAAGATCATGCAGTCCACATATTAGTGAAGTCTTAACTCAGCAGAATTGACTGGAAGCTTTCAAATAAAATTCAAATAAAATTACAGAAAAGATAATACAAATCAATTAACATCAGCTATTGACTTACACTAAGGGATTCAAAAGAAAAAAGAAATCAGTCATCCAACCTATCTCACAATCAGGGCAGAATTCCTCTTTGGTATAAGCTTTTCAATCTGTTCTTACTTTATGCTTTTAATCCCTTATATAAGGAAAGTCTCAAAATTTCCACAAGGAAAGGTCTAGGGTAATCAGAGAGAATATCATAGAAGAGTTAGGGCTTGACAACCTCTTTGTTTTCATGAGTAAATACGGCATTTATATGGAGACTATGTCTACATGGAGAATAAGGGTGGTTTTTTCCAAATAAGAGACACAGGGTTGGCATAGCATATGCTAAGGTTAATTGCAGTGTAGGGTATATATGGAACAGCAGTGAAAATGTAGTTGGATAGGAACTGAAAAAAGAGACAGATTCATTGGAACCTAGAGAAGAAGTCCAAAATTGGGTAATAGAGAAGCAAGATAGACTCCTGAACATGATAATAAAGGCACAAGTGTGGTTTTCTCTAAAGCCTTACTTGACAAATATCTGCCTTTTGGTCTGGGGTGAGAAAATATGAAATAAAGACAGCCAATAGGCAGAATGTTGCAGTCATAGACAATAATGCCAGTAAGCACTGGAATTAAATACCTAGGAATACAACTAACAAAGGATGTGAAGGATCTCTTCAAGGAGAATGACAAACCACTGCTCAAGGAAATAAGGGAGGACACAAACAGATGGAAAACATTCCATGCTCAAGGTTAAGAAGAATCAAAATCATGAAAATGGCCATACTGTCTAAATTTATAGATTCGATACTATCCCCATCAAGCTACGATGAATCTTCTTTACAGAACTGAAAAAAAACCATCTTAAACTTCATATGAAACCAAAAAAGAGCCCACATAGCCAAGGCAATCCTAAGCAAAAAGAACAAAGCTGGAGGCATCACGCTACCTGACTTCGAACTGTATTACAAGGCTACAGTAATCAAAACAACACGGTACTGGTACCAAAACAGAGATACAGACCAATGGAAAAAAACAGAGGCCTCAGAAGTAATACCACACATCTACAACCATCTGATCTTTGACAAACCAGACAAAAACAAGCAATGAGGAAAGGATTCCCTGTTTAATAAATAGTGTTGGGGAAATTGGCTAGCCAAATGCAGGAAGCTGAAAATGGACCCCTTCCTGACACCTTACACTAAAATTAACTCCAGATGGATTAAAGACTTAAACATAAGACCCAATACCATAAAAACCCTAGAAGAAAACCTTATACAAAAACTAACTCCAGATGAATTAAAGATTTAAACATAAGACCTAACACCATAAAAACCCTAGAAGAAAACCAAGGCAATACCATTCAGGACATAGGCATGGTGTTTTAGTTCATGACTAAAACACCAAAATCCACTTTGCCTTCTCTGCTGAGCATCTTGACGTATCCCCAAGTGTCCTGAAGGCTCCTTTCCTGCTGACCACAAAGCAAATCTTGGAAGTTGTCTTAACTATCCTCAAGTATGAAAGACAGCCTATCACTTTTTTCGTAGTGAGGAGCGTATTTGAGGTGATAAATGAGTTTGCTCTATATGATGGTCTCCAACTGATGAGCTCCCTCCTTCTTCCTGCAATGCCGCTGTATAAACCAGGAAGCCTTGTTGGTGAATTTTTTAGTGTCTATTTTCTACAACAAATGTTAGGAATATAAAAGGCACTCTAAAAAACTTGATGAATGAAATAATGATGATGAATCCTTAACGTTATGACTTCTAGATAGTTGTCCATCCGCACATAATGATACTAACTTTTCTTTGTTTGAAGCGTTAAAAGAAATAGGTCTTTATTTGTCCATTATAACTCAGTAAAGCTGGAAAATACTTAAAATCAGAAATGGTTGATGGTCAGAGTACAAAGTCTCAATGAGACAGCAGGAATACTTGCTGCTGTTATTGTTTTACTTTGAGATGCATTGCGCATTGTGGTGAATGTAGTAGATAATAACCCACCATACATTTCAAAACTGCCATCACAGTACATTTCAAATGTTCTCACCAAAAAAATAAGTATTGGAGATGATAGAGGGGTTTGCCTGATATAATTATTCCATATTTTATTCATAATTCATAGCATCACATAAATATATATAATTATAATTTGTCAATTTATAATTAAAAATAAAATCTGAAAACAAAGAAATGGGTCAGCCTGTAATTCATTGGGCTACAAATACTCTGATTCCTAAAATCAGAATAACAAAAAGACAAAGCAAGAAGACAAAACAAAAGCTAACATATGTGCTTTTTATAATTAAGAAAAAGTAACATCCCATAAAAACATACTTTATAGGTCAGGCACAGTGGCTCAAACCTGTAATCCCAGCACTTTGGGAGGCCAAGGCAGGCAGATCACCTGAGATCTGGCCAACATGATGAAACCTTGTCTCTACTAAAGATATAAAAATTAGCTGGGAGTGGTGGCGAGTGCCTGTAATCCCAACTACTCAGGAGGTTGAGGCAGAAGAATCACTTGAATCTTGGAGGCAGAGGTTGCAGTGAGCCAAGATCACGCCATTGCACTCCAGCCTGGGCAACAAGAGTGAAACCCCATCTCAAAACACACACACAAACACAAACACTTTATATGTGAGTTAGAAATTGTAGGAAAGGCTAGAAGAATCAAGGACGTATTTTTCTTCCCACCAAACCTGTGACGAGAATCATCCCTAAAAGTGAGAGCGGGGAATACCTACATAGGAATGCCCAAAACCATCCCTAGGTGGGGCCAGTTGGGATTCCAAAGCAAGGGACACTAACTGCCAGGGTGATCAGTGCAAAGCATTTATTAAGGAAGCTTAGGACTGCTGCAGCAATCATTATGACCATGAAAGAAAAAGGGTGTTTTACCTAAGTATGTCCACAGGGGCAGGGAGGGCAGGGTATGGAGTTTATAATGATTTAAGGAACTTCGCTGAGGGCTGGGGTCCATTTCTTTTAGTGTTTTGGGCAACAACATAGATTCCTTTATCAGTGCCAGGAATGTTCAAGGCCCTAGTTTGGATTCAAGCCTGCTGGGGAAAACCTGCAGCTGGTAAGTCACAGAGCAGTCTAGGTGGTCTCTGATTCTCAGTCAGGACACAGAAAAAAAGCAGGAAGAATTAAGGGACCCTACAATATGAGAAAGTGAAATTATTAGAAAGAAGCAACATGTATTAATAGAAACAGATACTGCAGGCAAGCAAAAATCTTCAGAGGAAATAACCAAAGAAACTGGAATAAAATGGTCACCCAAAAACAGCTACATTTTTCTGATGCTTCAATGTCACTACCAAAAATGTTAATAGCTGACAAGCCTCCTAAACAATATATCTGAAGCCATTGTGAGCACTGGCTAAAACCAACAAAATAGTACATAGTCATTAGAGTGCATGTCATGCATAAGTAAAGAAGAATATCACAGGCAGAAAAATATACAGGTGCAAAACACAAAGGACCCAAGAACATCTCTCTAAGATGATATGATGGGGAAAAACATCCATAAACCATGTGCAGATATAGGGGTAAAAGCAATGAACTGTACATAGTCCAGAATGTGATTTAAATTATGCTAGTGTCATGCTGGATAAACCAATAAAAGATCTTAATCACTGCAACAATAGCCGAAGGTTAATAGTGACAAACTCCACCAATAGCAGCACAGCAATAATGTAAAAAAAAGATGACATTGGACAGAAGCTATACAAGGGCTATTTTCTGCACCAGGAGAAGTTCAATAGAACTGCATGAAAGAAATCAGATACAAATTGGTCCAAAAGAGAGAGGAAAAACTCTTAGACAGACAGATGGTATTTTTAAAATTATAATGAAACCAGCTTCAGAGAAATCTTTGACAGGGAAGTGCGGCAAGAAAACAAGCACAATTAGCATAATGGGCCCCAGAGACCAAGTACAATGCAATGAATGCAAAATGTGCAGCAGATGAAAAGGGAGCCACTAGTACAGCCCCAATCCAACAAAGAACACGATTTCTCAGAGTTTTCAAGGAAAAAAAAGAAAGGATCTCATTAACTTTCTGCTTCCAAATGACCTCTTCAAGTGCAGAAGCTTCCCTGGAAAACTCATGACCAGCAAATCAATCTCAATGGGCAAAGAGAATTTTTCCTCTTCCTCATTATCCTCAACTTTGGAGCCAGGTTGGAAAAGGGAAAAAAAAGGTGGCATTAAAAACTACCTTTAACTCTTTAACCAGTTATGTAAAGAGGAAAATAATATATTAACATTACAACCATCAAAAAATTCAGAGATATGACAGATGCTAGGAACTATGTCCCTGTTTAAGTCTAAGAAAGATTTTTTTATAAAGTATATAAGCTGAATTCTGGGGACTTTGGTACTTCCACTAAGCACATTCCTCTTCCAATAAAACTGTACTCTCTGTATCCATTGCATGTGGTCGGGGTGACGGTAGGGGGAAGAAGGAGACAGAGAAGCAGTAGAAGGAACATTAGGAGAGACAGTTTGCTTCTAAACATGTACCTTTTGCCCAAAGTGATGTCATTCCTCTCACATTCAAATCAGCCAGTACTTATCACAGTGAGCTTGGTTAACAGAAGAAGTCTGTGCCGGGGCCCTCGGTCTGAATAGAGATAGCTAAATCAATTAGCTGGGAAACACAGAACAAAAGGCAGTCTTTCAGCAGATACCTCTTTCAATACCCTTCTGAGGTTTCCTACAGTCATAAAGGGATCAGGTCAAGTCTGAACAACCTTCTTCCCTCTGAGCTTGTTGCTAATTCTATTTGGCGAATCCCTACATGATTAATAAATATTATAATTCAATCATTCTCAACAAACTCTACATGTCCTGACACTGAGCTCTTTCTTTTGGGTCTGCCCTCTCTTCCTCTGCTTTCTTTCCTCTTCCTTCTTAACACATCCCAGTTCTTTCTACTTTCAAGTGAAAAAAAAATCACAAATGTATACATTTAACAAGAAGACTTTATGTGATATAAAGGGTTACAGCCCACAGGGTGGCCATCCTTACAGACTGGGAAATGTGGCCTCCAGTAGAGCCCAGAAGCAGGCACGTGAAGGGAGTGGAGGGTGAAGTAGAGATTTACACTGAATGGGTTTGCCAAGGATACATATTCAACAGGTTATAGGCAGAGCTATGAATATGAACAAGGAAGGGACATATGCATGCATGAAAAGCAAACTTGCATGTTACATGCATCCTATGTTCACTTTGAAGTGGAGACTTAACATTTAAATGTACTACACAGTTAAGCCCCATATGTCAAAAGGTGAAGCAGGAACACAAAGGCATTCAAGTGCACAGACTCTGTAAGCTGGCCAGAACCAGTTCATGGTCAGTGTTCTTTTATCAGGAGAAAGTTACTGAAATCAGTCTCTTGTTCAATCAAAGATATGGTTATGACATGAGGAACAGGAATATCCACTTGCCAGCATCTGGTGGTAGATGAGCTGTCCTTATTTTAATATTGTGTATCTCCACCCACTGTTTCTCCAGCTGCTAGATTAAATGAAAAACCTTGTGACAGTCAGATAATAGCTTGTTCTTTAAGTGTCAGGGCGCCTGACTTATCCTTTCCTGGTATGGTCTTACATTCTGTTTATAAGGTGGGATCTTATTGCTGCAAAGATTTCATTCTGTCAGTCCTATGATCACTATTTCAACATTAATGCTGATCACTTGTGTCTAAATTGCAAAGGGAAGAAGGATAATGAGCTGTGTCCGACTTCCAGACTTATTATGGCTGGGAACTTAATATTTTAAGGTTTCTCCCAGCCAACAGGGGTTCCACTGAGACGATCAGAGAGGTTAGAATTTTATTTTTAGTTATTATTTCCTTGCTTCTCTTTATCCCAGTTTCTTTGTGTCCATCCTTTTTTCTAGTATTTTCTCCTCCTTCTCTCCACCTTTCTGTCTTCCCCACTTTGGGCTCCCTTTGCCCAGCTCCCTATTTCATCAATTCCTATCTAAGCTTCCCACTCTCCTCCTTCCAGCAACCATATTGAAACCCTGAAACTTGCTGACATTGAGATTCAAGATTTTTTAGTGTAGTAAAAAATCTGTAATTTTCACAACTGGAATAAAAAAGGTCATTTTCGATAAGGGCAAATTCCCCTGCACGGATTGATGCTCTCTTCCTGATGCTGAGTTCTCATGAGATCTGGTCATTTAAAAGTGTATGATGCGTAGGAGGACTCAAGATGGCACTGTGAGAACAACCCAGGATTGAAGCTCTCGGTCAATCCGCAAAGAGGTGAGTCAAAGCTGCCTTTTCAGACTGATCTTTGTTTGCCCACAGAATGGGGAAATTCCCAAGTATAAAGGAGACGCGGGACGCCAGGCAGAGGCTCTGCCTGGGGAAGCCGGCAGCCAGGGTAGTGGTGGCCAGCCCTACCCAGCGCTCCCCACAGGGCGCGCTTGTCCAGGTGCCCTGTTGAACTGGTAACCTGAGACGTGAGAGGACTTGAGAGGGCTCAACTTGAGACTAAATGGGACTTGTACAGTGGGTCAGCCCAGGGGATTGCAGGGACACAGCATTTGGGGTAGCACAGTGGGATGGACAAAACGGCGATTCCAAACACTCCCCATGGAGACGGTCCCTGAGACGCTCCGTGGGGGAGGTGCGTCCACCATTACCAAGGCAACCCACCCCCACTGAGATACAGGCCCATTGCTGACACAGCCTGCTGTTGCCGAGGCAATCCGCCCCTACTGAGCTACACGCCCACTGCTGATGCAGCCTGCCATTGCCGAGGCAACCCACCCCTCTTGAGATACACGCCCACTGCTGATGCAGCCTACTGTTGCCGAGGCAACCCGCTACAACAGAGAGACTTCACTGCAGGGCATAGCCCGTGGCGGAGACCACAGCAGAAGAGCAGAGTCTGCAGCAACAGGGCGAACCTCACAACAACAAGGCGGACCCTCGGCAGGCAAATAGTGACCAGACTGCCTCGTAGCTGGGCAGGACACCTCAATGGATATCCAAAATTAAAGTCCCAACCCCTCAAGACAGAGCATTTGAGAAAAAAAAATGGTTTTTTAATTAGCTCTGTTGCAGCAGAATCAAACATAGCAGCCTAAAAGCCCTGAATGAACAACAGAGCTCACAGCTCAGAAATTGAGCTCCTATAAAGTACAGACTGTCTCCTCAAGCAGCTCCCTGACCACTCTATATCCAAAAGACTGACATTTGGCAGGCATCATCCTGGGACAAAGACAGCAGAAAAAGAAACTGGTAGCATCCCTCACTGTTCTGCAGCTGCTGTAGGTGCACCCCAGAAACGCAGGGCCTGGAGTGGACCTCAGCAGTCATACAGTGAAGGGGCTAGACTGGTAGAAGAAAAACCAAGTAACAGAAATACTTCATCACCAACAATCTGGGTGTCCACTCAGAGACCCAATCGAAAAGTCAGCAACTACGCAGACAACAAGTGAATAAATCCACAAAGATGGGAAAAAACCAGTGCAAAAAGGAGGAAAACACCCAAAACCAGAACACCTCGCCTCCTAGAAAGGACCAAAACTCCTCATCAGCAAGAGAACAAAGCTGGACGGAGAATGACTGTGATGAAATGACGGAATAGACTTCAGAAGGTGAATAATGAGAAACTTTTGTGAGCTAAAAGAACATGTATTAAATCAATGCAAAGAAACTAAGAACCTAAAAAAAGATATGAAAAAAGATTTGAGGAAATGATAACAAGAATAGATAATTTAGAGAGGAATATGGATGAATTAAAGGAGCTGAAAAACACAATATGAGAACTTCATGAAGCATGCACAAGTTTCAATAGCCGAACTGACCAAGCAGAAGAAAGAATATCTGAAGTCAAAGATCAACTCAATGAAATAAAACCAGAAACCAAGATCAGAGAAAAAAGCGCAAAAACGAATGAACAAAGTCTCCAAGAAATGTGGGACTATGTGAAAAGACCTAACCTACGTTTGATAGGTGTACCAGAAGGGGACGAAGAGAATGAATCCAAGCTGGAAAATACTCTTCAGGATATCATCCAGGAAAACTTCCCCCACCTAGCAAAACAGGCCAACACTCAAATGCAGGATATATAGAGAACACCACAAAGATACTCCACAAGAAGAGCAACCCCAAGGCACATAAACATCAGATTCAACAAGATTAAAATGAAGCAGAAAATACTAAGGGCAGCCAGAGAGAAAGGTCGGGTCACCCACACAGGGAAGCCCATCAGACTTACAGCAGATCTCTCGGCAGAAACACCACAAGCCAGAAAAGAGTGAAGGGCCAATATTCAACATTCTTAGAGAAAAAAACTTTCAAGGCAGAATTTCATATCCAGCCAAACTGTGCTTCATAAGTGAAGGGAAAATAAAATCCTTTGCGAACAAGCAAGTACTCAGAGATTTTGTCACCACCAGGCCTGCTTTACAAGAGCTCCTGAAAGAGGCACTATACATAGAAAGGAACAACCAGTACCAGCCATTCCAAAATCACACCAAATGCTAAAGAGCATCAATATAATAAAGAATCTACAACAACTAACAAGCAAAACGGCCACTTAGCATCAAAATGGCAGTATCAAATTCACACATAACAATATTAACCCTAAATGTAAATGGCCTAAATGCACAAATCAAAAATTCAAAACCCATCAGTGTGCTGTATCCAGGAAACCCATCTCACATGCAAGGATACACAAAGGCTCAAAATGAAGGGATGGAGGAAGATTTACCAAGCAAATGGAGAGCAAAAAAAACCAGGAGTTGCAATTCTCATCTCTGGTAAAATAGACTTTAAAGCAACAAAGATCAAAAGAGACAAAGAAGAACATTACATAATGGTAAAAGGATCGATACAACAAGAAGAGCTAACGATCCTAAACATATATGGACCCAATGGAGGAGCACCCAGATACATAAGGCAAGTTCTCAATGACCTACAAAGAGACTTACTCCCACACAATAATAGTGGGAGACTTTAACACTCCACTGTCAATATTAGGCAGATCAACCACACAGAAAATCAACAAGGATATCCAGGGCTTGAACTCAGACCTGGAGCAAGCAAACCTGATAGACATTTACAGAACTCTCCACCCCAAATCCACAGAATATACATTCTTCTCAGCACCGCATCACACTTATTCTAAAACTGAACACATAATTACAAGTAAAGCACTGCTCAGCAAATGCAAAAAAAACTGAAATCATAACAAACAGTCTCTCAGACCATAGTGCAATCAAGTTAGAACTCAGAATTCAGAAACCGACCCAGAACCGCAGAGCTTCATGGAAACTGAACAACTGGCTCTTGAATGTTGACTCGGTAAACAATGAAATGAAGGCAGAAATAAAGAAGTTCTTCAAAACCAATGAGAATGAAGACACAACATGCCAGAATCTCTGAGACATATTTAAAGCAGTCTCTAGAGGAAAGTATATAGCAATAAGTGCCCATATGAGAAGAGTGGAGAGATCCATTGACACCCTATCGTCAAAATTGAAAGAGCTAGAGGAGCAAGATCAAAAAAACTCAAAACCCAACAGAAGACAAGAAATAACTAAGATCAGAGCTGAACTGAAGGAGATTGAGACACGAAAAACCCTTCAAAAAATCAATTAATCCAAGAGCTGGTTTTTTGAAAAGATCAACAACATAGACAGACCACTAGCCAGATTGATTAAAAAGAAAAGAGAGAACAACCAAATAGATGCAATAAAAAATGATAAAGGGGAAATCACCACAGATTCCACAGAAATTCAAACCATCATCAGAGAATATTACAAACAACTCTATGCACATAAACTAGTAAACCTGGAAGAAACGGATAAATTCCTGGACTCCTGTGTCCTCCCAAGCCTAAACCAGGAGGAAGCTGAAACTATGAATAGACCAATAACAAGGTCAGAAGTCGAGGCGGCAATTAAGAGCCTACCACACACAAAAAGCCCAGGTCCAGACGGGTTCACAGATGAATTCTACCAGACACACAAAGAGGAGCTGGTACCATTCCTTCTGAAACTATTCCAAATAATCCAAAAAGAGGGAATCCTTCCCAAATCATTTTATGAGACCAACATCATCCTGATACCAAAACCAGGCAGGGACCCAACAAGAAAAGAAAACTTCAGGCCAATATCCATGATGAACATAGATGCAAAAATCTTCAATAAAATATTGGCAAGCCGATTGCAACAGCAAATCAAAAAACTTATTCATCATGATCAAGTAGGATTCATCCCAGGGATGCAAGGCTGGTTCAACATACGCAAGTCTATAAATGTAATTCACCACATAAACAGAACCAAAAACAAAAACCACATGATTATCTCAATTGATGCAGAGAAGGCATTTGACAAAATTCAACAGCCCTTTATGCTAAAAACCCTCAATAAACTCGGTATCGATGGAACGTATCTCAAAGTAATAAAAGCTATTTATGACAAACCAATAGTCAATATCATACTGAATTGGCAAAAAATGGAAGCATTCCCTTTGAAATCCGGCACTAGACAAGGATGCCCTCTTTCACCACTCCTATTCAATATAGTACTGGAAGTTCTAGCCAGAGCAATCAGGCAAGAAAAAGAAATAAAGGGTCTTCAAATAGGAAAGGTGGACGCCAAATTGTCTCTATTTGCAGACGACATGATAGTATACCTAGAAGACCCCATCGCCTCAGCCCAAAAACTCCTGAAACTGATAAGCAACTTCAGCAAAGTCTCAGGATATAAAATCAATGTGCAAAAATCACAAGCATTCCTCTATACCAATAACAGATTTTTAAAAAGCCAAATCAAGAACGAACTGCCTTTCACAATTGCTACAAAAAGAATAAAATACCTTGAAATACAATTCACAAGGAACGTAAGGGACCTCTTCAAGGAGAACTACAAACCACTGCTCAACGAAATCAGAGAGAACACAAACAGATGGAGAAACATTCCATGTTCATGGTTAGGAAGAATTAATATTGTAAAAATGGCTATACTGCCCAAAGTAATTTACAGAATCAACGCTATCCCCATCAAGCTACCATTGACTTTCTTCACAGAACTGGAAAAAACCACCATGAACTTCATATGGAACCAAAAGAGAGCCCGCATAGCCAAGTCAATTCAAAGCAAAAAGAACACAGAGGGGGGCATCACACTACCGGATTTCAAACTATACTACAAGGCTACAGTAATCAAAACAGCATGGTACTGGTACCAAAACAGAGATATAGACCAATGGAACAAAACAGAGGCACCGGAGGCAACACAACATATCTACAACTATACAATCTTTGATAAACCTGACAAAAACAAGCAATGGGGAAAGGACTCCCTGTTTAACAAATGGTGTTGGGAAAACTGGCTAGCCATGTGCAGAAAGCAGAAACTGGACCCCTTCCTGACACCTTACACTAAAATTAACTCCAGATGGATTAAAGACTTAAACATAAGACCTGGCACCATAAAAACCCAGAAGGAAATCTAGGCAAAACTATTCAGGACATAGGAGTAGGCAAGGACGTTGTGAACAAAACACTAAAAGCATTGGCAACAAAAGCCAAAATAGACAAATGGGACCTAATGAAACTCCACAGCTTCTGCACGGCAAAAGAAACAGTCACTAGAGTGAATCGGCAACCAACAGAATGGGAAAAAATTTTTGCAGTTTACCCATCTGACAAAGGGCTGATAACCAGAATTTACAAAGAACTCAAATAGATTTACAGGAAAAAAACAAACAAGCCCATTCAAAAATGGGCAAAGGATATGAACAGACACTTTATGAAAGAAGACATATATGAGGTCAACAATCATATGAAAAAATGCTCATCATCACTGGTCATCAGAGTGATGCAAATCAAAACCACATTGAGATACCATCTCACGCCAGTTAGAATGGCAATCATTAAAATATCTGGAGACAACAGATGCTGGAGAGGATGTGGAGAAAAAGGAACACTTTTACACTGTTGGTGGGAGTGTAAATTAGTTCAACCATTGTGGAAGACGGTGTGGCGATTCCCCAAGGCCTTAGAAATAGAAATTCCATTTGACCCAGCAATCCCATTACTGGGTATATATCCAAAGAACTATAAATCGTTCTACTATAAGGACACATGTACACAAATGTTCATTGCAGCACTGTTTACAATAGCAAAGACCTGGAATCAACCCAAATGCCCATTGATGATAGACTGGATTCGAAAAATGTGGCACATATACACCATGGAATATTATGCAGCAATCAGAAATGATGAGTTTGTGTCGTTTGTAGGGACATGGATGAATCTGGAGAACATCATCCTCAGTGAACTGACACAAGAACAGAAAATGAAACACCGCGTATTCTCACTCATAGGCGGGTGATGAAAAATGAGAACACATGGACACAGAGAGGGGAGTACTAAACATTGGGGTCTATTGGGGGGAAAAGGGGAGGGCCAGTGGGAGGGGGAGGTGGGGAGGGATAGCCTGGGGAGAAATGCCAAATGTGGGTGAAGGGGAGAAAGGAAGCAAAACACACTGCCATGTGTGTACCTATGCAACTGTCTTGTATGCTCTGCTCATGTACCCCAAAACCTAAAATGCAATAAAAAAATTTAAAAAAAAAGGTCATTTTCACTTAATGAAAGTTTGAGGAAGAAAATGTTTCTTCCTCAAGAAAAAAATCAAGCTTCAACAATGAGATCACACGAACATAGGAAAGCGAACATCACACACCGGGGCTTCTTGTGGAGTGGGGGCCAGGGGGAAGGAGAGAATTAGGACAAATACCTCATGCCTGTGGGGCATAAAACCATTAGATGACGGGTTGATAGGTGTAGCAAGCCACCATGGCATATGTATGCCTATGTAACACGCCTGTGCTTTCTCCACATGTATCCTAGAACTTAAAGTCAAAGACAAAAGAAAAAGAAATCAGGCTTCAAAACACTCCAGGAAAAAGCAGTGAAACCACTGTCGCAGAAGGCAAGCTGTGACGGTGTTTTAACTGATAGCATATTTATAATTAGTACAGCCATTGTGTGAGTACAAATGTTTCAGCTGAAGGCCTTCACTCTTAATCAGCATAACGTTTTCCTTGTTTACTCTATTAATTTACTTAGCAACCCTTTTGTCAGAGAGGCAGGTTAAACAAAGATTCTGAGTAACAAAGCTCTAGGTCTCAGCAGATGGCCCATAGAAACAGCCTTGTTGGTCTAGTCAAAACAAATTCTGCACAACACTTGCTCTGTTCCACGGCCTTGTCACAATCACACTCCATGTCAGAGTCATCCTCTTTGGAGGAAAAACATTTTAATTGGTTATTGTTTGCCATTTGCCTTGTAAGCAGAGTTGGTCTTGGGTATAAATCTGGAAATAGTCTGAGTTTTTCAGCTAAGTCCTGCCCTGTTGTTTTCTTATCTTTCTCCCTTCTAGTCCACTGAGCTTTTGGTCTCATGAACAAGTGGTTAATTTTCCTGCCCTCAATGGGAATGCCTCCTTCTTTCAATGATCAAGCCCCAATCCACTGAAAAATTTACCTCACTAATAACATGATTCAAAAGAAACGACACCTAGCATTGTGCCTTGTATAAAGTTAGGATTAAATATATATTTGTGACTGGGTATGGTGGCTCTCACCTATAATCCCAGCACTTTGAGAGGCCAAGTCGGGTGGATCAATTGAGGTCAGCAGTTCAAGACCAATATGGTGAAACCCCATCTCTACTAAAAATACAAATACTAGCTGGAGATGGTGGCACATGCCTGTAATCCCAGCTACTCCCGAGGCTGAGGCAGGAGAATCACTTGAACCTGGGAGGTGAAGGTTGCAGTGAACTGAAATTGCACCACTGCACTCCAGCTAGAGCAACAGGATAAAACTCTGTCTCAAAATAAGTTGATAAATACATATAAACATACATACATATTTGTTGAATAAACTAAAAAAAAGTAATTTCATATCAAGAACCCTTTTATTATTTTATCAACCAACTCTGTTGTCGGTGAGATTTAACCTGCCTAAAACATGCTAAACTTTAAAGAATATTTTTCTGGATCCAAGACACACATAACTTTGAATCAGATGAACATGAGGTCTCAAGATACTTACTTTGTGGACAGCCCTTTCTATGAAATCTACCCTTCACCCACAACCCAGTCTGCACCCCATTTTCAGAGAGTAAACAGGCACACCTCCTGCTGAGAGACTCTCTTTGGAACTGCTGGCTACTACACAACACAGAAACTTCATTGGCCAAAGCAGATTGGACTAGAACACCTTATCCGAGCTGATCAAATCAATGCTTTTTCCAGAGAAACTGGGAATAGAACTGAGAGACTCATCATTTGGAGTCTAAGGACTTATATTTTTATGCAGACCTAAGGACTGAGATGGGACCAGTTGGGAGTGACCATGGTTATCTCCCCATTGCAAAAACTGAACTAAAATAAGTTGATCACTTACAACTGTTGGTTCTTTCACAGAAGGCAGAGGCAACCATATTTTAGCATCACAATTGAGAGAAAATTCTTATTACAACTGAATGACAAAACTGAGCCAAACTGAGTCTTAAGACAAGAAATGCTCTTCCAAAAATGTAATCTTACACCTTTACTAGGAGAGAAGAGTTGCACGTATATTTCTAGCCAATCCCATATCCTGAACTAATGAAAAGTCATTTCTAATGCACTTTATGCTAATTTTAAAATAGTCTGAAGCCGATCTGAGATAAACATGGCTTAAACTTGTGGTAACTCTCTTCAGAATGTAAATTTCTGCTTGTTATTTCAAATGCTAAGAAGCTAGTATATATCGCCAATTACCACCTCCTGAAGAGGTGGGCCTGACTGGATATTTAAAATCTTAACTATGCTCCTTCAGGTACAAATCAACTATGTATGTATACATAGACATACCTATATACGTATGTGTGTATATATGTGTGTATCTATACATATATGTATACATATATACCTACCATCTTCACTGAAGTGTTTTAATATAATTTACAGATATTATAAGAGGCATGTGCCAGCAGAGTCCAAGTACCCAGTCTGCAGAAAGGAGGATAAAACCAAGGCAGGCAGAAGCAGATGGGAGACACAGGGAGCTCCAGAGAGAGAACCCCAAGACAGCTGCATTTTGGTGATTTCCCTCATACTGGCTTCAATTCTTTGTAAGACCTAGTTATACTTTCTACTTTGGGCATGTACAAAATACACACATTGTATTATATTAAATTTTTTCTTTACCTTAAACTCATTTGAATATATTCTGGTACTTGCTGCTAAACAATCCTAGGCTAAAAGATTAATGCTATTTTTACAGAGTTAATATGATATAATTACAAACAAAAATAAGGACACTGGACATTTTAGTGAGTTTCTCAGCCTCATTACAGGGAAAGGTATGATTTCCGTTAGACTTATTAAAATGCAGAAAGTAGTTCAAGGACCACACTTACCATCTTACAGACTCCTAGGGACCTCTAGTTCACAACCACTAAACAGAGGTATTAATGCTCAAGTGCTTTTCTCTAAGCCTTTCTAAACGTATATTCATCTGCAAAGAACTGGCATAATTGCAGTCTAGACTTTGAAACACTGGCCAGTATCAGACACACACAGGCAAAAGAAAATGGTCATTCAGGCAAGGCTGGTATCAGACCCAGACTTGTAAAGGACACTGCAGAGGATCAAAGGATGAACCAGTGAGGACTTCAGTAAGACCAAAACAAAGACCATTCTTGGAACTGTATCTAAATAACAGTGCTGCTGAATTATTGTCACAAGATAGTGGATTAAATCTGTTTCCATAATTAACTCTTCAGTAAGATATATATGGTTCGTTATATAATGTCAATTCTGTCAATTTATACAAAAATTTCTGTTCAGGCTGGGCACAGTGGCTCATGCCTGTAATTCCAACACTTAGGGAGGCCAAGCCAGGCAGATCACAAGGTCGGTCAGTAGCTCAAGACCAGCCTGGTCAAGTAGTAAAACCCTGTCTCTACTAAAAATGTAAAAATTATCCGGATGTGGTGGCATGTACCTGTAGTCCCAGTACTTGGGAGGCTGAGGCAGGAGAATGGCTTGAACCCAGAAGGTGGAGGTTTCCATGAACCAAAACCATGGCTGGGTGACAGACTGAGACTCTAGTTCAAAAAAAAGAAACAAAAAATCTGTTCCTAGCACCATCTTTCACCCTAGTCCCTGTCAGAAAGTGTCAACATGAATATTTGAACCAGGTATATCCTAATTAACAATAGTAGATAAGATTCTGTGGTCTTGAGGGGACAAATCAGGCAATTCCCATTATGCAGTTCTTCTTGTTAAGGTCTCCTGGCTAGATGTGTTACACTGCTTTTGTGGAAAAAAGTCATTTCAGTCCTTATGCAGTAGCACAGATGCCCAAATATTTGCTTTGCTTTCTTTGTTATCCTTGAGACTCTTCGATAATTTTATTCTCTGTTCTCCAAAGGGCCCGATCATGTGGTAACTCATTAGTCCAGATTCCCTATTGCTTTCTAGCAGGACCCTTTGCAGGGTCAACAATCCTTTCTCACCACCTGGCCCACCAGACAAGTGTCCTCAGATAAGTAGTATCATGGAAATCAAGGGCTGTGATTCTCCTTTCTCCTCTTGAAGGCTGTGGCCTTCTTATACACAGCGATCTAACTTCTAGTCATTAAGGAGCTCTGCTTAGAAGAGGTCTTGGGAGAATCCTTCTTAGCCCTTCCCTAGGACAATGGGAATCTATTTGCCATTTATTTACATAACTAAGAAGCCATTCAAATGAGTCTCCATTTCAAAGGTCTTATCTAAGGGTGACTGCAGCCTAAACCTCTAGAAGACAGTTCATTCACTCACTCAACTATATCTTGAGTCCCTACAGAGGCTAGTATGCATTTCAAATGTTTACTTAGCACCCTACCACCCACTCCACTCACCTAGTCTCTAAAAGGCACTGATTTGCATATTCATTTTCCCTTTGCATCTGACATCACCATGTATCTTCTGCTAATATACTTGATTTTCTTTCCTTTGTGCTCAGTGAATTATCTTTCAAAAGAAAAGCAATCAAAGGCAGTGGTTAAAAGAATATACTCAGAAACCCCACTTCCCGCATTTGTTCCAGCTCTGGCACTTACGAGTGTGCACTCGGTAAATTATGTCACCTCTGGACCCTTCCTTTTCTCATTTTTGAGATGAGGAAAGTGGTAGCTCCCATTGACCTCCTGAAAGTGTTGTGAGGATTGAAGAAGTTGATATAGGTAAGACTGTTCCTAGAGAAACAGAAGAGTTTCTGGCATATTACAGAACCACTACATAAGAGTCAGCTATTATTATGCGAACTTCACTGTTAAAATGTTTCACTTCTCACTTGTCCCTCACTGGTCCCTCTGCTTTGACCTTCCCCAGTGGCCTAAGCCTGTGGGACCCAATGCCATCACACTCAGCACCCTCTTTAATGGCAATTACCCTCTTGAAATAAAATCCATGGGTGCTAAAACCTACCCCCTGTACAGAATTTCAAAATAATATAATGTCTTACTATAATAAGTGAAATATATTAAAAATCATTTTAAAAATTATGTATTTCACAATGTAGGTAATTGGCAAGCTTGGATAAAAAGGCATGAAGAAGTAATAATCTCTATAAAGCTCTATAAAGCTAATAGCCAAAAAGCATACTAACACAGAATATATTGTGTTGGTAACTCAAGCACTATGAGTGGCAATGCTGCTAGTGGTTTTCTGAAATAGAAACTTTCAAGCAAAACAGAGAGGAGAGGAGGAGAGAGAGATTACAGATTAAAAGCAATGTAAATGATATATTATTCAGTTGGAATTTGTGGCTCATAAATATGAACACTATACATTTGATGATACTAAAACATTATCATTAATTTTGTTGTGATATTGGAATTCTAGTTTTTTAAAATAAGTCCATATCGCCTAGAAATACAAATTACATTATTTGTATATAAAACATATAGGATTCCTTGAAAATAATTTGGGGTTGGAGAAAGCAAGTAGAGATATAGCTGAAACAAGATTGGCCATGAGTTCCATTCTATTCCTGGATATATTTTACATATTCCATGATTTTTAAATGTAAAGAAAATTATAAAGATGTGGCTGTAGAGAAAGAAGAACTAAGAAGGATCACAGTCTGGTAACATTCTAATGAATATTATAGTATAGGGGGAAAAACATTACAGAAAGGGAAAAATAATCACCCACAATTTCATCACAGCATCAGTTTTACTGTGATTTGGGGAATTTGGCAATAATTGTTTTGCTTGTTATTTTCATCAGCTGTCTCTTTTCCACTTTATAAAGCTTCAAGACAGACATTGCTAGAAAGATCAGATGAGTACCTTGGCAATTACATTTGTATAAATCTGGTCCCCCGGCAGCTTACTCCCTTTGAATGGAATTCTTAGCCTAGGACCTTCCTATGTCCTGGGTTTTACCATTAACAGAGAATTCTGTCACCCAGTTTCTAGGTTATCTGAATCCTGACTGCAGAAAGTTATCTTCCTCTAGTGTACATTTTATGCAAGGTATTGGGAGTGCCTAAGAGTGAGACTTCAAGAAAAGGTGCTATAACTCTGTTTGTGCCAGTTGCTAATGTTTACACACACATAGAATCTGGTGTCAGACTTGCTTGCCCTATATCTCACCTACTGGATATGAAGGTGGAATTGAGAGAGACTTATAGCCCTCATGTACATCCAAATAATAATAGCTCTTCCTTCTACCAATAAAAATCTATTCATTGTGCACTGCCAAGTTGGCTTAGATAATTCTGTAACAGATGTGTTCTTGACATTTCCAATTGAATAAAAAATATTTTTTCTGCAGAATTCACAAGTTCCTAAGTATTTTAACATGCATACAGTTACATGAATATATACAGGACTCTGCCAACTACTGCTTAGAGGTCAAATATGGCTTGCCACCGGATTTCATACAGCCAGTGAGCTAAAATTAGTTTCTACAATTTTAAACAGTCGAAAAATTAAAAGAATATTTTGTAATGTGTAAAAATTATATAAAAATTTAATTGCATAAGTAAATATAACAAAATAAAATTGCACTCATTTGTTCATGCACTGTCTACGGCTGCTCTCACACTGCAACATGACATGGACACTATATGATACTCAAAGCCCAAAATACTTACTATCTGGACCTTTACAGAAGGAGTTGGTCAAGCCCTGGTGTATATCATAGGTGTTGTTAGACCTAGAAAAAACAAATATCATAATATTATGAACTCATATTTAAGTTCCAAATAGCTAACTTAAGAAGTATCAGAACTGTGGGCCATCTGTAAGTTGGAAAAGACTTTAAGAGGGATTTAGTACTTTCACTTTTAAAGTAAGATAAATGTTTATCACTCATACATAAAAGTAATAACCTTTGCCAGCCTTTGCACTAAGGCCAGGGCACAGTATCTTACCAAATACACTATAAACAAGAAATAGAAATGTCTTGCTCATAAGCAAAAGACAAAAATTTTAAATTAAAAAATTAAAAATCTTAAAGTTTTCACTACCATGCTGCCTCAATTTGAAATCCATTTCTATCTTCTTCTCTCTCCTTTTTAATCCTACAGATACATAAAAATGTTTTCTATTTAGTGTCTGTGTATTTCAGGGTTTTTAATATGCCTGCAAAGTCGAATGCATTAAGAGGATAATTACAACACGTTGAGTTCACAGTAATTAGCCAATGATAAGTTTTTGATGAAGTTTTTGAGGCAAGAGCAGCCAGTTAAAGTGTTCATGCCAATGCCTCCTGTCTAAATCATTCTGGAGTGACTTCTCAACAAATAGGCCAAGAACTGCCAGGAGCAGTTACTTTAAAGCAGAAGCAGCAGATACATTTTAATATGCTAATCTACAGATTTCGCTGGATTCTGTGTCTCTTCTATTTAACCTAAATAACAGTCTCCCCAAGTTAGACACAAACAATCTGTCAAAACAGTAGCTGAGGAAGAAGGTTCCAGCTCATTAGAACTGTGCTCATCATGATTTTATCTCCTGGAAAAAGAAGAAGTTAAGCAGGATAATTCAGATTCATATTTTTAAAATCCAGGCAGGCATACTTTTAAATTTATCTCTTCTATTCTTCATTGGCAAAGGCCACATTGAGCATTTTTGACCCACTCTTAAAGTGTTGTTAAAAGTGTATGTATTCCCACATAAAAACATCTCTTGGTTTTCAAGATTCAGCAATCTATATTTAAGAGACACAACCAATAAAGAAGAAATTCAGTACATAATATTAACATATGAAAATATCTGTGGATAAACTCAGACTGGAAGAAAAAATCAAGACTATTTGCTGGTCTAATTTTCAAATGCATGCTTAAGGAACTGTGAAAGAACTTAGTCATAAGTTTTTCTTTAATCTTTCACAGGGCCATGATGCTACATGCTTAATAAAAACTAAATGTTAGGCTGGATGCAGTGGCTCATGCCTATAATCCCAGCACTTTGGGAGGCTGAGGTGAGTGGACCCCAAGGTCAGGAGTTCAAGACCAGCCTCACCAACATAGTGAAACCCCATCTCTACTAAAACTAACAAACATTATTAGCCAGGTGTAGTGGAAGAACCTGTAATCCTAGCGCAACCAAGATGCTCCCCTGGGGGAGCATGGGGACTTCCTGAAGATGCTCCCAATCCCTATCCAAGGTTCTTGGCCTCTCTTACCCTGAAGAATGGGGAAAGGAACCCCAGAGGTGCAGTGAGTTTGCCATTCGAATAAATATCATGGACCCAAAGAGTTTTAGAGAGACCGATTTATTAGGCAGAGAGACAAAAAGAAAGAGAACGAGAGATAGCTCCCACACTGCCATGAGAGGGGATCCAAAGAAGGAATCCATATAGGGAGGGAGCAGTGGAATTTTTAACTCTTGAGTTATTTCTTCCCCATTCCTGTTCTCATCCAATGAGAGGAGTTCTTTCAAACTTCCTCTGGAGTGACTGATCTTTGACTCTGATACCAGACTGACTGCTTGTCCACAACAGAGCCCCCTCCTCCCAGCTCTTGGACAAAGCCCAGCTGTATTTTTCTACCTAGCCCACACGTGGGAAACCAAGACAAAGAACTTTACATTCCTAAATGGAGGGGTGGAGCCAGGAAGCTCCTGCCTTTGAAACCCCACCCCTCATGGACCGGGGGAGAGTCCCTCAGTCCCCACTCTGAACAGGAAAGTCCAACTGCTATTGGAACATGGGCATTGATTGCTCTTTAGCTACTTCCTGCTGAATTGGGGCATAGAAGAAGCCCTACAGTTGAAGTTTCCTCCAGAGGGGAGTCTTCCAGGGGTGCAGATTTATCCAGAGGTCCACAGCAGAGCTTATGAGCCAAGGACATCCAAGGTTTTATTTGCATTTGTTGCCTTATGGCCTTAATTTTAGAAGAAACAAATTTGACAAGAAGGTTAAATATGAGATGCCCAAAAGCCAGCAATAATAGAATGGTTATAAATGGGCCTAGAAGAGTGCAGAGCAAGGTCAGCCAGCTGTTAAACAAGCTCCACCATCCTGTTTCTTGAAAGTCTTGAGTCCTGTGTTCAATTCTGTCCCTGAGTTCTTTAACTTTGTTTAAGACAATACTCAATTGGTTCATAAAGTAGCAGCATTTTTTTCCTAAAAAGAGACAGGTTTCTCCTTTCTCTGATGTTAGCACATCCAGGGCCCTTCGATTTTGAAGAGTCATGGCAGCTAAGGAGTTAAGCTGCTCCTGCAAAGAGAATTAGCAACCTTTTCCATGTTATTTAACTCCTGAAATAGTTTATAGTAAAACTGAGTAAAATAGTAACTTCTCCAGTGCCAGTATCAAGTTCTATTATTCCGCCCACACCCCACTACTTGGAATAATTGGGGTTTGAGTATGGTGTGGCCTTAGCAAGACTCTGCACCTGAAAGTCAGTGTATATTTTCATGGGGAGGGGCACTAGGAAGGAGAGGAGAAGAGCTATTAGGCCAATCCATAGGGGCAACTGCAGAAAGTCCAGTTGCAGATAGTAAAGTTAAGAGTGATAGTCCTGTTAATGCCAGGATGTAAGTTAGACTCATGAGTAGTTACTTTCCTGAGGATCTAATCAGAAGAGCTAATGTAGATCCTCTAATGGCTCCCAGGTGTATAAAGAGTTGTCTCCGGGAACTTCAGGCTGTCAAGTGGAGGGCCTATGATTTTATTCAAGAGGTGTCCAAGGCTTCAACCAAGTGTGATGAATCCACGAGTCAATTCCCACCACCTGAACTTCCATTGGGGTAGACAGAATAACTGAAAATGGTCCTTCCCAAGATGGGCCTAGAGAGGGAGAGTCTGAGGGGAGAGATTTAACAATCACTAAGTCTCCGGGACCAACTAGGGGAACAACTCTTTCCCTTTTTCCCTAGGGTGTCCTTCAGGTAAGGTCCTAAGAGCCTGTTGGTACTTAGCCAAGGAGGTTATATGTTTTATTAGATCTGCTGTTTCCTTGTCTTATACAAGATCATTAGTAAGAAACTGCCATCCATAAAGCATCTCAAAGGGGCTGAGTCCTATTTTCTGAGGAGAGTTTCAAGCCCTTAAGAGTGCTATTGGTAATAGAGATGGCCACGGGAGGTGGGTTTCCTGTGACAGTTTCTTTAGGTGTCTCGAGAATTTCATTCATCTTCTCCACTTTCCCTGAGAACTGAGGCCTCTAAGCACAGTGGAAATGGTACCATATTCCTCACACTTTGGAAATTTGTTATGTCACTGCACCTTTAAAGGCAGGGCTTTTATTACCTCTTGGGCTTTTTCTGTTCTACAGGGGAAAGCTTCAACCCAGTTTGTGTAGGTATCTACACATACTAACAGATGTTGATATCCCTGAGATGTTGATATCCCTGAGACTTAGGCATATGGGTAAAATCCATTTGTCAGTCCTCGCTTGGGTAATGACTGGTTCACTGTTCCCCAGCAGGAGCTTTGCGATGTGACAAAGGACTATTTTTCTGGCATATTTCACACCCTTTGACTATTTGTTGAACAGCCTTGAAGAGATCTTTTCCTGTAAATATAGATTTGGCCATTTGATATGTATTCTCTATACCCATATGGAAGGTTTGATGTAGGGTTTTAAGTACTTTCCACCAGCTGGCAGCAGGTAGGAGTACTTTTCCCTCCTCAATAGCTAGTCATCTTGAAGTAAGAAGATTATGTCCCTGGGAGATTGCCCACTTTACCTCTTCTGACGAGTATTGCGATCTATTTCCCTGGAGAGGGTTTTTCCATATTAAAGGTCCTTCTGTAAATTGTCTAGCTGCCCTTTTTGCCCTAGGTCAGCTTGGTGATTGCCCTCTGCTTCCTTCTCATCTTTCTGGTGACCTCAGCAGTGTGAGACTGCTACCTCTTTGGGTTCTTGGACAGCTTGTAATAAGTCTAAAATGTCCTTATGATATTTAATGGGAGTTCCTGTCGAGATTAGGAACTTTCTTTCCTTCCATATGGCAGCAGGGGCATGCAGAACCAGGTAAGCATGTTTGGAAACTGTGTATATGTTTATTCTTTTATCTTTTCCTAATTTTGGAGCTCAAGTAAGGGCTACTAGTTCTGCCAGCCGGGCACTAGTTCTAGGAAGAAGGGAATTACTTTCAAGCACTGTTTGATCACTGACTACTGCATCTTCTGCTTCGAACTCCATTTTCCATAAATGAACTTCTGTCAGTGTCTAGGTTAAGATCAGGATTGGCTAGAGGAGTTTCTAAGAGATCCTCTCAAGCCGCATAGTTCTGGGCTATAACCTGCTGACAGTCATGTTCTTTGTCTGCCCCTTCCTCATGAAGAAAAGTAGCTGGATTGAGGGCTGCACATGTGCGCAGCTGCAGTACAGGCCCTTCGAGCATTAAGACCTGATATTTGAGTAAGTTGTGGTCAGACAGCCATAAACCTCCTGTAGAGGCCAGAATTCCAGCTGCATTATGTGAAGTCCATAGAGTTAGATCTTTTCCTTGCACTATTTTAACAGCTTCTGAGACCAGTATAGCCACCAAGGCTATGACCTCAGAGCAGTGTGGCTAGCCTTTTGCTATCACATCAATTTCCTTACTTAGGTATGCCACCAGTTGTGGCATGGTCCCCCAAGTCTGAGTGAGAACCCCCAGTGCTACTCCTGACTTTTCCATAATATAGAGGGAGAAGTCATTCCCTGTAGAAACGCTTAGAGCTGGAGCCTGCAGTAGTGCCTGCTTTAGGGTCTGAAAGGCTGCCCGAGCTATAGGGTCCCATTGTATTAGATGGGTGTTCGCTTTTGGGGTTTCCTTAATCAGGATGAATAGTGGTTTGGCTATTGCACCATATCTGGGAATCCACAATCAGCAGAAACCAATTACTCCTAAGAATCCCCATAATTATTTTAAGGTTTTTTTGAGGGGTGAAGGCCAGTATGGGTTGGAGACTTTCTCTATCAAGGGCCTGAGTGCCCTTAGACAAGATAAGTCCTAAGTATTTTACCTCTTTTCTACAAAGTTGGGCTTTTGGTTTGGAAACCTTATATCCACAGGTGGCGAGAAAGTTTAGGAGGTCCTGGGTGGCCTGCTGATGCTGGGTTTCTGAGTTAGGAGTTGAAAGTAAGTTGTCCATATATTAAAGAACCAGAGTACCTGGATGTGAAAAATGACTAAGGTCCTAAGCTAGAGCCTGGCTAAACAGGTGGGAGCTCCCTCAAAAGCCCTGGGGTAACACTGTCTAAAGGTCTTCAAAGGTGAACAGAAACTGGGAGTCAGGGTTTAATGGAACATAGAAAAAGGCATCCTTACGATCTACGACTATAAACCATTGTGTCTTTCCTGGCATTTGAGAGAGCAAGGTGTATGGGTTGGATACAGCTGGGTATAAAGAGATCACAGCTTCATTAATAAGCCTGAGATCTTGCACCAGCCTCTATTATCCATTAGGTGTTTATACTCCTAAAACTGATTACAAGAGCTGTTACAGGACTGTACTAGACCCTGAGATTTTGAGTTCCTTACAATATCCTATAGCCTCTTTTTGGCTTCCGGTCTCAGGGGTACTGTCTTTGGTAAGGAAAAGTGGAGGGATCCTTTAGCCTTATTCAAATTGGGCATGCATTCTTTGCCATCCAAATTGTCCCTCCATTGCCCAAACCTCAGGATTAATCCCTTCCTTAAATAATGGGCAGCAGAGAGAGATTTCCTCCGACAATGTTCATGCAGATAATGGCTCACGCTCTGGCTAACAGGTCCCACCCTAGTAAAGGAGTGGGACTTTGTGGCATGATGAGGAAGGCATAAGAGAAGAGAATATCTCCCCAGTTACAGCTTAGGGGCTGGGAGAGATCTTGGGAGACTGCTTGTCCTAGGACTCCTCAGACAGTTATCCTCAGATGGTTGTCCTCAGACAGTTACAGACTTGGAGGACAATCATCCAGGACAGAAAAGCAAAATGCAGACGGCCATGCCAGTGTCCAGAAGATTAACCTCCTGGCCTCTACGGTCAGCTTTACCTGGGGCTCGGTGAGGGCGATGACTTGTGCTGGCACTTGCCCTGGGCACCTTCAGTCCTACTTTTGGGTCATCTGGTTAGCCACTTCAGGCCCTGGGAACCTTTGTCTCCTGGGACAGTGTGCCTTCCAGTGATCCCCTTGGCACAGTGGGCAAGGATGAGGAGTTGGTCAGTTCCTCTGGGGACAATCTCTCTGAAAGTGTCCTGGTATGCCAGAGTGGTAGCAAGCTCTGCAAGGCTGGCAGCTAACCCAAGCCTTTCTCTGTTCTGAGCCCCTTGGGTCTGCTTGCCTGAAGGCCATGACTCGGGCTGCAGCCTTTCTCTGGTCCCTTCAGTTCCTTTGACCCTGTTTCTCCTGGTCTCTATTATAGAACACTGAGATTGCTAGATTTAATAATGATTCTAGACTCTGTTCTGGCCTCAGGGCCAGCTTCTGGCACTTCCTCCCAATGTTTTCTGCTGATTGTGTAATAAATTTTTCTTTTAGAAATCTGACCTTCAATGCAGTCTGGTGACAGAAGAGTATACTTTCTTAAGGTCTCCCATAACCACTCAAGGAAGGCTGTTGGGTTTTCTTCCTTTTCCCTGAGTTATGGTGGATAACATGGCATAGTTCATGGGTTTTTTCCTAGTTTGCCTTAATCCTTCAAGTATGCAGGTCAATAGGTGCCTATGACTCCAGTCCTCCTGTTCTGAGTCAGGAGCCCAGTGAGGGTCCATGCTAGGGACTGCTTATCTACCTGTAGGGAATCTATCCTTCTCCTCTGGCATCATTTGGTCATGTACTTTTTTTTTTTTTAATAGAGCTGCAGGATGCACTACCTGGAAGCCCATTTCTATAGAAGGACCAAGAAAAGTTTTTCCTTAGGGATCTGTGGCAGGCTCAGGAATATAGTTAACTCTTTTTTAATGCAACTAACTGAATTATTGGAGTGAGGAAAGGGAGGGAGTTACATCAAAGCATTGTTCTGCAAAAGTGATGAAGTCTATCATGCTGAGAAATTTGAAATTGCTCCTCCAAGGTCTTAGGCATGGCTCGGGAAAATATTAAACTGACAGTTACCTGCCAACTAGGTTGAAGAAGGGAGTACCCTAGATAAGGAGACCACTGAGAAAACTGACAGTTGCAAAATGAATGCCAAATGAGAGCAAGAAGGAAGACAAAATGACCCGTTTTGGTGACATTAGCAGTTTGATGAATCGATGCATTCATCTAATCAAAATCAAATATCTCCTATAGCTAAACTCTGTTCTCAGGGAGATGGTATGATAAAGAGAGGAAAATGAAATATAATCAAAAACAAAAAATGGTGCCTATGTTTCAAGAAATAACAGATTAGAGTAGATAAAAATATCAGCAAATGGTAAAACTATACTAACAGTTTAGTTTTTCAGATGGAGTTTTACTCCTGTCACCTAGACTGGAGTGAATGGCAAGATCTCAGCTTACCACAACCTCCACCTCCCAGGTTCAAGCGAGTCTCCTGCCTCAGCCTCCCAAGTAAATAGGATTACAGGTCCCCACCACCTGCCTGGCTAAATTTTTGTATTTTTAGTAGAGATGGGGTTTCACCCTGTTGGTCTGACTGGGCTCGAATTCCTTTTTTTATGGATTGGAGGTTTCAGTGGGATGGGAGGATCACAAGGAATCAGGTGTTCAGAGGAATGTATTGAGTAGAGGTGAGGAACTAGGATGTTGAAAAGTAAAAAAAGGAGAGAAGAAGAGGAAGAGGAAGAAAAAGAGGGAGAGAGAACAGGAATATTGCTTCATTCCAAAAATGGGTATTAATAATGGCCGATCAATATTTTGTGTATTTAAAATGGAGAACTCTATAAATATTTATTGAGTCTACTTGTTCCGGCTCTGAATTGAAGTCCTGGATATCCTTATTAATTTTCTTTCTCGTTGAGTCTAAATCTCATTATGGGTCTTATGTATCTGGGTATTAAGATCTCTTATTGTTGCATTGATCCTTTTACCACTGTATCTTTAATGCTTTGAAATCTATTTTATCAAATGTGTTATTTATTTTTGCTCTCCATTTGGTTGGTAAATTTTTCTCCAACCCTTTGTTTTGAGTCTTTGTGTATTTTTGGATATACCATTAGGTTTTGGCTGTATCTTTTGATTGGGGGATTTAGTCGATTAAAATTTAGGGTTACTGCCATTTGATGTTAACTGGCTATTTTATCCATTCATTGATGTAAATTCTTCTTTATGTTGATGCTCTTTATTTTTTGGTATATTTTTAGAAAGGCTCATACTGGTTGTTCCTTTCTATGTATAATGCTTCTTTCAGAAGTTCTTGTAAAGCAGGCCTGGTGGTAATAAAATCTCTGAGTACTTGCTTATTCATAAAAGATTTTCTTTTTCCTTCAATTGTGAAGCTTAGTTTGGCAGGATATGAGATTCTACTCTGAAAGATCTGTTCTTTAAGTATGTTGAATATTGGCGCCCACTCTCTTCTGGCTTGTAGGGTTTCTGCTGAGAGATCTGCTGTAAGTCTAATAGCTTTCCCTTTATGGGTAACCTGGCCTTTCTCTCTGGCTGCCCTTAGTATTTTCTCCTTCATTTTGATCCTGGTGAATCTAACGATTATGTGCCTTACGGTTGCTCTTCTTGAAGAATATCTTCGTGGTGTTCTCTGTATTACCTGGGGTTGAATAGTGTCCTGCTTTGCTAGATTGGGGAAATTTTCCTGGATAATATCCTGAAAAGTATTTTTCAGCTTGGATTCATTCTCTCCATCACATTCAGGTATACCAATCAAACGTAGATTGGGTCTTTTCGCATAGTCCCATATTTCTTGGAGACTTTGCTCATTCCTTTTCATTTTTTTTTCTCTATTCTTGTCTTGTCATTTTATTTCATTAAGTTGGTCTTCGACCTCTGATACCTTTCTTCTGCTTGATCCATTCTGCTATTTAAACTTGTGCATTTTCACTAAGTTCTCATGTTGTCTTTTTCAACTCCGTTAGTTCATTTATATTCCTCTCTATATTGTCTAGTCTTTTGTCTAAAAGATTATCGGGAGAGAGATCCAAGATGGCTGATCACTAACAGCTCAGGATTGTAGCTCCCAGTGAAAGCTCAGAGAATGAGAGGATGCCACACTTTCAGACGAATTTTTGTTGCTCACGGACCAGCAGATTTCTAGTGGAGGAGCCCCACGGGTCACCAGTGCAACTCTGGTGGCCAGTGCAGCTGTTTGGCGCGGCAGCTCTTCATGCAGAGTAAACGGGACTGGTTCCCTTACTGACCGGTGTTTGGAGCTCCGGGAAGGCAGAGCCGCTTGTTGCAGACTCAAGAAGGAAGCCAGACCAGAGATTCCCAGGCAGAAGAGCACCATCAGTCTTATCGCTGCTATTTTGGCTGGCGCAGCGGGTTGCTTGAATCCCAGCACTGGGAATCAATAAATTGGACGTCGACTCAGAAACCTAATTAGAAAGGCGGTAATTGTAAAGATGACAGAAGAATAAATTTATAATAAAGGGAAAAAATCAGCCTAAGAAGGCCGAGCATACCCAAAATCAGAACCCCTCTCCCTCTACAGGGGATTGCAGTTCCTCATCAGCAACGGAACAAGCCCTGATGGAAAAGGACTGTGTTCCATTATCTGAAGTAGGCTTCAGAAGGTGGATGATAAGAAACTTCTGGGAATTAAAAGAACTTGTTTTAACCCAATGTAAAGAAACTAAGAACTTTGAAAAAAGGTTTGAGGTCATGTACTTGACTAAGGTACTAGGTGTCCCCAAACTCTTGAGCTGCTGCTAGAGCAGCCTCTCTCTCATTGCTGGTGAGGGTCTGACTAAGCAATAACATGGTATCTTTCTAATCTTATTCGAAGAAGTGACCCAGGCCCTACAGAACATCTATGTACTTGTCCGGGTTTTCTAAAAATTTTCCTAAGTCTGCCTTGATTTGCTTTAAGTCAGAATGTGAAAAGGGAGTTTGTAGCTTGGTTGGGCCAAATTCTCCTTCAACTGCCTGTAAGGGGCAGAACTGGGGCACCCTAGTAGCCTGAGATGCCTTGGCCACTTTGGCCTTCCCTGACTCCTCTTGGGTTATAGGAGCTGAGAAGACCTGGTCAGCATGGGTGGAGCCACTTGTAGTCCTGAATATGGGGGTAGTCCGGAGAAGGGGCCAGTAGGGCATAGGTTATAGGCCTTACATAGCTGAGGATTATCCCTTAGAGAAACAGAAAACGTGCACATACGGGACCTCAATCCATTTACCTTCCCTCTTACAGAACAGGTCTAATTGTAGAAGGTTGTTATAATTTATACTTCCCTTAAGAGGCCAGGTTTCTCCACTCAGGAGAGGGTACCATGGCCACGCTGTTTGGCAGAGAAAAATGAGCCACTGCTGCTTCAAACATCATGGGTCAAATTGGTCCCAGTTATCCAGGATACACTTTAAGGGTGATTTTGCCTTGGGAATAGTAGCACCCATCTGAAATCGAACACAGGAATGCCTGCATCCCTCGTTAGTCCTTGCAACTGCTAGCCCTGGGGCAACCCCCAGTTATAGCACCTTGTAGTTTCCTTGTGCCCTAAATGAGCGATTATCTTCTGGGACCTCCCACCCCTATGCCAGGTTTAATCATCACACTTATCAGCATCATGGTCACACACTCACTGTCTAAATGTCCTTATGGCTACTGTAAGAACATGGGGACTGTCTTAGTGGCCCTGTACCAGTGTGTCCTTGAAGATCTAGGCCAATGAGGCTTGGGCAGTGTGCCAATATTCCCTATAAAGAGTTCAATTAACGTAGGCCTGACCCTAAAACTGCCCTAGAAGGATACACTTCTTGAGAGGAACCTCTAAACACAACAATCATAATGAAGGTAATGGCTGGCCACATGGCTGAGGCTGGAACTATGCCCTCCGGACCCAGGCCTTCTCCCACACCCCACTTTCCATTATAAAAATATGCCCTAGGGTTGTGGGGCCTGTAATTAACTATTTGAGGCTTGGGCCCAGTCTGACTATGGTATTCTAGATGGAGAAGTTCTGCCATACGAAGAGCCGATCCTAGGCAAGACAAGTTGTACGTCATTAGATTCTGGCACCACTCAGTTGGATTGGGAAATTGCGGGTGACAAAAAAACACACTGTCTTATAGCCTCCCAGACCCACTGATAGACTAGGTCTCTGTTAGGACATAATCTAGCACTGCGGACTACAGGAACTGGCCCTGTGCATTGTAGGAGGTCCTCACATGTAGGAGATATCTTAAAGGAAAGAGCCAGGAAGCAGTTTGCCTTATGGAAATCTGGACCCAAGAGGTTGGGGCCTGGAAGGCTGGGTGTAGCTTGCATAGGCAGCTTTTCCTTCAGAGGTTTAAGCAGGGCCACCAACCTCAACTGGGCCATGCTGAGAGTTCAGGACCTCACTCTTTCCTTCAGCCAGCCCTCAGCTTGGCCCAAAGAAAGAACAGCAAGAAAAGGAAACTAGTTCAGAGAAAAACTGACACCCATGGCTTTAGACTGCAGACTATGATTCTGAAAGGCTAGGTATGGCTTGTATAGGTGGCTGCCGCATTAGCCACCCATGCCCAGCCACTGCCACCAAGATGTGTGGCCCCACACAGGCCCAGCCACCTGCTTCCTACAGGTGGCACCCACCAGTCCTTGCCTCCACCACTGCACACAGCCCCACGCAGGCCCAGCCAACGGCATTTTGCAGGTGGCACCTGCCCGGCCTTGCCTCCACCACTGTGCCCAGTCCTTACCTTCTTAACAAATTTAAAAGCAATGGAAGAACAAAACAGCAAGCAAAAGGGATCTGATAGCAAAAGTACAGATTAGTAAGTGAAAGGGGTCCAATACCACTCACCACTATGAAGTCTGATGTTCTCTTGGCTGGCTTGCAAAGATGTAAGGGGGGAGCATGAGGGTATCCTGAAGATGCTCCCAATTCCGCAATTTGAGGTTCTTGGCCTCTCTAACCCCAAAGAATGGGGAAAGGGGCCCCAGAGGCATGGTAAGTTTGCCGTCTGAATAAATATCATGGACCCAAAGAGTTTTGCAGAGAGTGATTTATTAGGCAGAGAGAGAGAGAGAGAAAGGAGAGACAGCTCTCACATTGCCATGTGAGGGGATCCAAAGAAATGATGTATAGGGAGAGAGCAGCAGGATTTTAACCCTTTAGTTATTCCCTCCCCATTCATGTTCTCATCCAATGAGAGGAGTTCTTTCAAACTTCCCCTGGAGTGATTAATCTTTGATTCTGAAACTGGATTGGCTGCTTGGTCCACAGCAAAGCCTTCTCCTCCCAGAGCTTTTGGCAGGCATTTTGGACAAAGAAGCCCACCTGGATTTTTTCACCTAGCCAGCACGTGAAAACCTAAACAAAAAACTTTACACTCCCAGATGGAGGGGTGGAGCCAGGAAACTCCTACCTTTGAGACTCCACCCCTCATGGATCCAGCAAGAGTCTCTTGCTAGCTATTCAAGAGGCTGAGGCAAGAGAATTGCTTGAACCCAGAAGGCGGAGGTTGCAGTGAGCCAAGATTGTGCCATTGTACTCCAGCCTGGGCAACAGTGCAATACTCCATCTCAAAAAACAAACAAACAGAAAACTAAATGTTGAGTGTCTCACTGAATAATGTAGATTCCAGTAGGGGTGTGGCAGGAACACGGCTATGTGTTCAAAACTATCAGTGAGTGATTCATTCCTTTTTTCCTGGGGAAAATGAAGAGACCATTGCAACCCTGGGGAAACTTGAATTGGCAGTCTACTCAGCTCTACTCTTGCTACTTATTCAGAATGAGCATCAGGAGGCCATCTTGCCTTTACTTGGAACAAGTGGAGTGGCCATTAAGTCTCTCAGTTACCCTTGCCAGTCTTGGTACAAGCCACTCTGCATGGAGATTCTGCATGGATCTGCATTTTCAAAACCATTCACTCCCTAACTCTTAAGACATTACTAGAATTCTGTCCTTGTTTTGTCTGATGTTTCTAATGGCCTTCTGCGATAGGAAGAAGAAAAACAGTGTTAAGAGTGTAGCGCTAAAATCCACAATGTTCAGTCCAAACCCTGACTTCCTACCTTACCAGTTATGCGACCTGGGCTACTTGCTTGTTTTCTGATCTGAAAATGGAGAAAACCATAACTGTCCACATCATGGGGCTGTCTTGAGGATAAATCAATAGTTCTAAATCCAACACACTCCCTATTACAAATATTTTTTCACCTCCTCTTAAATATCTTGAATTGAAATGCATATATAATGCTACCAATCAAGACACTTTAATATAAAGAAGAAATGAAAAGTAATTTATTAAAAAGTATGTATCAATAAGTAAATGCTTAGACATGATTATTCTAGAAGATTCATTAAATGGCTCCATCATGACACATATACATGGTATTACCACAATTAAGGCAGCAACTATAACCACAAGTCATGAAGTGGAGCCAGGGACATGAAGTAAAAGTTCTTGGTAGAAGGAGAAGATGGCGCTATAGGAACTCAGGATTGCAGCTCCCAGTGAAAGCGCAGAGGGTGAGTGGATGCCACATTTCCAGATGGATCTTTATTGCCCACAGACCAGGAGATTCCCAGGGGTAGGCGCCCCATGGGCCACCAGCACTACTGTGTTGGACGGCATGGCTGTTTCAGCCAGCGCCACAGCGCATCGGCACTCCATACAAAATACACTGGTCTTGTTGCCCTGTTAAATTGGCAATTTGAGATTTGGGAAGGCAGACTAGCACATTCATCTGATTAAACGGGACTTAAACAGTAAGCCAGGCAAGGAGATTCCCAGGCAGCGACATTGTTTCAGCTGGCACAGTGGGTCACCATATGGGAAATCACACAGATCCCGGCACCCTCTCAGTAGGTGACTGGAATACCCCTTTTGCTTGCTGAGAGAGGCAACCATTCAACTTTAAAAAAAGGGGGGCTCTACGGCAGGGAGCCAGGTGATCAGGCCCGACAGGTCCCACCCCCACAAAAACAAACAAAACAGCAATTGGAAATGCTCAGGGTTGAGAGTTTCATGGCAAGCACAGCTGAACCCAGGATGATGCAGCTCGGTGGAAGAGGGGCATACACCATTACTGAGGCACTCCACCCCTACAGAGGTAGTCTGCCATTGCTGATGAAGCCTGCCATTGCCGAGGCAGCCCGCCATAAAAGAGAGAGTCTGCCATGACAGAGGCGGGCCACCATCACCACGGCAGTTATAAGCACACCCAGATAAACAGGACTACACGGAATTACACACAGTAGCAGGGCGGAGCCCATGACAGCAGGGCAGAGCCCAGAGCAACTCAGCATAGCCTCTGCAGGCGGGCAGTGACTAGACTGCTTCCTTGCTGGGCAGGACAGTGCAACAGATACTCATAAATAAAGCCCTAACTCCCCAAGACAGGGCGCCTGAGGGAAAAAAAGAAACTTTATGAGTTCTGCTACAGCAGACTTGAACATACCTGCCTAGCAGCACTGAATGAACAACAGAGCTCACAGCTCAGCACTTGAGCTCCTATAAAGTACAGACTGTCTCCTCAAGAAGCTCCCAGACCCCCATATATCCAAAGAGTAACCTCACAAAGGACTGATCAGACTGACATTTGGCAGGCATCATTCTGGGACAAAGTTAGCAGAAGAAGAAACTGGTAGCAGCCCTCACTGTTCTGCAGCTGCTACAGGTGTTCCCCAGGCGAGCAGGGCTCAGAGTGGACCTCAGCAGTCCTACAGCAGAGAGGTCAGACTGTTAGAAGAAAAACTAAGAAACAAAAATACTTCATCATCCACAATCTGGACATCCACTCAGAGACCCAATCGAAAAGTCAGCAACTACTCAGATTACAGGTGGATAAATCCACAAAGATGAGAAGAAGCCAGTGCAAAAAGGAGGAAAACACCCAAAACGAGAAGACCTCACATCCTACAAGGGACCACAACCTCTCACCAGCAAGGGAACAAAGCTGGACGAAGAATGAGTGTGATGAAATGACAAAATCAGACTTCAGAAGGTGGGTAATGAGAAACTTCCATGAGCTAAAAGAACATGTTTTAACTCAACAGAAAGAAACTAAGAATCTTGAAAAAAGATTTAAGGAAAGAATAACAAGAATGGACAACTTAGAGAGGAATATGAGTGAACTGATGGAGCTGAAAAACACAAAACAAGAACTTCGTGAAGCATGCACAAGTCTCAACAGCCGAATTGATCAAACAGAAGAAAGAATATCAGAGGTCGAAGATAAACTCAATGAAATAAAACGAGAAGCCAAGATTAGAGAAAAAAGCACAAAATGGAAGGAACGAAGTCTCCAAGAAATGTGGGAATATGTAAAGAGACCTAATCTACATTTGATAGGTGTACCTGAATGTGACAAAGAGAATGAATCCAACCTGGAAAATACTCTTCAGGATATTATCCAGGAAAATTTCCCCAACCTAGCAAGGCAGGCCAATATTTAAGTCCAGGAAATACAGAGAACACCACAAAGATATTCCACAAGAAGAGCAACCCCAGGCACATAATCGTCAGATTCACCAGGGTTGAAATGAAGGAGAAAATGCTAAGGGCAGCCAGAAAGAAAGGTCGGGTCACCCACAAAGGGAAGCCCATCAGACTCACAGCAGATCTCTCGGCAGAAACTCTACAAGCCAGAAGAGAGTGGGGGCCAATATTCAACATCCTTGAAGAAAAGAACTTTCAACCCAGAATTTCATATCCAGCCAAACTGAGCTTCAGAAGTGAAGGAAAAATAAAATCCTTTGCGAACAAGCAAGTACTCAGAGATTTTGTCACCACTAGGCCTGCTTTACAAGAGCTCCTAAAGGAGTCACTACACAGAAAGGAACAACCAGTACCAGTCATTCCAAAACATATCAAATGCTAAAGAGCATCAACAAAATGAAGAATCTGCATCAACTAATGGGCAAAACAGCCAGCTAGCATCAAAATGGCAGTATCAAACTCACACATAACAATATTAACCCTAAATGTAAATAAGCTAAATGGGCCAATCAAAAGATACAGACTGGCAAATTGGATAAAAAGCCAAAACCCATCGATGTGCTGTATCCAGGAAACCCATCTCACATGCAAAAATACATAAAGGCTCCAAATTAAGGATGAAAGAAGAAGTACCAAGCAAATGGAGAGCAAAAAAAAGCAGAAATTGCAATTCTCATCTCTGATAAAATAGACTTTAAAGCAAAAAAGACATACATGAGGCCAACAAACATATGAAAAAATGCTCATCATCACTGCTCATTAAAGAAATGAAAATCAAAACTACCTTGAGATACCATCTCACACCAGTTAGAATAGCAATCATTAAAAAAGCTGGAGACAGAAGATGCTGGACAGGATGTGGTGAAATAGGAACACTTTTACACTACTGGTGGGAGTGTAGATTAGTTCAAACATTGTGGAATACAGTGTGGCCATTCCTCAAGGATCCAGAAATAGAAATTCCATTTGACCCAGCAACCCCATTACTGGGTATATATCCAAAGAACTATAAATCATTCTACTATAAGGACACATGCACACGAATGTTCATTGCAGCACTCTTTACAATAGCAAAGACCTGGAACCAACCCAAATGCCCATCAATGATAGACTGGACTGGGAAAATGTGGCACATATACACCATGGAATATTATGCAGCAATCAAAAATGATGAGTTCGTGTTCTTTGTAGGGACATGGATGAATCTGGAGAACATCATTCTCAGCAAACTGACACAAGAACAGAAAATGAAATACCACATGTTCTCACTCATAGGTGGGTGTTTAACAATGAGAACACATGGACACAGGGAGGGGAGCACTACACACTGGGGTCTATTGGGGGGAATAGAGGATGGAAAGCGGGGGGGGAGCTGGGGAGGGATAGCATGGGGAGAAATGCCAGATGTGGGTGAAGGGGAGGAAGGCAGCAAATCACACTGCCACGTGTGTACCTATGCAACTATCTTGCATGTTCTGCACATGTACCCCAAAACCTAAAATGCAATTAAAAAAAAGTTGTTGGTAGTGAAAAGTTCTTGATAAGGTTCCAAACAAAATGGAATACAATCTTCCTTCAATTTATGTGACAGACGTGCTCTTGAAAATGTCACTATCTTCAAATCATTCAAAAATTATTTTCTGTTTATATGCAAAGCAAAAGTAGGCTCTAAGCTTGAAAAATTATAAAAACGAGATTTTGCCTATAGGAATAGCCACAGAACATTACAGACATGTATGTGAGCCAGTTCTTCATTATGTGGGACTGTCCTTCACCTTAAAGGAAGTCTAGCATCCCACTGAATAGCAATGGTACTCTCAAATCCCTGTGACACCAGAAATATTTCTGCAAATTTTTACAATGCCTGCAGAGGGCGATAACATCCCCACTAAGGACCACCGGATTAAATGACAGGAAACAAAAACAGGGTTCACCACATGGTCAATGCTCCACTTATAAAAGGTTTGGTTGGTTGGTTGGTTGGTTGGTTGGTTGGTTGGTTGGTTGGTTAGTTGGTTGGTTGTTTTTTGAGAGTTTTTATTTTTAAAGTATTTTTTTTTTCTAATTTTTATTTTAGGTTCATGAGGTATATATGCAGGTTCATTACATGGGTAAATTTCATTTCATGGAGGTTTGGTGTACAGATTATTTTATCACCCAGCTACTGAGCACAGTTCCTGGTAGGTATATTTTTCCATCACTCTCTTCCCACCCTGAACTCTCAAGTGGGCCCAGTGTCTACTGTTCCCTTCTTTGTGTCCTAATGTACTCAATATTTAGCTTCCACTTGAAAGTGAAGATGTGGTATTTAGTTTTCTGTCTCTGCATTAATTCACTTTGGATAATGGCCTCAAGTTCCAACCATGTTGCTGAAAAGGGGTTGATTTCATTTTTTATGGCTACAGAGTACACAATGGGGTATATGTACCAAAGTTTCTTTATTCAGCCCACTACTGATGGGCATCTAGGTTGATTCCTTGTCTTTGCTATTGTGAATAGTGCTATGATGAACATATACATGACAGTGTCTTTACAGTAAAACAATTTAATTCTTTTTGTTATACAGCCAGTAATGGGATTGCTGGGTCAAATGATACTTCCATTTGAAATTATTTGAGTAATCTCAAAACTGCTTTCCACAGTGGCTGAACTAATTTACATTCCCACCAATAGTATATAAACAGTCCATTTTCTCCACAACTGTGAATCCCCAGCATCTGTTATTTTTTAGATGTTTAATAATAGCCATTCTGACTGGCCTGAGATTATATCTCATTGTGGTTTCAATTTGCATTTCTCTGATGATTAGCAGTGTAGAGAATTTTTTATATGCTTGTTGGCCACATGTATGTCTTCTTTTAAAAAGTGCCTGTTCATGTACTTTGCTCATTTTAAAATGAGGTTGCTATGTGCTTGTTAATCCAAGATCATTATAGATTTTGGATTTTAGACCTTTGTTGGCAGCATAGTTTGCAAATATTTTTCCCATTTTGTAGGTTCCCTGTTTATTGATAGTTTTTTTGCTGTGCATTTATTTAGTTTAAGTAAGCCCCACTTGCCAATTTTTGTTTTTGTTGCATTTGCTTTTGAAGTCTTAGTTACAAAATCCTTGCCAAGGCTGATATTCAAGATGGCATTTTCTAGGTTTTCTCCTGGAATTTTTAAAGTTTTAGATTTTCCATTTAAGTCTTTCATCTATGTTGAGATGATTTTTGTGTACAGTGAAGGGAATAAGTCCAGATTTAATCTTCTGCATATGGCTTGTCAGTTATTCTAGCACCATTTATTGCAAAGGAGTCTTTTCCTCATTGGTTGTTATTGTTAGCTTTGTTGAGGATCAGATGGTTATAGGCGTGTGGCTTTATTTCTGGTTTCTGTATTCTGTTCCATTAGTCTATGTGTCTGTTTTTGTATCAGTACTATGCTGTTTTGGCCACCATCACCTTGTAGTATAGGTTGAAGTCAAGTAATGTGATGCTTCTGGTTTTGTTCTTTTTCTTAGGATTTTTTCAGCTATTTGGGCTTTTTTTTCTATTCTATATAAATTTTAGAATAGTTTTTTTCTAATTATGTGAATAATGTCATTGGTAGTTTGATAGAAATAGCATTGAATCTGTAAGTTGCTTTGGAAAGTGTGGCCATTTTAATGATAATGATTTTTCCAATCCATTACCATGAAATATTATTTTCATTTGTTTGTGTCAGTTCTGCTTTCTTTTAGCAGCATGTTGTAGCTCTGTTTGTAGACATCTTTCACCTCCCTGGTTAGCTGTGTTCCTAGGTATTTTGTTCTTTTTACAGATACTGTAAATGGAATTTTGTTCTTGATTTGACTCTCATTGATGGTCCTGATGTATAGAAATGTTACTGATTTTTCAACATTGATTCTGTATCCAAAATCTTTGTTGAAGCTGTTTTCCAATATAAGAACCTTTGGAAGTTAGACCATGGGGTTGTCTAGGTACAGAATTATATTGTCTGTGAAGAGAAATAGTCTGACTTCCTCTCTTGCTATTTGGATCTTTTATTTCTTTCTCTTGCTGATTGCTCTTTTTAGCACTTCCAGTACTATATTGAATAGCAATGGCAAGAGTGGGAATCCTTGTCTTGTTCCAGTTGTCAAAAGAAATGAATGCTTCCAGCTTTTCCCTATTCAGTATGATGTTGGTTGTGGGTTTGTAATAGATGGCTCATATCATTTTGAGGTATAGTCCTTCAATGCCTAGTTTTTTCAGGGGTTTTAGCATGAAGAGATGTTAAATTTCACTGAAAGCCTTTGCTTTCTATTGAGATGATTGGGTTTTTTTTTTTTTTTAGTTCTGTTTATGTGATGAATCACATTTATTGATTTGCATATGTTAAACCAACCTCATATCCCAGAAATAAAGCATACTTGATCATGGTAGATTAACTTTTTGATATACTGCTAGGTTTGATTTGCTAGTATTTTGTTGATGATTTTTGCATCTATGTTCATCAGGGTTATTTGCTTTCATTTTCTTTTTTTTTTTGTTGTGTCACTGGAAGGTTTTGGTATCAGAATGATGCTGGCATCATAGAATGAGTTATGCAGTAGTCCTTTCTCTTCAATTTTTTTGCAATAGTTTCAGTAGGATTGGTACCAGCTCTACTTTATATGTCTAATAGAATTTAACTGTGAATCTGTCTGGTTGGTGGGCTTTTTCTTTTTATAAACTTATTATTACTGAGTCAATTTTGGAACTCATTAATGGTCTGTTTAGGGTTTTTATTTCTTTCTGGTTCAATCTTAGGAGACTGTATGTTTCCAGGAATTTATTCATAATCTCCTAAATTTTCTAGTTTGTATGCATAGAGGTGTTTGTAATAGATGGAGTTTTTTTGTTATTTCTGTGGGGTTGGCGGTAATGTTCCCTTTGTCATTTCTAATTGTGCTTATTCTGATCATTTTTCTCCTTTATTAGTCTAGCCTGCAGTCTATCAATTTTAGTCTTTCAAAGAGCCAAATTTTGGTTTTGCTAATTATTTCGTATGGTTTTTCTCAGCTCCATTTCATTCAGTTCAGCTCTGATTTTGGTTATTTCTTGTCTTCTGCTAGCTATGAGATTTGTTTGCTCTTGTTTTTCTAGTTCCTCTAAGTGTGATGTTAGGTTGTTAATTTCAGCTCTTTCCAACTTTTTGATGTGGATGTTTAGCACTATAAATTTTCCTCTCAACACTGCTTTAGCCATGACTCAGATTCTATTATGTTGTCTCTTTGTTTTCATTAGTTTCAAAGAATTTCTTAATTTCAGCCTGTATTAGTCCATTTTCATGCTGCTGATAAAGACATATGCAAGACTGGGTAATTTACAAACTAAAAAGGTTTATTTGTACTTAGTTTCACGTGGCTGAATGGCGAAGTCTCACAATCATGGCAGAAGGCAAGGAGGACCAAGTTCCATCTTACATGGATGGCAGCAGGCAAAGAGAATGAGGAAGATGTAAAATCAGAAACCCTGATAAAATCATCAGATCTCATGAGACTTATTCACTACCATGAGAACAATATGGGGGAACTGCCCCCATAAGTCAATTATCTCCCACCAGGTCCTTCTTATAACACATAAGAATTGTGGGAGTACAAATTACGATGGGATTGAAGTGGGGACACAGAGCCACATCATATCACTATCTTAATCTCATTGTTTACCCAAAAGTCATTCAAGGGCAGATTATTTAACCTCCTTGTAAAAATATGGCTTTGAGAGATCTTCTTGGTATTGATTTCTGTTTTTATTGTGCTGCAGTCTAAGAGTGTGGTTGCTATGATTTTGGTTTTTGCATTTGTTGAGAATTGTTTTATAACTTACCATGTGGTCAGTTTTAGAGTATGTGTCATGTGCAGATGAGAAGAGTGTATATTCTCTTGTTCAGTGAGTCCAGTTCTGTAGATGTCTGTTAGGCCCATTTGGTTAAGTTTCAAGTTTATATCTTAAGTATCTTTGTTAGTTTTTTACATTAATAATCTCGCTAATACTTTCAGTGGGGTATTGAAGGCTCTCACTAATATTGTGTGTTCATCTAAGTCTCTTTGTAGTTCTCTAAGAACTTGTTTTATTAGCTTGGGTGCTCTAGTGCTGAGAGTATATATATATATTTAGGATAATTAAGGCTTCTTGTTGAATTGAATTTTTATCATTATGCAATGCCTTCCTTTGTTCTTTATTGCCTTTGTTGCTTTAAAGTTTGTTTCATCTGAAATAAAAATAGCAAGTCCTGCTCTTTTCTGTTTTTCATTTGCTTGATAAATCTTTCTCCATCCTTTTTTGAGCCTAAAGCTGACACTGCATGTGAGATGGATCTCCTGTAGACAGTATATGATTAGGTCTTTTTTCTTTGTCCAAGTTGTCATTCTGCACCTTTTAAGTGGAGCATTTATCCCATTTACATTCAAGGCTACTATTGATATGTGTGAATTTGATCCTATCCTCATGCTGTTAGCTGGTGGTTATGTAGACTTGATTGTGTAGTTTCTTTATACTGTCAATGTCTACATACCTAAGTGCATTTTTGTGGTGGCTGGTAACCGTCTCTCATTTCCTTGTTTAGCACTCCCTTTAGGACCTGATGTAAGGCAGGTCAGGCCTGATGGTAACAAATTCCCCTAGTATTTGCTTGTCTGAAAGAATTGTATTTCTCCTTTGATTATGACATTCAGTTCGTTGAATATAAAATTCTTGTTTTAAATTTCTTTTAAGTATACTAATTGTAGACCTCCAATCTCTTCTGGCTTGTAGTATTTCTGCTGAAAGCTCCAATGTTAGCCTGATGAGATTCCCTTGTAGGTGATTTTCCCCTTCTGTTTAGCTGCCTTTAATATTTTTTCTTTATTGTGGACCTTGGATAATCTAATAACTATGTTTCTCAGGCTTTGTTGGATTGTATAATATGAGACTATATCTTCAAATATGTCTTCCAAGTTACTTGCTCTCTCTTACTCTTTCAGGGATGCCAGTAAGTCATAGGTTTAGAATCTACATAAAAATATCAAACTCTTCAAGAGTTTTCATGTCATCCTTATGCAGGGGCCACTCTAATCCTCTCTGTATCATTTCAATTTCATTATATGTATTGCCAAAGCAAACACCACTTAAAACTGTTTTGGCACACTCTTTACACTTCCATAAAGTGTCTTCCACCATGCTCAACAACTTTCTTCTACAGTATATTCTCATACCTGATTGGATGCTGACAAAATAGAAATTGTTCTATGTGGAGCTTTGCCCTATGTTAGAGAAGAACATGAGGGTCAGTGTACACTTCAGACTACATGTCTTAAAGAGATGATAGTTCGCTCACTATTGGTAAATAGGAAAACAAGGAGCAAGCTCTCCTCAATTATTCATCAAATAATTGGAAGAGCAGTTAAAAAGGTATAAGGGCCAAAGAGAATGTTTACTGTGGCCCCCTGAAGTTTCACTGAAAAATTATCACACAAAAATTAGATTTATGGGAGAAAAGGCATACAAATTTTTTAACCTGTATACTTTGGAGCCTTCAGAATAAAGACCCAACACCTCCAGTGGGGTACAGAAACTTATATATTGCCTTGGGGTTACAGAAAGAATGGGGACATGAGCACTTCAGTAACTGCTAAAAGGAGCTATAAATCTAGAAACAAATCCTTGAAACCTACCAAAGTAGAATCTCCTTAAAGCATAAATTTCACAGGATCTACAAAACAGTAACACAAGGAAAAAAGAATAAAAAAAAAAAAAGATATTCAGGCAAAAACTAGCACAATGAATAGAATAGTACTTCACACCTCAATACTAACATTGAATGTAAATGGGTTAATGGTCCTCTTAAATGATACAGAATGGCAGAATGGATAAGAATCCACCAAGTATCTGCTGTCTTCAAAAGATTCACCTAACACATAAGGACTCACATAAACTTAAGTGGAAAAGATATTCCATGCAAACCGACACCAAAAGCAAGCAGAAGTAACTATTCTTATATCAGACAAAATAAACTTTAAAGCAACAAGAGCTTAAAAGGACAAAGACAAACTTTTACAATGACAAAAGGACTAGTCCAAAAGGAAAATATCAGTCCTAAATATATATGCACCTAACAAACACTGGAGCTCCCAAATTTATAAAACAATTACTACTAGACCTAAGAAATGAGATACACAGCAACACAATAATACTGGGGGACTTCAATACTCCACTAGCACTAGACAGGGCATGAAGACAGAATGTCAACAAAGAAGCAGTGGACATAAACTATACCCTAGAACAAATGGGCTTAACACGTATTTCCAGAACATTTTACCCAACAATTGCAGAATATACATTCTACTCATCATCACATGGAACATTCTCCAAGATAGACTATATGACAGGACACAAAACAAGTCTCAATAAATCAAAGAAAATTGAAATTATAAGTACTCTCTCAGACCACCGTGGAATAAAACTGGAAATCAACTCCAAAAGGGACCCTCATAATGAATGACAGTAGTAACACTGTAGCAGGAGCAGCCACAGGAAACGGATCTCTCGAACACGACTAAAGGAGCGAGGAGTTTATTCGGCTGGGAGACCAGGCAGTAATTTGATGAAAACCCAGCTCCTCTAACAAAGGAAGGTTCTGCCTTTATATAGGCTTATACTTTAGATGTTACACGGAAGAATCTTAGGTTCATAGTTTTAGGACTCACATGTGAAAAGGTTTTGGCTTACAGTTTCAGAAATCACATATGAAAAGGTTTCTGGTTTGATCTTGTTTTAAGTAAAAATAGTGCCTTCTGGAGAGTTTCCCCAAGGCCTAGCCTGTCACATGTAGAAAGGTAAAACCGGAGGCGCCTTTTCTTCTATTGAAATGCAGCATGATAGCCAAAGGGGAAGTTGATCTGAGAAGCCTGGGTCTCCCTCTTCAACATGACCTATCAAAAACTCTGGGATACAGCAAAAGCGTTGCTAAGAAGAAAGTTTATAGCATTGAATGCCTACTTCAAAAAGTTTGAAAGACCACAAACAGACAATCTAAGGTCACACATCAAGGAACTAGAGAAACAAGAACAAACCAACCCCAAACCCAACAGAAGAAAGAAATAACAAAGATCAGAGCAGAACTAAGTGAAATTGAAACAAAACAAAAACACAAAGATAAATAAAACAAAAAGCCGGTTCTTTAAAAAGATAAAATTGATAGATCATTAGCAAGATTAACCAAGAAAAGGAGAAATAATATCCAAATAAGCTCAATTAGGAATGAAACAAGAGATATTGCAACCAATATCACAGAAATACAAAAGTTTATACAAGGCTACTATAAACACCTTCACATGCACAAATTAGAGAACCTAGAAGAGATGAATAAATTTCTAAAAATATACAGATTAAACCAAGAAGAAATAGAAACTCTGAATAGACCAATAGTAAATAAGAAGACTGAAATGGTAATTTAAAAATTACCAAAAACAAAAAAAGTCCAGGAACAGATAGATGAATCTCTGAATTTTATCAGACATTCAAGGAAGAATTGGTACCAATCCTATTGACAATACTCCAAAAACAGATAAAGAGGAACTCTTCCCTAAATCATTTATGAAGCCCATATAACTTTTATACCAAAACCAGGAAAGGACATAACAAAAAAAAAAAACTACAGACCAAAATTCCTGATAAACAAATAGATGCAAAAATTCTCAACAAAACACTTGCTAACAGAATCCAACAGCATATCAGAAAAATAATCCAACATGAGCAATTGGGTTCATACCAGGGATGCAGGGATTGTCTAATATATGCAAGTAAACAAATGTGATACACCACACAAATAGAATTAGAAAGAAAAATCACATAATCATCTCAGTAGATGCAAAAAAGGCATTTGACAAAATTTAGCATCTCTTTATAATCAAAACCCTTAGCAAAATTGGCATAGAAGGGACATACCTTAAGGTAATAAAAGCCATCTATGACTAACCCATAACTAACATTATACTGAATGGGGGAAAGCTGAAAGTATTCCCCCTATGAATTGGGACAAAACAAGGATGCCCACTTTCACCATTTATATTCAACATAGTACTGGAAGTCCTAGTCAGAGCAATTAGACAAGAAAAAATAAATAAATAAAGGGCATGGAAATCAGTAAGAAATTAAACTGTCATTGTTCACTGATGATATAATCACATACCTAGGAAACATATAATCATCACTAATGATCAGGGAAATGCAAATAAAAACCACCAAAAAAACCCTAAAGCCTCACCCAAAAGCTCCTAGATCTGAAAAATAAAAATTTAGTAAAGTTTCAGAATATAAAATCTATGTATACGAACCAGTAGCACTGCTATACATCAACAGCAACCAAGCTGAGAATCAAATCAAGAACTCAATCCCTTATACAACAGCTGGGAAAAAAAAACTTGGAAATGAATCTAGCTAAAGAGGTGCAAGGCCTCCTGAAGGAAAACTGCAAAACACTGCTAAAAGAAATTATAGATGATACAAAGAAATGGAAACACATCCCATGACCATGGATGGGTAGAATCAATATTGTGAAAATGACCATACTGCCAAAAACAATGTACAAATTCAATGAAATTCCAATCAAAATACCATCATCATTCTCCACAGAACTAGAAAAAACAATCCTAAAATTCATAAAGAACCAAAAAAGAGCATGCATAGCCAAAGCAAGACTAAGCAAAAAGAAAACAAATCCAAAGGCATCACATCACCCATCTTCCAATTACACTGTAAGGCTGTTGTCACCAAAACAGCATGGTACTGGTATTAAAATAGGCATGTAGACCAATGGAACAGAATAAAGAACCCAGAAATAAAGCCATTTACTTAAGTCAGCTGATCTTTGACAAAGCAAACAAAAACAAAAAGTGGGAAAGGACACCTTATTCAACAAATGGTGCTGAGAAAAACAGCAAGTCCAATGTAGAAGATTGCAACTTGACCCTCATCTCTCACCTTATACAAAAATTAACTTGAGATGCATCAAAAACTTATCTAAGAGCTGAAACCATAAAAATCCTAGAAGATAACTTCAAAAAAAAAAACCCTTCTAAGCATTGGCTTAGGCAAAGACTTTATGCCAACAACCCAAAAGCAAATGCAACCAAAACACAAAGATAAACAGATGGAACTTAATTAAACTAAAAAGCTTCTACACAGCAAAAGAAATAATCAGCAGATAAAACAGATAACCCACAGAGTAGGAGAAAATATCCCCAAACTATGCATCCAACAAAGGACTGATATTCAGAATCTACAAGGAACTCAAACAAATCAATAGGCAAAAAACAAACCATCCCACCAAAAAGTGGGCTAAGGACGTAAATAGACAATTCTCAAAAGAACATACACACCATGGAATACTACACAGCCATAAAAAAACGATGAGTTCATGTCCTTCAAAGGGACATAAATGAATCTGGAAACCATGATTCTCAGCAAACTGACAGAAGAACAGAAAACCAAACACCGCATGTTATCACTCATAGGTGGGTGTTGAACAATTAGAACACTTGGGCAAAGGGAGAAGAGTATCACATACTGCAGTCAGTTGGGGGGCATTAGAAGCCAGCTGGGGTGGGGAGGTTGGGGAGGGATTACGAGGGGAGAAATATCAGATATAGGTGATGGGGGAATGAAGGCAGCAAACCACCTTGCCATGTATGTACCTATGCAACAATCCTGCATGATCTGCACATGTACCCCAGAACCTAAGTACAATTTAAAAAAACGATATACAAATGGCCAAAAAACATGATAAAATGCTCAACATCACTAATGATCAGGGAAATTCAAATCAAATCCAAAATGCACCACCACCTTACTCCTGCAAGAATGGCCACAATCAAAAAATAAAAAAATAATGGATGTTGGTGTGGATGTGGTGAATAGGGAACACTGCTAGAGGGAATGTAAACTAGTACAATGACTATGGAAAACAGAATGGAAATTCCTTAAAGAACTAGAAGTAGATCTACCATTTGATCCAGCAATCCCACTATTGGGTATCTGCCCAGAGGAAAAGTCACTATACAAAAAAAAGATGCTTTCACATGCATGTTTATAGCAGCATGAGTTGTGATTGCAAAAATATGGAACCAGCCCAAATGCTCATCAACGAAGTGGATTAACAAATGTGTTATATATATATACACATGGAATACTACTCAGCCATAAAAGTAAATAAAATAATGGCATTCCCAGCAACCTGGATGGAATTGGAGACCATTATTCTAAGTGAAGTAACTCAGGAATAGAAAACCAAATATCCTATGTTTTCACTCATAAGTAGGGGCTGAGCTGTGAGGACACAAATTCCAAGACACATGGACTTTGGGGACTTAGAGGAAAGAGTGAAACGGAAATGAAAGATAAAAGGCTATACATTAGGTACAGTGTATACTACTCAGGTGATGGGTGTAGCAAAATCTCAGAAATCACCACTAAAGAACTTATCCATATAACCAAACATCACCCATTCCCCTCAAAAATCAACTGAAATACAAAATAAAAATGAAGAAATGTAGAAACAGAAAAATGGAAAGAAAAATGAAAAAACAAAAAAACAGAAAGAATGGGGGCTTGGATCCTGACAATACAGGTTATGGCAAGGGGAAGAAGGGAAAGTCACTCAAGAGGAGATAAATAATTACTAGAATTCAATGGGCTTGAAGAACACACAGGGGTCTTGGACAATGCTTGGCCTACAGAGTAGACAATGGTTTATGACAAAAGTTCATCTAGGTTTGTTGACAGATTTTAGTCTTCCTTCCTGCGATATGAGTTCAATTTATGAAAAGTCAGGGAAGGGACCAGAAGTAATTGTTTATTTCTTTAGTGGATCCAGATTTTTTCTAGATAAGGGAACTTCAGAGGATCCTATACTTTGAGGGAAACACTGTGGGAGAGGAGATGGATGTAGTAAGAGAGAACTTGAGGTCCCTTTTTCAGTTCAGCATTTATAAAGTGTCATATTTTTGGGTATAATTTTTGATCCCAACAAAGGTATACAATTCAGAATTTTTATAGGCCAGAGAGACTCTCTGATGAGTCTGGTTTCCTGCTCTAAAAGTCCTAATGGGGACATGATCATAGAGAATTATTCTACGAGGAACTAAAAAAATGCATATATAATGTGCTAGATTTGAATTGGGGTTTTAAGAGCTACACAGTCCTCTGTCTTCTCATGTATGTTCAGCAAGTATCAAATAAAGCAATTAAATGAGTTAACCCAAGATAGAAGACTAGTGTGACTCATTTCTAAAGACTTTTGAGGCCTATTTTAAGCAGAAAAAATGGTGCTGGGGCAGAGAAGTGCTTGACAGTCTGCAGAGGCGGGGGAAAGCAGAAACCCATCAGGGTCCCATTGTTAAGGCCAAGCATTCAATGTTGCTTAAAATAAATGTGGCTTTGGTAATATTATTCTCCCTATCCATCTATTCTCACTTCCTAAATAACCTCATCCATTCCTCAAGCTTCAAAAATTACATCTAAACCTCTGGCCCTGGCCTGTACTCAACTTTAGACTTGTCTACCCAACTGCCTATACAACAATACAGCTTGGTATGGAAATCACAAAACATAACTACCTTGTGCCTAAAGATGTGATACCCTGTGAAGAATAATAAATATTTGTTGAATGAATGAACAAGCCAATGTTAGATAGTAATAACCAGAGAAAACAATGTGCCACCCAGGCAGTATTCAAGGAGTCTTTGTAAAAAGAGGAAGACCTCTGAGCCTGCAGAAACCAGGAGGAGCTAATATTGCTTAGGAAGACCTGATTCCAGGTTAGAACACCTTGGCCAGGGTCCAGGTACTTGTGGGCCTAACTAAAGCTAAAGTATCTAAAACTGCTTAAGTCTGAATATGTGGTGATACGTCTGACCTGTCCTTAGCTTCAGGATCCCAGTGAAGAATGCATCTAGGATGTATGATTATGAGTATGTAGGCATTTCCTGTGGTGCAGAGGTAACTCTGGGGTAAGTTACCTATTCATTCTTTTGTCAGATCAGAACCAGGACTGCTTTGTAAGAGGAGCCCTGATTTTTCTTTTTCAGGAGGTAGCTTTTCAATCAGGAATACATCCTCATTAGGTGCTTCACTTTTCATAAAAGAATGATAACCTATTCTCAAGTCAGCCAATAGTTGTTTCACATGGGTTGTTTTTTACAACAACACAAATATCTGTACTCTCGGTACTTGTCAAGAAATATAACTTCAGATTTTCTTCTGCCTGATACCATCATATGATCATTTGTGAAAATGACACACAGGGTTTCCTGAAGAATTTTCCATCCATCCTTTTTAGAAAAATGGTCATTCTTACAAGACTCTGCTGAACCAGATCACTGAAGAACCAAGCTATATAATTGTTTCATTTCATAGCAGCAATTACTCACCTGCCCTTGGGCATTATATCAGTATTTATTGAGGAATGTTATAAGGAAGAGCTCTAAGGTACTCCACATCTTATTAGATATGCAAATATTATTGATAAAGACTATGTTGTGACAAACCATGGAAGAAGTCTCTCTGAATTCAGCTTCAAAAACATTTCAGTCTCTCCTGATCTACTGTCTTGTTTTATCTCATGGACATGAATCATGTAACTTATCAAAGTTTACTTTTGGAGGGTCAGCTGGAATGTTTAGAAATGAATTTTTCAATCACTCTACATGAGTTTGGGGTATTAACTTTATTTAAGGGTTAATCTGCCCTTATCTTAATTTTGTTAATCTTTTATCTTTTCACTTATTTGTATAAACAGTAAATATAAAACTTACCTATGTGTGTGTATATATACATTCTTATTTAAAAATTATTTCGGGCCGGGTGCGGTGGCTCAAGCCTGTTATCCCAGCACTTTGGGAGGCCGAGACAGGTGGATCACGAGGTCAAGAGATCAAGACCATCCTGGTCAACATGGTGAAACCCCGTCTCTACTAAAAATTACAAAAAATTAGCCGGGCACGGTGGTGCGTGCCTGTAATCCCAGCTACTCAGGAGGCTGAGGCAGGAGAATTGCCTGAACCCAGGAGGCGGAGGTTGCGGTGAGCCGAAATTGCGCCATTGCACTCCAGCCTGGGTAACAAGAGCGAAACTCTGTCTCAAAAAAAAAAAAAATTATTTCACATCTAGTATAATTATTTATATTTCATTTATTCAAATCTATTTGTAAACAATTATTTGTTAACTTATCAAGGCCATATGTCAACTATAATAATTTATTTTGTTAGACATGAGACCTACATCCTTTCTTCCTGTCAGTTCACAGATAACAGCGTTTTCATTTAATAAATGACTATGGATTTCATAAGTCTTAGGCTATAGAGTGGCTTATTTTATTCACCAAATATTTGTTGAACACCAACTCTTGGCTAAGAAGTGTTCTGAGTATTAACATATACAAAATAAAGGTTACTACTCTTATGTAGCATATATTCTGTGGGAGGAGGTTAAGGGTAAATTAGTAATAAACAAGCAAATGCAAAAACAGGATAATTTCCAATCAGAGGACAAACTTTTAAAACAATACAGTGGGTTTGTGTGGTGATAACTGGAGAGCAGTTTCAGACTGTGTTTTCAAGGAAGTCCTCTTTGGAGGTGACAGCCAGTGAGGAGAGAATCACACAAATATCTTTAAGAGAAGAGAGCTCTAGACAGAGAGAAAAATAAGTAGGATGTCTCTAGCCTGAGGACTAGTTTGACATATTGGAAAAAGGAAAAAAAAAAACAATTAGCAAAAGAGAAAGTGGTGTAAGATAAGTCAGGATGTTGACAGAGGTCATATTAGATAGAGATGATGGGTGTGTAAAGAATTCAAACAGGAGAGAGGGAAGGAGCAAAAAAAAGAATTCAAAGTTATGTAGAGGAAGTCACTGTATGTCAACTACAAATTGCACAATGGAAAAATAACTTTCTAAAGAGGTAACATCTAAACTGAGACTATAGAGATGCTGAGCTGGTAGAAAACCCTTCAGATTACTGAACAGTCAAGCAAGAAAAAAACAGAGAAGTGGCCACTGGATTGACAAGCTGAGGTTGTTCATGATCCTGGCAATCAAACCAGATTCAATGGATTGTTGAGAAAAGAAGCCTGATAAGAATAAGTTGGAGAGAAATGAAATATATGCCACATTTAGGGATAATAAAACTCAAGATAAAAATATTTCAATTCTGTCCAATTTTTTCCACAAATTTTCACAAAACAAAATTTAGTGAAAATATCCTAAGGGTTTTCATGATCTTGACATAATGTTCCTAAAATTAATATGGAAATACAAAGAACTAGAAATTTCGACAAATACTTTGAAGAAAGAACTGGGAGATATGGTCTATCAGATATCAAAATTTATTGCAAAACTACAGTAAATAAGAGAATTACACAAGTAAAATATCAAACCCATGAAACAACATAGAGATCTAGGAAACAATATAAGATACACATGGCATTACAAGGCAGTGGAGAAATGGTGAGCGATTCATTCATAATGCTAAGGCAAATGGACAAAAGATATGGATAGGCCATTTGAAAGAAAGAAAAACCAAAACCAATAAACATATGAAAATCTGTTCTATATTCCTAGATATCAGAATGATGTGGTTTGGCTATGTCCCACCCAAATCTCATCTTACAGTTTCCATAATTGCCACATGTCATGAGACGGACCTGGAGGGAAGTGGTTGGGGGCATGGGTGATTTCCCTCATGCTGTTCTCCTGATAGTGAGTGAGCTTTCATGAGATCTGATGGTTTTATAAGCATCTGGCATTTCCCTGCTGGCAGTTCTCTCCTGCTACCTTGTGAAGAAGGAAGTATTTGCTTCCCATTCCACCATGATTATGTTTCCTGAGGCCTCTCCAGCCATATGAAACTGTGAATAAATTAAACCTCTTTTTCTTATAAATATCTAGTCTCAGGTATTTCTTCATAGCAGCATAAGAACCAACTAATACAGCAAATTGGTACCAGGAGTTGGGTGCTACTACAGGAATACCCAAAAATGTGGAAGCGACTTTGGAACTGGGTAACATGCAGAGGTTGGAACAGTTTGAAGAGGGCTCAGAAGGGCTCAGAGGAAAATGTGGGAAAGTTGAGACTTCCCAGAGAATTGTTAAATGTCTTTAACCAAAATGTTGATAGTGACTTGAACAATGAAGTCCAGGCTGAGGTAGTCTCAAATGGAAATGAGGAACTTGTTAGGAACTGGAGTAAAGGTCACACTTTCTATGTTTTAACAAGAAACTGGAGGCTTTTTACCCTTGCCCTAGAGATCTGTCAAACTTTAAACTTGAGACAGATGATTTTGGGTACGTAGCAGGAAAAAAAATTATAAGCAGCAAAACAGTCAAGAGAAGACAGAGCATATGTTTGAAAAATTTGGAGCCTGGACAATGCAGTCAAAAAGAAAAACCAATTTTCTGGGAAGAAATTCACGCTGGCTGCAGAAATGTGCCTAAGTAACACGGAGTCAAATGTTAATCACCAAGACAATGGGGAAAATGTCCCCAGGGCATGTCAGAGACCTTCATGGCAGCCCCTTCCATCACAGACCTGGAAGTCTAGGAGTGAAAAAATGCTTTCCTGGGCTGGGTCCAGGACCTCTCTCACCCCCACACTCTCTGTGAAGCCTCAGGACTTTAGTCCCAGCTGCTCCAACCTATGGCTAAAAGTGGCCAAGTTATAGCTCAGGCCACTGCTTCAGAGGCTAGCAGCCCCCAAGCTTGACAGCTTCCACATGGTGTTGATCCTATGGGTGCACAGAAGTCAAGAATTGAGGTTGGGAACCTCTACCTAGATTTCAGAGGTTGTATGGAAATGCCTGGATGTCTAGGCACAGGTGTGCTACAGGAGCAGAACCCTCACGGATAACTTCTGCTAGGATAATGTAAAAGGGAAATGTGGGGTCTGAGTCCCCATACAAAGTCCCCACTGGGCCACTGCCTCGTAGAGCTGTGAGAAGAGAGTCATTGTCCTCCAGGCCCCAGAATGGTAAATCCAATGACAGCTTGCCCTGTACTCCTAGAAAAGCCACAGGCACTTAACACCAGCCCATGAAAGCAGCTGGAAGGGGGGCTGTACCCTGAAAAGCCACAGGGGTGGAGCTGTCCAAGGCCATGGGAGCCCACCTCTTGCATCCGCATGACTTGGATGTCAGACATGCAAAGATCATTTTGGCACCTTCAGGTTTAGTGACTTCCCTACTGGATTTCGGACTTGCATGAGCCTATTGCCCTTTTGCTTCGGCCAATTTCTCCCATTTGAAATGGGTGTGTTTACCCAATGCCTCTATCCTCATTGAATCTCGGAAGTAACTGACTTGTTTTCTATTTTACAAGCTCATAGGCAGAAAGGACTTGCCTTGTCTCCGACTTTTGACTTGGACTTTGGGTTAATGCTCTTATGACCTAAGACTTTAGGAGACTGTTGAAAAGGCATGATTATGTTTTTAAATGTGAGGACATGAGATTTGGGGGTGAAATAATATGGCGTGGCCATGTCACCATCCATATCTCATCTTGAATTTCAATTCCCATAATCCTCACATGTCATGGGAGGGACCTAGTGGGAGGTGATTGGATAATGGGGGTGGGTTACCCATGTTGTTCTCATGATACTGAGTGAGTTCTCATGAGATCTAATGGTTTTAAAAGCATCTGGCATTTCTCCTGCTGGCACTTCTCTCTCTTACTGCCTTGTGAAGAAGGGAGTGTTTTCTTTCCCTTCCACCATGATTGTTAAGTTTCCTGAGGCCTCCCTAGCCACATGGAACTGTGAGTCAATTAAATCTTTTTTCTTTATACGTTACCCTGTATTAGGTATTTCCTAATAGCAGCATGAGAACAGACTAAGACATAGGGAAACGCAAATTCAAATCATGGTGAGACACCATTTTAAACTCATCAGTTTGGCAAAATTTAAGTTTGACAATTCAAGTGTTGGCATGAATGTAGAGAAATAGGAACTTCTCATTTATCATTGGTAGCAATGGAAATTTGTATAATACCCATCAATAGAGAATAAAATCAACAGGAGTTATTTAATAAAATATTAAACAAAATTGAAATGAATAAATTAATATATTAATATAAATAAATCTCAAGAACATAATGTTGACCAAAGAAGTAATTTGTAAAATGACACGTACAATATATTACTTATTTAACATTAAAAAATGCATAAAAATAATACAAACATATGTTTTTGCATTAGTATATATAAACATGCATAGACATGATAAACACCAAATCTAAGTTAATAGTTGATGGTTAATGGTTAACAGTTGATGATGGAAGATGAGGAAAGCTGAAGGACTGTCCCTCTGATTACACTTATTTTCTTATTTTTTTTAAATAATTTCAAATTCATATTAGATATAGCAGTGCATGTTTCTCACATGAGTATACTGCATGATGCTGAGGTTTGGGATAGGAATGATCCTGTCACCAAAATAGTGAGCAGAGTATCCAGAAGTTAGTTTTTGAACTATTGGCCCCCTCTCACACTCTCTCCTATAGTACTCCCCAGTGTCTATGGTTACCATCTCTATGCCTATGAGTACCCAGAATTATACCTCCCTTTATAAGGGACAACATACAGTATTTTGTTTTCTGTTCCTACATTGATTCACTTGGGATAATGGTTTCTAGCTGCATCCATGTTGCTGTAAAGGATATAACTTCATTCTTTTTATTGCTGTATAGTATTTCACAGTATATATGTACCACATTTTCTTTATCCAATCCAATCCACTATAAATGGGCACTTAGGGTGATTCCATGTCTTTGCTGTTTTGAATAATGTTCTGGTGAACTTTCAAGTGTGGGTATCTTTTTGGTAGAATGACTTATTTTCTTTTGGATATAAAATCCCAGCAATGAGATTGCTGGGTCAAATAGTAGCTGTGTTTTAAGTTCTTTGAGAAATCTCCAAACTGATTTCCACAGTGTCTAAATTAATTTGCATTCCCATCAACAGTGTGTAAGTGTTCCCATTTCTCCACAGTCTCACCAGCATTGTTGTTTTTGACTTTTTACTAATAGCCATTTTGACTGATATGAGATAATATCGTATTGTGGTTTTGATGTGCACTTCTCTAATTAGGTGATGTGGAGCATTTTTTCCTATGTTTCTTGGTTGTTTGTATGTCTTCCTTTGAGAAGTGTCTGTTCGTTTCTTTTGCCTACTTTTTAATGGAGTGTTCTATTCCAGTCTGTACGTCTGTTTTTGTATCCGTACCATGCTGTTTTGGTTACTCTCTTTACAGCGTGAAGTCAGGTAATGTGATGTCTCTGGCTTTGTTCTTTTTACTTAGAATTGCTTTGGCTATTTGGGCTGTTTATGGGTTCCATATGAATTTTATAATAGTTTTTCTAGTTCTGTGAAAAATTAGATTGATATTTTGATAGAAATAGCCTTGAATCTGTAAAGTGCTTTGAAAGTGTGGCCATTTTAATGATATTAGTTTTTCTCATCCATGAGCATAGAATGTTTTTCCATTTGTTTGTGTCATCTTTGACTTCTTTAAGCAGTGTTCCGCAGTTCTCTTTGTAGAGATCTTTCACCTCCTTGGTTAGATGTATTCCTAGATACTTGATTGTTGTGTGCATGGCTATTGTAAATGAGAATACGTTCTTGACTTGGTACTCATCTTGAATGCTTTGGGGATACAGAAAAGCTACTGGTTTTTGTATATTGATTTTGTATCCTGAAACTTTACTGAAGTTGTTTATCTATCTCAGAAGCCTTTTGGCAAAGTCTAGGGTTTTCTCAGTATATAATTATACTATCAGTGAAGAGAGACAAGTTGCCTTCTTTTCCTATTTCAATGCCTTTCATTTCTTCCTCTTTCCCAATTGCTCTGGGTAGGACTTGCTGACTATACCTATTTTCTCAGTAAAACTAGAGGGCATATAGGTGAAATCTGGGGAGAAAATCATCAGGATATTAATATTAAAAGGTGAGAAATGGTTTCTTTGTAAACTGGAAAAGTTAATTTATAGAGAAAATTCACGAAGTTATGTGTTAAATTGATCTAGGCCAATTTAGGTAAATACAAACAGGTTGAGTTTAGTAGGTTACATGGGCACTAATAGTTGAAAGTGGTTTAGAGGCAGCTATCTCCTACAACCTTATTACCAGGTTTCAGTAAAAGAAAGAATAAAACAAAAATCTTCTACATATGCAAACTATTATTAAATTAGCAAGTATTAGTAAGCAGTCCTCAAATAGACCGTATCACCTGTTCTGTAGGTTCAATAAAATCCCACCTGGGTTTCAAAAAAGGATTGAAGTTGTTCCAACCATGCATTACATGGGCTTTCTTTGGTATAAACGCAAAAAAGTCTAGAGGCAAATTTAAGTGGCCTCATTTTCATCATCAGTTAGCAAGGATCCTCCAGAGATATGACTAGGCAACAGGACTCTAGAGGAACAAGTGTCCAACTTCATCATCAGACTGAAGAGTGACACACTAGACTTGTGTCAGAACAGGGAATCTTTCTAAAATATTTTAACCAATACACAAATTTTAACTATTTCTAATCTCATTTAGTACATGCCCATTTCCATTATCTAATTAACAAGCCACTAATTTCTCCAATGAATGCCCATTTCTATCCTTCATTATGCTAGTATTTAAAACTCTGGTATTAATCCAAATTAAAAGTCACTGATGATTATAGTAGCCATCTTTGGAGTGTAGCCTCTTTGCTGAATGTCTATTTGAGACTTCAGATCATGCATCTCACTCATTTTTACTGATAGTTAATAAGTGTAGGATTCTAACTTGTGATCAGAGACTGTGCTTAAATCACTTATTAGCTATGAAATGGAAAAAACTTTCTTAACCCCCTTAAGCTTTAAATTCCTCATCTGCAACATGGCAATAATAGTCACCTAATATGGTTAATATAGAAATTAAAGACATCTAAAGGGCTTAAAACACAAAAATATTTGTTACTATGATTAAAGTGTTTTGGCTAGCATTTTTCATATGGCATCACTTTGAAAGGTACTGAACTAGTAACCCCATTTCATTATCTTTATATGCATTATATCACTTTCAGACTGCGTGCCACTGCAAGAGCATATATGTCTTTGTGTTTCATGCTCTAACACTTTTTTGAGTCCTACAAAGTGAAGGATTTCGTAAACTTCTTTTTAAGCAAGTGCTTGTTAAGCAGACAAAATCTTGCACTAGCAGATCTTGATCTCGATCGCTCTCTCTCTTCCTCCCTTAACTGTGCTACAAACACACTTTCACCATGCCTCTTGCTCTGCATCTAAACGATCCTTTTCTAAAATAGCCTTGTGTTTTTTCCTGACTAGCTTATTAAACTAATTCTCTCTGGTCTTTTGCTGCTTGACTATATAAAAAGGAATCTCACTCACTGCATCTTTTTCGCCATCCAATTACACTGTAATGCACTGCGGGCTGACTTCCTTCCCAACTAAGCTACTGAAATGGCCTCCCAAAGGTAACAGATGTCTCCCTATCAGTTTCAACAGAGTTTCCTCAGCACTCATCATCTTGATTCTCTTTGAAACCCTTGACCCTGCTGATCATTCATACTTCCTTGCCGTGTGCCTAAGTGCTCAGACAATAAGATTGGAGGAATGCAAGCCACAAAGATATTTCAGTAGCATCATTTAAACTGGGTTTTAATGTCTCTCAATTCAAGTCTCTGTGCTCTTAGAATGTGCAACATTTATCATGACTTCTTCAACCACATATAGAAGGGAATATATGTAACTTGCTGAGACCAAACATGTGGATTCTCTTAGCAGTTGCAGCTAATTATTTTGGAAAAATCAGCATTTCAAAATACATGCAGATTGACACGTTTAAGATTTTTTTAAATTGCCTGCTTGTGTGTTTTTCTAGTCTGTGGCTTATGATTATTTTTACCAATGGACTAGATCAGTTCATTCTGTATTTGCTGTATTTATTACCAAGAACTTGGAGAGGGGCAAAGAAGCAAGACAGGAAAGAGCCCTATGTTAAGAGCCTTTGGAGGAAGGCTGACCTGCTATTTCTCCACAAGAGAATGGGATTATTCAAGCTTCCCACACTAGCATTCAGTAAAGATGTCTCCGAGAAAATAATGAGAAATAAGGATGTAGGTCCTCTGTATCTGGGTTGCTATCAATCTCATCCTCGCTAAAACTGTCATCTTGAGGCCGTATGATTGCCTCCATTTATTTTTGCTCTCGTGCAGCTTTTGGTAGGTTCCACCTGTTTCTTCTTTCCTCATTATGTCTGAGGAATCCATTTTTGTTTAATCCTATAGTCTTTTGCTGACAATGAAAGTGAGGTGGATCCAGAGGGTAAACTCAAGGGATGGAATCCTACCTTAGATGACATTCCAATTAATGTTATCCTTGTGTTTCTGTGCATTATATCCCTGATTTCTAAGTTATGATTAATAATGCAGGAAAAACTCTGAGCTACACAGAGTGAACCTTCTATTAGCAAGAAAGGCATTTCTTAAAAATATCAAGAAATACAGATGAAGATATTAGGGTTTTTCAAAACTAATACAACCTATTCCCTCCAGATTACAGATTTAATATGTATGACAGTGCCTATTTGCCCCTCCTAGTGGTGGTTCCTTCTAGGAGAAGTTCAACTACTCATGACTAATCACACATTTTGATGGTGATGGAAATGTATCAAGAATCCCCTGTGCCTGCCTGGATTGGAGAGACAAATCAACAACCAATAATGTTAACAAAGAGAAACCTAGAAATAGTAAGAGGACATTAGTCCTACTACCAAAGAAAAGACTACACCATTCCAGAGACAGAAACTTTTAGATTCCTATGTAACCACTGTACATATGTTTAAGTTAGTAGGTGTAATGTGAAGGAAAAAAACAATGTAAACAGTGACCACTTGATAGGACCCTGCCTTTTCATGGCTTCTCTTCTGTTCAGTGTTAATTTGTCCAATCAGTACCAGTTACTTGTTCAGAATGTTTTTCCTATAGAGGGAACATAGTGAGGGACAACAGAGAGAACATAGGTTTTGAAAGCAGAAAGATCTTGAGTAGAAAACCTGCTTCAGTTTTATTAGTTTCATAGTTGAATAATGTACCCACCATCTGTAACTCTCAGTTTTCTCAACTGTGAAATGTAAATAAAAAAGGTACTTACGAGCTGGGTACAGTGGCTCACACCTCTAATCCCAACACTCTGGGAAGCCAACACAGGAGCATGACTTGAATCCAAGAGTTTGAGACAACTTTGGGCAACAGAGTGAGACTCCATCTCTACAAAAAATAAAAAACCTCTATTAAAAAATTAATTTAAAAAAATAGTGCGTACCTCACGAGGGTGCTGGGAAAATGTCATATAAATGCATACAAAGCAACTAATTGAGAGTTTGGTATTTAATAGAAACTCAAAAAATTGTATCTATTTCAATTAATAAATGGAATCATTTCTCTGTGATATTAACTAATTCATTTTGGTAAACATGATATGGTTTGCTCTATACCTCCACCCAAATCTCATCTTATTATAATCCGCATATTTCAGGAGAGGGACCCAGTGGGAGGTGTTTGGATCATGGTGGTGGTTAACCCCATGCTGTTCTCAAGACGGCGAGTGAGTTCTCACAAAATCTGATGGTTTAAAGTCTTGACATTGCCCTCGTTGCTCTCTCTCTCCTGCCACCACAAGAAGACATGCCTTGTTTCCCCTTTGCCTTCTGCCATGATTGTAAGTTGGCTGAGACTCCCAAGTCATTCTTCCTGTTAGGCCTGCCTATTAGTCAAATCTTTCCTCCTCATAAATTACCCAGTCTCAGTTATTTATAGCAGTGTGAAAACAGACTAAAACTTATTATTTGTATTTATAGATTTCAGATAGAGGAACATAACTGGAAGGATATACTGCCTTTTCTACCCTACCTTGTACATTTTAAATGCACCACTGAAATTCTACCAGAAAATACAGGGGAAAGCTTACCTCTTTAAGAATAATAGTTATAGAGAGGACTCAAGATGGTGCAGTGAGAACAACCCAGGATTGAAGCTCTCGGTGAATGCACGAAGAGGGTGAGTCAGGGCCGCATTTCCACACGGATCTTTGTTGCCCACAGAACAAGAAAATTCCCAGGTATAAAAGAGACACAAGATGCCAGGTAGAGGTTTTGGCTGGTGCAGCTGGCAGCCAGTGCGGCCGGTGGCTGGCGCTGTAGCGCAGTGGCGCTACACAGCGCTCCACACAAAGTGCACTGGTTCAGGTGCCCTGTTGAACCGGCAATCTGAGACATGAGAGGGCTGAACTTGAGACTGAATGGGACTTGGACAGTGAGCCAGCCCAGAAGATTCCAGGAAAACAGCGTTTGGGGTAGCGCGGTGGGAAAAACAAAATGGAGATTCCAAACGCTCCCGGTGGAGAGGTTCCCTTAGGGCACAGCTGAACCCAGTATGGTGCAGCTCCAGGGGGAAGAGTTGTCCACCATTGCCAAGGCAATCTTCCCCTAATGAGGTACACGCCCATTGCTGACACAGCCTGCCATTGTCGAGGCAACCGGCTACAACAGAGAGACTCCACCACAGGGCGTAGCCCATGGCAGCAGGGCGGAGACTGCAGCAGAAGGGCAGAGCCAGAAGCAACAGGGCAAACCTCACACCAGCAGGGCCCTCAGCAGGCAAATAGTGACTAGACTGCCTCCTAGCTGGGCAGGACAGCACAACGGACACTCACAAAGAAAGCTGCAACCCCTCCGAAACAGAGCATCTGAGAAAAAAAGGATTTTTTAATGAGTTCTGTTGCAGGAGAATTAAACGTAGCAGCCTAACAGCCCTGAATGAACCACAGAGCTCACAACTCAGCACTTGAGCTCCTATAAAGTACAGACTGTCTCCTCAAGCAGCTCCCTGACCCCTTTATATCCAGAAGACTGACATTTGGCAGGCATCATTCTGGGACAAAGATAGCAGAAAAAGAAACTGGTAGCATCCCTAACTGTGCCACAGCTGCTAGAGGTGCACCCCAGACAAGCAGGGCCTGAAGTGGACCTCAGCAGTCGTACAGTGGAGGGGCTAGACTGGTAGAAGGATAACCAAGTAACAGAAATACTTCATCATCAACAATCTGGGCATCCACTCAGAGACCCAATGGAAAAGTCAGCAACTACACAGAAGACAGGTGGATAAATCCATAATGATAGGAAGAAACCAGCACAAAAAGGAGAAAAACACCCGAAACCAGAACACCTCGCCTCCTACAAAGGACCAAAACTCCTCACCAGCAAGGGAACAAAGCAGGACAAAGAATGACTGTGACGAAATGATGGAATTAGACTTCAGAAGGTGGATAATGAGAAACTTTTGTGAGCTAAAAGAAGATGTTTTAAATCAATGCAAAATAACTAATAACCCTGAAAAAAAAATTTGAAAAAAGATTCAAGGAAATGATAACAAGAATGGATACCTTAGAGAGGAATATGAATGAATTAAAGGAGCTGAAAAACACAATACGAGAACTTCACGAAGCATGCACAAGTTTCAACAGCCAAACTGACCAAGCAGAAGAAAGAATATTAGAAGTCGAAGATCAACTCAATGAAATAAAATGAGAAACCAAGATCAGAGAAAAAAGCACAAAAAGGAATGAACAAAGTCTCCAAGAAATGTGGGACTATGTGAAGAGACCTAATCTACATTTTTTAGGTGTACCAGAATGTGACAAAGAGAATTAATCCAAGCTGGAAAATACTCTTCAGGACATTTTCCTGGAAAATTGCCCCCACCTAGCAAGACAGGCCAACACTCAATGCAGGAAATACAGAGAACACCACAAAGATATTCCACAAGAAGAGCAACCCCAAGGCACATAATCATCAGATTCACCAGGGTTGAAATAAAGAAGAAAATACTGAGGGCAGCCAGAGAGAAAGGTCGGGACACACACAAAGGGAAGCCCATCAAACTCACAGCAGATCTCTCGGCAGAAACTCTAAAAGCCAGAAGAGAGTGGGGGCCAATATTCAACATCCTTAAAGAAAAGAACTTTCAACCCAGAATTTCATATCCAGCAAAACTGAGCTTCAGAAGTGAAGGAAAAATAAAATCCTTTGCAAGCAAGCAAGTACTCAGAGATTTTGTCACCACCAGGCCTGCTTTACAAGAGCTCCTGAAAGAGCCACTAAACATAGAAAGGAACAACCAGTACCAGCCATTCCAAAATCACACTAAATGCTAAAGAGCATCAACATAATGAAGAATCTACATCAACTAATGGGCAAAACAGCCAGCTAGCCTCAAAATGGCAGTATCAAATTCACACATAACAATATTAACCCTAAATGTAAATGGACTAAATGCACCAATCAAAAGACACAGACTGACAAATTGGATAAAAATCCAAAACCCACCAGTGTGCTGTATCCAGGAAACCCATCACACATGCAAGGATACACAAAGGCTCAAAATAAAGGGATGGAGGAAGACTTACCAAGCAAATGGAGAGCAAAAAAAAGCAGGAGTTGCAATTCTCATCTCTGATAAAATAGACTTTAAAGCAACAAAGATCAAAAGAGACAAAAAAGGACATTACATAATGATAAAAGGATCGTATACAACTAGAAGAGCTAACGATCCTAACCATATACGGACCCAATACAGGAGCACCCAGATACATAAGGCAAGTTCTCAATGACCTACAAAGAGACTTAGACTCCCACACAGTAATACTGGGAGACTTTAACACTCCACTGTCAATATTAGACAGATCAACCACACAGAAAATCAACAAGGATATCCAGGGCTTGAACTCGGACCTGGAGCAAGCAAACCTGATAGACATTTACAGAACTCTCCACCCCAAATCCACAGAATATACATTCTTCTCAGCACCACATCACACGTACTCGAAAATTGACCACATAATTGGAAGTAAAGCACTCCTCAGCAAATGCAAAACAACTGAAATCATAACAAACAGCCTCTCAGACCATAGTGCAATCAAGTTAGAACTCAGAATTCAGAAACCGACCCAGAACCGCACAGCTTCATGGAAACTGAACAACTGGCTCTTGAATGTTGACTCGATAAACAATGAAATGAAGGCAGAAATAAAGAAGTTCTTCAAAACCAATGAGAATGAAGACACAACAAGCCAGAATCTCTGGGACACATTTAAAGCACTTTCTAGAAGAAAATATACAGCAATAAGTGCCCATATGGGGAGAATGGAGAGATCCAAAATTGACACCCTATCATCAAAATTAAAAGAGCTAGAGGAGCAAGATCAAAAAAACTCAAAATACAGCAGAAGGCAAAAAATAACTAAGATCAGAGCTGAACTGAAGGAGATAGAGACACGAAAAACCCTTCCAAATATCAATAAATCCAAGAGCTGGTTTTTTGAAAAGATCAACAAAATAGACCACTAGCCAGAATGATTAAAAAGAAAAGAGAGAACAATAGATGCAATAAAAAATGATAAAGGGGAAATCACCACAGATTCCACAGAAATTCAAACCATCATCAGAGAATATTACAAACAACTCTATACACATAAACTAGTAAACCTGGAAGAAATGGATAAATTCCTGGACTCCTGTGTCCTCCCAAGCCTAAACCAGGAGGAAGCTGAAATTATGAATAGACCAATAACAAGGGCAGAAGTTGAGGCAGCAATTAAGAGCCTACCACACAAAAAAAGCCCAGGTCCAGATGGGTTCACAGCCAAATTCGACCAGACACACAAAGAGGAGCTGGTACCATTCCTTCTGAAACTATTCCAAATAATCCAAAAAGAGGGTATCCTTCCCAAATCATTTTATGAGACCAATATCATCCTGATACCAAAACCCAGCAGAGACCCAACAAGCAAAGAAAACTTCAGGCCAATATCCATGATGAACATAGATGCAAAAATCTTCAATAAAATATTGGCAAGCCGATTGCAACAGCAAATCAAAAAACTTATCCATCATGATCAAGTAGGATTCATCCCAGAGATGCAAGACTGGTTCAACATACGCAACTTTATAAATGTAATTCACCACACACACAGAACCAAAAACAAAAACCACATGATTATCTCAATTGATGCAGAGAAGGCATTAGACAAAATTCAACAGCCCTTTATGCTAAAAACCCTCAATAAACTCGGTATCGATGGAACGTATCTCAAAGTAATAAAAGCTATTTATCACAAACCAACAGCCAATATCATACTGAATGGGCAAAAACTGGAAGCATTCCCTTTGAAATCCGGCACTAGACAAGGATGCCCTCTGTCACCACTCCTATTCAATATAGTACTGGAAGTTCTAGCCAGAGCAATCAGGCAAGAAAAAGAAATAAAGGGTATTCAAATAGGAAAGGTGGAAGCCAAATTGTCTCTATTTGCAGACGACATGATAGTATACCTAGAAGACCCCATCGCCTCAGCCAAAAAACTCCTGAAACTGATAAGCAACTTCAGCAAAGTCTCAGGATATAAAATCAATGTGCAAAAATCACAAGCATTCCTCTACACCAATAACAGACTTAAAGAAAGCCAAATCAAGAACGAACTGCCATTCACAATTGCTACAAAAAGAACAAAATACCTAGCAATACAACTCACAAGGAACGTAAGGGACCTCTTCAAGGAAAACTACAAACCACTGCTCAACAAAATAAGAGAGGACACAAACAGATGGAGAAACATTCCATGTTCACGGTTAGGAAGAATTAATATCGTGAAAATGGCTGTACTGCCCAAAGGAATTTACAGAATCAACGCTATCCCCATCAAGCTAACATTGACTTTCTTCACAGAACTGGATAAAACCACCATGAACTTCATATGGAACCAAAAGAGAGCCCGCATAGCCAAGTCAATTCTAAGCAAAAAGAACACAGCGGGGGGCATCACACTACTGGATTTCAAACTATACTACAAGGCTACAGTAATCAAAACAGCATGGTACTGGTACCAAAACAGAGATATAGACCAATGGAACAACACAGAGCATAAAGCATCAGAGGCAACACAACATATCTATAACCATACAATCTTTGATAAACCTTACAAAAACAAGCAATGGGGAAAGGATTCCCTGTTTAACAAATGGTGTTGGGAGAACTGGCTAGCCATGTGCAGAAAGCAGAAACTGGACCCCTTCCTGACACCTTACACTAAAATTAACTCCAGATGGATTAAAGACTTAAACATAAGACCTGGCACCATAAAAACCCTAGAAGGAAATCTAAGCAAAACCATCGAGGACATAGGAGTAGTCAAGGACTTCACGAACAAAACACCAAAAGCATTGGCAACAAAAGCCAAAATAGGCAAATGGGACCTAATGAAACTCCACAGCTTCTGCACGGCAAAAGAAACAGTCACTAGAGTGAATCGGCAACCAACAGAATGGGAAAAAATTTTTGCAGTTTACCCATCTGAAAAGGGCTGATATCCAGAATTTACAAAGAACTCAAACAGATTTACAGGAAAAAAACAAACAAGCCCATTCAAAATTGGGCAAAGGATATGAACAGACACTTTACAAAAGAAGACATATATGAGGCCAACAATCATATGAAAAAATGCTCATCATCACTGGTCATCAGAGAGATGCAAATCAAAACCACATTGAGATACCATCTCACGCCAGTTAGAATGGCGATCATTAAAAAATCTGGAGACAGCAGATGCTGGAGAGGATATGGAGAAAAAGGAACACTTTTGCACTGTTGGTGGGAGTGTAAATTAGTTCAACCATTGTGGAAGACAGTGTGGCGATTCCTCAAGGCCTTACAAATAGAAGTTCCATTTGACCCAGCAATCCCATTACTGGGTATATATCCAAAGGACTATAAATCGTTCTACTATAAGGACACATGCACACGAATGTTCATTGCAGCACTCTTTACAATAGCAAAGACCTGGAATCAACCAAAATGCCCATTGATGCCAGACTGGATTGGGAAAATGTGGCACATATACACCATGGAATATTATGCAGCAATCAGAAATGATGAGTTTGTGTCGTTTGTAGGGACATGGATGAATCTGGAGAACATCATTCTCAGCAAACTGACACAAGAACAGAAAATGAAATACTGCATATTCTCACTCATAGGCAGGTGATGAAAAATGAGAACACATGGACACAGGGAGGGGAGTACTAAACACTGGGGTCTATTGGGGGGAAAAGGGGAGGGCCAGTGGGAGGGGGAGGTGGGGAGGGATAGCCTGGGGAGAAATGCCAAATGTGGGAGAAGGGGAGAAAGGAAGCAAACCACTCTGCCATGTGTGTACCTATGCAACTGTCTTGCATGTTCTGCACATGTACCCCAAAACCTAAAATGCAATAAAAAATTAAAAAAAAAAAGAATACTAGTTATAGTTGACAACCACCTTGAAGAAGCACTTCTGGATTAATTAACAGTGACCCATAATTAAACACAATTGTAATTAGAAAACAGCTTGATGGTCCCAGAAAGCATTGTCTTGGGAATAATGAATATTTGTCATTCTTACTTGCTTTCTAAGTGGGAGTTATCAACACTAGTTTCCCAGATTTTTCATCAAAAGTGGAGAAAAGGGCATCAGGTACTGCCACCAAGAGAAACTTTTAAATATCTGTTATTTTAAAACAAATTAAATACTTCTATATTCATATCTATGATAGAGGATATCTTCTTGAACACAAATTAGTCTATCCTATATTTTTCTTAAGCAACATATTTCATTAAGAAGACTGTTAGGAGGCAATTGTTTTCAGAACTTGAAATTATTTGTTTCTTTCCTAGAGAAAGAAGAAATACTTCACAACAGGGTTAGAAATGTTAGTATAACATAAAGCTATATAGCAAACCAAGAGAGAATTATTTTTTCAGCTAATGTGAATGTATTTTAGCAATATTTATATATAAATATATATCTAATCTATTGCATTCTCATATCATTTTTCCTACATATGGTTATGTAAAAATAGATACATCTTTCACGAAGTTCATTTCTCATTTTCAGATACATTGTTATAAGTATGATTCTATACCAGTTGATGGTAATTTTCTTTAAATATTACAAAAATAATCGGTAGTTGAAGATAAGACCTAAAAATCTATTACCTTTGACCACCTCTGCATACCCCAAGAAAATAATGTTTAAGGAATTTTTTTGACTATAAAGCCACAACAAACCATGAGAAAGAAGACAACAGTAATACAATTTTAGAATTACTACAGCCAACATTTTCAATACCTAAGTGAATATTATTTTCAACATATAATTCTATATCCAACCAAACTATCAACCAGGTATGAGGATAGATGGAAACCATTTTCAAACATGTAAGATTTTAAATTTATTGACCACAAACTTTCAGTAATGTACTAGAGCATGTGCTATGCTAAAACAAGAGATCAAGAAAGAGACAATACAGGATCCATAAATCACAGAATCCAATACAAGAGAGAGGTCGAAGGAATCCTCAATATGATTGTGAACAGCGATCCCCAGATGACTGCTGTGAACAATGACAAGAAATTAAATAATACAGACTGAAGAGGGTTAGAAAGCTCTTGGAAAGAGAGACTATCTGAAGTGTTTAACTATATGAAGAGATTTACATATCCAGGGTAACATTTAGGGGTAATTTATTATTTTGTATTTAGAAACTAAGAAAACATTTTTTAAAAAATGAGACAATTCCAAAAAGTATCATAGAAGGATAGTGATGAAGTGTATAGGCTCTTGGTCGGGTGCTGTAGCTCATGCCTATAATGCCAGCACTTTGGGAGGCCAAGGCTGCCAGATCACTTGAGCCCAGAAGTTCAAGACTAGCCCAGGAAACATGGGGAAACCCCATCTTTACAAAAGAATACAAAAAATTAGCCAGCATGGTGGCATGTACCTACAGTCCCAGATACTCAGGAGGCTAAGGTTGGAGGATCACCTGACCCCAGGGAAGTTGAGGCTGCAATGAGCCAATGAGCCATGATCACACCACTGCACTCCAATCTGGGTGACAGAGTGAGACCCCATCTCAAAAATAAAAACAAAAAAGAATATAGGCTTTTGAACCAGACTCTTTAGGTTCAAATCCTGGCTCTGCCACATACACTTTTAAAGAGATAATATTAATAGTACTTATATCATCATATTGAGAAATCTATGGGTAATCTATGGACATCTCCAAGAACAATGTCCATCCACAACAAAAGAGCTCAATACACAGTAGTAATTACAGTGTGTTTCATGGCTCAGGAATATGCAGCATGTGTATAGTCAAAATAATATAAAACCAAATATTCAAAACTGAAACTACAATAACACTGATATAGAAGGATGGAAAGATGTTTATGGTGAGTGGAAAAGGTGTGTGTGGAAGTAGTTATTCTCAATACCCATTGTTTGATAATATCTAAAAGTGAAAACCTCCAAAATAGTAATAGAGGCATTATATTTAGAAGTGCAAATGAGACTACTAAAAGAATTCGCTTAAGGAAGTAAAAATGGCTCCCCTTTGAAAGAAAGTATGGATAGAAGAAAGGCAGAATTTTTTCTCATAAACTTTGTAAAAAATAATTGACTCCTTAAACTCTGTGCATACAAGTTTTAAAAATTAAAACGAGACTTAAATCAAAAAAGCCACATGTATGTAATTACAAATCAAAAGCAATTTACAAAGCAGAACATAGAAGAGAATGGAGACAGCTTCACTGCCTGCAGAGACTAATACATATTGAATAACCATACACTTTCAGGGATAGAAATTAAGCTCTTTTAATGGAGGTTTCTCGTGCATGTCATTTTAGAAAACATCTACCCTAACTGTCAGCCTTATTCTCTGCTTGGCAGGACTTCCCCTGGCTCTCTGTGTCATTGTAACAGGTGAATTACTAAGAAAGAAGTGTGTATGTAGACGCTTGTTTATAACGGCATTCAGGGTCCTGGAGCTAGGCTGACAGATGCTCCTCCAGAAGGTTAATGAGATAAAGGTTCCTCCAGCTGGCCCTTAAGCAGAGATTACTCCTAAGGGAAAGACAAGCAGATTATCCCAGAAACAGACACTGCTACATGTTCTTCATAAATTACCACCCTCATAAAGGTAAACCAAGAAGGTTATCCTCAATCAGTGGGTATCAATATTTAATTATTTTTCACTTTTCTGTTACTTTTTAATGGGATTTGAGGTTGTTCTGTGACTGTTATCAGAATTACCAATGCACAAAAGCCAGAATGTATTTGGAAATTAGAAGAGCTATTTTTGTTTTTTGGATTTTCCTCCAAGTTCAAGGAACCAAAGGTAAGTTATTTTAGTGTTTATTTTTAAATTGCTTATCTATAAAATCTACTGATGGAAGTGAATATTTAGCACCAAAAAGGTTACCAATTTACCTCAGGGGCTAGTCTATGGTAGGCCTTGAATAAATATTGCTTGGTTGATTGAATAATTATCAGAAGTGATTTTCACTTGATTTAATATTTATTATATGCTCTTAAGTGCAGTGACTATTAACACACTAGGAGAGATTAATGCATCCTATTTGCTATTCTAAAACATTCATTTGAAAATTCCTATTATTAATACAAACAACATTGTATTAATAAAACTCACACAAAACTAACTCCATTTATCCACCCAAACTCAACAAACAAAACCTAAAGATAAAATTAATGTTTTAAATAATTTATGGTCAGACCAAAAAAAGTATTTTTTAACCTTCTCATAATGAAATCATGAGTTGCTTTCCCTTAGAAAATAGCAAGTATGCTTCATCTTCAGGGTTCATGATGACAACCAACATTGAAATTTGGCTGTTTTTGTAAGTTGTACACATCAAAGGACTAGGCAGTGTATGTTGTTACGGCAAATCTACATCTGAATATGAAATTAAAATAAGCCACAAACAGGCTGTTTTAAGAAAAATAATGTGTGTTTTAAAAAAGAAAAAAAAAACAGCCTGTTGGAGAAAGCTTCAATTTTTTATATAAGCCTAACTATTATAACATACTCAATCTTTTTAACCTTTGAAGTCAATAATGGTAAGGCTTTTGTTAAGGATGACATAGCTTCAGACAATAAACATTTTAACTAAAGTATTGGTTTGGAACATCCATGAAAAAGTAAAATTAATAGTCATCGCATGTGTATGTCATAAAATAACTATGATTCCATCAGTTATTTTATATAGAATTTCTCAGCAGTTGCATTTGGAGGGAGAAAAGATTTCTCGAAAAGGTTTCTTCATGTTTTGTTATTTATAAACAATAGTGAAAGAAGCAAAAGTTTACTTTTTCATTGAATTATCAATTATATATAAATGTTTATATTTATAAAAATCATTGTAAATAGAAATAAAAAATGAGCTTCTGGTATATTCTAAACTGAATGTGATGAAGTAAACCAATTTGACTATTTCATAGACATAACCAAGCAATTTGGCTTTGTTAAATTTTTTGTTACATTAATTCTGTTAATTTAACTATTTTTTCTATTTTTATATATTACATATCAGCTATTATACACAACTCCAAATATAATTATATATATAATTATATATAATATTATATATGATTATACTATATATATATATATAAAAGAAGTGAAATGAAATCAGCTTATCAAAAAAACTGCCATTTGTTATATGCTTACTTCTAGGAAACAATGCCCAATAATTGCATAACAAAAAATTCTAACATGTTACTTGATTTTTTAAATATAGATTTAGGGAGTACAAGTACAGTTTTGTTACACTGATATATTGCATACTGGTGAGATCTGGGCTTTTGTGTAACCATCACCCGAATAATGTACATTGTACTCATTAGGTAATTTCTCATTCCTCACTCCCCTTCCACTCTCCCATCTTTTTGAGTGTCTAGTATCTGTTGTTCTACTCGCTCTGTTTTGTGTACACATGATTTAGCTCGCACTTGTAAGTGATACCATGCGGCATTTGCCTTTCTGCTTCTCAGTGATTTCACTTAAGAGAGTGGCCTCCAGTTCCATCCAGGTTGCTGCAAAATACATTATTTCATTCACTTTTTTGGCTGAGCAGCATTCCATGGATATATAACCATATTTTCTTTATTCATTCATTTGTTAATGGTCACTAGGGTTGATTCCATATCTTTGCTATTGAGAACAACGTTGCAATAAATATTCAAATACAGGAATCTTTCTGATATGATGATTTCTTTTCCTTTGGGTAGACACCTGCAGTGGGATTGCTGGATCAAACGGCACTTCTATTTTTACTTCTTAGGTAAATCAGCATATTATCTTCCATAGAGGTCATACTAATTTACATTTCTGCTAACAGTGCATAAGCATTTACTTTTCTCCACATCCGTGATTTTTTGACTTTGAATAATAGTTATTCTGACTGATGTGAGATGATATCTCAATGTAATTTTAATTTGCATTCCTCTGAGATTAGTGACATTGAGCATTTTTTTCATATGCTTGTTGGCCATTTGTATGTCTCCTTTTGCAAAATATCTGTTTATGTTCTTTGTTAATTTTCAAAAATAATTTTAACTTTTACTGTAGGTCCAGGGCATACACATGCAGGTTAGTTACATAGGTATATTGCATGATGCTGAGTTTTGGGGTACAAGTGACCCCATTATGCAGGTACTCAGCACAGTACAAAAGAGGAAGTCTTCCAACCCTTGTCTCTCTCTTGCCCTCTTCCCTCTAGTCGTCCCAAGTGTCTATGGTTGTCATCTGTATGTCCAGAGTACCCATGTTTAGCTCCCACTTATAAGTGAGAACATGCAGTATTGGGTTTTCTGTTTCTGTATTAATTTGCTTAGGATAATGGTCTCCAGCTTCATTTATGTTGTTACAAGGGACATGATTTCATTTTTGGTTTTTTTTTTTTATGGCTGCAAAGTGTTTAATGGTTTATATATACCACAATTTTTATTTAATCCACCACTCATCAGCACCTAGATTGATTCTATGTCTTTACCGTTGTGAATAGTACTGTGATGAACTTGCAAGTGCATGTGTCTTTTTGGTAGAATGATTTATTTTCTTTTAGATATAAGCCCAGTAATGGGATTGCTGGGTCAAATGGTGGTGGTTCTGTTTTAAGTTATTTTGAAAAGTCTTCTTTGACCACTTTTTGATGGGGTTAGTTTTTTCTGGTTGAGTGTTTGCATTCCTTATAGATTCTGGATATTAGCCCTATGTTAGGTGCATAATTTGCAAATATTTTCTCCAATTTTGTGTATCTCTTTACTCTGTTAAATATTTCTTTTGCTGTGCATAAGCATTTTACTTTAATTAAGTCCCATTTGTCTATTTTTGGTTTTGTTGCATTTGCTATATAAGTCTCAGTAATAAATCATTTCTGTAGGCTAATGTCCAGAAGAGTTTTTCCTAGGTTTCCATTTAGAATGTTTAGAGTTTTAAGCTCTCATGTTTAAGTCTTTTATCCATCTTGAGCTAATTTTTATATACAATGAGAGATATTAGTTCAGTTTAATTCTTCTGCATATGGCTATCCTATTTTCCCAGTACCATTTATTGAATAGTATATTCTTTCCCCAGTATATGTTTTTGTCAAGTGTGTCAAAGATCAACTGCTTGTAGGTAGGTATGTGACTTTGTTTCTGGGTTCTCGACTGTATTCCATTCTATATATATCTTTTTATATCAGTACCATGCTGTTTTAATTACTATAGCCTTGTAGTATCATTTGAATGTGATGTTTCTAGCTTCTTTCTTTTGTTGTTTTTTCTATTTGAGCTCTTTTTTGGTTCCATATGAATATTAGTATTGTTTCTTTTTAATTCTGTAAAAAATAGCATTGATATTTTGATGGGATTGCATTGAATTCAGAGATTGCTTCAAGAAGTATGGCCATTTCCTGGTGCATTGATTTTCTGTGCCCTAGCTTCTTCTGGCGAGTTCTCCACTATGGTCCAGCACTTTCCTCTTGAAATTCTATTTATAATTTTTCAACTGTAACTTTGAGTCTTTGACTCCTTTCTCTTCTTTTTTTTTTTTTTTTTTTTTTTTTCCTTTTTAATGGAGTCTCTCTCTGTCACCCATGCTGGAGTACAGTGGTGCCATCTCAGCTCACTGTAACCTCTGCCTCCTGGGTTCAAGTGATTCTCCTGCCTCAGCCTCTTGAATAGCTGGGACCACAGGTACCTGCCATCATGCCTGGCTAATTTCTGTATTTTTAGTAGAGGCAGGGTTTCACCATGTTGACCATGATGGTCTCAAAGTCTTGACCTCAAATGATCCACCCACCTCGGCCTCCCAAAGTGCTAAGATTACAGGAGTGAGCCACCACAAGTCTTCTTTCTAAGGAGAACTGGCATCCAATGTCTCCAGTCAGCCATATTGAAAAAAAAAAACCTAACTTGCTACTCATTTAGGGCTTTTTATTTCATAAGAATCTTAGATCTGTGAATATATGTTAATCTTCAGTTAGCGAGGTTTATATTAATTAAAGCTTTACCTCTGCCAACTGGTTTCTTATTCGTGGCCAACTAACCATCATGAGTATATTTACATAGAAAATAGTTTGGGTAGAGAAAAGAAAGGTTCAGTTCAACACAACTAGCTTCTAAGCATAACAACTGGGTGTTTAGCTAAATTCAGCAGTTTCATTTTAAAAGATGTGTAGTTTTGAAAAATTAAAGAGACAAAAATTACCAATAGTAGTTCCATCCAAACACAATCTATGCTAGCATTACTTTTTCTAGGAATGTGTATTTAATTTTTACACGATTACAGCTCTACCATACACAAATTTTATGTCAGCCTTTTGTAGTTGTATTACATCATATGAATGTTCCACATTGCCATCTAGTTTTGACAAGCTTCGTTTTATTGGCTGCATGTTTCTTTCAGTAAATGTGTCAAGATACGCTTTATCTAACTACTCAACAAAACTGATTATTACTAATTATTTTGTTATTGCAAATAACATTGCAATAAAGAGCTTTGTGCATAAGCCTCAGTATTTAAGACAGCATAAATTCACTAAAGTAAATTTATTGGGTCAAAGCAATGTAAACAGTTTTATGGTATTTGACTCACATTTACAAATTGTTTCTCAGAAGTTTTTCTACGCCCTTAGGTGACTTTTTACCAATTTAATTCTGCAGAATGCTTACCATATAGTCAATACTGTGCTACATACAGAATATAAAATGATTCAGACATGCCAATATTTCAAAAGGTTTCCTTTAAGCTTTGCAGATTATGAATGTAGTTTTTTTCCATGAATACCTAAATGTGAGATAGCTTTGATTTCAAAACATTCATTAAATAAAATTCTTTTAGCACAACAAAAGACAGTTCAAGGGCTCAAAGAACAATTACTTCATTAAGACACCAAGGCTCCTTTCTTTGAGGTTCATAACAGAAATACCAGTGCATCTGATATGCACATCACTGCTTTATGTTCTTACTTTTCCATTCCACATAAATAATTTCATTTAATTGCTTGTGACATTCAATGCGTAGGAGAAAGAGAAGAAAGAAAATTTATCCTTGGCAAGTCCTAAAATGGAAATAGTGTTTACCTTAGTATGTGTCTTTTCCACTACATTTGATTATACTAAATGAAACCTTTAACTAAGTTATTATTAGGTCACTAAGGTAGGATAATTATTTTAGTAGCTGTGAAATGTCAGGAAATTTGCATTTCAGACACTCCACTTCTTGCCAGTCCTTTACTATTGGGGTATGCTCTCATTTCATAAAATTACACAGAAGATACTTTGCTTCATTGTAGCTTCATTAACAGGGAACATAGCTTCATTTGCATACCTGAGACAGCTGCCCAATGGTAGGCACATTAACTGTGTAGCTCCTATATTTTGTTCATCTGTGCTAGTCTCAGGTCAGCATCATTCAAAGGTCCCAGGCAGACTTTCTTGTTCAATCAAATCTGAGAGGATGTCCTTAAAATGGAAGCTATGTAAACTGAAGACACTTCGTGTACAAATGAACAATCTGCGGCAGCACACCTGAAACCATTTATTAGATTATGTATTTGCTTTAATAATAAAAATTACTTGCTGCCTTGGGGCCCCTTTATGCTTGTGTCACTAATCATACTCAGGGACTATTGCATGTGTGAGCTAATTAAACAGGGCTGAAATGACCTACTAGTTTCTTAACCATTTCTGTTAATGATGAGAATACAACCACCTTGAACATCAGCTGTATTTGCATGCTAATTATGTCTGGAAATTCAGATCCTCTATACGTTTGGTGACACAATCATTTTCACATATTTTATGCTATTTGAAAATAATTCATCTGAAGCAAGAAAGTTTATTTTTCACAGTAGTCTCTAGGCTTATATTTTAACTCAGAATACACGTTGTAATGACCATAATAAAAATCCTGACCTCATCATTGTATTATAAAGTACCACACTCAGGGGTAACTGAGGTCTCCATCCACAACACCGCTTCTTGCTTAAGGGTAGAAAAGACCTCTGCAGTCGTGGGGAAGGAACTTGTTATACCAAGCCTTAGAAAAACACACAGCAATTTGCTGAAAGAAAGGAAAGTCTCTGACCAAAATGTGAATTGTAATCTTCCACAGTGGACAGTTTTCAGCAACCACTGGGCATAAGTTCACTGTCTAAGAAGATCTTTCCTTCCAAGGCTACGATGTCAGCCTCACAAAGCAGGGTCACCAAGGCAGATGAAACCTGTAATAAAGGAGGGTGCACTCTGCTCTGGGTTCAAGGCAATCTGCATGCCCAAGCTTATCTCACAATGAGTTCATGAGGTTGACTGACACAGCCCTGGTAATGAGAATTCATATATGGAAATGCGGCTGTCAAGTTCTGAACTAGCAGCAGAATGTGCTTCTGTAATTATTTACTGAGAATGTTCTCCCTCTATTGCTCCTCTCTTCCAGCCATAAGGAATGTAAAAAGAATATGAAAGAGCTACAGAACAGCGATGCTGCTTCAAAGCATATGGTTGTTTTAAGTCAATAAATATTTTCTCATTTACATTCAGTCATTCTTGAGAAAACAATGTCTTTCTGTATTGCCTTTGTAAAGTCATCTTAATTCATTCCAACTTCATTTTCTTCATTCAGCCATCTTAAGCCTCTTCACCACAGCAAGCATCTATTTTCATAATTGCCCCCAGAAGAAGAGTTAAGGAAAACTAAATGAAGAGAAGTTTTGTGGAGAAAAGTCAGAACCTCAAAATTAGTGAAAAGTTTCTGCTTCAGAACTGTTGTAATACCATAAAGAAAATAACACATGTAGGACTAATTTGTCTGTCTTAAGCTTCCTGCTGCTTTATAAACAAGTAAAAGTTACATTTAAGTAAGTTGAACTATGAAATACTATGACACTATTATTAACCCATTGTACCCAGATCAGCTTAGACCTGATCAAAACACTTTGCAGACAGTAATCATGTTAATAATAATTTAGATTAACATATCTTTTTAAACAAACATAAAGCTAATTTGTGCTTATTTATGGTTGGGAACCTAAGGCAGAGAATGCTAGGTAGTATTTCTAAAATCATTTGAGGTGGGAGAGTTAGAACCAAAGTTGGGATGTGACCTGTATCCAGTTCTATCTTACATCTACTTAATCTATTAATAATAATCAGTCCTCTATAATATAATTAGTGGACTTAATATGGATTTTACTATTAACTCAAAAACCAACTTTGCTAATACCACCAGATGATTGCTGGTTCAGCACCATTTCTAACATCTGTTTTCATAAACGATCTCAGAATACAGGGTCAGATCCTTCAGCTCTGTGCTAGAAATGGAGGCACCTATCTTAGGATGCCTACCTTTCACTAAAAGGGTGTCATGTCTTGAAATCCTCAAAGTATTAGAGTCATTTATTGATAGTGTTATTTTAAACGCCCATGACAAAACTCTATGTTAGTAGTAAGTAACTTATTTAAGACTGTGTTATGTACCTAAAGGCAGTATGTTGCTTAATGGGTGCAACTTGACACTTGGGAAAGTATCTTCAAAACACACTGCCCTCAAAAACATCACTCCCCCTACCCCACTATCAAAACACTGAAACTTCACCTCCAGATCTGCACTCTTTTCAGCCTCTGGAGATACAAGATTCTGAAATACCCCCTTTTCAATAATTTCTCTGCCTCCTTTTTATTGGATCTGATCCTATTCTCATCAAAACATCAGTCCCTCAGCCATTTTGTCCAGTTCTTCAGCCTATCCAGGCCTCAATAGACTGCACATGAATCCTAGGTCCTGTAGTTTGCTACTGAGCCACTCTCAACAGTCTTCTTGGTGGTACAAAAGAAATTGTGCTCCTTGACCTCTGTCTCATCTTCTTAATCTCAATCTAGGAAAGTTAGATTTTTCTGCTTTTTTTTATTCTCATTCCTGAGCTTCCAAGTATTATTAGAGAAATTCAAACAGAGAGCTTCCATGAAACAAATTCCTGCACTGTCAAGTTAGCTGGGCCCCACAAGCTATTCCACAGTCTATTCATCTCTTATTCCCTACACTAGTCCCCTAGCCAGATTTCCAAACCTTCCCTTTCCAAGTGAGCCTGCAGCCTGATTTCCCCATTCATAGAAGCAGTAATAACAGTGTAGCTAAGAGAAAAAAAGTTGGCCGGACAGTTTTGTTTTTTTACACTAGTCTTTTGAGATGGATACATAGGTCATTAATATTTAGCTTTTTCCTTTTTCTAAAATATGCGTTTCGATGACATTATTTCCATTAGGAACTGCTTTAGTTTCATTCCACAAGTTTTATTATGTGGCAATTTTATCATTTAAGAAAAATACTCTCTAATAACCATAATTATTTCTTCTTTGACATATGGGTTATTTGGAAGAATTTTTTCTTTTCAAATATATGAAGATTTTCCATCTGTTTTTCAAACTAATTTCTAGCTTACTTCTCTATTAGTCTGAGAACATGACACATGTGATATCAGATTTGAAATTTAGTACAGTATGTGTCCAATTTTTGTTTATTTTACATCTGCTTGAAAGAAGGCATATTTTATAGTTTAGAGAGATGATGCCTCATACATGTCCATTAGGTCAGTTTGAGCATGTTTTTCACATCTTCCCTACCCATACTGAATTTATTTGTTCATTTTGTCAATTAAGAGAAATATCTTAACATGTACTTACTGTTATTGTGGATTTGCAGTATTGTCTATCAACCTTTGTATTATATATTTATGTGGCATTAAGTGCATAGAATTTTAACTTCCTATGACTATTAAGCAGTTATCAATGTGACATGTCTGTCTTTGTCTTTGTAATGTTTTCTGCCTAATAATGAACTTTGTCCACTGGTTTGTTGGAACTGGCTTGATCGAATAAGAGCCAATTGACCACATCTTTTCCAAACTCAGTGTTCCATTATGTCACATTGGTGGCTTGAAATCAGTCATGACAGAGTATTAACACACAGAAAGCAGCAAATGACACAAATCTCACCCACGCCCCAGAGCTGGTTATTAGTATTTACAATAATGCTCTGACTTCATCTGATATTAACATATCAGCTTTCTTTTGATTGTTGGTTTTTTTTTTTTTTTTGATTGTTGTTTTTCTATTATAACTTTTTCCATTCTTCTAATTTTAACCTCTATGTTTTCTGACTTAAATATGTCTCTTAAAACCACAAATCATGGGAACTTCTTTCAATGTAGTCTGACAATCTCTGTCTTTTAACGGGAGCATTTTGACTAAATACATCTGCTATCCCAAATATTCCATGGAACATACTTTTACTGAAAAATAAAATATTCATTATTTATCTGAAATTTAAATTTGACTGGGTCCTGTATCTTTATTTGCTAAATCAGGCAATCAATGCCTACCAGGCCTAGCCCTAAACCTCAGAATGGAGTGGTACTAGATCATAATAACCGGTAACAATGTCCCAGGCTCTCTGCAAAATGCCAATATCTCTTTTCTCATTTAATTTTCAAAACAAAACTACATAAGAGGCAAGCACTAATCAAAAACTCTAGTGTTGGAAATATTATCTACTTTCAAGTTACAAACCAGAGCAAACAGAAATTAGTTAATTGCCCAATTGAGGAAGTTACTATAGCTTCAGTTCCCAAGTACCCAAAATGAAGTTTCCCTTACTTTTCTGCAGGAACTGATAGGTGCTTATGCATCTGAAAGTTAACAGCCAAAGATGTACAGCTGTTTCTATTTGATCTGCTCCAATTCTGCTATGCTTCAGTAGTTAGAATATCATTCTTTTTTGGTAATATATGCAACAAACAATCTGTATATATGCAATTGTCTTTACTGAGAATTCCCAACATACTCCAAGATTAAATTTACATGACAGCAGTAAGACCAAAAGGTAGTGTGTGGTTTGTAATATTATAATCATGGATAGTACAAACTTCCAGAAAACAGAGATGCTCAGCTAAATTAGAGCTGACTCTGAGATAAGTGCTTCAGATATGATAGAAATCAAATGATATAAAATTTTCCCCCAAATATATAGCAGTCTTAGTAATCACAGAAAGAAAGATATCTTGTGTTATAGCACCACAGCACAGCTGGAACCAGAAGGAAAATGGATATTTGGCACAAATCATTATGTCTCATAAGTAAATCCACATTCCTTTTCCCTAATATCTCTTCAGTGTACCTCAGCTTCTGAAGTTAGCTTCCGCCTGAATTTTTGGAATTTGTTTTATAAGCTCTTAGTGGGTCTCTGTGAATTCTTGTTACTTGTTATCCCCAACCACCTCCAAGTCAGCTTCAAATACCATGGACTGAACCTACCTCCTGCTCATGCATTACCTGGTACTCTCTGGCATAACCCCTTGGTTTCCAACCTTCATGTCAACCTACGCTGTACCAGTGCTCTGCAGAGCATAGTGTTGCTCACATTCATGTACAATCATAATCTCAGATTTACTTGTAAAATTCCTTGCTGATTCTCTTACCACTGACCTGTGTACTTATTTAAGCCCACATTCTGAAACTTATGGAGATGGTATCCAAAAAGTACACACAATTGAGAATTAGCAGGGCCCAGAGTGATAGCTCACACCTGTAATCCCAGCACTTTGGGAGGCCAAGGCAGGCGGATCACCTGAGGTCAGGAGTTTGAGACCAGCCTGGCCAACATGGTAAAACCCCGTCTCTACTAAAAATACAAAAATTATCGAAGCTTAGTGGCAGGCACCTGTAATCCCAGCTATCTAGGAGGCTGAGGTAAGAGAATCGCTTGAATCCAGGAGGCAGAGGTTGTAGTGAGCCGAGATCATGCCATTGCATTTCAGGCTGGGTGACAGAGTGAGACTCTGTCTTGAAAAAAAAAAAAAAAAGAATTTGGAGGCAGAGCAGTGAAAAAGGTTAGTGGAACTTCAGTTACTGTAAGGATAAGATGATTAGGAGTGGCTTAATGGGCCTTAATATATACATATGAGGAGATGGCAGCAGGATGATTTGAGGGGTAATGAAAAGTCTGGCTGCTGGAGAAAGGATTGGTTTGTTTGTGTCCGCCCCCGAAAACTAGGCAGCTGCGCATGAAGCCTTCGCCAAGCTGGATAACCATTTTAATAGAACTGCTCTCACCTCAGTTTTACATTCCGTTTACTCCAACCTGACCTCAGCATTAATCCAACTCTATTCTTCATTATTTCAAAGTGATAACGCATTTTACTATTAATCACAGCTTATAAAAATATCCTACTCTCATATTTTTTAAGCTTGGCTCATGTGTAGAGAAAGGATTTGTTGATTTTGTTTATGTATTCGGGTGGTCCTAAACATTTTAAATGTTTTGTTAAAATTGCCAAGGCAAATTTAGCATTCCATGAAGAAGCAATGTGTTGATCCTATGGTTTCTCACAACCCCTGGCACAGCACTGCCCACCTTGAGTGTGCCTGTACCCCTATTTGAAAGGCACAGGCATTCACCCTTACTAGAAGTATAGTTCTCAACTTGCAGGAACAGCGCCTCTGCAGCTGGCAGCTAAATGTTAGTGAACCTCAGCCGAGAGTCTACATTATCAAGTGATTTCAAGCCTCAAGTGGAGGCAGTATGTACTACATTTTTTTGCAGCCGCATAACAGGGAACTCAGATGTGTTTCTCTCCTTTCCCAGGACACAGAGACTAGTCAGCTCTGAGAAAGAACACTCCTCCTCTTCTCAATATGCCCTGCCCTCTCACTCTACTAAGACGGATGGGGAGTTTGCATACATTTCTGCTCTGGGTACGATTGAAAACACAGCCCTGCTATACTCCTACCTCTTCACTCCCTGACATTTACCAGACCTGAAGAACTGACAACTTCACCTGTTCAGAGGATCATCCCCTTTGGGCACAAAAGAGGCAACCTCCTTTTCTACCTCTCCCTTCAACTTCAGTTCTGTTCCTGCCCAGTCACCACACTGCTTAGGCCCTCAGCAAAAAGTGCATATGTTGTGTGCCTCAGCATGTCACCTATAGATTTGGTTCTTCCTTTTTTTTTTAAGTGCAATGAGGTAGGGCTCAGTACATATGTCCATGTACAGAATTGAAGGTAGGCACTAGGAACCCCTTTTTTTTGCAAGGGTTTGCCGAGGACCCTAACCATTTCCTTCTGACATAGCAACTGTGATGGTTAAACCTGATTTTTGCAAGAAGAGAAAAATAATGCAACCACTCTAATTATTTCAGAGAAGAGACCGCTGATTTGTATCCTCAGTAGGAGTACTGCTGCTGAACAAATGCCAGTTTTAGAGGTAAAAAAGACAGTGATGGCATCCAATTTTCAAAAGCTACAGAGAGGAAAATGGTGTAGCATTCACCCCATGCATTATTGATCATCAGGGTGCATGCTGGCTATTGTGAAAGTCTATCTACTTCCCAATTCATTAAAGGAAATAACTGCAAGTTTCCTTACTTTCTGTGGCCTTCTTTTGCATCATTTATTCCCACAAGTTTTGCCTCCCAGGCCACAGACTGGGGCTGGCATTGTATAAGTTTGTTGAGAACTACCTGTAGGAGGGCTAGTGGGAAAGCAAGTTGTAGAAGCTTCTGTGTTCTCCACTTTATTGCCCAGAAGACAGTGTGCTTAAAATCCATGCAATCTTCTGGGACAGACTGAACAACGTAGTCAGAAAATCTGCATAATCTGTTGATCATATTCAGGTATGTTAAGCACGATTTGTATTTAATTGCCTTTGCTCTTTGGGAAAAATTTCTCAGGTGTATAATTGACAATCTACTAATGTAGTGGGAGGACCGGGATATAATGAATCACAAACAAGAGACATATTTGCAAAAAGGCCACAGTCTCTCACTTTTTTTAGTAAAGTTAGAAAAACTGGGGAAAAATTAAATTGTGGGGGTTTTTTAACTTCCAGTCATTGATTTGGTGCTGAAATGTTATCTACTTATTCTCTGCAGAGTTCTGTTCCTCAAATGGTGATTTTTGCCCTGCAGAAATTCCAGTAAATTTTGTCTCTGCTCCCATTAATTAATTCATTAAGACATCGAGACCTTTTCCCCTAGGAAGACATGATGGGTTTGCTAAGTGCTTATGCCAATGGCTGTTGCTTTCATAGCAATGCTACCATGAAAGCCTGATTCTCCTATTGCTGATGTCTAGGATTGCCACTGTATGTTTACAGTAGCCTTTGTATATCTACAGGATTAAATAGCTAAAAAAAAAGTTCTCTAGAAGAGACAGTTTGGTAAGGAATGGTCCAAACAGGTTGGTAAGTATCTGCTTGAGAATGTAACCAAGAAAGAGAATGACTTGTGGACAAAGCTGAGCCTGAAATGGAAACTTTGTAAGCAGCCTATGACTGGAAGCCAACTTTTGTATTGGAATGAATAAAGTAATAAGCTCTTCAGTGATATGACAAGGAGATGATGTGGCCTGTAATGTCTTCAGGGATGCCAGTCAACATTGAGGTCACATGGCCATCAGCCTTCAACCTAGAGTGAAAATGGTACTTTGACTAAAAGGCTAGCTTCCACATTAGCTAATAAACATGCTTAGGTGATCCAAACCTAATTTTTTTTTTAAGGATTCTCACTTGGTTGCCCAGGCTGGAATGCAGTGGCACAATCTCCACTCTCTGCAACCTCCACCTCCCAGGTTCAAGCAATTCTCCTGCCTCAGCCTCCCAAGTACCTGGGATTACAGGGGTGTGCCGCCATACTTGGCTAATTTTGTTTTTATATTTTTAGTAGAGATGGGCATTTCACCACGTTGGCAAGGCTGGTCTCGAACTTTTGGCCTCAAGTGATGCGCCTGCCTCAGCCTTCCAATGTGCTGGGATTACAGGCATGAGCCACCATGCCCAACCCAAACCTAATTTTTAAACAATAAACAAAGGTTCAAAACTCAGTATTTCAGAACTGCCACTTGCATCCTTGGGCAGATAGGACTGTTTTTTAGGATAAATTAAATTCAATGGTTGTTCCTTTAACTTTCCTTTCTATGTATTTGGAAATTTCCAAAATTATCATAGTTACACTGGGTTACAGAATCTAGGTCAGCTCCCAGATAGAGTGGCTAAATTTAAAAAGAAAATAAATAAATAAATACTCCACCCTCCCCAATTTAAGCCTTCAGTGGCAACCATTTTCCTTAGTCTGCTGGAAGGCTCCCTGCCAACTGACATCTTGTCCTCCTTTATACCCACCTAAATACTTTCTACCTGCCAGGTCTTTCAAGAGAACCTCCCAGCTCAAGGGAGCCCATCCTACTCTGTAAATCTCTGCCTTTTCCCAAATGTTTTTACAAAACCACAGCCCTCACCACCACCCCCATCAACAAATGTCAATATCAAAATTCACAGAAGGGATCAGTGGAGTTACAGTTTACAGTCACTGCATATTGTTTGTTAGATAGTCACACCTTCTGGTGAGGTATCATATTTGCACATTGAATACAGCAGGCTCTATAAGCACATCGCACATACTGAAATATAAAAAGAATAAAGGGGAGAGACAGAGAGAGGCAGAGAAGAGACAGAGGGGCAGAGAGAGAGAGAAAATAAAGGTGGTGGGGGGGCAGGTATGGTAACTATGCATGTGATATCAGAGAAAATCCTCATTCGCTAGGACCTTGCTTTGTCTTGGAAAAGGAGGGAAAGACAAATCTTTTTTTATTATAACTTTTAAGTCCAGGAGTAAATGCACAGGTTTGTTACGTTGGTAAACTTGTGTCATGGAGGTTTGTTGTATAGATTATTCCATCACCCAGGTATTAAGCCTAATAACCAATAGTTATTTTTTTCTGATCCTCTCCCTCCAACCACCATCCACTCTCTGATAGGCCCCAGTGTGTGTTTTTCCCCTGTATGTGTCCATGTGTTCTCATCATTTAGCTTCAACTTATAACATGCAGTATTTGGTTTTCTGTTCCTGTATTACTTTGCTAAGGATAATGGCCTCCAGCTTCATCCCTGTCCCTGCAAAGGACATGGTCTCATTTCTTTTTTATGCCTACATAGTATTCCATGGTATATATGTACCACATTTTCTTTATCTAGTCTATCATCGACGGGAATTTAGGTTGATTTCATGTCTTTGCTATTGTGAACAATACTGCAATGAACATATGCATACATGTGCCTTTATAACAGAATGCTTTATGTTCCTTTGGGTATATGCAATAATGCAACTGCTGGGCCAAATGGTATTTCTGTCTTTAGATCTTTGAGGAATTGTCACACTGAAAAGACAGATCTTTTCAAAGAGTTTCACTGTCAGTGTAAATAGAAAAATGAGCTACTAGCTGGAGGAAACATGCTATAGAGGATTTTTTTAATAGAATGAAAAATAATAGCATGTTTGTGTCCTTCTAGAAATAATCCAGTAGCAAAAGGGAAAATAATGATGTAGGAAAGTGAGAGAAGAGTTTCTGGAAAAATGTTCTTGGAAGGTAAAAAAGGATGGGACCTGGTACATAAGTGGAAAGTTGGTCTTAAGTAAGAGCACAGACCAATCATCAAATAGTCACAGGAAGGAAAGCATAGACTATGAGCACAGATGCAGCCAGTGAGCAGTGAGCAGATGCAGCGCTGGATGCTTGTGAAGTTCTCTTCTGGCTCCTCTTGTTCTCAGTAAAACATGAAGCAAGCTCATCAGCTAACAGTAAGAATCAGCAAGAAGGTACAGGAAATCCAGCAAAAGTGTCTACCTCTCCAGGAGAGTGCAAAACTGAATTGGACCAGAGAAATATAGAGTGATTTTACTTAAGGATCATAAATTTAAAGTGAGTTCTAATGTTTGTTTTTCTCCAGCCATGCTCAGCTATACAAAGATTCAGGTAAGGAGTAGGCAGTGGGTAGAATTTAACCATGATTATGGTTTTGCCTGTCAAGTACAATAATTGAGGGGCAAGGGAGCTGTCATCCATAAGGGCAAGGTAATAATGATATTCTTCCTCATTGACCTCCACATATTTAATTGGTTCCATTCATTATTTATTTATGGAAATATTGAAAGTGTCTTGGAATGCAGATTGTACTAAAATATACTTTACGCATAAACCATCTCTTTTCTGGTTTTTTTTTTTTGGTGTTTATTCACAAAAGAATTTCTATTTGCCTTTTCACCTAGGATATTACCTTGAACAAGATGACTGTGTTCTAAGCCTCTGATATTAGACACTTAAAAGGGGGACAGAAATTTCAAAGAGGAGTTGCAATAATGTAGGTTGCACGACATAAGAAGCATTTTTTATAGTCTAATCATTTTTAAAAACAAATCTAATTCATACATGTCTTTTTAAAAAGTCATATTTCCACACACATTTTTCATTAATTCACTTAATTAATACGTGTTACATCTCTGTCATGTGCAAAACATTGTACTAGGCAAGCACCAAGATGAATTAGGAAGGGGAGGGCAAGATTACAATACAGATCCCAAAGGTATTTGCAGTCTACAGGGAGAAACTCATATATTTACCATGAATTATTATTCAAGACAGGACAAAGGAAGCACTACAACACAAGGTTCAAGGCATCTGTTTCTCTAGTTTACAGCTATATACCATAGCGGACCTGAAACAGTAGTCTCTTAATGAATACAGGTGAATCTATGAATGCCATAGAGAGATGAACCACCCTGGAGGAAAGGGCGGAGCAATGAATGAATTCTGAATGTGGGATCTGAGAAAGCATAGTGAAGAATGTAATATTTCCCTGGCTCTTGAAAGAAAAGTAGAAACACAACAACAGAGAAGGAAGAGAAGGGTCCTCTCGTCTGAAAGACAAACCAGACAGGAGCACTGCAGTGTGGAAGCAGGAAGACTTCAGGGCACAGGCATAGTCTTGTCTGAGGGCTGAGGAATAGCAGAGTGAAAAAGTAAGTCAGAAAGGAAGAGTGGTAGGGACAGAGTGGGAATAAGAACCAAGCTGTGCTGGTAACAAAAATACTTAACACCAAAATACTTTAAAAATACATTTAAACCACGACATATTAAGAAAACTTGTTAGCTGCATTTTTCCGACAAACCAGTTCTAAAATATGTCCAATTTTACACTTTGTGATTTCATGCTATTGCTGGTATTTTATTTTATAATTTTTGTAGGTACCGGTTTTCACTGATTTATAAAATGTTATTCTACTGACTAATGAAAATTTTGAATAAAGCTTTAGAGATCTTACTTTAAGAAAAAGGGAAAGGAAAGGAAGAGTGATCCCAACAAGTGGAATGCCTCAATTATCTGATAAAGGCGTTCTTACTGAGCACTCACACTGTGTCTTACACGGTTTTAGATGCTGCCTGTGTTATAATTCATTTACTGCCACAGAAACCCTGTGAGGGAGGTACTATTATTCCCCATTTTATAGGTGAGGAAATTCAGGATGCATGTGGAGGTCAAGTACACCCACATTATACAACTAGTAAGTGACAGCACCAGGCCCTGTGTACCGTCGGTTCTATGAAAACCTTTTGAATCGTTGAGTGACATTATATGATTTGTGTTGCTACTACTTTTTTCTTTCATAAATAATGAACATATCTAAGTTACATTCAGAAAGAAAGCATCATGCACATTACAGCTGTTCCTCATCTATATTTAGAAGTTCTGAATAGTCAAACGTATTACTTTCCATTTCTTTCTTTTCTTTATTCAGTGATATGACTATTTCCAAAACCCATTGGTTTAAAGATTGTTTTCCTAGTGTTTAATCTATAATTTAAAATAATGCAATTGCAGTTTTTCTTAATTTATAATTTATTTAATTAAACTCTTCTAATATTCTCTTACTCCAATATTCTTTTTAGGACTATCTAAAGTAGGAAAAATATGAGGAAGTATTTATGGAAGTAGCTGTAGCTTGGTGTTTGCTATACCAGAGGGCAGAAATAGGACTGATATATGGAAGTTATCAGAAAGTAATTTTCAACTCAAAGTAAAGGTGGTTATTTCTTTTTTCTGAAGTCACTTTGCCCTTCTCTTTCTAACTCTGAATTTCATTCAGAGGTAGTTGTTGATGGCAGCCAGTTCATCATCATGTGGGTTATACTCATTTTGTCATCATCTTAGAGATTTTCTGCCTCAAAAAATCTTCTAGTCTTCTATTAAATATGCTCCATTTTGTAGCGAGTCTTCCAACTATCAATTCATTCTCACTAAGCTTTCCCCTCCTCTTTTCAAATACTTATATAAACCAAAGATATTAAACTTATAAAAGTATACCCAAAGAATCTTTAAAAGTTCAATTTAGTGTTAACATAACAATTCATGCAGCACTGGTGAACAGCATCTAATCTGGTCTCATTGCCTTACTCACGAGTGCTTTCATTAGTTCCAGCAACTATTAGCTCTTTTTACATCATTGAAATCTGTAACAGGCTTTGTCAATGAGGCCTGTCCTACAGACATCTTTGGACTCAGGTGAGTTCCTGCCCTCTCACTTCATCTCTAGTGAGGATGGGGCAGAGGCATAGACAAAAGATTCTAATCCCAGCGCAAGCTATAGCATCATCACAGGAGGGTTCTCTGTGGTTGGTTTTATGTTATGGAAACAGAGTAGAGTGAGGTATCTAATATTCATGTGATACAAAAAAAAAAATGGAGGTTGTTTCTTCAGCCAAGAGAACCTAAAGTAGAAAAAAATATGAGGAAGTGTTTATGGAAGTGGCTGTAGCTTGGTGTTTGCTGTACCAAAGGCAGAAATAGGACTAATAAGTGGAAGTTATCAGAAAGTAATTTTCAACCCAAAGGATAGAATTTGCTAAGTGGAGATATTCAAAAGTGGAACATGATTATTTCCTAGAGGAAGGAAACAACCGTTTGTAGAGTATTTGTCTTGGGTCTTCTCCAGCAAGAGATATTTAAAACTGGGTGACCTCATAATTTATTTTCCAAACAGGGACACATTTGAGAATGAAAGGATAAGAGCTACAAACTGAGGTATCCCAGGCAAATGGATTCACATTACCCTAATTTGCCCTTGTAGACCCCCGCTGTGTGGACTTATTGACCCAAGTAAGGGAAAGGGAAAGATGGAGGTTCACAGAAGTGCTGAGAAACAGGGAAAATCTGTGACCCTCTCAACCCCCGCTTCTGCACATACCCTGATAGGAAGAAACCTAAAGACCCATATCAAATAGGATCTCTGTCCTGGATATGAGCGAGCCTGGATATAAGCAAAGTGTTAGGCTCCAAAGGGATCCACCTGGGAAAAATTCCAGGACAGCAACATTCCTCCCAGAGTCAGGGTAGAGTACATAATCTGCCCAAGCCAAGTTACTCAGAGAGTTCTACGGGGCATAACATTAGACAGTTTGGGGCATAACAGGACCAGCCCCAAAGAGCCAAAGATTGTGGGGATGACAAGGTACAGAACAGGACCAGCCCAATAGCAGGACCCCAGACATTAGAGGCAGGCACAGTGGGAAGCATGGAGAAGGGCAGGCATATAGGGGCACAGTCTCCCTAAATATGGTCTGTGTTACACTGCCTCAGCCTGCAAGTACCCATGAAGCCGCTGCTCATTCCATTCTAAATGGCAATTAAAATATAATAACAAAAACTTACTTTTTACTATGACATCTATTGTAATCTATAAACTGCTTGAAAGGATCATTAAAATTAATATTCCTAAACAAAAATTCACATTTGACTAACTGTAATGGGTACTAACAGCTGTGTGCTCAGCTCCTATCCCTCTCTTGCACTTTGCCCCTAGACTGAATGGGCGCCTTTCACTTTGCCATGCAGCCATGTTGACTCAGGAAAAACTGATTCCATCTCCTGTTTAGAATGAGCCACTTCAAGTAATCCCAGTTCCCTGCCCTGTAATTACTCAAATCAAGCCAACAGCACTGGTATATCCCTTGCAACTGGTCTGGCTCCAGGCACATGGCCTAAGTCAGCTAGACCTAAGGGAAAGGCTATTTTTCAACATGAATGAGAGTCAAGGTGGTGATCCAGTTGCTGCTGGCCATCATCAGGGGAATTCGATGGAAACCTGCCAGTGGATGATGTCACCACATGAAGGGACAGAACCAGAGAAGTCAGAGCCAGACCTCCATTTCCGCCAGACATTCTCCGCCTCTGGCTTTCCTTTGGTGGTGATAACTTTCTTACTGTGTAAGCCAGTTTGAGATGCATTATCTTGATTCTTCATCTGGAAACATCTAAGCAGATCTATAAAACAGTGATTCTCAAACCTGCCTACATATTGAAATTACTCAAGGATCTTCAAAAAATTGTTGATGCCTATATTCAACCCACAGATTATGATTTATAAATCTAGTGTGTCATTGGATGATCCACTTAATCTCTAAATTTTCTCCCTTCCTGGAGATTCTAAGAATGTACCTCTGCCTAAGACAAACACAGGGCACTCTGACACTTCTCAAAGTGATGGGAATATGTGTTCCCATGTGGACTTTCCCCACCCTCCACAATATTGAGGGACTTTTATGCTTGGCAACAAAATTTGAATTGCTCTTCAGCTATCCTGCTTGGATTCCCCTTGTATCACATTTCAGAAGAGATGGGTTTGAGAGCCTTCCCTAGTAAAATAGGATTATAAGTCTCTATAAGTCACACACTTGGAGTCTCAAGAGGCTGTCATAAGTGGTCCCAACTGTTCATCCATAATTTTTTAATGGTAGAATGGATAAAAGAAAAGAGACGGAGTAGAAGAGGAGGAATTGAAATCTGACTACACTGTTAGCATGCTCTGCCACCCTCTCTTTCCCCCAAACCCAACATCAACACCTAGGTCTTTCTTTCACATTTATGTGTGACTTAGATCTGACCACACTGTTACACACACTGCCGCTCTGAGCCTCAGTACCCTAATCACTGATGAACTGAGAAAAATGATAACTGTTTCATCTATGTAGTAAAGCTTTTGTGAGGATATGAGATAATACATATAAAAATTCAAAATTAAAAAGTGCTTGATGAATATAAGTTCTTATTATGAGAGGTCCAGAAAGTTAAAAATGCAGTCTAGACCTAACCCTAACAGACACAGCCATGCCAGCATGATGAAAGAGCTTAGAAGAGAGTTATGTTCTCTGCCAGCCTCCCGCTTTAAGTTCTCCTTCATCCTTCCTCTCACCACCCCTCATGAAACAGCAGGCTTGTACTGTCAGGGCAACTCTAAGCTACAGCCTTGCTCCAACCCACTTCCGGCCAGATTGCGGTGCTCTGAGCCCTGCCCATAATGAATTCCTAGGGCAGCCACTAATAGGCAGGAAGGTTATTTTGTTGCATTTTTCCCCTAGGTTTTTAGAAGCACTCCACTTCCTCATCAAGAGTATACCTCTGGGCACTGCAGTGCTCTATCATTCCCTGCTTGAATTATATTATCTATCATAAGAGGCATCTCTTGAGAGGCTTGAGTGCTAAGTGGGGAGTGATTTTTAGAAAGATGTGTGGGAAATGGTTTCAATATTTGGCAATTCCTAAAGGCAAGATGATTTGAGACACTGACTTTTTAAAAATACACTTGATCAGCTCATTATACTATTCTCTTATTTCTGAAAATGCCTTGTCATTTGGAATATTACATTTAGCAGTTGCACCAAGGTGGAAATTTCATGAACTAGAGGATAATAATTTTCAGTTTATTTCATTCATTTATCCATATATGTCACATATATCACATAAATGCATATATTCACCAGGATATCAATCTTTCTTTTACAGATATCTCCATTAAAATATACCATTCTGAAACTAAAGACATAGACAATGCCCCAAGAAATGAAACAACTGAAAGTATCGAAAAAATGTACAAAATGTCAACTCTGAGACGAATATTCGATTTGGCAAAGCATCGAACAAAAAGATCCGCATTTTTCCCAACCGGGGTTAAAGTCTGTCCACAGGAGTCCATGAAACAGATTTTAGCCAGTCTTCAAGCTTATTATAGATTGAGAGGTAAGGAAAGAGATGAAGCCTCTTTAGCCCTGTGTTATTTCCATCCCTTCCCTTTTATTCACCCATAGGTTGTCTTTAGCCTAAAACTTCCAGGTCTGTCATTTAGCCGTAAGAGTTATAAAAATCAACCTAGTGGTAATCTGATAATAATGAATAATAAACATTCAAAACTATTGTAGATATCAGCTCTTATGGCTTAAAATAATATCTTGTGCAGCACAGAACTAATAGGGCATTTATAAAGCAGAAAGCCTTGGCATCTAGATTTTACACCTTAATTTTTTATTTTTGCCGATGCTCAATACTGCATTTTAATGTTGTTCCTATGAGTAAGAAGCACAGGATGATTGCAATGTCAGGAATCTAAGCAAATTGATTTATGACCTAAGATTTCATTTTTCAAAAGCAACTTTACGGTCCAGATCCTCTTTATAAGTTTGTGTATTGCTGATCCAGCAGAAACTTTTAAAGTTTGGAAGCCTAGAGGCACGTTGAAGTGCAAAGGAGACACAAATTAAGAGTGGTTACCAAGATATAATGCAGGAGTGTTAACAGAATTTATAACACAATTACAGTGGATTCTAGCAGAGTTACAGTGTACTTTTTACCCCAAGACTGTGAAACAGGATTCTGATAGCATTCCCAGAAACCATTAAGGAGTTCATCACAGCACAGCCATCAGTGGCTGTCCTTTTCATTTACTTACAATGGATGACAAAATTCTCATGGCTTCTTTTTTAAAAGAGAAAAATGAATCTTTGGTAGCAACTATTAAAATTCCCTGGGTGGCTCCAAATAATGCAAAATATCTTGTCTGAGTCCTAAATTCAATTTATCTTACATGTGAAAGGTGAGGGTTTTACTGATTTCTACCTTGATCACACTAGATGTTTGCTTCCATCCAAAAAGCAGAGCCACTCAGCTCTATTTAAAGCCCATCTACTAGAGCAAGCTGGTTCAATTCCAGCCTATGATGTGTTGTACACTACGACAACTGAGTACCTGTTTCACAATACTGACATCCAGCAAACTACTCGGATGTCTAGTTGCGTTAGATGTGCCTGGGTAAAATTAATCTGAAGAGATTTTATTGGGTTTTGGAAGCTAACAGTCTCAAAAATATCAAGCCTTATGTTCCTTGTGTGTCTCATTTTCTATGGAAGTAAAAAGATATTTACTTGCTGAAAGAAGCCACACCCATAGAAAAATGTAAAGTACTGGATCATAGTGAGAAAGCGGACTCTCAGTATAGAAAATCAAGGGCCCTATATTACTATTCTGAGGTCCTGAGGTACTAGCCAATGCTTGTTGGTGGACACAAAAGGCAAAGAGCCCATTAGGAAAATAGAGAAAAAACAGTGACATGCCTCAATTACTAATTTTGAGTGTGCCTACACATTGATCAGATAATGGCCCTGGTAAGTTCTATATTGTTTGCTCAAGAACGGACATACATATAGTATTTGCATCACACCGAATATGAATGCAACTATTCCTATTTTCATGGAACTTCTAACGCTTTACAACATTCACAAATAGGATTCACTGCAGGTATTTAGAACAGACTTTTGCTACATCAAAAATTTTAGCTCTGAATTTTTATTCTCAGCTCCTTATTCTTGATTAGGTTGCCTCTCTCATTCTTGTTTCCCTGGATGAAACAAACCATTGTTTTTCTCCCCACAGCGATGACAGTCCATTATCCTTACGGCTGCCCCTGGATAATATGAAATTTTACTATTCATCAGTGTAGGTTTCTTAAGAACAAATTGGTTCACAAAGAAACAAGAAATAAGACCCAGCTACAAGCAGTGTTCCTTTGACAGAGTAACCCACTTACTGTTCTTGTTGCTACTTTTACTAAATTATCTGTTGACATCTATAAACTTAAGAGAGAAAGTGCCCATATTCCTAAATCAAATGGAACATTGAATTATTTCATTTCCCAGGGCTTAAAAGCAACACAGTGAAATGTTCTGAGCTTTGTGGTAGAATCATAAACATGCTTATCCCAAAGCACAAATACAAAAGAGGCAACTGTGTTTCTGCTAATCTACAGGCTGAACTCTGTGCCCCAGCCAAACTTCTTGCTACAGGGATGCCTCCCTTCACACCTCACCTCACCCTCACCTGTGTCTCTCCCTCTCTTTCCCTCTCTCTCTGTCTCCCACATCCAACATCTAAAGCTAGGTCTTGGCCAGGCACGGTGTCTCACGCCTGTAATCCCAGCACTTTGGGAGGCTGAGGTAGGAGGATCACCTGAGGGTGGGTGTTCGAGACCAGCCTGGCCAGTAAGGTGAAACCCCGTCTCTACTAAAAATACAAAAATTATCCAGGTGTGGTCACATGTGCCTGTAATCCCAGCTACCCAGGAGGCTGAGGCAGGAGTATCACTTGAACCTGGGAGGCAGAGGTTGCAGTTAGCCAAGATCTTGCCATTGCATTACAGCCTGAGCAACAGAGCGAGACTCCATCTCAAAAAACAAAAAAAAATGAAGTTTTTCTTTCACATTTATGTGTGCCTTACAGAAGATTACAGATGGATAGAGTCCTAGTTCTTGCTACTCCATGTTGTCTGCAGATCAGCAGCATCACCACCACCTGGAAACTTGTTAGAAATGCAGAATCGCAGGTCTCACCCCAGACTTACTGTGAGAATCTGCATTTTAACAAGTTCCCCAGGTAAAATTCATTTGTACTTTAAAGTTCTAGAAGCACTAATCTAAAGAACATCTAGCCAACACTCCTGTTGTACAGATAAGAAAACTGAGATTTGCTAAAGTGGCATGTTCAGGGGCACGGCTGGCAGCAGAACTGGGGTAGAACCCAGTGTCCTGACTCCCATTCCAATGTGTTATTTCTCCCTCTGATGTGTGCACAACCCTGTGCTGGGCAGTTTCACATTCCACTGGTCTAGCATAATACTAATTGTGAATAACTGTCTGCAGGCCCGGACTTCCAGTTACAGCCAGCCATGCCTGGCTGCCAAGGTTTGTGCTCCCTGGGGTTCTTCCTACATCATGAAATGACTTAGGATATGACCTTCAGCAGAGAGGCTGACATTCTTTGATTTCAGGCATTGGCTGGCAACTGTAGGAAGACTGGGTGGCGGTGGAAGGGGGTGACCAAGGTGCTGGATTTCTCTAGAACCACCGTGGCAGTCCCTCCCAGTAGGTTCAAAGGAGGATAGTACAGAACAGGTAAATCAAAGGTTTAGAAAAGTCCAATTCTGAGAAGTTTTCAGATTTCTCCCAGCCCTGAGGTCCTTTGATGCCGCAACTTTCAAGGGTTTTTTTGATACTTCCCCAGGAAAGATGGGGGACTATCCTGGTGGGTTGTGGGCTGGTGTTCCCAATCATGGAAAGATTCTGTGCCTCCTGGCTTGTGAGAAGGTTCCAAGGGAAAAACGACGTCAGAGGAGCCACAAAGAAAGAAAGCCTGCCCCTCAGAAAGAATCTGAGATTTTATTAACATTATGATTCCTATAAACTACAATGTCACAGGGAGAAAATTCTTCCAGCAACTTCAGACATTGTGCTTTAGGGAGAAGGTTATTTCAGGGCCCTTATGGAAGGTTTGATGGGTCTGTGTAGTTCTGCGTCCTGTGGCAGGAAAGAGGACAGCAGGGAAAAGAGCAGAACTAGGAAGATGAATGCACCAAAAATAACACCTCCTACTTGACTGCTCAGACTCAGTCTCCGCAACCATATTTCTCTTGCCTGCAGAAATCTCTGCATAACTGGTGATGCATCCTCAGGCTACACAAGCCCAAGGAAAATGAACTTCTGTATATATTTGTCTACATCAGTTATGATGCCTGCAAGTCTGAGTTTGTATTCAACTGGGAGCAGCTAGGCTCAATGAAGAACACAATTCGTTCAAGACTAGAAAAGCAAGTCTTAATCAGAGACCGAAAGCAACAAACTCAAGGGTGTGCCTAACTTGTAAACAGAAGAGATTATCACATAATTTCTTCCCTGATGTTTCACATGCAAATATTATCTATGAAAGTCACAAACATTTAAATATTGTCCTTGAAAGTCACCAAAGACAGTGCTAGTTTATTTTATGTATTGTTGCATCTCTGGCTCTTATATGGGTTTTGAATTAAAGTAGCAGGTCCATTGGAAAAAAATGGAAGAGCAAAATAACACCCCCAAAGAGAGCGTGGAGTATGTAGGAAAGAAGGCCAGCAAGGACAACTGGTTTGCTTAGATTGGACATACAACTGTTACTACCTGGACAAATCTGAAAACAACTGAGTGTCACTTCCTTCTTGCATATTATGTAGACTATTGACCAGACATGAAGGGGCAGAGACAAGTTGCTGGTTTGTATCAGAAAAGATACTAAAACTTCTTGATCCTCACCTGGCAGTAGACAGTTCACAAAAATGAACTCTGCAAGGTGAGATATTCCATTGCCTCCCACATGTTGATTCCTGTTATTCCCCCAAATGTGAGAAACCAGATGGCACATTTGAGGTGGACAGGACTGCACCCTCTCCTGTCTTTGTGGGTTACTCATTAAAAGATCAATTACCTTGAAGGTTCTAGTCAGGTTGCTGCTAGAAAATGACCTGAGCTTCTATTGATGTGGAATTTTCTTCTTAGAGCAGAAAGCTAAGAGAAATCCAGACATGGAATAAGTGGGTGGGAGGGAATAACGTATAGGCATAAGAGTCTCCAGACTGGTCTTGTCTCACCCAATTCCTCCCCATGGCCCTTTTACTCAGCACAGCTGTATTTCTGCAGTAATTCAGATGGTGTCAGCCTCTGCCCTAAAGGCTCCAGTTGTTGCCATTGCTCTAGAAGTAAAAATCAACCTACTACAATTGCTTATAGCAGAGGTTTCCAACATTCTTGCTCACATAAGCCCCTAAAACAACTTTTAAGCCGTATAATCCTCTTACATACTTTCCATTGATATCTGAAGTGTTTGTCAAGTTTGAATTATTAAATAGGATGTAATTTTGGTGAGTTGTACATATGGATATTTAAAATAAAACTAGAATTGGATCATTCTTATGTATTCAGTAGAATCTACCATAGCCACTCAATGCTTACCATCAAATTATTTGAACAGATATGTGAGCAAACTCTTCTTAACAGTAGGAAATGTCACAGGGTTCCTTTTCCTCCATACACTCACATTTCCATTTCACTTCCCTCCTCAGTCCCATTTTAATCTAATTTATGGTTATGCTTGAAAATCTGTTACTGATTGATCTAAAATACTTTTTGGTAACTGACATATGAACATAAATTGAAATTGCATTTTTTTGTTTCTTGTGACTACAAGATTTATGTGTAAAAAGAAATTTCTTGTGGATTCAGTTGTGTTTATCATATTTAATATATAATCAATTCAAATACATAGTTTTAGTTTTTATTGATGGATGACTATAGGGTGAGATTCAAGTTTTGTGGGTATTAATGTTTATAAATACAAAACATTTGCATTTGCATTGCAAATGCAAAATTTTAAACAGGGCTTTGGAAGGCATCAGTGTTAAAAAAAAACAAAGGGTCTGTAGCTCACGCTTCCTTAGCTTCTGTCTCTGGATCAAAGTGGTTGCTTTGGTTTTGTTCCCCTAATTGATCATATACAATTATATTTGTTACTTATAATGTGCATTGCTAAAATGAGACTGGGTTTAACATCAATTTTAACCCTATTATTTTACTTAGTTTCAATTATGTGTTGAGAAAACTTTTTTTTGTTGTTGAGATAAAGTCTCTCTCACTCTGTAGCCCAGGCTGGAATGCAGTGGCATGATCTCAGCTCACTGCAACCTCCACCTCCTGGATCCTGGTTCAAGCAATTCTCCTACCTCAGCCTCCTAAGTAGCCGGGATTACAGGCATGAGCCACCAATGCCCAGCTAATTTTGTACTTTTTAGTAGATACGGGGTTTCACCATGTTGGCCAGTCTGGTCTTGAACTCCTGACCTCATGATCTGCCCACCTCGGCCTCCCAAAGTGCTGGGATTACAGACAGGAGCCACCGCACCCAGACTTGAGAAAACTTTACGTAAATAACTTGATGGGAATAGATGGAGTTTTGTTATAGTACTGTTCTTATTCTTTAAATTCCTTTGTCATTAATATGCCAATAATCACATTATGTTCTGTTAACATTATTTTTAATAATCTATCCATCAGCTGTCAACCTGTTAGGATTCCTTCTAATTTGTTGAAAGCAAAGAATCATAAATCACCTAGATTGACAAAATGTGTGTTATCCCTCAACTCAGTTCACTTTTTCTCAAACTCAGTACTGTTATAGCAAATTGTTCCTTCTTGTGGTAACCCAGAGGCACTGGGCCACAGTAAGATTAGGGATGGATGAATGGGACAGGTTTGTGACCAAAAAGGAAGTGCTAATCAAAAGGTGTGTCTTTAGGAAGACCAATTTTAGGAAAGCTTGCACAGGAACAGGGAGACCTGGAAATTGATTCCCTTTAAATATTTTGTGCCTGCTCATCACTTGGAAAGTCTTCAAGGACAGCCAGGGAAACCATACCCCAGTTTGGAGGCTGCTGGTATACAAAACCCTACACAATCTGTGTTCACCTCACCACATCTTTCTGTCTTCATCCTCTCTTACTCTCAACCTTGTTCTGGCCACACTGACATCCTCCCTGTTCCTTCAATGCCTCTAGCATTCACAAACTGGGAGAATTTACTTTCCCCAAATGGCTCAAAAGTCACCTTTATAGTGAGGTCTTCCTCAACCACTCGATTTTAAATTACAGTCCCTCACACACACACACACACACACATCATAGTCCTTATTTTCTTGCCTTCCTTTTTCTCCATATAATATACTAAGTACTCAATAAATATTTGTTAAATGAATTAACTTTTAGAGACTGTAAATTAGTGTGTCAACATAAGCCATGAAATAATTTTCCATGTTATTAGACTTTTCCTGGGATTGCCCACAGGGACCCTCTTAGGCCATGGCCATTTTCCACCCCTAATGACTCTATTACAGTGTGTCAGGAAGCAGTATGGGAAGCCTATCGGATCTTTCTGGATCGCATCCCTGACACGGGGGAATATCAGGACTGGGTCAGCATCTGCCAGCAGGAGACCTTCTGCCTCTTTGACATTGGAAAAAACTTTAGTAATTCCCAGGAGCACCTGGATCTTCTCCAGCAGGTGAGCCTAAACACCATACAGTTATTTGGAACACTGCCCAAATAGTTCCCAGGCTCCAGCCCGTAGGCCTTTTGAACTGGTTTCCACGGCATAAGGGTTATTTGGAGAAGTGCTTGGAGATATCTGATTAGACCAACAGAAATGTTATTCTTACAAAATAATATGGTACGGTCAGTTTAAGTTTGAAGTGTAGTTTAAGGGAGAAGGAAATGAAAATAGACCTTAGCTCTTTAGTTGGCATTATCTCCTGGTAAAATTACTTTTTATCTTTATCTTTTTGCAGAGAATAAAAGAAAGAAGTTTCCCTGAGAGGCAAGTAACCAAAATAGAGTGTGTGTGTGTGTGCTCTTGACTTTAAAAAGATCATATAATGGAGTGAGACTAAGCTATTGTACCTGTAGGATTTTATGTCAGTCACTGATTGGTGCAGATTATTCTGACAGACAATTCATGCATATAATGTACTGAAGATACATGAGTACATAAAATAAAACTAAATAGACCTTATAGATTTAGATAGACATTTGCATTGTTTGCAGATTAAAGAAATTCATCACTATGTGATATGTATCTAATGTGTACCTTCACTTATAAGAAATACAGAAATTAAAATAGTTTGATTTTTAGAATTTATGGTAAACTATTAGTTACATCAAGAAAATATTTAATACAATCAAGAAACAACCTGAATTTTGAACTCTCATTTGGTATTCTGTAAAGTGTTAATATCTCTCAAACTAAATTACTAAAGCTCTAAGTCATATCCTCAACAAGAACTGAATATCAAACAAGAAAACCAAAAAAACAAAGAAAAGGAAACCTTTATTAGATTAAATGATTAAAGAAGAGACACATTGTTGTCAAACTCTAAACTCACAAAAATTACCTACATCTTATGACATTTAGAAGCCTACATCTGAAGATATTACTACAAAGAGAGGCACAAGTTTGACCATACGAATTACTGACAATACTTTACAATGCCTTTCACATTTATCCCTTTGTTCCTATTCCCTTTACCACTAACCTAGTCTAGGACCTTATTAATATACTCCATGAAAAATGTCTAATCTGATCTCCCTGACAGATTTCCTTGCTTCTAACCTTTTTCTCCTCCTTAACTTGCATAATTGCTGCTAGATTACTAAGTCTGAAATATTCCTTTTTTTACATCGAGTCCTGTACAATGGCTTTCAAAAGATTCCTACATCTTCCTCTTGGCATTCTGAATATCCACTCCCAACCTTCTCCAGCCCACTTCCGTATGCAGGAGGCTGAGTGTTAAGACCTGCTTCACTGACATCCCTTGCCTCTGGCTTCTGGTTAGGGCCCGTCAGTGAGGAGGAAGAAATCAGAGAGAGAAGAGAATGCTGGCTGAAAATTTACATGCACACCTGCAGAGTCCTTAAGGACTACTGGCCTTCAACTTCCACTCAGTTCCTGCGGGCCAGTTCTTTCCACAGAGCCTTCTCTATATTTGGCTCCTGGTCTCCTCTCACCCTTCTTGGCTCCAAGATAGTTTTAACACCCCACTGTTACTGACCCCGTGGGGTACTGCACTCTGCACTGTGCTTACTCTTACACTCTTTGCACAGCTCCATGAATAATCCCTTTCTTGAACTTTGCTCAAGTTACCTCACTATAAGTCAGTCATCTGTTTCTTGCTAGAACCTTCGCTGAGGGAGAAGCCAAACTAATCCAGACCTTTCATCTCCTGACCTCTCCAACCTGGCCTCCCATTGTTTGTGATTCCACAGCTGCCATCTTACCTCTTCTTCACTGCGTATCAACCATACTCTACTCATTCAAATTCTGACCCTAGCCTTTCCCTCTTGCTTGGAATAGCCTGCCTTTTCCACTGCATCTATCCAAATTCTACTCTTTCAAGCTCCAGGTGGAATCCCACATCACCGGGATGTCTTAACAGACTATTTGAGTTTGCAGCAATCTCTTCCTGCTTTGAACTTTGTGCTCTGTTTGGCATTTATATTTTTATTGAACACTTTCTTGCTTTCTCTTGTTTCCTGCAGGAGTATAAACTTCTCAAGGGCAGCAACTGCTTCATATATTCCCATCTACTATACAAAAATGTGCAAAATCCTCATATATTTTGTTAATCAATTATATCTATCAAGCCACTCTTTTACAGATTTTTAAAAGAGACTGCCAGGAGAAATAATATGACTAAGGAAAATCTTAGTACTAGAGTATTACCCTTTGTTCACAAAACACAGACACATTGTTTCTTCTCATTTAAATACAGGATAATGCTTTACTGATGCTTCCATTTTCAAAAAAGAAAAATAAAACAATGCAGGGTCTATCCATAAGAAAAAAATCAACAAAATGTACCAAATTTTGACAGACAAACATTAAATATGATAAGAAACGATTACTCAAGACAGAAAGAAAAAGAAATAGAAGCATTTCATCTATTCTTGTGCCTGCCAGCATTGCTGAAGAGAAAGAAAGTAACATGAAACAAACATTTTACATTAGCTATGGTGACCAAGTTGTTTTCAAAAAATAAAGAAAGAAAAAAATTGTCTTTTAAATCTTTACAAGAAGACAAAACATAATTTGCTCACCTTACTAACCTAAATGACTTTGAAATAAAGCCAGTGGAAGAACTGAGTAGCTCAGTGTCCCAAATTATAGCTCCTCAGTGATGGTATAGATTGCCAGCCTAGTGGCAGAATCACATCTTTTAGTAAAGGGTAAGAAAACATCATCCCACATTGTCCTGCCCAAAGTGGACTGTTGACTTGTAACTAATGGAATAGCCAGCATTTTACTAGCTATTCTTCTCAGTTATTTTCTTTCTTACAGCAAGACAGAGCAGAAGATGCAAGTGACATTAAGAGGAAGGAGAGCTTACTATAAACAAAGATCTGTAAAGTAAAAACAAATCATCTAGGTTTTAAGTGCTGTAATGTTTGATATAGTTAAATATGATCTCCATAAAAACCATGTATTAAGTACATAGTATAATTCCAGAAAAAAAATAACAATAATAGCTGATTTCAAATTCCACTATAGAGACTAAATTTTTATCTGGCCTGTGAGCACCACTGTAGTCATCCATGTTTACAACTGACATCTGTTCTGATTGGCTAGAGCCTGTGGCAGACTTATTGATAAAATTTTGTATATTACACATTAACAATCTGGCAGAATTGGGTGTAGCAGAAATATGTAGGTGATACTATTGGCTATGACCAATTCTAGATAACTGTACTGTAAATCAACAGAACACCTAGCCATTTCCCTGGGCCTCCCCATCATCTTGAGCCACAGAAAATTAGGTTAAATATGTTGGTCAACTGCTTCTTTTTTTTTTTTTGAGATGGAGCTCCAGCTCTTGAGATGCAGCTCTGGAGTGCAATGGCGCAATCTCGGCTCACCGCAACCTCCGCCTCCTGGGTTCAGGCAATTCTCCCGCCTCAGCCTCCTGAGTAGCTGGGATTACAGGCACGTGCCACCGTGCCCAGCTAATTTTTTGTATTTTTAGTAGAGACGGGGTTTCACCAGGTTGACCAGGATGGTCTCACTCTCTTGACGTCGTGATCCACCCACCTCGGCCTCCCAAAGTCCTGGGATTACAGGCGTGAGCCACCGCGCCCGGCCAACTGCTTCTATATTATACTAACACAGACACAATGCTTTGGGACCTAATAAGTTATAGTATCATACCTTTCAGTGAGTTTCAGAAGATAATACTACAACTGTTGCAGGACCTCTTAGTTCAGCTAAAGACAGGGTCCTTGTCCATCCCACGGCCATGAAAATTTAGGCTCGCAGATGGTTTGAAGGGTAAGTAAAGCAGGGTTTTATTGGGTGTAAAGGAAGAAAAGGGGGAAACAGGGACGCTGGCCCAGCTAGAGCACTTCCCACCCGAAGCTTGAATCCCAAGTTCCACACAGGAGGAGGAGGGGCCAGGCTCCTTCTCGCTGCAAGTGGCATGAATTTCCCGAGGCTCCACCCCAGTGGGCTGTCTGGTTGGAGTTTTTCTGTGGACTCCCTCCCCACCTGGCTGTCTCATTCTCCTGTCTAAAGAAGTACATCGAAGAGCTGTTAGATTAAGAATAAAGACAAAGACCGATCTTAACTGCTTCCTGCTAACAGGGACCGCTGTTTTGGGGAAATGGCAGTCAAAGCTCCTCGGAGGTCTATTTAAAGGTTCCCAGCTGAAGGGGCAATTGTCTGAGGCTCTGGTTGCAAGACTGTTTGGAGTCTGATAGTCTTTTTTGCCAGAATGTAGGGCTCCTGGGTTCCTTTCCCCTGAGCCCAATCCTAAAACAACCAGTTTAAGGCTTGGGAAATTAACTCTTTCCTGTTTGGAAGATGCATCTGAGGGGAGTGTGGTATGAAGACACAATTACCTATCAGTGAAGAGAGAACAGAGGAGGAGAAAGGAAAAGGAAGGCATTTTTTAAAGTAGTCCCAGGGGTTCAGGACGCATTTGAAAGGGGTACAGACTGAAGATGAATGGCGAGGCATCTAGAAAGAGTGGAGCAGGCATCCCTGGCTTCCTTCTCTCACTAACATATACTCAGGGTGTGTGAAGGAGAGAATGAAGAGTCCTCTTTCCCTCGTCCATCCTTGCATCCCTGAGTCCCAGTGACCTTTTTGGGTCCCACCATGAGTGCCAGAGCAGCTTGCACCCATCAAGCAGGAAGGGCCTAGAGAATAGGAATCAGCTGCTTTCACCTATGTCTCTATCCCTGCTACTGTCAGTAGCCTTGGAATTCCCTAGACCTTGTTTATGCCATAGATATTAATGTGGCCTTTATCCATGAAACAGGAAGCTTGGGGTTGGCTTAGTCAGCAAGTATCAGCCATGCTCACCTGTGCTGTGCCTTTTAACCTCTGTTGTCATTTGCCTCCAGACCCCTCATATCCTGTTTTCCCTCCTAGAGCTTTTACCTGAAGCTTAGAATTGAGTTTGAGACAAAAATATTTCTCAGGAGGTTGCAGTCTCCTTATTATAAGCTGAATGCTAAGGTGAAACTGTAGAACTGAGTCCTCCCCCAACAAGGGAGAAAAACAGATGTCTTATGACACACCAAGATAACTGGTAGCTGTAGCTATGCCTCCTAAAATTTGGGTGCATGGTGCTTGGCTTTGGCTAGTTCCCTTGGTTTTACTTCCTTAATAAGGAAACCTCTGGGTGATGGGCACCCTATTTATTCCATCACCTGGCAGAATTTGCAGGGTATTTGCTCAGCACTAGAATATTGATCTAGATTTCTACATTACCCATCCCTCTTGTTCTTTCTGAGCTGCAGCCAGGGATTGCTGGTTGGTTCACAGGAACAAGCAGGGTTAGTCTAAAACGTAGGCAAAAACTTAAAAACAACTGAGAGCCAGGCACAGTGGCTCACACCTGTAATCCAGCATTTTGGGAGGCAGAGGTGGGCAGATCACCAGAATTTGGGAGTTCGAGATCAGCCTGACAAATACAGAAAAACCCTGTCTCTACTAAAAATACAAAATTAGCAGGGAATGGTGGCACATACCTGTAATCCCAGCTGAGGCAGAATTGCTTGAACCTGGTAGGTTAAGGCTGCAATGAGCTGAGATCCTATCATTGCACTCCAGCTGGGCAACAAGAGTGAAACTCAGTCAAGAAAAAAAAAAACTAATGAATTTATAATTTAATGAGAAATGGATGATGAGTTTTGAAACATAATTTCTCTCTCCAGTCCTCATTTTTGTTAAAAAAAAATTATAATAGGACAGAGTTGATTGCAAATAGACTTTAGTTTTATACTTGGCCTGATTATTTGCATAAAGTGCAGCAAGAATAATTATTTCTACATAGGCCTTTTGGATTGGCTTTGATGGAAGTCTGTTCCACAAGGAATCTCAGATAAGACCTTTAAATGCTAATCCCAGCTATGTTTTGTATCCTTAAACGCCTATGAGTCCTCTCCTCTTAAGGTCCTAAGTTAAAGTTGGACCTGTTAGAAAGTGACATTCTTTACTAACCATGGGTCAGGAACCCTGTACAGGGACTGCATAGACAAGGGTATGAGGCCAGTTTCCTCACTGGGCTTTTATTGGCTCTGTAAGTTGAGATTGACTCCTTAAAGGGAAGCATACACTTCCAGTCAAACCCTTGGTAAAGTACCCAGTTTTTCTAAATGTATCTTGTTGCAAAAGAAAAACTGAATTCTTGTTGCACTGATGCAAACAACTATATTGCCATAAATTAAGAATACTCACAGATAGTTTCCAAATTCTAAAGGAATCAGGCAAAGAGAAACAAACATGCTCCAAATTTTTGTTGCAGGAGTATACCTTACTTAATTATTAAAGCCTGTAAATAGTTCAAAATGTTTCCTTGACTCTGAAAAATAAAACAAGGATGAGCAATATTCCAAGAAAAAGTTAAAAGGTTGCTTCAGCTTTCTGAGTTCAGTTCATTTACTTAACTCTGGTTTTGCTAGATATTCGTGAGCATTTCAGCTCTTCATGAGTCCTATACATCTTCCTTATTCCAATGTTACAATCTCCAAAGTTATCAGAAGCCTGTATTTGAGAATATATTCGAGGATGAGCAGTATTCCAAGAAAAAGTCAAAAGGTTGCTTCAGCTTTCTGACTTCAGTCCATTTACTTAACTCTGGTTTTGTTTGATATTCGTGAGCATTGCAGCTCTTCATGATTCTTGTAGATATTCCTTATTCCAATGTTACAATCTCCAAAGTGATCAGAAACCTGTATTTGGAAGTACCTGTTAAAGTCCTAGAGCTTATTATGAACCATCTTTTGAAAAGGATAAAAACAAGACAGCAATTGTCTATGAAGAGCAAAATGTCCAGGGTAGTTACAGTTAGAAACACAATTGACAAATTTGGTTATCTCCATGGTTTACAATAACTTAACAACCTTAATTATGATTGATAGCATATATTTCAACATTAGAATTAATCCCATAGAATTTTGGAACGTAGATTAGCATTATTTACCCAGATATGACCTAAAGTAGACTGAACATCATTTTGACAATCCCATGCACCTAAATATGTCAAATAATCCTGTTTACCTCTTTTCTGGACATTCCAGGGGCCCTCTGGACTATCCATTAAGCTAGGTGTCAGGAAGAACAATTTTGAAACTGAAGTTTGATTTTGGGAAGCCTTTTAAATATGTTTAAAGAACTTGATATTATGAAATAGAATTCCAGATTGCCATAAATTATTTATTGTGCCAAAATGATGACCCAGAAATATTAAATACACAAAAACCTTTTATAACCACTTACAAATTTTGCCAAAGAGCAGATTAGTGCCTGAAGAAAACTTTGTTATGGTTTTATTTTAATGCTCAATTTACAGAAAAACCATATAATACCATTTTTTGAATTTAGTCAATATGTTCACAGAGAGAACCTCTTCTGCAAGATTAATTTCCACAATACTTTCACCACTTCTTTGAACCTTCAGCTTTTTCCTAATTTAATACAATCCTTTAAAACCTAGGCTAAAGTTTACATTTCCATGCCTTCTTATAACCTTTGACTATAAAAACTTATTTTACTGTTTTTACACCACTTGCACATAAATCTATTTTTAGTAGTTTTAACTACATGTTATAATGGTAACTCCTAACAGTTTTTAACTTTAAGGTAAAACCTGGTAAGTTACTTTAACTGTATACTAACTGCACCCGACGTTTGCCTTTATTAGTTAAGGGCGTAATTAGTTCCATATATCCCCAGGCCTTACTGATTGTGAAGCCAGCAAGACAGTTCTCAAAACCCAAAAAGAAGTTTATAACCTAAAACACTTATCAAACCTTGCATCTGACCTGAATAGCTTAGTTCACCTATTTACATTTTAATGACACCTTCATTTTTACCAATAATTTTTATGGCTGTTTTTATTTCTCAAAGATTAAAGTCATGTGCACTGAAAGGTACCACAGCTTTTAACTCCCTTTAAGAAAAATTAGTCCAAGTGCTTGTCTTTCTTTAGGCCAAATTAATTAGAGCTCTTTTGACAGACATCACACACAGTACACACAGACAGGCAAAAGGAAACCCAGTCACTGCATAGGGCCATTTAAGAGACAGATCTAGAAAAACATGCAGATATCAAACCAAAGAGGGCTCATCCTTTAAGGCTGAATTGCTAAACAAAGCCTTGCCACCTGAGTTACAAGCCATGCTCTCAGGATATACAACACGACGGAGGCTTGATTTTACAACCAAAACTTTGCAGAGAATACAGTGATAATTGTTGGGGTGGCGGTCTGGTCTAGTAAAGAGGAAAAAAGAACTTTAAAGGCTAACTGCCTACAAGGTGGAGAAGAGAAAAGGAAAAAAAAGTTTTAAAATGCTTGGGGAAAAACCTCTTATTCTTCTGCAAGTTTTCTCCAGGGAGAAAAGTTTAATTACTGTTCAATGAAGCTGAACCCCTTGGCCAGGGAAGGGGAAGGCTGCTGCGGAGACATGTGGCTGGGAACAAGCCAGCCAGCTGTGTGGGACCCTTTGGCCATATGTCCCAGCCCCAGCAGTGAGGGGAGAGCAGCAGGGAGCTACTGCTCCCTGGTCAATCCTGAAAAGGAAGGAAAGGGCCATGAAAAGGCCCAGGAGTGACAGGGTATGGAAGCATGGTTCCCCCACCCTCAAACATTTGAGGATGAAAGGCTTAGAAGCCACAGTGAGAGGTTTTTGAGTCCCCGTTTCACTCACCACTTCTTGAGCGCCATTTGGGTGCCAAAAATGTTGCAGGCATTTTCCTTGGTTCAGCTAAAGACAGGGTTAAAGACAGAGTCCTTGTCCGTCCCATGGCCATGACAATTTAGACTCACAAATGGTTTGAAGAACGAATAAAGCAGGTTTTGCTCGGTGAAAAGGAAGATAAGGGGAAAATAGTGACTCCTGCAAGGCCAGAGTCCCTGCTGGAGTGCTTCCTGCATGCAGCTTGAATCCCAGGTTCCACACAGGAAGAGGAGGGGCCACGCTCCGCCCCCCTACAAATTGCGCAAACTTCCCAAGGCTCCACCCCATGGGTAGGCCAGTTGTAGTTTTTCTGGGGACCCCTTCCCACCTGGCTGTCTCACCACCACTCCTTTCTAAATAAAGCTTGTTAGAATGGGCCAACATCATACACAAATACCTCCACCACCATGACCTTGGATCTGCTCCTAGAAACTCTTACATACCATCGTTCCATGGCACTGAGAACCTACTCCCAACTTCCTGGCTGGTTACCATTACGGGCAATGGCTGTGCTCAGAATACAGATTTAGTAAACTTGTATTACCCAGAAATCTACCTCTTTCACATTACTGTAACAAGAATTACTTTATTAGATAAGCTTAATGACTCTGGATATGCAAGCTTGAGGGTCTGAGATCTTAGCAAGAATATTTCAGTCATAGATCACGTCATCAATTATCTCTGACGTTCAGAACACAGTGTAAGTGTAATGGAATGATAATCCATTAGGCCCCAAAGACCAGCTTTGCCTACCACAGAACCTCAGGACCACACAAAGCCAGGACAGTTGTGGAAGACACTGGAGTCAAACATAACCATTTTGGAGAGTTTTTAAATTTTTCCTCAATGGGAATATATTCAAAAGTTACTTCTGTGATTTAAAAATAGGTAAATCCGGTTTTAAACTATGCTTTTCCTATAACTTTTATGTCTACTCAATATAAGAAATTTAAATGTATGTTATCTATTGTCATCAAGTTCTTTTTTACAATCTCTTATTTTTTTCTATTGTACTAATAGAAAAGATGAAATATCCACAGAGAAGACATTGGGAGAGGCTGGTGAAACCATTGTGGTTTCAACAGGTAAGCTTAGATCTCATTTCTTTGCTTCTGAACTTTAATTCAAATCGTGAAAGCATGTTATTTACAAAACAACTCCTAATTGAAGTTAATGTTTATAATTTACTTTCTGAAAACCAGCTTATATTTTTTATTTATTTACTTATTATATATATATAATAGCACTTTAGGTTCTGGGGTACATGTGCAGAACATGCAGGATTGTTGCATAGGTACATATATGGCAATATGGTTTGCTGCCTCCATCCCCCTGTCACCTATATCTGGCATTTCTCCCCATGTTATCCCTCCCCAACCTCCCTAACCCCACTGTCCCTCCCCTATTCCCCTCCAACAGACCCCAGTGTGTGACACTCCCCTCTCTTGTCCATAATCGGCTTATATTTCTAACCTTATAAAATAATTTAAATTTATTGTATAAAACTTGAAAAATATAGAAAAAAAAAGGTAAAACCACTCAATATCTTAGTTTGAAAGCAACCATCATGAACATTCACTGCCTATTTTCTGCCTCCTTTCTTCTGTTATATACACATATTACTGAGACTGTATTTACTTAGAGTTTGGATCATTTTTTTCCACTTAACCTGATATAAAGAATATTTTATAGTTCCACTAAAACTTCTTTAAAATAATCATTTTAATGACTTCCAACATTCTGTTGCATCCATACAGCTGTCATCAACTTAACCATTGCATTATTGTATTTGACATTACAAATAGTGTTTTAATTAAGATATTTAAACATCAATCTTTGTCAAATTACTAATTTCTCAAAATAGATTACTAAATCAAAGACTATGGATTTTAAGGCTTTTTTTTTTTTTGCTGGAAAATTATTAGGTCATTTATTGCAAGTTTATCATATTCTAGTCAAAGAACATCAATCAAGTTATATACCTGAGTAATTCTACCAAGATTGTATTTCTGAATTCTAGATTACATATTCTTTATAGAAAGACTGGAACTTTTAATAATAAATGTCTAACTTAAATACACACACACACACACTGTATTTCCTTGTAGTGATGAAAGTATATTCTACCTTAATTCAAACTTTCTAATTTGCAAAACTGGAAACCCTACATTTGTTATCAACTTTTTCTTTTTAGTTCAATATTTATTTGGTTTAAAATACTTTTTAAACTCTTTTTGCAAATTTTCAAATGTACTAAAAGTAGACAGTACAATGACCCCATGTGTACCCATGACCCAGTTTCATCAACTTTTTGCCATACTTAAAAAACAATAATCTCATTGTTTGCTAAAACATTTTAATCAAATTGATACATCCTTTCATCTTATCCCTAAATATTTCATTATTTAAAAAATGTTTTAAATAACTACAGTGCATTATCACATATAAAAGAATTAACAATAATTCCTTAATATTCTCTAAAACTCAGTCCATATGCAAATTTACCTACTTACTAAAATAATTCTTTGTGTTTTTAGTTAATTTGATCCAGATCTAAAATAGACCCACAGACTATGGATTTTAAGGCTTTTAATAGATTTTTCCAAATTTGTTTTCCAGAAATTTTGTTACTATTTAAATAACCCACTGGCAGAAAAGACAAGAGCCTGTCTCATTGCAATACTTATCAATATTGAATATTTCTATTTATTCTAGAGTTTGCCAAAAGGCAAAGAAAAATCATTTCTTCTATGTTTATTAGATGTTTGAAATTTCTCTTTTATGTATATTTCTATTGCAGTCTTCCCATTTTTCCATATAATCTAAGAATACTTTTAAATATATACAATAAGACTATCCTCTGGGCAATGTATTCCTCAGTTCATTTGGTTTTTAGTAATGTAAATAATGTTTTAAGAAATTAATTTTTGATTACTTAAAATATAGAAATTGAGAAAATAGAGATTTGTAAATAAATGATATTTTCTCATTCTTTACTGATATTCAAAGAAAGCTGCTGTGCCTATATTTCAGTTTTCTCCTAAGTTCAACTAATTTATCATTTCAAGACTGACTTGTAGCTAATAATCAGACAAGCCTAGTTGAATTTCAATTATAAAATAGTTAGTGGTGGCCCTGTGTCATGATGGCTCATACCTATAATTTCAGCACTTTGGGAGGCCGAGGTGGGCAGATCACGAGGTCAGGAGATTCAGACCATTCTGGCCATGGCTAAACTCCTCTACTAAAATACACTACAGCCAGGCGTGGTGGCACGCACCTGTAATCCCAGATACTCAGGATGCAAAGACAGGAATTTCTTGAACTTGGGAGATGGAAGTTGCAGTGAGCCAATATCATGCCACTGCACTGTAGCCTGGGGACAGAGCAAGACTCCGTCCCCAAAAAAAAAGTTAGTGGTAAAATGCATTTTTAACAATGAAAAGAAGAGCTGCGTAGTTAATTCCCCCTTATAAACAGCTCAGATTTGATCTGTGACAACTAATGTCAAGTCTTATTCAAAAAGGTGTTATTTACAGGAGGAGCATATAAACATGTAAAAAGATGTTCATTTTAATACGGGAAAACAATCAAAATTAATAAGAGAATTGAAATTTCTACTTTAAATTTGAAGTTAGTATACTTTAGCTGAGAGAAACTTTTGTAATAACAATGATAGATTTAGTAAGATAAGTTAAAGTAAGTTAAAATGACCCCTTTCTTATAAATTATTTTTCATATTTAAAAAAAAACTTTGAGGGACCAGTGGACAATTGAAATATTATAATATAATGTGATATATCACCACCATATATTTGAGTTCCAGCAACAAGTGTTTTAGAATTTTTTTCCCCTGTACTTCTGGACACCTCAGGTTGAAGAACACACACAGAACAGTTGAGGTTAGATTTTGATTGGGAAATGTTACTGGGTGCCTAGGTGTGAAGGAAGAGTGAGGAATCTCCAAAAGAGGCTGAATGCACTTAAAGATAAACCCAAGCTACCTAATAATTGTTTTTTAGTTGTCACGTGAATAATTTCTCTTCAAGGCAATAAAACGGAAGGACAGCCAAAAAAAAAATTTGTTCTTCTAGGGTGCTGGCTAAGCATTTTTTATTGTAACAAAAATTGTAGCATAAACCGATTATTCATAGGATTATAAAGTTTGCAGATGCCTTACATTGGTAATAGTCTGGTGAAGTCCAGAGCACAGAACACATCCATCACAATTGCTTACAGCAGGATTCTTCAATGAGGGCAGAGTGGAAGATGCCAGGGACCACATCCTTTGAGGTTCTGATATGCCACAGGGTATGTACTTTACTAGCCAAAAAAACTGCCTTCCATAGATGATTCTGATACCCACTCTCAAGCCCCATTAGGAAGCATGATTCCACACCCAGTGAGATTACTTCACAGAGCCTCACAGTGACAAGTGACTTCCTGTGACTGATGATTCCCAGGTAGAACATACTCTTCAGAGAGTAAGGAAAGATCAAATCATTTTTCAGTATATCCTGTTTTCTAAAACACAAGAATAAACTAATGCATTCTGTGTTTTTGCCTAATTAAAGTTGAAATAGAAAGCTGTTTCTGGTTAAATATAAACCAATTAACTATAACACTATTTTCCCTGAGCATTTTTAAAATAATAATTTATTACAAAATAGAAATGCATTTGTATTACAATAATGCTTTTTTCTTTGTTTGAATAGAACCCAGACTTGCATTCTATGGAGATCTTTAAAAATATCAAAACATTTGCCACATATTTGAAATGGCTTCTGGTGATCTGTTCTAAATGAAGTGAAATTGATAGCATCTTAACATTCTTTCATCCCTTGGTTTTCTGATTAAAATCTTATGCCTCAATGATTGCCAAAGCAATCTACATTTTAAAGACTTGGGTAGTATTCTAAGAAAACTCTCAGAAGAGCAAATTCAAGGTAAACATCTGCCTATGTGTCCTTCATATAGTTTCAAAAAGAAAAAATTAATCAGGTCTTATCCAGCAAAAGCATTTATAACATTTACAGAGGAGCATCAAACTTGGGTCCTTAAGAGAAAGAATGAAGAATTTAACTAGGGCAGAGTATGTGTTATATTTTTTCAACATATTTATGTGATCTTGAAAATATGAGTTCAGAAGGTACCGAACATCTGTAAATTTCAGAATGACAGAAAAAGCATATTGAATTTTGACCTCAGTCTAATTTAAACTCCTCTATTCTCATTTTTGTGTCTTTAATTTTTAAAATTTTCATAGATGTTGCCAACGTCTCACTTGGGCCATTCCCTCTCACTCCTGATGATGCACTCCTAAATGAAATTCTCGATCGTACGCTCAACGACACCAAGATGCCTACAACAGTAAGAAGTTCCGAGAGTCAATCTAGCTCTTTATATGCCTGTTTCTGTTCTTAACAAAACAGGAAAAGAGAATGGATAAACCATCCATTCAGTAATATTAGTGTTATATTTTTGTCACTCTGGTCAGTGACAAAGAGCCAGTCACTGACAAGAGTCAGTGACTTTGCTCTACTCTTCATTGTCACTTCTTCCTAGGTACTGAGGGTGGAAACATGGATTGAGACTTAGGATAAAGTGGAAGGGGTTACAAGAAACAATTAATTATAAGGTCTGGAGTGCTGGGGCCCTTTTCCCCCAGTACCTAACAAAACCTCATATATATTAGTGCTCACGAAGTGTTAGAATGAATCAATCAATCAATCATGAAGCTCTGATTGATGACTAATAATTCATGTTGAACAATAATTCGATGTTGATAGCAAGAGTGAAGGTTTTGTTCTCAGTCATGTTCAGGATGAATAGGTCAAATAAATATCAAAATGACGAAAATTCTGTATGTAAAATGGGAAAAATAAACACAGTGTTCGAAGGCAAAGGGGCACTGGCAACCACTCTGCGTGCAAAGGTATATAGGATGAGAGGGTGGTTGCAGAATTTAATTGTGGAAGCAGGGAAACGCTGTCCTCATTGTCGACAAAAAGTCAAACTCTGTAACATATTTGAAGAGATTTATTCTGAGCCAAATATGAGTGAACATGGCCCATGACACACCCGTCATGAGGTCATGAGAAGATGTGTACAGGGTGGTCAGGGTATAGCTTGATTTTATACATTTTAGGGAAGCATGAGACATCAATCAAATACATTTGAGAAATACATTGGTTTGGTACAGAAAGGCAGGGCAATTTAAAGGCAGTGGGGCTTCCAGGCTGTAGGTAAATTTAAACATTTTCTGGTTGACAATTGATTGAGTTTGTCTAAAGACCTGGGATCAAATAAAGGTTATGTAGACCAAGGTTCTCTCGAAGTCTCATAGTGGCTGTCCTTAGAGTCAATAGATGACAAATCTTCCCTATTCAGACCTTTAAAATGCGCTAGACTCTCAGTTATTCTCTTTAGGATTTGGAAGGCCCGGAAGAAAAAGATCTAGCTATGTTAATGGAGATTATTCACAGATGAAAGTTTTTACCCTCAAGGACAGCTTTGCAGGGCCATTTTAAAATATGGCAAAGAGACATGTTTTGGAGTAAAAACATGTTGAATTTCTTTTTTCTCACATAATATTATACCAGAATCAGATTGGAAAGTAAGTCACAATATATAGGGTTAAATAAAACCCATCTGATGAGAATGTATAGTTTTTAGGGCATGACTCCCCAGACCCCTTAGATAGGAATTTGGGAAAGATAAAAAATCAGAGATTAGTCCTCACTCATTAGTCATGAGTGTAAAGCTTTGACTGCACAAAGTAGGCAGTAGACCCAAAAAGAGGCAGTATTATAAGGAGTGGCAGACTAGAACCTGGCTCTGTTCATCCTCACACTGCCACTGCTACCACTCCTACCACCCATGGGGCCTCAGAGGTGACTCCTCTAACTCTTTCCCCTTCGTTTCAATCTCTCTCCAAAACACAAGTCAAAGCTGCAGGGCAAAGGCACAAAGTTCAGCCTCACCAGCTCTATGAGATAAATCAGAAATTAGACCCTGTTGCCATCCTATTTGCCCATTAGGTCACATGGCTCCAGGTTTGTTGAACTACTGTCATGAACAAAGAATGAAAATACTGCATTTCGGCGGGGCATGGTGGCTAACGCCTGTAATCCCAGCACCTTGGGAGGCCAACACAAGAGGATCACTTGAGGTCAGGAGTTCAAGATCAGCCTGGGCAAGACAGAGAGACTGTATCTTTACAAAAAATTTTTTAAATGACCTGGGCATGGTGGTGCATGCCTGTAGTCCCAGCCGAGGAAGGAGGATTGCTTGAGCCTGGGAGATTGAGGCTGCAGTGAGCTATGATCACCACTGCACTACAGCCTGGGTGACAGAGTGAGACTGTCTCAAAAAAAAAGATAAAAGAAAGAAAGAAAATATTATATTTTTCTGAAAAAGTGCTTTCACATCAACAGTGAAAAATACTGTTGGAGAAAATTATTGACCATAATTCAATATATATTCACTATAAAATTTCTAAGACAACTCATCTGTCACCTCTTTTCTCACAACCCCTGTGTCCCATCTTCTTCAAAATCTAATATAGGTTCCTCTCTCTGATTAAATATCCCCTGACTATTTCATTTCACATTCATTTAAATGTGCCATGTAAAATTCCAATTTGTCCAACAAAATGGTAAGCTTCTAAAGAAGAATACTGCATGCCAGACGTTTTAGTGTCCCATCAATCCCAGCAGCATGCTACAAACATACAGATGCTCAATGTGTGTTTTTTGAATAAATGAAAATCTTTTAAACAAACTTCAGAAGTGTTTTAAATGTGAATCCACATCCTCATGGGTCCTACTAAAGTTGGAGAGAGGCTGCAGTATTGTCCACGCCCATGGCAGAAGGGAATTTGTGACAAGAAATGAGGAGGAAATACATCTGCTACCATTTATCCAGTTGAGATCTGTCCTTCAGGGCAATTTCCATTGACCATCCTCTTCTTTCAGCTAATTTCACTATAAGAGACCATGTATATAACCTAAGATACTCAATCTTCTGCAGAGAATTTTTTACTTTTTTAAGAAAACTAATGGAGCTTAGTATCTTCTGGGTATCCAAGGTTGAAAACTCTGTCAGACCCAAGTTTGAAACCCAGTTCTGGGCTTGCTCTGCGCCCTGGAAGCCCATGTGAATTCAGAACAATGAGAGACCCCTGCTGGTTCCCAGACTACCAGGCAAGAAGAATGATCCCTTGACCCTTAGTGATAGAGGCCAAGTCCAGATCCTCAGAACCGTGCTGCCGTTCTTAGCCACCTGCTTCCAAACGTGGCCCAAATGCATCATTCCTTCTGAGAGAAATTTCAGACTTTCTCTTGGCTTGATACTACTTTCTAACTAGTTTCAATTGAAGTTTAAGCACAAATATTCTCATTAAACCAGTCTAGGCTCTTCTCTAAGTTCTAGTTAAAAGGATTTTGATTCCAAAACAATTAAACCTTCATAACCTGCTTCTTGAGACAGTATCAACATATATTATCTAATATAACTATTTATTTGTGGTTTATGTTAACAGAAGTCCTTTTTTTTTTTAACCCAGGAAAGAGAAACAGAAAGTGTTTCTGAGGAGCAGAAAGTGGAGCTCAGCATCTCTCTGGTAAACCAGAGGTTCAAGGCAGAGCTTGCTGACTCCCAGTCCCCATATTACCAGGAGCTAGCAGGAAAGTCCCAACTTCAGGTGAGTAGACCCATCCTGTGCAACCATACCCTAAGCAGTGACTGAGAGGTGGGAGCCCACATGACATAAGCCCTTAAGGGGAATAGTTCTAACTTCTCATGGCATTCATTTTTAACTATTAAAAAGGAAACAAAAATTACAATGGGCCCTAAAGTGTTAGAACAAATGGATCTCCAGGAAAGTTTTTCACTCCAGCTTTTCTATTCTCAAAAGTTGCAGTGGTCCACACCTGCCCCCTCTATCCACAGTTTCGGTTACCTTGTCAACTGCAGTCCAAAAACACTAAATTGAAATTCCAGAAATAAACAATTCATTAAGAAGGTCAATAGTAGCCTAACATATGCCACAATTTCTATACCATTTACCTTACTTTACCTCCTCACATAGGCATTATATTGAGAGACAGACCCCATTCACATAACTTTTCTTGTAGTATATTGTTACAACTGTTCTATTTTATTATTAGTTATCATTGTAAATCTCTTACTGTGCCCAGTTTATAAACTTTATCATAGGTGTGTATGTATAGGAAAAAAACATAGTATATATGGTATTAAGTACTCTCCACAATTTCAGGCATCCACAGGGTCTTCGAATGCCCCCCTCAAGGATAAGAAGAAATCACTGTGTTTACATTTATATTTTCTTTAAAAATTGGTAGGTTTTGCCGGCCACGGTGGCTCATGCCTGTAGTCCTAGCATTGTGTGAGGCCGAGGCAGGCAAATCACCTGGAGGTCAGGAATTCGAGACCAGCCTGGCCAACATGGCAAAACCTCATCTCTACTAAAAATACAAAACTTAGCCAGGCGTGGTGGCGGGTACCTGTAATCCCAGCTACTTGGGAGGCTGAGGCAAGAGAACCGCTTGAAACCCAGAGGCGGAGATTGCAGTGAGCCAAGATGCTGCCACTTTACTCCAGCCTGGGCAAAAGAGTGAAACTTGGTCTCAAAAATTAAATAAATGAATTTTTTTTTTAAATAAATAAAAATTAGTAGGTTTTAAAATCTCATTTAACTGAAAGACATTATGTAGATGCTTTATGCCAGAATGACCACTATGATGATGGTTTCACTGGTATATCCTTACAGACAAATTCTTCAAGATGTCAGGAATTCACATCTTATTAAATACGTACAGTTTTTTATATGTCATTTATACCTCGATAAAGTAGATTTAAATAAAATAACTATGTAGGCACCAAGTAGAGAAAATGCTGGGTTAAAATATAAATTCTTAAATCATAATACTTTGTCCTTACATAATGTTTCAATTTTTACAGTATGATGCAATTTAAAGACATATTTTTCATGGGTGATAAGAGGAAGGCAATTATATTGTCCACATAATCAATTAATAAACCAAGGAACTTTCCTAAAATGTCTCTTCCATCTCTGACCTTTGTCATGTCTGTCCCTGATTAAATTCAAATGCTTTCAATCCCCTTCAGGATAAACCCAGCTCCTATGCTGCGTGTGGCATCTATATACCATAATACGAGCTCTGCCTTTTTTTTTTTTTAGCCTCATCTTAACACCAGTTTCTTATTATGCCCCTCCTTTTCACTCTAGTTTCCAGGAATGTACATTATTTCCAGTTTTACCCCCTGTTTAGCCTTTACATGTGCTGTCTGCTCTGTCTAGAATGCCCTTCCCCAAGTCTTGTTTTACATGCTTTGACACAGAAATTTTCCTCTACCCGTTCTGTGTGCAGTGACTCTGCTGGGCCCACTCACTGCTTTCACAACACCCTGTCTTGAGATCACTTGCTTATGTGTCTATGGCCTTTGTTGTCTCTATTACTACCTCTTCATTCACCCCACTCATCATTATGGGGCTATGAGCTTCTCCTAGAGAACAGGAGTTGTTATTTCAATCTTTGATGCCTCACCTGCTAATACAGAGTTTGGGATGTAGTTAACTACTTAGTAATGGTTCGCATAAATGCAACTGAAAATAGAGGCATCCATGAGATTACACAACCATGAACTATATTTGTGGACAACAGCAGTGCACATCAATCTTACTCATCATGGCCAGGGAACAAACAAGCCCCCTTCTCATACTTAGAGAATTCAATACTTGCCTCTTCTCACCTGGAAAGGAGATGAATAAATGAAACGTTCTTAACCTCCAACCTGTCTGCATCAGCATTCAGTCAATAAAATGTAGAGTTTTTTCTACAAATTTCAAAGAAAAAGAATCAGCATGGGTCATTTATGAACCAGAAAACTACTCAGACATGGATTATTAGAACAAATGAATTAAAGAATAATTTGTTAACGTTTCCATTTGTTCTTTGGAACATTCTTTTTGGCAATTTCTTAGTATAGTCAAAATATCTTCAAAGTAGGATAGTTTGCCATAGACTCTTCGATGACCTGTTGTCAATTTTCTAAACACCTACAACAATCTGATGTAGAATAATGCCAATATATTGGAATTTTTTTTCAAAATCAGAGTTCTAGTCCTGCCAAAAGTTAGCTCTGAGAATTTGGAGATCCCTGGCATAACTTTTTCACTTAGAAATTAAAGAAGGTGACCTCACAGTTCCTTTCCAAGTCTAAACTGCTGTGTATAGACATAATTGCCAACACTTTTCTTAATGTTTCATATATATTAGCTCATTTAATTTTTCATGCAATTCTATAAGTAATATTTTTTTTTGAGACAGACTGTTGCTCTGTCACCCAAGCCAGAGTACAGTGGCACAATCTCAGCTCACTGCAACCTCCACAGCCCAGGTTTAAGTGATTCTTCTGCCTCAGCCTCCCAAGTAGCTGGGATTACAGGTGTGCACCACCACACCTAGCTAATTTTTATATCGTTAGTGGAGACAGGGTTTCACCATATCGAACTCCTGACCTCAGGTGATCCACTTGCCTGGGTCTCCCAAAGGGCTGGGATTACAGGCCTGAGCCACCGTGCCTGGCCCAATATTATTTCCTCTTTTTATAAGAAGGAACTGAGGAAAGGAAATTAATATGTCCAACAGTGTCATATTTATTAACTGGCAGAGCCAAAATTCCAACCCAGGCAGCCTGGCACCAGAACCCTTGCTCTTAACCACTATGCTCTGTCTCCTATTTTGCCAAATAAATATTTGTGGGGAAAGGACTATTGTATCATCATCAAATGGGCACGTCTTTTTGTTGTTGTTGTTGTTGTTGTTGTTGTTGTTGTTGTTGTTGTTTGAGATGGAGTTTCACTCTTGTTGCCCAGGCTGGAGTGCACTGGCACCATCTCAGCTCACTAAAACCTCTGCTCACAGGTTCAAGCGATTCTCCTCCCTCAGCCTCCCAGGTAGCTGAGATTACATGCATGTGCCACCACATCCAGCTAATTTTGTATTTTTAGGAGAGACTGGGTTTCACCATGTTGATCAGGCTGATCTCGAACTCCTGACCTCAGGTGATCTGCCCTCCTCGACCTCCCAAAGTGCTGAGATTACAGATGTGCACCATGTCATGCAGCCAAATGGGCCTGTCTTTCTACCCTCTGAAAAACTTAGCCAAAGAAGAGTATGTCTTGCCCAGCTGTGTTCCAGAGACCCCTGCCATCAGTGCTGCTGGTTCCATTTGCACAATCACTGATTTCTCTAAGATGGAGCCTCTCTGCTTACATCTGTTCCCTCTCCAGGCTCCCAAGCAGGGGCCCAACCACCTCACAGCCTACCATCAGATAACTAATCATCCCCACCACAGCCCAACGCCTGCATTAGCACAGACATTCGGGCCTCATCAGGAATTAATGGACAGTGCTTTGCAGTAATTTAATTTCCACAATAAACCTAATGAGCAATTTAATACAAATGTCAAAAGGAATCATTTAATTGTTGTCTGAATGCTTTCTCCTGTGCAAACATTCATGAGAACTCAACACGGCTGCCTTTTTATTGCCCAGTTAACATACATTCCTGCAGAATCAGAGAGGCCCCTATGCATTTAGTATTATTAATAAGGTTAACTGTGCACTTAATTAGCAATTTAGTGGTTAGTGTTCCATGACAAGAAGGTCCCCAGAAGATTATTTAGCAGAATTAACTGAGGCTTTTGTCATCTCCTCCCTAGATGCCTTCCTCATACTCCTAAACAAAGCTGATTCTTAATCAATCCCAGACAGGTTCACAAAGAGGGCATAAACATCAGCAATAAATCCCTTCCACCCAAGCCAGTGCCACGGAGCCCTCCTGGAGAGGAGAACGGCTCTCCTCCGCAGTGCTCCCTGTTGCTGATGCTGCAGCTGCAAGCATCTACAGCGCCAGTCCCAGGGTTGATTGACTGTTTTCATGTGTATAACAGCATCTCTGGTACCCCGGAGAAGAAAAACGGATGATTCAGGATCTGAATCTGCTGCTCTAGAAACTGTAGTCCATATTTAAATGTTAAATCCCTGAAGCTGTTACTGGAATGGCATGGCAAATTTCCTGTGGCCCCAAAGCTGTTTGTCCTAGGAAGCCACAGCAGACAAGAAGCATGTATACAGACTTTCCTGCCTGCCCTCAGAATAAAGACCAGCTTTGCAGAACCCAACCTCCTACATTTCTGTTGAGCCCATGGCAGTGTGTGGGTGGAGACACAGGAACTCACTCCCCAGGCCTTCTGCCCCTGACCTCTACAGGGGCCCTCATCCTGTCCTTCCTCCCACTGAGTTTCAAAAGACTTTCTCTGCTCTTTCCAGGCTCCATGCCGTGTGGTCACTGGAAGAAGTAAGGGAAAAATGGGCTCTCAGGGGCTGGTAATCCAGTAGGAAAAGTAGAGAAAAAGCAAATTAATACAAATCACTAACTGCCCGGCTGTGTGCCAGGCACTTGTTACTTATTAGTTGTCATTGTTATTCCTTTTTGGGTAAGGAGACCAAGATTCTGAGAGATTAAGCAGTAAACTCAGGCTCTTGCCGCCAGAAAGTAGCAGAACCAATATTCAAACCCCATCCTGCACAAATAGCTCCTGATCACCCAAAAGCTGAGCTACCTTCATCACTGCAGTTCCTATTATGTTCAGGGAATGAAAACTGTTTTTAATACTGTCACAAAAAAAAAAATATATATATATATAAAATTAGAAGGTAAATAAGTCTGCTGGGGGAAAAAAAATCATGGTGCACTCTAAAGCCCAGTGTAAGTGATTTGGGGATTATCTGTGCATTATTGCTCTAGTCCTTCACACAAATAATGTAGAGTTGGCAGTAATTTTGATACAGTGACAACACAGTGGAATGGTAATGAACTTAGGGAATGAAGAGCTGCACTCAACTCAAACAGAATTTGCTGAGTCCCCACTATGTGAATGGCAATCTGCTAGACAGAAAGAGGGAAGTAAAGAAAAATGAATAAACAAGGCATGGCCAAGGAGCATGACCTCAGTGAGGGAAACTGACATGTACCTCACAGACTCTCATGGCGCATACTGCAATAAGCTCTAGAGTAGTAGAGAGAAGAAATAATTGGACCTGACTTTGGGGCTCTACAAACACTTTTCAGTACAGATGTCTGATTTGGCTTTGAAAATGGGTGCAGTGTGGGGAGGAGGGAAAGTCAATAAGCAGAAGGTGGGAAAAATTGAAGAGAACATAATTCATAGGCACCTGAAGAAATGGAAGTGCATATTCTATGTGGGAATGGACAGGGGTCAGTTTAGTGTCAGTAAAGGACAAGATATTGACCAAGAGGATAATGATCAATAAATAAAATAATTGTATTTTTTAAGTGCATGGTAAAGTACCTGGGGGTGGGGTGCAGATTCTGGAGGGTCTTAAATGCCATTCTAAAGAGTTGGATCTTATTCAATAGGCAGTGCAGCCAGGCAAGGGATTGTCAGTGAAGATTCTAAATAAAAAGATTAACTTAGAAACAAATGTAGTCAGGGAGATACCTACTCCTTCCTCCTCTCCCAGCACACCCAGAAAACTATTTCTTGTCTGACCACTCACACACATAAACCCATTTCAGCAGTGCAGGAGTGGGGATAGGGAGGGTGTGCCAGCCCTGTGAATAACAAGATGGTGAAAACAAAAGACATTGTGAAATTCAAACCAACCAGAGTCAGGGCTACATGTGAGAGGTTGGAGGGAAGGTATCTAGGGATGCTGGGTTTTCTAGTATGGAAGGCAATTTGGGTTCGTGATCCTGTCTGAGACAGAGAGGCTGAGGACAAAGGCAGATTTGGGAAGAAGAGAATGGCTCTGGTTCAGGCAGATTTAGTTAGTGGGAAATGTTGGGATATTTATGTGGAGAACTCAAGACTGTGTATCACTGATCAATGAAGCCACGGGAGAAAATGAGATCTCCCAGGGACAGGAATAGGGAACAGGGAACAGGGAAGAGAGAAGAATGAGATTGGTGTCTGCTCATCTCTTGAGTCTTACCTTTCACCCTGCTTTCTCTCCCAAGCTTCACTACCCAACCACTATCCCTTCCTCTTAGCCTCTCTTGCCTCCCAGTCTCCTGCGGAAAAGCTGGTCCATGGGAGACCATGTCACAGGGTCCATGTCACAGGTCCCCAGATGCAGAGCCTAACACGGCATCTGCAGTCCAGCTTCCAGAAGAAAAGAGAGAGTGAGTGAAGCAGGGAGGCTGAAGGTAAAAACTCACAGGCTCCTTATGTTTAAAGTAGAAAGTAAAGACAGGAATAGGATGGAGCAAGAAAGGTGGAGAGAGTGGTCAGAGGGTGGAAGAACCAGAAAAGAGCAGGGATGCCTTGGAGGGGGAACAAATAATGCCACTGGATTTAGAAAGAGCCAGAGAGACAGTGGCCTGGAAAGAACCCTCCCTTACTGGGAAAACCCAGGAGCAGAAGCCAGGCTGTGGTAGCTTGGGGAGTAGTTAGTACAGCAATTATAAAACATTATGATAACAGGCCTCATTAGTAGGGTCAAATTAATTAAGAACATTGTGATGTCCATGTGAATTTATGAGTAAATCTAATCTATGAGATTAAAATCTATTTCTACCACTTTGTTTAGGTACAGCAGCCATTTTGAACATAATCATCCCTTTCACATTATAGATATTTTCCAAACCATATCATTAATTCAGAAAGTATCATCGTTAAAATATTATAGCTAACTCTAGTTTTAAGTATCGTCAGAAAAATATTACTCTGTGTGTATAAGTAAAAATCCTATAGATAAAAAGTTTTCCTTCAAATACCACCTTAAAGCTATTTTATATTTTATTTAAAGTAACCATTAAAGCAGATCAGAACTACCCAGCTACAGCTTTTAAATAAATAGCAAAATACTTTCCTCTAGGTTTTGGAAATCACTGGGAACAAAGAGTTTGGCCTCCTTGGTTGCTTCAATTTTTCATTTACATCTGATCAATTCGGAGAGATTTTTTAAAAAATAAAACATAATAACTTTCCATTTTCAGCTCTTCCTCTAACTCATCAAAAGTGTTTAGGTTTTTCAGTTAGGCAAGAACTGACCTAGTAGAACCAAAAAGTATTTTATAAATTTCTTTCTCTCTGCAGATGCAAAAGGTATTCAAGAAACTTCCAGGATTCAAAAAAATCCATGTGTTAGGATTTAGGTAAGTAAGATAATCAAACTCTTCTCAATTTATAAATTACTTTCTTCCTATTCTTTTGTAAAAGCAAACTCATGAGGATTATAAGGTCATTTTTCCCAGTTGTTTAGCTCTGCGAAATCCTGGAAACAGAGTACATTTCAGATAAAGGAACTGTCTAATTAGAACATGACTTTAGGTGATTCTTAAGGGGTAACACAGGAGCTGTATTCCTTCCTTCTCTGGGAATCAGAAATACTGCTCTCTATAGAGAGCTCATCTATTGTCCCTGGTCATGTGGTTATGAATGAGCTTCTTAGGAAAATACCTCAGTAGAGACAGATCCAAAAAAAGTAGCAATTAATTGCCTTGGTGTCTGATTGCCTGGTTTCCTATGGGATGCTAAATATCATCAATATTTAAACAAACTACGCTACCCAAGTACCCAAGAGAGACAGGTGAACAATAAAAAGTCATCCTTATCAGGGTAGGAGAGTTGAGAAAATGGAGCGGGGGAAGAATAGGAGCATAAGCAAGACATTCTAAAATATACCTTTTATATTATTCTGACTCATAGTAATCTATTTATTACTACTCAAAAATTATTAAGTTAAAATTTTAAATAAAAAAAGATCATAAGATCGTGCCACACTAAAGAGTGTTTAACCATGTTCTACACCTTTGACACAAGCAGGGCTGTATCCATCAGCATCCCATCATTCTCATATGGGTTGTTGATTTGGGGCAAGAATTTTTATATCTTTTTTTTAAGTTCTCATTATTCAAAACATCTACAGGTGAACTCATAATATGGTATTTTTAACATATGCCACTGGGTAAATGTCAGTCCTGGTATGAGCAGAATGAGATTTCTTGCCCCAAACGAGCTTTGTAAACCAGGGAGAGTGGGCTTCCCCAGAAGGGTTCCTGGCTCCTTTACTGCCTACTATCTTAAAGCAAGAAGATGCACAGAGCAACGGCACCATGGCCCAGGAAAAGAAATAGCTTTGCAGGGAGCTCTCATGGTTTATTTCTTCCAAAGCTATCAGGCCCCTCTGATTTGTATAGCTTCAGAGAAAGGAAACACTGAAAACTGAAAGTTATAAAAGATGAAACCCTTAATATCTACCAAAGCAGACTCGTTTTTCTTTATTTCAAGTTGCTGCTCTGTAGTATTTTCTGTGAAATCAGATGGATTAGAGAAAAATAAAAGTTGATAGAAAAATATTCTGCATAAATGGAAAGGTCTTCTGAATCAACCACTGCAGTGGAAGAACAGATTTTTAATTTAAAGCTGAGGAAATGATGGGAACAGTTCTTTTGGTGAATATTCAAATGTTCATTATCCACCTCCCCTCAATAAATGAAAAACAAATTTTTTAAAAATCTATTTCAGAAGTAAATCAAAATGTTAGACAATGAAATTTTGCAAGGTAACTATTTTAAAGATACATCCCTTGGCACTGAATTTTTACCAAGTGCTTATCTTTGTAAGGATTTATTCTTATTTCTGCCAAAGATGCTTACAAAGTAAGCTTGATCATACTTTCCCAGTGATTTCCATGATGACATGAAGATTTAGTCCACATAAAATATTTTGGCCTTTGAATACAATAAATGATATGCTCATGAAAGTGACAAATTTGTAATCAATAATAATGCTCAGAATATTATAAAGTAAACATATTATTAAGGAAATTGCTTTTTTGTGGGCCAGATCCCTGCAGAAGATCAAAAACCCAGTGAGTCTCCTGGTACTAAATTTCCTTCAGCTCATTTGTATAAAGGTTGATATACAATTTAACAAGTATTTTATCATCAGTGACTTCATTGAATTTGATGTGACTGGGAAATAGGACATGTATCATTAACACAGTTGTGAGGATCAACAATGAAAGGTACACTTTAAATATTGCTTTATCTATAACTCAGCAAAGGTGGAAAACTATTAACAATCATGCAGCTAGTTGGAGGGCATACTCTTTCAAATATTTGTGCACAAAATGTTCATAGCCACTTAATTCTTAATAGCCAAGACCTGGAAATAAGCCAACTGTCTATCAACAGGGCAACAAATTGTCACATATTCTTACCATAGACAACTTCTCAACAAAGAAATGAACTATTGGAATACACAACAACATGGGTGCATCTCAAAGTAACTATGTTTAGTGAAAGAAGCCAAACAAAAGAACATCTTGATTTTATATATAATAGACTCTAGAAAATGCGAACTAATTTACAGTAGCAGGAAACAGATCAGCAGTTGCTTAGGAAGATGAGGCAGATAGGGATAGATGGGAAGGACCACAAGGTGGGATGAGTAAAGCTTTGGGAATGATGAATATGCTTCACGATCTTGATCGTGGTAATGGTTTCACAGATGTATGGCATCAGAATTCTTGGATTGTATACCATAAACATGTCCAGTTTGTTTATCACAATGATACCTCAATAAAACAATTATTTAAAAATTAACAGGACTAGGGTCTTGGCACAGGAAGCCCGGCCTCTTTATAGAACCTCATGAATTACAAACTTGCTGAAAACAAGCAAGAGGCAGGATGAGTGTCTGGCTGGTAGAGAAGGAAGTCTCACCCCACACAGCAGCACTAGTTAGACAGTCATATCCTTGCCTCCGCAGAAGGAAGGTTGTGGCATGCCTGTAGCATGTACATTTCAGTCATGTTGCATCTGGAAATAAAAGTCAGATTAGTTCATAAGTCCCTGCAGAAAGGGCAACAACCCCAATCCCATCACATGTGTAGAGTGTCTTTGGCAGCAAGTACCATTTGAAATGTAAAAAGAGAAAGCTGGACACAGCTACTAAACTGAATTCACACATATGTCCAAAGGAGTCCAAAGTATGTTCATCAGTTTGTTGACTAAATGGTCTTTTCTCACGGACAAGCAGGTGATAGCATGGCAAAATGAGTCAGGCTTGAGGTCAGGAAGGCCAGCGTTGAAACTCTGCAATTCCCATTTGACATTTTCCTTCTATGTACCTGTTGCCTTTTCTGTGAAGTGGGGATTACATTGTTGAAAAGATTAAATGAGAATGCTTGTAAACTCTGGTACAGACCACTCACTCAGTAAATAGGTGGTTGTTTTTCTCGCAAGCTGTCCCATGGTGAATTGGACCAATCTGTCAAAGCTTACTGATTACAACAAATTCAAAAAATAATAGTCAAGAAAACACCAGTTCCAGGATTTAGCCTCAGGTAAATTATCCTCCGGAATAAACTAATCATTTAATGCCAGTAAGAGCTGAGAAATCCATTTACAAAATACTTTTTTAAAATGTTCTGGCACCAGCACCATCCAAAATGTAAAACACAGGATATATTTCCAGCCTCTTTGGGCAGAATATAAAGAAATTAAAGAATTTAAGAAGAAAACTGAAAGTACAGATAATCTTTGAATTAAGGCTCAAATCCTAATCAGAAACATATAATGATGTTTACCTCCTTAGATTCACATAGCTCTCAAAATTCCTGTTCAAATTCTGATAACAGTTTATATGTTTCCTTCAAAGCAAACATAAGAGACAATGGAAGAACATACTTTTTCTTTTATATGTAAAATAATTCATTGAAGTCTCAATAAATGTCATTAAATTTTTTTCTCTTTTGCATGTTTACATCGTGCATGATGAAGACCAAAGAAAGAAAAAGATGGGTAATTTGGACTTTTCTTATGTTTTGAAATACAGTACATATCCCCTTCCCCCAAATTTATATGCTGGTTTTGCACAAATAATTTTTACATATAATGTCTGGGATAAGCCAATTAATTTTTGATGGTTTCTTATTTAAATAGAAGTGATTGAACAATTACCCAGTTGTTTAAAAAAAAAAACTCTCTAACCAAAATCACTATGTGGTATACAGGTAAACATTTTCTTGGTCAGCTGAACAGGATTCTGTCCTACTCAAGGTCTGGTTAGGACATAAAAACACATATCTGTACGGCAAGTATACTTTATTTCTTAAATGCCATTTGTAATAGGCAGATGTCTATTCTGAATACACATGCATGATTGCATGTATGCATGTGTATTCAGAATAGACATCTGCCTATTAGGAATAAAGCAGAGAACCTAATGTCCTCCTTTCCAAGGTCAAGGTGAACTGAGAGAAGGGCCCACTCTACCTTGGAGAGCTCAGTAATAAGAATCCAACTCTGGCTCTGTAATTGACTAGTGAAATAATAAATGATAGACTCTAAATGATTCTATGGTCTGAAAAACCACCAAGAATACACATTATCAGTTTCTGTGGCCTTTAAAACACTTCTGCATCACTCTGTGTAGATTTATGACATGAACTAAAGGTAAAACCTGATTCCTGAGGAGAGAGACATAGTGAATCCTGTTTCATTTTTGCATGCAAAAAAGGTTTGAGTTAATGTCTAGGATAATAAATACACTTAACTGTGTACTGCTTATCTTTCTCTTTTCTCACACCTTCCTTCTAAGATGTTATTTTAAAAGCAGCTTGAGGGAAAAGAGTGTTATGCTTCATTTAAAGTTGTATTTTTTTAATTAAAAAATACTTCTTAAAAAAAAGTAGAAAAGAAATAGCCTTAAGAACTGAACTCTTGACTTGGTTACAACATGTATATACGTACTATTCTCCCACTGCTATATTTTACATTGCTATTTAATAGACCTTCCTAAAGGAGGCTATTAGTAGAAGAAAGAATAATTCATCCTCCTTCCTGATAGGCATGACATGACTTAGAAGATCACAAAATGTAATGGTCAATATCAGCAACTATTGACAAAAACAGTTTTTCAAAAAGACACAGGTGGGTACAGTGGCTCAGGCCTGTAATCCCAGCACTTTGGGAGGCCACAGCAGGCAGATCGCTTGAGCCATGAATTTGAAACCAATCTGGACAACACAGCAAGACCCTGTCTCTACAAAAAAAAAAAAAAAAAATTAAAATTAGCCCACCTCCTTACTGCACTCCCAGCTATGCTGGGAGACATGGCAGAAGGATCACCTGAGCCCCAGGACTTCGAGGCTACAGTGAGCCATGATCATGCCAATGCACTCCACCCTCAGTGATAGAGACAGATCCTGTCTCAAAAAAAAAAAGACCTAAAGTAAAAATCTGTGGTCACTTGATTCAGTTAATTATCCTTCTTTGAGGTGGACTGAACTCCCTGCTGACATTCTATTTTAGAACTAAAATATATGGGTTTTTTTTTCATATTTTAAGTTTCTGATTGTTTTAAAGTGGGATATTCTCTCAGAGCCCATCAGGAAAGAGGTAGAAGCTGTCCTGAAGCTTTGTAGCAATCTAGTGACTCTCTCTACAAGGCATGTAACAATGGCTTTGGGTGGGGAATGTGTCTCCTGCTATCTACAGCTCAAGCTCCACAGAGATGCAACTTACGGCCATCTTTAAGAGACACAGTGCAGAAGCAAAAAGCCCTGCAAGTGACCTCCTGTCTTTTGATTCCAACAAAATTGAAAGTGAGGAAATCCATCATGGGACCATGGAGGAGGACAAGCAACCAGAAATCTATCTCACAGCTACAGATCTCAAAAGGCTGATCAGCAAAGCACTAGAGGAAGAACAGTCCTTGGATGTGGGGACAATTCAGTTCACTGATGGTCAGTTAGTGATTGCTTAGTTCTGAGTTTATTCTCATTTTGACAGAGACTAGGAATATGAATGTCTAATAGAAACTGTCATTTTTACTTAGGTCTTATAAAATCAATCATTACTGTGACAGGAACATGCATGGTATCATTTCTAGCTTTTCTCACTCCCCTGTGTCTCATTTGATGAGTCTTTGGTACCCACTTCTTACCAAGGATAACTCTAGGAGAATCCAGGGGTTTCAGTTCAGTCCAGGTCAACTGTGGACAGCCAGTGGAACCAAGGCAGAGAAAAGAACCCACAGACAGTTCTGTTCCTTGGCACAACCTAAACAGATTCTCTCATCTAGTCAATTGGTCAGGTCCCAGCAAGGAACAGATGGCACATTCAAATTAGTATAATTTGAGGAGAGTTTAGTAAAGGGACCATTTGTAATGGTTTGCCTATATACAAAGGATTAGGAGAGTTCCCTGGGGCTAGAAGCAGCAAGCCTCATTACTACCTCCAGACTTGAAGGGTTCCCTAATGTTGTTGTAAGCCATGCCAAAGACAGCACAAGGAACCATTGATGTAGTCCGTATTATTCAACCTTCTGGAGCAGAGAGTAGCAGGCAGAGGAGGGGAGAGTGGATCTGAAGAAGTCAACAACATCATCAGGATCCTTGGAGGGTGGGGACTCATAAGCCTGGAAATTCTCAGTAGGTTCAGTAAATGGCAAAGTAGATGGACACTGGAAATGCCATTTTAGTACAACATGGCACAAAACTGTCAATTTTCTGCCTAAGATGGGCACACTCTTAACACTAGAAAACTTCATAAAGGTCTTTTGGGACAAGATGAAGAGCCATGGAAATTCATAGGCTAGAAAAGGTCAACTCAGATGCATCTCAGAGACAACCTGACACTTGGGACTTGTCTCTTTTGAGCCCTTTGTGGCATTCTGAGAATCAGGCTTTAGGATGAAAGTTTGCTACAAATGATCATTGGGTCCAGTATTTATTCTAGTCATTTTGTTTCTGATCAGCTTCATCGTATTTTTATCCTCAATAGTCTAGATAATTTGCCGGCCTGCTTGGTCCAAATCCATAGAATAAAACTGAACATCCTAAAAATCCACCCTAATAACTATTCTCGTCACATAAACATGCAAGATGCACACTTTGCATCTGTCCTTCAATATATCATTCAGATTAGTGAACTTTTTTCTATGCCTCTGATTTCTTAATGATTTGTTATACTACTCCCTAAGGACTGGTTATTCCACATAGTTCAACCTGGACTGTTTTATTGCTCCAACTACAAAAGAAAAAGGAAAGATATACTCAAATCTTGTGATTTTTACCCACAGAAATTGCGGGATCACTGCCAGCCTTTGGTCCTGACACCCAATCAGAGCTGCCCACATCTTTTGCTGAGATATCAGAGGTGAGTTTGTTGTCCTTTTGTTCTTTGAATAGGAACAAAGTCTCAAAATCTTCCACCAAAAAGCAAATCAGCTTAAGGACCAAACAGAACAAAATCCCCTTTGCAATGCTAATTATATTCTTTTCTGTTTTTTACAAGCTGCACTTGCTTAACCCACTTTCAGTCTCTGTATTAACAAAATATAATACAACTTGCATTTCAGATATCCCAAAGTTCAAAGTTTCCTTCAATTTAGTTACATCTTTGTTTCAATTAGAATTAGGATGTGCTCCCTTTTTAATAAAATAAACAAATTTTCATGAACTGAAAAGAATAATTAAAGCAGAATATATTATTTAACTTTGACTTTCAGAAATATATATAAACATGATCATACTTCACAAATTTGTTTTTAAGTCTTAAGAACTTACCTATGTATTTATTTATGGGGCTTTGATAAATACAAATGAATGTCTTTAAAAGTAAATAATAAATTCAGTAATAATTTTTGTATTTAATTGAAACCTATGTTTATTTAATTTATGCCAGAAGTTGTCACTGGGGTTTTCATAAATAGAAGTGCTGACTAAGCCTTATTCCCTTCTAAAGCAGAAAAATTCATAACATGATTCACAGAAATTATAGTATCTTAGTTATTAAGTGTATTCAGGCAGATTCAGTTATTCAAGAAGCAATAGATCTTATTTTACCACTATATCAATGGATATTATCCTTTTAGAACATATTTGTATATCAGAAGCTTCCTCTATAGTAGATTCAAGTCAACTACAAAATAGTTTGCTTAAATTTAAATGAAAACTTTAAAATATGGAGTATAGCCCTTCTCCTATACAGACAAATGTCCTTTCTCAACATCTGTCTTTCAAAATTTATTCTTCAGGATGCTACTTTGAGTCCAGAACTTCCTCTTGTTGAACCCCAGCTTGAAATAGTGGATGGCGCAGAGCATGGTCTACCTGGTAAGTTTCTTCTCACAAAGTCTATGTTAGATGACAGCATATTCTTTGATGAATCTTGTTATGATACTGCCTCAAAGACCAGTGACAAAGCCATCCTCAACTCAGGAAAAGCTTCACCACCACCAGCATTTCTAACAGAAGAGTAGTCCATGGAACTATCCTTTCTGCAGAGGAGGACATCCACAGCATCCTTCCTTCAGCTCTAGTTCCCAGTCCCACAGCTAGCAATGGCAGCCCTTTTCTGATGGAACTGGTGAAGGAAGCTGAAAGCAAAGCAGCAAACTGCTGCTCACCCAGAACAACAATCTCCTTGGGCTTGGAAACTGAGAGTCCATGAGGTCCTAAGGCCCAAGTCCTAAGGTAGGTCCTAAGGCCCAAGTCCATGACAAACTGCCATGTCAACGGTGAACTGGGCCTTTCAATCAGTATATGTATTCCTGTGCCTCTTACATGCTGATCATGGATACTGTCTGTTCCGCTACATATGTTTCTTTAGTGTAAATTAGCTGATGTGTAATTGACAACTAAGAAAGAGTATCAGTAAACACAGAAGTCTTGATGATTCACTTTTGCATCTCCACGAAGGTGAATTGTGAGGCAATCGTATCAAACTTTCTCACAGTTAAAGACAAATATTTAGCAACATATGAAGACACTAGGGAAGAAACAACTAAAAATCTTGCAGAGAGCCTTTGTTAGTGCAAAAAATAGCTGATTTAATGGCTCCAAGAACCTCTATTCTTTCTACGCTATAGAGTTCTGTGGTGAAACCACAAGTAAAAAACACAAGACCCAGGATACAAGGCTGATAAGAATGTACTGTGATTATAAGTGCAAATGCCATTGGAGATTTGCTATGACTGGCACATTTAATAAGATTGTTATTGGCCGGGCGCAGTGGCTCACACCTGTAATCCCAGCACTTTGGAAGGACAAGGTGGGTGGATCACGAGGTCCTAAAATCAAGACCATCCTGGCCAACATGGTGAAACCCTGTCTCTACTAAAAATACAAAAAAATTAGCTGGGCACAGTGGCGGGTGCCAGTAATCCCAGCTACTCCAGAGGCTGAGGCAGGAGAATAACTTGAAGCAGGGAGTTGGAGGTTGCAGTGAGCCAAGTGCACCACCACACTCCAGCCTGGGCGACAAAGCGAGATTGTCTCAAAAATAAATAAATAAATACTGTTATTGTTTTATATAGGGCTCTCTACAAAATTCTACAAGTTTCAAGTGGACAAACTTAGCTCTATTTTCCTCATAAACACTATGCAATTAGTGTGCCATTTTACAGAATGCAAGGTTTTTCAGGAATACTTATATGGCATGATAGCAGAATTACTTACACAAATTGGATTGCATTTACATGATTATCGGTGAATAAATGTTATGTTCTTGACACGGTTATTTATTGCTCTATTATAAACCATCCCTAAAGTTCGTAGCCTAAAACAATAATCATTTATTTTGCCAATATATCTGAAATTTGAGCAGGGATCACCGGGAACAGCTTTTCTCTGCTCCATGTTGTCTCAGCTGCTGGGATATCCCAGCTGGTGTTGAAGATCCATTTCCAAGATGATTCACTCACTGGCTGGCAAATCAGTGCTCATCCAGAGCTGCTGGCAGCTGGGGATGGGGAGCCTCATTTCTTCTCTACATAAGTTTCTCCACAGAATTGCTTGGGTTTCACTACAGCATGGTAGCTGAATTCGGAGTGTTCGTATTCTAATATCTTAAGGGCCTAAAAACAACATCGTTTCCTCACATTATAATAGCTAGGCAGCTGCAGAGCCCATCTAGATTCAAAGGGAGGGGTCATAGATCTTCTCTTTTGATGGGAGAAGTATCGAAGACTTTATGCCATTTAAAATTAATCACAATCCACATCAACCACTATTTTGCCATCCAAATCATTTTAAGAGTTGGTTGGACAAAGCAAAACAAAACCTTTGCTGAAATGATTGATCTTAAACATTCACTGAATTATTTTCTTTCATTATATCATAAAACTTTCTTATAAGATCAGCATTTCAGGTAGATTAATAAAAATAATAATATATCTATGATGAAAGCATTGTCATATTTTCAAATTGCTTTACTGTTTCCACTTTATTTATACATTCCTTTTACTCATAAATACACCATAGAACACTAAAGCTGGAAGAAATCATAGAAATAATTTGGTTAACCTTCTGTGTTTCACAAATGAGAAAACCAAGGCTAGAAATGTGAAGTGCCTTGTTCAAGGTCACATCATAACTTGCCACAGAGCCAGGATCATTATTCAAGTTTTCTCTATCTATTATACTATGTTCGGCTTAAGTAGCTCCATCCTTTGCAAAACTTGATTTGCCCTCAAACCACAGCCTCTTCTCTCTCTATTTCACTACTTTGTCGATTTTTCTAAATTATCTAGGCTTCTAAGTCTCTATTATGTCACCTCCTGATCACCACAGGATTTCACCTCTAACCACACAAAACTTTCACAAAAGTCACCGATGACTTCCTAATTGACCAATTTAGCAGTCTCATTTCCATCTTCTTTTCATTTGACATTTCTGGCACAAGGCTCTTGTTAACCACTACCCTCTTGAAACTCTTATATCTGGATTTCCATAAAATGACTCCTTCTGGGTTCTTCTTGTATTCTCTGCCTGCTACTCCATCTCCCACAGTGTGGCTTGTTATTCGATTTTTTTTAATTTTGCTTATTAAAATTCTACACCTTTTAAAAAAAACATAGTGATTTACAGATGTGGATGCAATTTAAAAAAGGTTTTATTTTGAAGAATGGAAAGAAAAATGGAAGAGAAAATAAAATGAACATTACTCTATTAGTGAAATGGAAGTGTTTGGGAATGAGATTGATGTGGTGATCACACAGCATTATGAATGTACCAAATGCCACTAGACATTTACCTTAAAATAGTTAATTTTACGTTTATAAGTTTCACCTCAATAAATTTGTTTAAAATAACTCTGTAGGAAAAATTGGATACAAAATAAGTATCATAGAGTTCTGTAAGTTTGCTTTAGATGGTTCATGATTTGACTCTGAGCTTCTTAACAGGCTGTGTAAGGAGAAAAATACAACAGGTCACCTAACATAGATCTGCATGCTTATAGCATGGTAATTGCTTAAGAGAAAAATCTATCTGATGAATTCTCGTAAGGAGGACAGTCTGGGTTATAGTGGACCATGTCCTGTCCACGTGAACTTTACTACTGTGTAAAACCAGTGTCAGGTGTTTCCTTTAAGGCCCTCCCTGGACATGTACAATGAATGCCAAAGCCCATTTCATTATAGAACTTCCAGTAGGGGCTAGGTGCTGACAGTCTGCTTTAATTCCAGAAATGATTTTGCATTATTTAGATAAATAGCTGTGCTATCTAACCTTCTGTCAACGTTCTGTAAGTAAAAATTATACATCATAATTGATCTTTTGATTTGTATTGAGAAGAGTTATATTTGCTGACCTGGACCTAGAGTGCAAATATTCCATATTGACAATTAAGGGCAGATCCATATGCTTTCATAATCAGCCCAAATGGGAGTAGAAATGACATATCATAATGAAAAAAATGGAAACTCTAACTGGGAAATATTCCTGATAAAAAGACAGTTATACATGGATGGAACACAGCAAAAAAAAAAAAAAAAAGGTTGGGGGAATCTGAACAAGACCAAGGCTTCCTTCCCTCATAAAACAATTCTGGCATTTTCCCATGTACAGATAAAATGAAAATTAGGGCTCCAAAATTCTGCACCATAGTATTACTGAGATAATTTTAGCCTGGAAAATTTTTAAGGTTAGTGTCACCAAACACCCACCAAGCCATTAAAATCTCAGTAAAGCACTCAAAGAAATCTTTCAGCTTCAGCAGTTTAATTTAGTAGTTAATTCTCCTAGATAAAGTACTTGCAAAATATGCCTCTAGGACACTAAATGAATTGGTATGCTGTATAGAATTGTGGGGTCTTCTATTGTTAATATTTTTTAGAGTAGCTGACCCCAAGTCATTCTTTTTTGTAGAGCCAGTTATCTATTAAGATCACTCCTATTGGCTGGGCACAGTGGCTCATGCCTGTAATCCCAGCGCTTTGGGAGGCTGAGGCAGGCAGATCCCTTGGGGTCGGGAATTTGAGACCAGCCTGGCCAATGTGGCGAAACCCCGGGTCTACTAAAAATACAAAAATGAGCCAGGTATGGTACTGCATGCCTATAGTCCCAGCTACTAAGGAGGCTGAAGCAGAAGAATTGCTTGAATCCGAGAGGCGGAGATTGCAGTGAGCCAAGATCACGCTAGTGCAATCCAGCCTGGGTGACAGACCAAAATTCCATCTCAAAAAGAAATCACTCCTATTTCATAAAAATGAGTCACCCACATATAGGAGAAAGTCAATATTCTGTCCTCCACAAAACATGTATCCAACTTTTTCAAAAATAGTATAAATTCATTTGGGTAAAACTTTTTTGTGGTTTGGTTTGGTTAAGACATGTGTAGGTGGCAAAACATTTCTCTTTTACCTCATTAGAATGATCATCTGGTATATCAGGAGAAGTTCTTTAGTGTCCTACCTCCCAAATTACAGAATTTTTCACTTACAACACATTCCATTTAAGATAGAAACCAAGTCTCTTAATAAATTGCAATGTCTTAAGTGAAGAAGCAAAAATTAAGCAGAGCTATTGTACTATTGGATCTTGTTTTGTCTTTTATTGCCCATCTAGGTAATACATTAAAATCAGCACATTTCCAACTATTCTTTATCTCACCTCAGCCTTTGACTCCATCAAAAGGAATCCATGAGATGAGCTAAATTGAATGAACTGAATATAAAACCAAATAGAGCCAGACGGCTCTATTCATTCCTATACTGGCAGTGTCCGGCCAGATGCTATATTAAAAAATAATAAATGTTAAATGAATTAAAGCAGTGAATGAATGAATTTGTATTACAATATCTCCATGAAAGTCAGAGTTTATTGGAATAATCTAGTTCCCTTTTTAATCTGTCTCGTAAAAAGCTTAGCGCCAAATCAATGTTCTAGAAGCATTATTTGGCTATCAATTCTGGTCATACCACTCACCATTGCCAAAATTTGTCATTTATTGTCATGCTGTTATGCCTTTACAGTTATTTTTTCTTGTGCCTATAATACTCTTCCATTCTTCCAGCTTGATGACCTCCAACTCATATTTTAGTTTCAGCTAACCTACCTTCTCTATGAAGTTTTCCCTAACTGCTCCCTGAAAAGAATATATAATTACCATCTGTTCCCTGATTCCAAAGCAAAGTCATATAGACCTCCATCACTTACCACACAGAATTGAAAGTATTGCTATGCATGTCTGGAATCACTCCAAGACTGAATTCCTGAAGTAAAAAGATATGTTCTTATTCCTTTTTTAAAAACTCCTGTGCTAAGCACAGTGGCTGGCATATAATTGCAGTTTCATAACCATTTGTCACTGCTGTCAGCCTCATTGGACCTGTCAGTACTATCATCTCAGACAGTAAATGCCTGGAGGACATGTGCCCTCCCTGTGCTAGTACCAACAGAGCTCCACAGACAGCCTGACGCGTAAGACAATGTTCCTTATTGGTAAATACGTTAATCAAAATCAGAGTGCTGAAGAACTTTAATCACTCCACCTCATGTGATGTACCAACTACCACATTGATTAAATGTAGGCATGCAAAAAAAAAAAAAATGTACGCATGCAAGGAAAAAAATGTGCAATAAGACTATCTCCCAGCCCAAAAATGTACACTTCCTAACTCAGTTAGGAAGGCTTGGCAAAGATGTTATTTAAATTGCTTCACTTTAGGATGAAAGGATAATAGTAAAATTTGAACAGAGTTGCAAGAACAACTCAGCCTAACTGAGTTTAGGCAACAGTGGTCAATATTTTTGCCTGTTCTTTCTTACCAGAAAGCAAGCTTTTCCTAATAAAAGTATTTTGCTTATAAAAATTATTCTAAGAGGTCTACAAGAAAAATGTCATCTAACAGAAAGAAACAATGGCCATTCAGCAAAGATTTGCAATTGCACCCCATCCCTACATACGATCTTTACGATGCCCAGAAAAAGATGGAAAGTAAATCAAAGTTCTTTCAACTCTCAAATTTGGTACTTCTAGATTTAGCCTAGAAATGTCAGGTGACTTAATATGTCCTTCAATATTTCAGTTTGGGAAATTCATTGCCCTCCCTGAAATTTTGGCAATTACAAGAAAATTCTTCTTTCTGCCCTCTAGTGAACTGATATTATTCCATCTCATTTCCCTTCTTCCACCCACTCTTCATTCTGGAGGTGAACAGTCTAGATTTCCATAATTATTCCTCATCACCATTCAGAGAAGACATTTCTTGAGTAGATCCAACTCTACTGTGGGTTGAGGTGATAAGGACAGGAAGAAGTCATAGTGCAGCACCACCCCGTAACCAACATCAAAGCTATTACATAGCTGCCCTGTCATGACATGTCTGTCACATCCTCTGCTGGAAACTTCTCACTAGCCACTGCTATATTGGTCATTCCCTGTTGCATCATGCTGTTAAGCCCTCATTCTCTCAAAGCCCTCCTCATGATCACCCTTTTTCCAGGCTGCTCCCAACTTCTTCCCCAAGTTACAATCCAATTTTTATGAAGAGTAGTGATCTATTTAATCTCTTTTCAACATTATACTGAACAGAGATCACCTGCTTCTAAGATAAATCCTGCCCTTATGCAAGAAGAAAAGCAGTTAAAGTGGTTATAGTTAGAAATTGCATCGTTCTCTTCCTTCCATGCTGATACTCCTTCACATGAATACAGATACATATTCAGATAATAGTGTGTAGCAAGCAGGTTTCAGTAACTCTTGGTGACTTTATCTGGTGACTTTATCTTACCTTGATGCCACTGCTTCTCCTTCTTTCTCAGGAGAGTCCTCTCTCCTCTCTCTCTCTCTCTCTCTCTCTCTCTCTCTCCCCCCTCTCCTTTATATCATGTAAGTCCATTCTCTGACTTTGCCCCACATGGCACTAGGGCACATTGATTTCCCCAGGGGTCCCATGTAGATTCTCTGCTCATCTTCAGATGAGAAACTGGTCCATCACAGGTGAATTCCAGGAACACGGTAGGCCACAGATTCAAGCAAATTTTATGTTCCAAGAGACCACAGAGTGAAAAGGACTTTAGTGAATTATCTTAATTAGTAGAGGTTCTCTGGGATGCTGTGATCATTCATTTATTCATTCAACAAATATTTATGTTGTGCTTATTAGGCACAGGGGATAAGTTGCTGAACAAGGCAGATATACTTCATGCCTGTCATGATTTGGGTTCCCCCAAAACAAGGATTCAATTACAAGGAGTTTATTTCAGAGACAATACCAGTAAATTCAGTAAGGCAATGGAGAAGTGAAGCAGAGATAAGAAGGAAAGCAATACAGCCAATTACCGCTATGACCACTGAACCTCATCAGTGGTGTACTGGTAAATGCTTAACAGCCAATCTGCAAAAAATGTGGAATACGTATACAAAGAGAAATTTATTATAAAATTTTACTGATACAGAAGATATGTAACATAATTTACAAATGCTAAAATACACAGTATTCCTTATTATCAATTCTATATAGCCAATTGATTCTCTTAAGGAAGCAATGTTTAAACTGAGATCTGAATGACAGGAAGGCAGAAAATAAAAACTGAGGAGGGGTGGTGAAGAGTGTTTTCAGCAGAGGGGAGTAGCTGAAGCTGGCAGTGGCATGGCACATTGAAGGGAAGTGAAGAAAGTACGTGTAGCTAGAGCACAGGAAGTTGAAAATAAAATGGTGAAGCTCTAGAAGCATAGAGCTTTATAAGCCCTGCAAAGAATCGCTGAAAGGTTTTAAGCAAAGTAATCACACCTCAAATTTAGGTTTAAATATATCCTTCTGACTATATTGTGGAGAACTGGCTGGAGGTCAGCAAATACAAGCCATCAGTTAGAAGAGTCTTAATGGTAATTCAGGCTGGAAATGTTGATAGCTAGGACATTGGTGTTGGAAGGAGAGATGAACAGAGTGAATTGATTTGATTGGTATTTAAGAGTTAAAACCAATATGAATTCTGAAGCCATGGGTTCAGCAAGAAAGGCTGAACTGATTGATGAGGCATCTCTGAACAGGCTCATTAGCAGAAAGTGGTAATATATGTGTCTGCAGTTTCCGTACCAGGCCAGTGAACTGGTTTTGCCCATGCCTCTCAGGTGTTCAAATACTGTCCTCCTCTTACTTCTTTATAATCCATCAGTAGTGAGCACATCCTAGGAGGTACCAGCCTATGCTGGTTCTCAGGTCCTTGACAGGGTCACTTTTTTGCTTCCATTCAATTTTGTTAGCTCACATCCACACAAAGGAAGACTGATAAGTATCTGATATGGTTTGGCTGTGTCCCCACCCAAATCTTATCTTGAATTGTAACTCCCACAATTCCCTACCCAGCGGGAGGTAATTGAATCATGGGGGTGAGTCTTTCTGTGCTCTTCCATGTTAGTGAATAAATCTCACATAAAGAGGAGTTCCCCTACCCAAGCTCTCTCTCTTTGCCTGCCATCATCCATGTAAGACGTGACCTGCTCCTCATTGCCTTCTGCCATAATGGAGCTCTGAATCCATTAAACCTCTTTCCTGCCCAGGTGCCATGGCTCACGCCTATAATCCCAGCACTTTGGGAGGCCAAGGTGGGAGGATCGTGAGGTCAGGAGATCAAGATCATGTCTACTAAAATATAAAAAATTAGCTGGGTATGGTGGCACATGCCTGTAGTCCCAGCTACTCTGGAGGCTGAGGCAGGGGAATTACTTGAACCCAGGAGGCAGAGGTTGCAGTGAGTCAAGATCGTGCCACTCAACTCCAGCCTGGTGACAGAGCAAGACTCCATATTTAAAAAGAAAAAAACTCTTTCCTTTATAAATCACTCAGTCTCTGGTATGTTTTTATGAGCAGTATGAGAATAGACTAATATCGTATCCATTATGAGTACTTGATTCATCTATCCGATATTTCACAGAGAAGAGAAAAGCAGAGGTTGATAAATACAGGAAATTAGATAAATAGGTGAATGGAATGATTCTAAGGATTCAGGATTTCTCTTTGAGACCTTCTTTAGGAAACTGTCACTCGGAGTACTTTAAATCTATAGAGCTGGAAGCAGCTATGCACGCTTTCTCCTCCTACACATCCTGATTTAGAGGTTTCATTCCAACTGCCCAGTGACTTTTGTTTTGTTTTGCTTCCTACTTTCAGTTTTGGGTGTCCATTGTATTTTTCACTTTGGGTTTAGCATCTGTATTCTACCCCTTCTTGTTTCTTCAAGTGGCCCCTAACACACTAAGGGAGTGGTATTTGTACCTTACTAACTCTAGCTGAAGTGCTAGCACCTCACTAGTGCTAGAAAACCAGCACACAGCTGCTCAGGGCAGGAGGAGAGGCATGCACGCCACAGAGCTCTGCAACCCGTCACAGACTACCTGGAAGCCGGCTTGGTTCTGTTTCCTTTCACACTGGCTGGCACTGAAACAACTAGGATACATCTATTGAGCTCTGTTCCCTGATCATCCCTCAGTAATAAACAGCTCTAATGACAAGGAGAACAGCCCTGCTTTAATAAATGTTTAAATGCTTTTCAAAATTAAGCCATTGTGACTATTTTAACAAAAATCTTAAATCTTAAAAATATATCACTCAGTTATCATATGTGGAAAATTGAGAAGATTTTTTGAAAAGGGTTACTGTAAGACTAAGGAAGAAAGCCCTAAATCCCCACTGTGATGGTATTTGGAAGGTAATTAGGTCAAAGGTAAGAGCCTTTGAGAGGTAATTAGGTCAAGAAGGCCAAGCCCTTATAAGAAGAGACAAAAGAGGAATGAGTTCTCTCTCCTTTCTGTCTCTCTCTCTCCCTTTCTCGCTTTCTCTCTCTCTCTCTTTCTGCCATGTGGAGATACAACTAGAGGACAGCTGCCTACAAACCAAGAAGAGTGACCTCACCAGGCACTGGTTTTGCTGGTGCCTTGATCTTGGCCTTCAAAGCATTCCAAGTCAGAAATAAGTTTCTATTCTTTGAGCCACCTGATCTATGGCATTCTGTTATGACAGCTGTCAAATGCAATCCAAGTTTAAATAACAATGCCCCATTACATATGTCTGCAGTGTTTCCAAGGCCTAAATTTGGGATAAATTGACATTTCTTATTGAGAACTATTAACAACTGGTAGTTGTTAATAACTAATTAATAACACCAGAACTTCAACATTCACTATTCTTTAACAAGCACAGAGTCTGGCTCTGAAAAGGAAGATTAAGTTCACAAGAGACCTCAGTGCACTTCCCATCTATTTCCTTTATTCAAGACATCCACATATAAAGTACTGAACAATGTAAGATGTTATGTATAAAATATAACTACTACTTAAACTTTACATAGACTAAACAGATGTACTAATTATTTTAGTTCAGAAGAGAAGAAAAGCAGTGAGAAGCAGAGACATCAAAGAAAGCACTCATGGCACTTTCTGTGCGGTGAGAAGGGTATAAAGGACTTTGGTGAAGAGAGGGGAGATGACCCTCCAAGTATAACAAGTTTCACAAGCAAAGCTGCAGAGATTGAAGTGAGTTTCCAGGAAGAATGCTGAAAAATGAGTAGGAGAAGGATATGTATCAAGCAAGGTCTTAAAAGTCAGGAAAATGAGTTTGTTCTGGGTTTACAGAAAATGAAGGGGATAATGAAAATCGGGCTTAGGGAAAGTTTGTCTGCCTACAGCTTGCTGGGTGAAAAGTAGGAAAGCGAAGGATTTTGTTCTGTATTTGATGTGAAGCTTTGGGGGCATGGATGCAGAAAGGATGAAGAAAATATCTCTTGAGATATTTTATTTTAAAAATAAAATAAACGAGGGACTACTTTGGATAATGGTGGATGGAGAAGGATAGGTCAGAGAGTATGGATCACCATAAAGTAAAACACCCCCAAGGTCATCTGTGCTACACATGAGACACCAAATTTCTTTTCATGCTGGAGTTGAAAATCTAATGGAACACAATGAGCAACATATGAGACAGGGAGAAAGAGATTTATTTAAGGAGTTTATTTATTCATAGTCTCGTGGAGGCTGGCAAGTCAAAAATCTGCAGGGTAGATAGCAGGCTGGAAAACGAAGGAAAGTGGCACTTCGCCGCAGTTCACGCTGCACTCGCTGGTCAGAAGGCCATCTGCTGGCAGAACTCCCTTTTCCTCTGGAGACATCAGTTTTTTTCTATTGAGGCCTTTAGCTAATTGGATGAGGCCCACTCACATTATGTAGGGTAATCTGCTTTACTCAGAGTCCTCTGATTTAAATGTTAATCTCATCTTTTAAAATACCTTCACAGAAACATCTACAATAATATCAGGGTACTGTGGCCTAGCCAAGTTGCCACGTCAAATTAATCATCGCAGTATGTCTTGAATGAGCTCAGCATAGTCAGAAAAAAACAAGGCGCCTTATATGTTATGTCAGCACCATAGATACAAAGCCAGAACTAGAACAGACAAAATCAAGTCACAAGTCACAATTCTACAATCCATCTGGTGCAAAGAGAAAGCAGGTTTGCCTGACAGAATGTACTTAATCATAACATAAAAGACTATGTCATTAATGGTAATGGGTGTCCATTCTTGCAGAACTGGAAGAAGCTCGTAGCAGAAGAAGAAAAGACAGGAAAGTGCAGTCAGTAATGGAATGAGAATAGAGAGGAGGTTGTTCAGATCGGGGCTGGTGTAGGTTAGGTAGTCAAAGTAGCATCTAACAAGTTCCACAATTTTCTATTCTCCCATTAGTCACTTCTCAAGTGATAGAGACATGGTGTTTTCATGGCTACAAGGGTTTCCATAGCGTGTTCCCTTATCTGGATTCAAATGAGGTGACATCACAATTAGGGTGAGAAGCCAAGTGTGTCTGCCCTTTTGCCCATTTTTACAGAAAGTGAGCAGCACCCTTCATTCAAATGGTTTGGGGCCAGAGAATAAACAAGCATAGACGAAGCCACCTACGACACTATGAGAAAGGAATGTCACCTTGGGACCCGGGGTAGAGAATTGCATTAGTACAGGCATACAATGTGATCGGCATTTTAACCAAAGAAGTAGCTCTTGCATTGAGGGAAGTGACGTCTTCAAAGTCCTAAGGTAGAAATAAAAGGAATGTTTGTAATGGATTGGGGGGCATGGATAGAAACTCCCATGAATAGTCTTCTTCAGTTTTTACATTTTAAGAAAGTGAAACTGCAGCTGTGAAGGTGTCAGTAGATTGCAAGTCGTGTGCAGTTGTCAGTTTATAGAAGCGGAGTCTACACAGGCAACTGAGCAAACTTCCGGGATTGTTATGCACTTCTGCTCAAAGTGACAGGTCACATCATCCAACTGACCTTAAATATGTGAAAGGCAAGAAAATGAAATTGTGTGTGTGTGTGTGTGTGTGTGTGTGTGTGTAGAGGTGGGGTCTCCTAATGTTGCTCAGGCTGGTCCCAAACTCCTGGGCTCAAGCAATTTTCCTGCCTCAGGCTCACAAAATGCTGGGATTATAGACGTGAACCACCACGCCTGGCCTGGGAAAATGAGATTTCCATCTTCATATAGATCCCATTAATCTCAGAGGGAATTTAACATTTTGACTATTGAGTAAACCAAAAGATAAGAGGATTTTCAGTTTCTTCCTCTATTTTTCTGCCTCGGCAATGAATGACATAGAAAAATAACTCTTCGTTGCTAGTTGGCACTTTCTCTGTGTTGTCAAGTTAAGTAAAATCCTTGCCAGATCATATGTTTTAGCAGGAGCTTTATGCTACTTGAAATGCTGGAACAAGTGCTAATCCACAGAATTTTAATAATATGCTTACTAAATATCATCCAAAGTCAGCATTTCCAAAACTCGCAAAATGTCACTGATAGGGATGGAACAAATGAAAGAATTTTCAGAGAATTAAATGAATACGTCTATTTGTATTTATAAGTTTGTTTATTTGCTTCAAATTACCATATGTTTATTGTTTTTTATTTTATTTCATAAATTGTATATATTTAAGGTAACAACATAGTGAATTGATATACATATATGTAGTAAACTTATTACTACAGCCAAGCTAACTAACATTCTATCTCTTCACATAGTTACCGGTTTTGGGTGTGTGCTAAGAACACAAGATCAACATTTTTATTTTATTTTATTTATTTTATTTTTGAGACAGAGTCTCACTGTGGCACCCAGGCTGGAGTGCAGTGGCACAATCTCAGCTCACTGCAGCCTCCACCTTCCAGGTTCAAGTGATTCTCCTGCCTCAGCCTCCTTAGTAGCTGGGATTACAGGCATGCTTTCCCAAATGCAGTTAATTTTTGCATTTTTAGTAGAGGCAGAGTTTCACCATGTTGGCCAGGCTGGTCTCAAACTCCTAGCCTCAAGTGATCTGCTCTCCCCAGCCTCCCAAAATGCTGAGCCACCACGCCTGGCCAAATCTGCATATGCTTAGAGTTTAAGAAAATATCTCTCTTTAGATCCTCAAAGCAATCTTCATTCTATGGGATAGCAAATTTGCCATTCATTTAAGGGCTTTTCATGAGAGTTTGTAATAACTTTGTCAGACTGTATATCTGGGACATTCTTGAATGATCCTTCAGTAAATTTCTTCAACTTGGAAAGCCAGAGTATCTCAAGGGCACTAAGCAAATTATGTCTTCTCTTTTGTTTTAAGCATATTATGTGTGTTAAATTTAAATAGACATAGTTGTACATGACACTTTACAGTATTCAAGAAATGAAAATTAGCCAGGCACAGTGGAACGTGCCTGTATTTACTACTTGGGGGGCTGAGGCAGGAGGATCACTTGAGCCCCAGAGTTGGAGAATGCATGAACTATGATTGTACCACTGCACTCCAGCCTGGGCAACAGAGAGAGACCTTGTCTCTTAAAAAAAAAGAAAAAAAAAAAAAAGCAGTCCCAGAAACATTACAGCTTAGAGAACTGGCAGTGCTAAGCCAGGGGAAGGAAAGTGAGACAGAATAAAACTGCAACAGCTAAAAGGGCCTTTTATGGTGGGAAATATTTGTTTCAATCATTGGATATGAAAGACAACAGAAGAGGGTTGAACAAGGCTTAAGACCTTGGAAGTAGACCAGTAGTGAGGGGTACTGAGCAAGACATCCATGAAAGACATAAACATCAATGCTAGAGACACAGTGGCTTCCTGGAAAGGAAACTGGGACTGCGACTTTGGCACTACCCTGGGAGAACCAATTTAAAAGAGTAATGTTTCATGAAGACCCTGAGGTGGGAAAGAGGACTTGCTAGTTCAGGGAAAGGAGACAAGCAGAACTAGTTAAAGGAAGCAGGTTCATCTTTTAAGTTGGACAAAGCTAGACTGCTATTGTGCTGTGGACCTGTAACATGCAAGCTCTTTAATAAGTTTCACTCATGATTTCCACATTGCTCTAAGGGGCTGAATATTTTCAGTGGCTTCCCATAGAAATAAGAGTGAGAACACTTAAAAAACAAGGCTTGAGTGTCAGACCGAAGTTGAACGATCATCCCCATCTTCTTGGGTAATGACAGAGGAGAGTCATAAGAGGCCTTTGCTGAATTTCAGCTCAAGTGAATCTTTTCACTGAAGACCCCTCCCAGTGAGGTTTTTACTTTCTTAAGCAAAGAGGAGGAATTCAGGCCTAGTCAAAGAAAAACAGGAAACTAGTACTGCAGTACCTAGGCCTTCGCTGCCTTAATAGTCAATATGGAAAATCAAACCTGCTGCTTGGCATGACTCAACGCTGAGTGCCCTTTATTACAGGCTAAAAACAGAAGAAAAAACCGATTTTGAGAAAACTTTCCTGAGATGTAATTTTAAGTTAAAAGTCTCATTTAAGGTGTAATTTGATACATTGTTTCATTATATGTGAAAGGTATAAAACTCTCCAGTTTCATTAGCATCATCTGAGGTTTTGTTGGTTTGACTGCCTGATTTATTTGTTTTGTTTTTGCATTTGAGTTTGCAGTCTTCACATACAAACTAATGTATTTCTCAATTCATTTCTCCCCTAGGGAGTCTCATTTTTTCTCCTCATTGTTAACATATTCTGCTCCCTCCTCTGCAGGCTGGGCAAGAGACCCAATTTGACATTTTATGCAGTTTATGGCAATATCCCTGTAATGGTATCTTTCAGCCTTCATTATTGATAACAACTTTGCTTGATAAGGGCAAGTTATATTACCAGCAGCATTCTCCTCTACGGCCATTTTCCCAATTTCAAATTTTCCTCACAAATTCATGCTCAGCAATAAAGTATCTTTCTGCAGATCCCCATCTAGATCTGAACCTTCAGTGGTCTCCACCAATTCAAAACCAATTTGCCCACGATTTGATGGACCTGTTTTTTTCCCCTCAATCTTAATTATAATGATTATTCAGACCTTCAGTCCACACTGGGATTTTTTTTCTCAATTCCTTAGAATCTTTTTTTATGAATTCCTACACAGACTTGCCCGACTCTCTTTCTTCTTCCTCTTCACCTAATCTCAACGCACTCTGTGAGCATGCATAATGTGCCCCATCCAAGCAGGGCTGGAATTAGAGCGCAGCAAGAAAGGCACTAGTGTCAGGTGCAAAATTTAAAGGTAGCCATAACCTCAAGAATAAGTAAATGTAATATTTCAAAAAACCAAAGTACCAAAGTGCCAAAAAACCATGGTACATGGTTCATCATGTACCATGATAAACAAATGTCAAATTCTAAATAAGGATAGGCTGTTGTTTGTTTTATTGTATGATTGCGTGACAGTCGTTTCCAATCTGCACATGGCTCCTGGCCTACAAGACTCTCTCATCCCTCTTCAGGTAGGTTTATGAGGGTTGACATGGGCCCCAGCAGATCAGGCGACATAAGACTTCAGCTATTGTTGTTTGCTTTTATTAACACATTAGCATTCTTATCAACTTTTTCTTTTTGGTTCAAAACATGACAGAGTATTTTGATAAGTGCATGTAGAGGTACACATTTTCCCTTTTGCTGCAGAATTCAGTATGGCTCAGCACAAACAGAAGGAAGTCTCCCTAAAACCGGGTTTCTCCAAGCTTTGTTCAGCCCGGAGCCAGATAATGGAATAGTAGGATTGCAATGGTCCATAAAACAACAGAAGCAATATACACAGAGTATTTATGAGGATGATAAAAGGATTTGTTTTAAATCACTAGAGCATTCTCTTAGATGATAAATTTATTGTTTTTTTCAGGTATTTATTGAAATGTAAATACTTTTCGGCAGGATTTTGCAATTGGCTTCTATTTTTTTCTTCCCTAATGACTCAGCCAATCTGTTTAAAGTTATGATCTCTATCTGGTCCCACCTGGAAAATGCTGGCTATCTGTGTATAGACCCCAGGCCAGGCAGTTCTGCCTCTCTCTGCCTCTTTAACCATACAAATGTGGTACCTGGGGCACCCTTGTTCTCTGACTACTGCATCCTCTCTGCCAGGGTGAGCATTTTAAAGTCCCTTTTTGGTGGGAAGGTTCCCTTTCTTAGTTGATCCATATCTTTTGGAATCTAACCAGAAAAACAAAACTACTTCAGACATTAGGTTGCCATATTCTAGGCCAAAATCACAAATATTAGCAATTTCAAATGGCTCCAACTATCATATATTTTTTTAAATTATCTTTGTTTATATTTAAATGACAATAATTTTATATATTTGTTGTGTACAACATTGTGTTAGGCTGTTCTTGCATTACTATAAAGAAATACCTGAAGCTGGGTAATTTATAAAGAAAGATTAAATTGGCTCACAGTTCTGCAGGCTGTACAAACATGGCACCAACTTTGCCTTGGCTTCTGGGGAGGATCTCGGGAAGCTTGCAGTCATGGTGGAAGGTGAGGTGGGAGCAAGCAAGAGTGGGAGCAAGGGTAGGGGAAGGTACCATGCTCTTTCAAGCAACTAGATCTCACATGAACTGCCAGAGCAAGAACTCAATCGTAGCCAAGGGGATGGCACTAAGCATTCATGAGGGATCTGCCCCCATGATCCAAACACCTTCCACCAGGCCCCAACTCCAACAATGGGGATTTACATTTCAACACAAGGTTTGGAGGGGATAAATATCCAAACGATATCAAACATGATATTGTGAAATACGTACACATTCTGTAATAGCGAAATCAAGATAATTAGCATATGCATTATTTCACATACTTATCATTTACTTGTAGTGAGAACACTTAAAATCTATTCTCTTAGCAATTGTTAAGAACACAATACATTGTTATTAATTACAGTCACCATGTTATCAGGTTTCTTGAACTTATTCCTCCTAACTGAAACTTTATGTTCTTTATCGTTTCCCCAACCCCACCCCACTACATGCAGTCCCCAGTAACACAGTGAGCCATTCTGCTCTCTACTTATAGGAATTCAATTTTTTAAAAATTCTACATACAGTATAAGTGAGATTATATGGTATTTGTCTTTTTGTGCCTGGCTTATTTCCCTTAATGTCCTTCAGATTGATCCATGTTGTTACAAATGATAGCATTTTCTACTTAAGTCTGAATAGTTTTTCATTGTTAGGACATTTTTGTTTATCCATTCATTTGTTAATGGACACATAGGTTGATTCATATCTTGGCTTTTATTAATACTGCTGCAAACAACATGGGAGTGCAAATATCTTTTCAACGTATTGATTCTATTTGCTTTGTATATATACCCACTGGTAAGATTGCTGAATAACATAGTAGTTCTATCTCTAATTTTTTTGAGGAACTTCCATACTGCTTTACTTAATGGTTGCACTAATTTACATTCCCACCAACAATGTACAAATGTTCCTTTTTCTCTACATCTCACCAGCACCTTTTATCCTTTGTCTTTTTCATAATAGCCATTCTAAGAGGTATGAGGTGATATCTCATTGTGGTTTTATAACTTGCATTTTTCTGATGGTGAATGACGTTGAGCAGTTCTTCATATACCCATTGGCCATTTGTGTGTCTTATTTGAGCAGTATCTGTTTGTGTGCTTTGCCCATTTTTTGGCCAAGTTACTTTTTTTCTTTTGCCATTGAGTTGAGTCCCTTACATATTTTAAATATTAATTGCCTATCAGATATATGGTTTAAAAATATTTTCTCCCATTTCATAGGCTTTCTCTTCACTGTTTCCTTTGCTGTGCTAAAGGTTTTTAGTTTGATGTAATCCTGTTTGTCTATTTTCACTTTTGTTGCCTGTGCTTTTGGAGTTGGATTAAAAAAAATCATTGCCCAGACCATTGTCATGGAGATTTTCTCCCTTGAGTTCTTCTGGTAGATTTACAGTTTCAGGTTTTACATTTAAGTCTTTAATCCAATTTGAGTTGATTTTTGTATATAGTGTGAGATGAGGGGTCTAATTTCATTCTTCTGCAGGTGGATAGGCAGTTGTCCCAAAACCATTTATTGAAGAGACTGTCCTTTCCCCATTCTGTTTTCTCGGCAACCTGGTCAAAAATCAGTTGGCCTTAAATGTGTGCATTATTTTGGGGCTCTCTATTCTATTCCACCTGTCTATATGTCTGTTTTTATGCCAATACCAGACATTTTGATTACTATAGCACAAATACACAGGTCATTGTACCTCAAAACTGTCCCTTTTTAGCTGCATTTAATTAAAAGCAGAAGGCTCTCTCCCTATGTGTTAATTCTTAAGTTGTTATACAATTGCTTATTCATTATACTGCTTAGTATTTTATTGAAACTGATGGATTTGGGTGCACCAGGGAAATATCTCCTTGTGCACCCAAATCTATCAGTTTCAATAAAGTACTAAGCCGCATAATCATTTAGGATAGTTCCCAGTTAGTGCTAACATCTTCTTGATGTAGTTATCCATTTTAGCTGCCCTTGAATTGCAGCAATTCCACTCTATCTTTTTACACTAACTCATCCATTTTCTTGTTTTCCTCTGCCCCAGGGACACTCTTTAGATGAATGGATGACTGACTAAATGGATAGAGGGATGGATGATAGCAGATGGATGGATGTTAATGATAATGATGATGTCCTTGGATTTCAAAAAGGAGAGTGTTCCTCAACCTTTCTTTTGGTAGCAAAAGAAACTATATAAAGCGCTATGGTTAATGCAGAATCATAACTACACAATGTGAAGCTCCTCAATGTAACATTTTGTCTTCAAACCATAGTTAAAATGTTACACTAAAAGTAAAAAGAGGTGATTTGCTCAGAAAGATGGTCATTATTTGGGCCTTCTTCGTTGCAGGTGAGGAGAGTTGTTTGAACATATTTTCTTTATTCAGATGGTAAATGACAGTGTGTTGCCTGAATTATTCAGATTTTCTTCTTAACATTCACATGACCTCAGTATTCAGGCTTTGCAGAATGCTATAAACTCTTCCCCAGCAACACCTTCAACCTATAATATATCCCATAATGTTGAATTTTTATGGCTTAATGTTAACATATGTTTATGCTATGATTTCTTCAAATACAGTCTGTTTTCCTTAATAAATCCTGAAAATTTCCCAAAATCTTCTATAAAATAAAATCTGAAGAAATATTGTATTTTAAGTACAATCATCAATACCAAGGGCATGAAATTAATCAGGCATGTAATGCACTAAAGGCAGCTCAAGTATCATTTGTAAATCACTTGGGGATGAGTAATACTTAAAAATTTGAGGTGGAAATAGCTCCTTCTGGAATGACTAAAATGTCCCCCAAAAAGTTAATGCTTCTAAACTATCTTTTAAGTACAGAATTTTAGAATTAGTCTCCTGCATTCTTTCCTTCTTTGCACTCAACAATTCCCTCTAGGTGATAGAATGTGCTGTGCTGTAGCAACGCCTTCGAAACATGTACTCACAGAACCAACTTACAAAACGCTTTGAGGCAGGAAGCAATTACTTTAAGTGGCTGAAATACAAATGTCTTCTGTACTGTAACTTGACAAAAGTACTACAAACTATCTTACCAGTTCTCTTTCTATGAGAGATTTATATTCCATTAAGGTCTAAGCAAAGAAAGATGCTGACCAGCTTAGACTGGCAACACCTGGAAGTTCAAACATTATTTTTCACATGTATTTGCTTTTTAACAAGTTCTTCAGATATACAGCAGAAAAAGTCATTTATTTTTCCAAAACGACACTCCTTGATGTAAAATGAATTTTAAATGTCAAATGGAAGAATGTTTCTAAAGGAACTTCAGTGTGATCACATTATGGATTTTTTACTCATCAGAATTTCAAACTACTGCCTAAAGTTGAATTTTCTTCCCTTTAATTAAATTAACTCTAAAGCAGCATTTCCTCTTTACGGACTTTACTGGTTTTTGGTATTAAGCATTGAGTGTTTGTGCAGCTCTTTTTTACCTAAGTCCTTACCAGCAGACTGTCTATAATGAAAAGGCACCTGTGGATAATTAGGATGTAAGAAGCTCGAGGGCAGAAGAAAAATGCTGTTATATATCCTCCACAGAGGCAGATCAGGACCAGGGCTGCATCACAGCACTTCATCGCTAGATTTCGCCATAACAAATTGTGGACCCTTTCCTCTACCAGTGTTCTCAAACTCTTCCATGAATCAGAATCCCCTGGAGGGCTTCTTAAAACACTGACCACTGGGCCTCACCTTCAGACTTACTGAATTAGTAGGTCTGGGGAAGGGGCAAATTTGCATTTCTAACATACCCACAGGGTTCTCTAGAGGTACAGAACTAATGGGATATAAGAATTGGCTCACATGATCACGAGGTGAAGTCCCACAACAGGCCATCTGCAAATTGAAGAGCAAGGAAGCCAGCCTGAGTCCCAAAAACCTCAAAAGTAGGGAAGCCAACAGTGCAGCCTTCAGTCTGTGGCCAAAGGCCTGAGACCTACTGGTCCAAGAGTCCAAAAGCTGAAGAACTTGGAGTCTGATGTCTGAGGGCAGGAAGCACCTAGCACGAGAGAAAGATGAAGGCTAGAAGACTCAGCAAGTCAGCTTCTCCCACCTTCTTTAGTCTGCTTTATTCTAGCCTCAATAGCAGTTGATGGGTGGTGCCCACCCAGATCGAGGGTGGGTCTGTCTCTCCCAGCCCACTGACTCAAATATTAATCTCATTTAGCAACACCCTCACAGACACACCCAGAAACAATACTTTGCATCCTTCAATCCAATCAAATTGATACTCAATATTAACCATCACACCCGCTTTATTATGAATATCCTGCTCTCTTCTGAGCCTTTGCACACATTGGTTTCTTTTCCTGATATACTTTTAAACTTCATGTTTAAGTTTTTCTAGAAAAACACTTCATAAAGTTTAATATACATTAAATCAGGATGGATTATCTTTTATCTATATCTAATTATATTGTCCTCTTTTTCAAATTCATGAAATCAATTTCTCCTTAAGATTTGTACACTTTTTGGCACATCTTTTTAAATATCCACCATTCCATAAGTGTGTGTGTTTATGCCTGAAACTGTCTTCCTTGAAGCACGACAGGCATAGTTGACCAGACCTACTCTTCAGGTGGAACCCAAGTAGCTAATCCCCCAATACAGTGTGGAATCAGATTTTCATTTCTCATCCTTGATTCAATCTGCTTTTTCTTATTGCAAATACTTTGACTCCTCTTCAAACTTTTAATTTCTCCATTTGCCTCATTAATTTCAGCATTAGCCTCACAAAGGCCTACAGTTTTACAGGGTGAGTGGCTCTTCTGAGACAAAGTTAATTGCTAATAAATACAGTTACTTTTTTGTCATGAAATTTTATGAGGAATATAAACAAGGCTTTTGCTGAATTGGCAGAATCACTATCATAAAAATATCCCTGATGTAATTTTCCTTAACTCAAAATTTCTGCAGTCTGTGTTTTCATTGTAAAAAGGACTCCTTTCTTGGCAGTTACTAAAAATCTCAGTTTTGAACTGTCCCTAACCAAATGCAGGTGGAAAGGAGATCCTTAGTAGACTTGCCTTTCTCAGTACTTGAAGACAGTTTTACCACTTGGGAAATGAAACAAAAGTGGCTTGGAGATCCATTATCGACAATTGAAGACTGTCCTTTCTTTTGTATAATGTGTTAGGAAATCCATGTGCCCCTGATCAGCAGTGTCATTGTCCTGTGCAACAAGCGGCACTAATTCACAAAGGTTCAGCACTGACACTTCATTGGATGTCCCCTCTCCCCACCCCTCTTCCATCCAACTCCACACAACATTTTTGGCTGTAGCACCTTGCCAAGCTACCAATTGTCCTTTGAGACTATATTGCCCTAATGTCAGCATTATTGAGAACCTCATCACTGATACTACAGTAAGAGTTCACTAATCTTGGTGGAGCGCAGTGGCTCACACCTGTAATTCCAGCACTTTGGGAGGCTGAGGTGGGCTGATTCCTTGAGCCCAGGAGGTTAAGACCAGCCTGGACAACAGGGCGAAGCCCTGTCTCTACAAAAAATTTAAAAAAAAAAAAGCATGGTGTGGTGATACACACCTGTATTCACAGCTACTTGGGAGGCTGAGTGGAAGAATTACCTGAGCCTGAGGAGGTGGAGGCTGCAGTGAGTCATGATCATGCCACTGCATAACACTTCGTTGTTTGTTATTAGCACTGATAGGTCATTAGTCCACCTCGAATTCTTTATGGAATGAAATAAAGTTAGTTTAAGTAAATAAAATGTATGTTTAAGTCTTTAGCAGCAAACTTAATGTGCAAAGCTCCTAGCAATTAGAAAGACTGCAAGAAAAGATTAATTAAAGCAATTTATAATCTTCTCATTCATATAATTAGATCTTTCTATCATGGTTTAAACTAAAAAAACTACATACCTTATTGATATTATCACAGGCATCCTAGCCCTTATTTAATTGTCTGATTTATGTCTTTTTATTATTATGATTATACTTTAGGTTCTGGGGTACACGTGCAGATCATGCAGGATTGTTGCATAGGTACACAATGTGGTTTGCTGTCTCCATCCTCCCATCACCTACATCTGGCATTTCTCCCCATGTTATCCCTCCCTGACCTCCCCACCCCCATACCATCCCTCTCTTGGCCCCCCAACAGACCCCAGTGTGTAAGGCTCCCCTCCCTGTGTCCCTGTGTTCTGATTGTTCAACACCTGCCTATGAGTGAAAACATGTGCTGTTGGATTTTCTGTTCTTTTGTCAGTTTGCTGAGAATAACAGTTTCCAGATTTAACCATAACCCTACAAAGGACACAAACTCATCATTTTATATGGCTGCATAGTATTCCAGGGTGTATATGTGCCACATTTTCTTTATCCAGTCTATCATTGATAGGCATTTGGGTTGGTTCCAGGTCTTTGCTGTTGTAAACAGTGCCACTATGAACATACGTGTGCATGTGTCTTTATAGAACAATTTATAATCCTTTGGGTATATACTCAGTAATGGGATTGCTGGGTCAAATGGAATTTCTATTTCTAGGTCCTTGAGGAATCGCCGCAAGGCGATTGTGTCTTCCACAATGAGTGAACTAGTTTACACTCCCACTAACAATGTAGAAGTGTCCCTATTTCTCCACATCGTCTCCAGCATCTGTTGTCTCCAGATTTTTTAATGATCGCCATTCTAACTGGCATGAGATGGTATCTCAATGTGGTTTTGATGTGCATTTCTCTAATAATCAGTGATTATAAGCATTTTTTCATATGTTGGGTGGCCTCGTATGTCTTCTTTTGTAAAGTGTCTGTTCATACTCTTCGTCCACTTGTGGATGGATTTGTTTTTTTCTTGTAAATCTGTTTGAGTTCTTTGTAGATTATGGATACTAGCCCTTTTTCAGATGGGTAGATTGCAAAAATTTTTTCCCATTCTCTTCATCGCCAGTTCACTCTAATGATTGTTTCTTTTGCTGTACAGAAATTCTGGAGTTTAATTAGGGTCCCATTTGTTTATTTTGGCTTTTGTTGCCATTGCTTTTGGTGTTCCAGTCATGAAGTCCTTGCCTATGCTTATGTCCTGAATGGTTTTGCCCAGGTTTTCTTCTCAGGTTTCTGTGGTGTTAAGTCTTATGTTTAAGTAGTTAATCCATCTGGAGTTAATTTTAGTGTAAGGTCATGAGGGGGTCCAGTTTCTGCTTTCTGCACATGGCTAGCCAGTTTTCCCAACACCATTTATTAAACAGGGAATCCTTTCCCCATTGCTTGTTTTTCTCAGGTTTATCAAAGATCAGATGGTTGTAGATGTGTGGTGTTGCCGGCAAGGCCTCTGTTCTGTTCCATTGGTCTATATCTCTGTTTTGGTACCAGTACCATGCTGTTTTGATTACTATAGGCTTGTAGTATAGTTTGAAATTAGGTAGGTTGATGCCTCCATCTTTGTTCTTTTTGCTTAGGATTGTTTGGCTATGCTGGCTCCCTTTTGAATCCATATGATTATTAGGGTGGTTTTTTCCAGTTCTGTGAAGAAGGTTATTGGTAACTTGATGGAGATAGCATTGAATCTATAAATTACTTTGGGCAGTATGGCCAGTTTCACAACATTGATTCTTCCTAACCATGAGCATGGAATGTTTCTCCATCTGTTTGTATCTTCTCTTATTTCACTGAGCATTGGTTTGTAGTTCTCCTTCAAGAGGTCCTTTACATCCATTGTTAGGTGTATTCCTAGGTATTTTATTCTCCTTGTAGCAATTGTGAATGAGAGTTCACTTTTGATTTGGCTCTCTGTTAGTCTGTTATTGGTGTATAGAAATGCTTGTAATTTCTGCACATTGATTTTGTATCCTGAAACTTTGCTGAAGTTGCTTATCAGTTTCAGGAGATTTTGGGCTGAGATGATAGAGTCTTCTAAATATACAATCATGTCATCTGCAAATAGAGACAATTTGGCTTCCTCCTTTCCTAATTGAATACCCTTTATTTATTTTTTTCTTACCTAATTGCTCTGGCTAGAACTTCCAATACTATATTGAATAGGAGAGGTGAGAGAAGGAATCCTTGTCTATTGCCGGATTTCAAAGGGAATGCTTCCAGTTTTTGCCCATTCAGTATTATATTGCCTGTGGGTTTGTTGTAAATAGCTTTTATTATTTTGAAATATGTTCTTTCTATACCTTGTTTATTGAGAGTTTTTAGCATAAAGGACTGTTGAATTTTGTCAAAGGCCTTCTCTGCATCTATTGAGATAATCATGTGGATTTTGTCTTTCGTTCCGTTTATGTGGTGGATTACATTTATAGATCTGCGTATGCTGAACCAGTCTTGCATCCCCAGGATGAAGCCTATTTGATCATGATGGATAAGCTTTTTGATGTACTGTTGCAATGAGTTTGCCAATATTTTATTGAAGATTTTTACATTGATGTTCATCATGGATACAGGCATGAAGTTTTCTTTATTTGTTGAGTCTCTGCCAGGTTTTGGTATCAGGATGATGTTGGTCTCATAAAATGATTTGGGAAGGATTCGTTCTTTTTGTGTTGTTTGGAATAGTTTCAGAAGGAATGGTACCAGCCCCTCTTTGTTCGTCTGGTAGAATTCAGCTGTGAACCCATCTGGACCTGGGATTTTTTTGGTTGATAGGCTATTAATTACTGCCTCAACTTCAGCCCTTGTTATTGGTCTGTTCAAGGTTTCAACTTCTTCCTGGTTTAGGCTTCGGAGAGTGCAAGTGTCCAGGAATTTATCCATTACTTCCAGGTTTACTGGTTTATGTGCATAGAGTTGTTTGTAGCAATCTCTGATGGTACTTTGTATTTCTGTGGAATCGGTGGTGACATACCCTTTTTCATTTTTTATTGCATCTATTTGTTTCTTCTCCCTTTTCTTTTTTACTAATCTGGCTATTTTGTTAGTCTTTTCAAAATAACAGCTCCTGGATTTATTGATTTTTTCCAAGGGTTTTTTGAAAACTCTGTCTCTATCTCCTTCAGTTCTGCCCTGATCTTAGTTATTTCTTGTCTTCTGCTAGCTTTTGAGTTTTTTTGATCTTGCTCCTCTAGCTCTTTCAATTTTGGTGATAGGGTTTCGATTTCAGAACTTTCCTCGCTTTTCTGTTGGGCATTTATTGCTATAAACTTCCCTCTAGACAACGCTTTAAATGTGTCCTGGAGATTCTGGTATGTTGTGTCTTGGTTCTCTTTGGTTTCAAAGAACCTCTTTATTTCTGCCTTCATTTCATTGTTTACTCCATTGACATTCAGGAGCAGGTTGCTCAGTTTCCATGAAGTTGTATGGTTCTGAGTTACTTTCTTAATTCTGAGTACTAATTTATTGCCCTGTGGTCTTAGAGACTGTTTGTTATGATTTCTGTTCTTTTGCATTTGCTGAGGAGTTATTTATTTCCAATTATGTGGTCAATTTCAGAGTAGGTGCAATGTGGTGCTGAGAAGAATCTATGTTCTGTGGATTTCAGGTGGAGATTTCCGTAGAAATCTATTAGGTCTGCTTGGTCCAGATCTGAGTTCAAGTCCTGGATATCCTTGTTACTTTTCTGTCTCATTGATCTGTCTAATACTGACAGTGGAGTGTTAAAGTCTCCCACTATTATTGTGTGGGAGTCTAAGCCTTTTGTAGGTTGTTAAGAACATGCTTTATGTACCTGAGTGCTCCTGTATTTGGTGCATATATATTTAGGATCGTTAGCTCTTCTTGATGCATTGATCCTTTTACCCTTACGTAATGCCCTTCTTTGTCTCTTTTGATCTTTGTTGGTGTAAAGTCCATTTTTTCAGAGACTAGGATTGCAACTCCTCCTGCTCTTTTTTGCTCTCCATTTGCTTGATGAATCTTCCTCTATCCCTTTATTTTTAGCCTATGTGTGTCCTTGCACATGAGATGGGTTTCCTGAACACAGCACACCAATGGGTCTTCACTTTTTATCCAATTTGCCAATGTGTGTCTTTTGATTGGGGCATTTAGCCCATTTACAATTAAGGTTAATATTGTTATGTGTGAATTTGATCCTGCTATTTTGATGCTAGCTGGATGTTTTGCCAGTTAGTTCACACATTGTCTTCATTATGTCGATGATCTTTACCATTTGGTATGTTTTTGCAGTGGCTGGTACTGATTGTTTCTTTCCTTGTTTAGTGCTTCTTTCAGGAGCTCTTGTAAGGCAGGCCTGGTGGTGATGAAATCTCTCAGCAATTGCTTGTCCGTAAAGGATTTTATTTCTCCTTCACTTATGAAGCTTAGTTTGGCTGGATATGAAATTCTGGGTTGAAAGTTCTTTTCCTTAAGGATGTTGAACATTGGCCCCCACTCTCTTCTGGGTTGTAGGGTTTCTGCTGAGAGATCTGCTGTGAGTCTAATGGGCTCCCCTTAACCCAATCTTTCTCTCTGGCTGCCCTTAGCATTCTTCCCTTCATTTCAACCCTGATGAATCTGATGATTATATGCCTTAGGGTTGCTCTTCTTAAGGAATATCTTTCTGGTGTTCTCTGTATTTCCTGGACTTGAATGGTGGCCTGCCTTGCTAGGTTTGGGAAGTTCTATGCTGAAGAGTGTTTTCCAGCTTGGATTCATTCTCTCTGTCACATTCAGGTACACCTATCAAATGTAGATTAGGTCTTTTTACATAATCCCATATTTCTTGGAAGCTTGGTTCATTTCTTTTCACTCTTCTTTCTCTTTTCTTGCCTTCTCATTTTATTTCATTGAGGTGATCTTCAATCTCTGATATTCTTTCTTCTGCTTGGTCGATTTGGCTATTGAAACTTGTGTATGCTTCATGAAGTTCTCATGCTGTGTTTCTCAGCTCCATCAAGTTGTTTTTTTTCTTCTCTAAGCTGCTTTTTCTAATTAACATCTCATCTAACCTTTTTTATAGGTCTTAGTTTCTCTGCATTGGGTTAGCACATGTTCTTTTAGCTCTGAGAAATTTGTTATTACCCACCTTCTGAAGACTGTTTCTGTCAATTCGTCAGATTCATTCTCCATGTATCTTTGATCCCTAGTTGGTGAGGAGTTCTAATCCCTTGGAGGAAGAGAGGCCTTCTGGTTTTTGGTGTTTTCATCCTTTTTGCGCTGGTTTCTTCCCATCTTAGAGGATTTATCTACCTGTGGTCTTTGTAGTTGGTGACTTTCAGATGGGGTCTCTGAGCGGATGTCCTTTTTGTTGATATTGAAGCTATTTCTTTATGTTTCTTAGTTTTCCTTCTAACAGGCCCCTCTGCTGCAGGGCTGCAGGATGTCCACTCCAGACCCTGCTTGCCTGAGGATCACCCACAGGGGCTGCAGAACAGTAAGAATTGCTGCCTGTTTCGTCTGTTATCTTTGTCCCAGATGGGTACCCACCAGATGTCGGCCTCAGCTCTCCTTTATGAGGTGCCTCTTTGGGTATACAGGGGCTGGGGAGCTGCTTGAGAAGAAGTCTGCCCCTTATAGGAGCTCAAGCGCTGTGCTAGGAGCTCTGTTGTTCCATGCAGAGCTTCTGGGCAGATACATTTAAGTCTGCTGCAGCAGAACTCATAACCGCCTCTTTTCCAAGCTGTTCTAACCTAGGAAGGTCAGCTTTATTTATAAGTTCCTGACATGCTGCTGCCTTTTTTCAGAGATGCCCTGCCCCACACAGAGTAGTCTAGTCACAGTCTGCCAGCTGAGGCATTGCTGAGCTGCTGCAGGCTCTGCCCAGTTGCTGTGTGAACTGCCTTGGTATTGGCAGACTGCCTCAGTAGCGGCAGACGCCCTTCCCCCCACTGAGCTGGACCATCCTGGGTCCAGCTGTGCTTGCTGTGAAATTCTCAATCCAGAGCATTTCAGCTTACTTGTTTCATGGGGGTGGTACCCACAAAGACAGATCACCTGGCTCCATGTGTCAGCCCCCTCCCTTTCAGTTGAATAGGCGGCTCTGTCTCCCAGACATTCCAGGCACCAGTTGAAATGGCCACCCAGATTTGTGCAAGTTTCTGTGCACCAACCTGTGGCACCAGCCATGTTGAAAACTCATGGCACTTTTCAGCCCGGGAATCTCCTGGTTGTCTAGAAATGCAGTGAGCACTCACCCTCTGCACTGTTCTTGCTGGGAACTGCACTCTGGAGCTGTTCCTATTTAGCCATCTTGGATCCTCTCTCCTATTTTATGCCTTCAAGTAACAGCTTGCCTTTGATACACCAAGAAATTTTTTAAAATAGCGCTTCCTCAAATTTACCAGTATTTAATCATGACTACACATTAGAATCACCTAGAAAGTTTTTCCAGCATACCTATTCTGGGCCCTATCCTGAGGTCCTACTTTAATTTCTTTGCAGAAGAGCCCAGGTATTGACAACATTCTGAAAACTCCTCAGGATTCTAATATTCACTCAGGGCAAAAAAGTCTCTCAGACTTTTGTAGGTTTGGTTTGTGTTTTGCTTTGTTTTGTTTTGTTTTTGAGGCAGAGTCTCGCTCTGTCTACCAAACTGGAGTGCAGTGGCACAATCTCAGCTCACTGCACCCTCTGCCTCCCAGGTTCAAGATATTCTCCTGCCTCAGTCTCCCAAGTAGCTGGGATTACAGGTGTACACCACCACACCTGGCTAATTTTTGTTTTAGTAGAGATGGGGTTTCACTATTTTGCTCAGGCTGCTGTCAAACTCCTGAGCTCAAAATGGCCAGCCTTGGTCTCCCAAAGTGCTGGGAATACAGGTAAGCCACCGTGCACAGTCACTCTCAGCCTTTTGATTCATGGTCTCCAAATACCTCAACTGAATTCCATTGACTACCTTTGGCAAATGTTAAGAAATAGTTTTTAAGTGTTAAAATAATGACTGTAATTTCAATGCAAAATGAATACATGCTGAAGATTCTATTTACCTTATTAGTTAATGAGGAAACCAAAAAGATGTTATCATTGGTTCAAAAAATAATCCAAAGAGCAGACCAAACAGAAGGCAAGGATCAGCACAATACAGCCCTGAAAGCCAAATCTAACCCACCACTTGCACAGCCCACAAGCTGGGCATGGCTTTTACTTTTCTAAATGGTTCCCCAAAATTAAAAGTATTATAATAATTTTTGACATGTGAAAATTATATTTAATTCAATTTCAGTGCTCATAAATGAAGTTTTATTGGAACACAGCCAGCCCATTCACTTGCATATAGTCTATGGCTACTTTAGAGCTACAGCAGCATAGTTGAGCAGTTGTGATAAAGAGCACATGGCCTATACAGCCTAAAATGTTTACCATTTGGCCCTTGTTCAGAAAAAGTTTGCCAACTCCTGATATAAGCAATCAGGAATAGTGACACAAATTTGCAAATTCATGCAAAACTGGTGAAAATCCACCCAGCAATAAAACATAATGTTGAAATAATCTCTTCCACAGAAGGAAAATTGATGGCATCTCCATCAGACAAAATTCACTTACATTGAGTTATTTGCATTACCATTAGCTTTTTATGGTTTATGGAGTTGTAAAATAGCTCAGTCAGAGACAATAAAAAGCACAGAACTGTCAAAATTAGATAACTGCCAAAGGTCTGCAAGGTGATACTCAGCATTCCATTGGAAAGATGTCTAGTAATTTTTTAAACTCACTTCATAATCTTTCACAGTTTTTCCTGAGACAAACTATACTACATTAACTTTTTCAGGACATCAGAGCTATGCCCTGATCAGAACTGACTTTGTTCTAGGTGTGTTTGGGACATGACCAGACCCCATATCTGTTTTATAACACATCTTCTCTGCCTGCTGTAGAAGCCTAGTACATGCCAGTGACTGAGCACCACTGAGAGACCTTTCACTGTGAGCCTCTCATTCACAGACCAAACGCAAATCCTTACGGCATATGTTGCAAACAAAGTACTCTGTGTAAGGTGGTACCAAGGTGTAGAGCCATGCTCTGCCCTCAGAGAGCTTATGTTCCTCGCACAGACACGTCCAACTCAATAGATACATCCATTTTAGTTCTGATTCACGTGTTATTTTATAACTTCCTACTTTCCCAAGAGAAAATGCATTATTCTTATAAAAGTCTTACCTACACTGCATTTCTTTCATTTACTGATAGAAAAATACTGCATACAAACCAAGCCTCTGAATGTTCTCTAAAATTTATCTTTGACTTCTAAATCAACCTTATTTTCCTTTTTTGTTTGTTTGTTTTTGTTGATTTTTAACTATTTTTTTTTAATTTTTTATTGGATATTAGGTTTTGGGGTACATGAGCAGAGCATGCAAGACAGTTGCGTAGGAACACACATGGCAGTGTGCTTTTCTTTCCTTCTCCCCTTCACCCACATTTGGCATTTCACCCCAGGCTATCCCTCCTCACCTCCCCCTCCCACTGGCCCTCCCCTTTTCCCCCAAATAGACCCCAGTGTTTAGTACTCCCCTTTCTGTGTCCATGTGTTCTCATTTTTCATCACCCGCCTATGAGTGAGAATATGCGGTGTTTCATTTTCTGTTCTTGTGTCAGTTCGCTGAGGATGACGTTCTCCAGATTCATCCATGTCCCTACAAACGACACAAACTCATCATTTCTGATTGCTGCATAATATTCCATGGTGTATATGTGCCACATTTTTTCCAATCCAGTCTATTATCAATGGGAATTTTCGTTGATTCCCGGTCTTTGCTATTGTAAACAGTGCTGCAATGAACATTCGCGTACATGTGTCCTTATAGTAGAACGATTTATAGTCTTTTGGATATATACCCAGTAATGGGATTGCTGGGTCAAACGGAATTTCTATTTCTAAGGCCTTGAGGAATCGCCACACTGTCTTCCACAATGGTTGAACTAATTTACACTCCCACCAACAGTGTAAAAGTGTTCCTTTTTCTCCACATCCTCTCCAGCATCTGTTGTCTCCAGATTTTTTAATGATCGCCATTCTAACTGGCATGAGATGGTATCTCAATGTGGTTTTGATTTCCATCTCTCTGATGACCAGTGACGATGAGTATTTTTTCATATGATTGTTGGCCTCATATATGTCTTCTTTCGTAAAGTGTCTGTTCATATCCTTTGCCCACTTTTGAATGGGCTTGTTTTTTTCCTGTAAATCCGTTTGAGTTCTTTGTAAATTCTGGATATCAGCCCTTTGTCAGATGGGTAAACTGCAAAAATTTTTTCCCATTCTGTTGGTTGCCGATCCACTCTAGTGACTGTTTCTTTTGCCGCGCAGAAGCTGTGGAGTTTCATTAGGTCCCATTTGTCTATTTTGTCTTTTGTTGCCAATGCTTTTGGTGTTTTGTTCATGAAGTCCTTGCCTACTCCTATGTCTTGGATAGTTTTGCCTAGATTTCCTGCTAGGGTTTTTATCGTGCCGGGTCTTATGCTTAAGTCTTTAATCCATCTGGAGTTAATTTTAGTGTAAGGTGTCAGGAAGGGGTCCAGTTTCTGCTTTCTGTACATGGCTAGCCAGTTTTCCCAACACCACTTGTTAAACAGGGAATCCTTTCCCCCTTGCTTGTTTTTGTCAGGTTTATCAAAGATTGTATAGTTGTAGATATGTTGTGTTGCCTCCGGTGTCTCTGTTTTGTTCCATTGGTCTATATCTCTGTTTTGGTATCAGTACCATGCTGTTTTGATTACTGTAGCCTTGTAGTATAGTTTGAAATCCGGTAGTGTGATGCCCTCCGCTGTGTTCTTTTTGCTTAGAATTGACTTGGCTATGCGGGCTCTCTTTTGGTTCCATATGAAGTTCATGGTGGTTTTTTCCAGTTCTGTGAAGAAAGTCAATGGTAGCTTGATGGGGATAGCATTGATTCTGTAAATTACTTTGGGCAGTATAGCCATTTTCACGATATTAATTCTTCCTAACCATGAACATGGAATGTTTCTCCATCTGTTTGTGTACTCTCTGATTTTGTTGAGCAGTGGTTTGTAGTTCTCCTTGAAGAGGTCCCTTACGTTCCTTGTGAGTTGTATTCCAAGGTATTTTATTCTTTTTGTAGCAATTGTGAATGGCAGTTCGTTCTTGATTTGGCTTTCTTTAAGTCTGTTATTGGTGTAGACGAATGCTTGTGATTTTTGCACATTGATTTTATATCCTGAGACTTTGCTGAAGTTGCTTATCAGTTTCAGGAGTTTTTGGGCTGAGGTGATGGGATCTTCTTCGTACACTATCATGTCGTCTGCAAATAGAGACAATTTGGCTTCCTCCTTTCCTATTTGAATACCCTTTATTTCTTTTTCTTGCCTGATTGCTCTGGCTAGAACTTCCAGTACTATATTGAATAGGAGTGGTGAGAGAGGGCATCCTTGTCTAGTGCCAGATTTCAAAGGGAATGCTTCCAGTTTTTGCCCATTCAGTATGATATTGGCTGTTGGTTTGTCATAAATAGCTTTTATTACTTTGAGATACGTTCCATCAATACCGAGTTTATTGAGGGTTTTTAGCATAAAGGGCTGTTGAATTTTGTCAAATGCCTTCTCTGTGTCAATTGATATAATCATGTGGTTTTTGTTTTTGGTTCTGTTTATGTGGTGAATTACATTTATAGACTTGCATATGTTGAACCAGCCTTGCATCCCCAGGATGAATCCTACTTGATCATGATGAATAAGTTTTTTGATTTGCTGGTTGCAATCGGCTTGCCAATATTTTATTGAAGATTTTTGCATCTATGTTCATCATGGATATTGGCCTGAAGTTTTCCTTGCTTGTTGGGTCTCTGCCGGGTTTTGGTATCAGGATGATGTTGATCTCGTAAAATGATTTGGGAAGTATTCCCTCTTTTTGGATTGTTTGAAATAGTTTTAGAAGGAATGGTACCAGCTCCTCTTTGTGTGTCTGGTAGAATTCGGCTGTGAACCCGTCTGGACCTGGGCTTTTTTGTGTGGTAGGCTCTTAATTGCTGCCTCGACTTCTGACCTTGTTATTGGTCTATTCATAGCTTCAGCTTCCTCCTGGTTTAGGCTTGGGAGGATGCAGGAGTCCAGGAATTTATCCATTTCTTCCAGGTTTACTAGTTTATGTGCATAGAGTTGTTTGTAATATTCTCTGATGATGGTTTGAATTTCTGTGGAATCTGTGGTGATTTCCCCTTTATCATATTTATTGCATCTATTTGGTTGTTCTCTCTTTTATTTTTAATCAATCTGGCTAGTGGTCTGTCTATTTTGTTGATCTTTTCAAAAAACCAGCTCTTGGATTTATTGATTTTTTGAAGGGTTTTTCGTGTCTCAATCTTTTTCAGCTCAGCTCTGATCTTAGTTATTTCTTGTCTTCTGCTGGGTTTTGAGTTTTTTTGATCTTGCTCCTCTAGCTCTTTCAATTTTGACGATGGGGTGTCAATTTTGGATCTCTCCGTTCTACTCATATGGGCACTTATTGCTATATACTTTCCTCTAGAGACTGCTTTAAATGTGTCCCAAAGGTTCTGGCATGTTGTGTCTTTGTTCTCATTGGTTTCAAAGAACTTCTTTATTTCTGACTTCATTTCATTGTTTACCCAGTCAACATTCAAGAGCCAGTTGTTCAGTTTCCATGAAGCTGTGCGGTTCTGGGTCGGTTTCTGTATTCTGAGTTCTAACTTGATTGCACTATGGTCTGAGAGGCTGTTTGTTATTATTTCAGTTGTTTTGCATTTGTTGAGCAGTGCTTTACTTCCAATTATGTGGTCAGTTTTAGAGTAGGTGTGATGTGGTGCTGAGAAGAATGTGTATTCTGTGGATTTGGGGTGGAGAGTTCTGTAAATGCCTATCAGGTTTGCTTGCTCCAGGTCTGAGTTCAAGCCCTGGATATCCTTGTTGATTTTCTGTCTGGTTGATCTGTCTAATATTGACAGTGGAGTGTTAAAGTCTCCCACTATTATTGTGTGGGAGTCTAAGTCTCTTTGTAAGTCATTAAGAACTTGCCTTATGTATCTAGGTGCTCCTGCATTGGGTCCATATATGTTTAGGATCGTTAGCTCTTCTTGTTTTATCGATCTTTTACCATTATGTAATGTCCTTCTTTGTCTCTTTTGATCTTTGTTGATTTAAAGTCTATTTTACCAGAGATGAGAATTGCAACTGCTGCTTTTTTTTTGCTCTCCATGTGCTTGGTAAATCTTCCTCCATCCCTTTATTTTGAGCCTTTGTGTATCCTTGCATGTGAGATGGGTTTCCTGGATACAGCACACTGATGGGCTTTGGATTTTTATCCAATTTGCCAGTCTGTGTCTTTTGATTGGTGCATTTAGTCCATTTACATTTAGGGTTAATATTGTTATGTGTGAATTTGATACTGCCATTCTGATGCTAAGTGGCTGTTTTGCCTGTTAGTTGTTGTAGATTCTTCATTATGTTGATGCTCTTTAGCATTTAGTGTGATTTTGGAATGCCTGGTACTGGTTGTTCCTTTCTATGTGTAGTGCCTCTTTTAGGAGCTCTTGTAAAGCAGGTCTGGTGGTGACAAAATCTCTGAGTACTTGCTTGTTCGCAAAGGATTTTATTTTTCCTTCACTTCTGAAGCTCAGTTTGGCTGGATATGAAATTCTGGGTGAAAGTTCTTTTCTTTAAGAATGTTGAATATTGGCCCCCACTCTCTTCTGGCTTGTAGTGTTTCTGCTGAGAGATCTGCTGTGAGTTTGATGGGCTTCCCTTTGTGGGTAACTCGACCTTTCTCTCTGGCTGCCCTTAGTATTTTCTCCTTTATTTCAACCTTGTTGAATCTGACGATTATGTGCCTTGGGGTTGCTCTTCTTGCAGAATATCTTTGTGGTGTTCTCTGTATTTCCTGCATTTGAGTGTTGGCCTGTCTTGCTAGGTGGGGGAAGTTATCCTGGATGATGTCCTGAAGAGTATTTTCCAGTTTGGATTCATTCTCTTTGTCCCCTTCTGGTACACCTATTAAATGTAGGTTAGGTCTTTTCACATAGTCCCACATTTCTTGGAGACTTTGTTCATTTCTTTTTGCGCTTTTTTCTCTAATCTTGGTTTCTCGTTTAATTTCATTGAGTTGGTCTTCGACTTCAGATATTCTTTCTTCTGCTTGGTCAATTCGGCTATTGAAACTTGTGCATGCTTCGTGAAGTTCTCGTATTGTGTTTTTCAGCTCCTTTAATTCATTCATATTCCTCTCTAAGTTATCCATTCTTGTTATCATTTCCTCATATCTTTTTTTAAGTTCCTTAGTTTCTTTGCATTGATTTAATACATGTTCTTTTAGCTCACAAAAGTTTCTCATTATCCACCTTCTTAAGTCTAATTCCGTCATTTCGTCACAGTCATTCTCCGTCCAGCTTTGTTCCCTTGCTGGTGAGGAATTTTGGCCCTTTCTAGGAGGTGAAGTGTTCTGGTTTCGGGTGTTTTCCTCCTTTTTTCGCTGGTTTTTTTCCCATCTTTGTGGGTTTATCCGCTTGTCGTCTGTGTAGTTGCTGACTTTTCGATTGGGTCTCTGAGTGGACACACAGCTTGTTGATGATGAAGTATTTCTGTTACTTGGTTTTCCTTCTACCAGCCTAGCCTCTTCGCTTTATGACTGCTGAGGTCCACTCTAGGCCCTGCTTGTCTGGGGTGCACCTCTAGCAGCTGTGGCACAGTGAGGGATGCTACCCGTTTCTTTTTCTGCTATCTTTGTCCCAGGATGATGCCTGCCAAATGTCAGTCTTTTGGATATAGAGGGGTCAGGGAGCTGCTTGAGGAGACAGTCTGTTCTCTTTAGGAGCTCAATTTCTGAGCTGTGAGCTCTGTTGTTCATTCAGGGCTGTTAGGCTGCTATGTTTGATTCTGCTGCAACAGAGCTCATTAAAAAAACCCTTTTTTTCTCAAATGCTCTGTGTTGGGGGGTTCGGGCTTTATTTTTCGATGTCTGTTGAGGTGTCCTGCCCAGCTAGGAGGCAGACTAGCCACTGTTTGCCTGCCGAGTCTCCGCCCTGCTGTTGTGTGATGCGCCCTGTTCCTGCAGGCTCTGCTGTGGTCTCCGCCACGCCCTGCGGCGGAGTCTCTTTGTTGTAGCCTGTTGCCTCGGCAACGGGAGGCTGCATCAGCCGTGGGCGTGTATCTCAGTAGGGACGGGTTGCCTCAGCAACGGCTGGCTGCATCAGCAGTGGGCGTGTATCTCAGTTGGGGCGGGTTGCCTAGGTAGTGGTGGACGCCCCTCCCCCACAGAGCGTCTCGGACCATCTGCTCGGGATAGTTTGAAATCGCGGTTTTGTTCGTCCCACTGGGTACCCCGAACGTTCTGTCCCTGCAATCCCCTGGGCTGGCCTACTGTCCAAGTCTCGTTCAGTTTCAAGTCCAGCCCTCTCAAGTCTCAGGTTGCCGGTTCAACAGGGCACCCAGACAAGCGCGCCCTGTGGGTATTGCTGGGTAGGGCTGGCCGCCGCCGCCCCGGCTGCCGGCTTCGCCAGGCAGACTTACTGCCTGGCATCCCGTGTCTCCCTTACACTTGGGAGTTTCCCCGTTCTGTGGGCAACAAAGATCAGTCTGGAAATGCAACTCCGACTCACCTCTTTGCGGATTCAACGAGAGCTCCAATCCTGGGGTGTTCTCACAGTGCCATCTTGAGTCCTTTCCCTCAACCTTATTTTCATTTAAACTGTTAAATATTTGTTGCAATTAAGAAAATCCTGGCAGGTGCTGTGGCTCATGCCTACAATCCCAGCACTTTAGGAGGCCAAGGCAGGTGGATCACTGGAGGTCAGGAGTTAGAGACCAGTCTGGCCAACATGTTGAAGCCCCGTCTCTACTAACAAATACAAAAGTTAGCCAGGCATGGTGTTGGGCACCTATAATCCCAGCTACTCAGGAGGCTGAGGCAGGAGAATCGCTTGAACCTAGGAGGCAAAGATTGCCATAAGCCAAGATTGTGCCATTGTACTCTAGCAAGAAGAGTGAAACTTTGTCTCAATAAAAAAAGAAAGAAATGAAGGAAGGAAGGAGGGAGGGAAGAAAGGAAGGAAGGAAGGAAGGAAGGAAGGAAGGAAGGAAGGAAAGAAGGGAGGGAAAGAGAAAAAAGAAAGAAAAAGGATGAAAGGAAGAAAGAAAGAAAATCCTCATTAAAAACACCTTCAATGGATAAGTTCTGGGGGCGGGTGGGGGGAATCCCAAGATGGCCGAATAAGAGGCAGCTCTAGAAAGCAGCTCCCAGCAAGAGAGATGCAGAAGCCAAGTGGTCTCCACAGTTCCAAACAAGGTACCAGGTTCATTTTGTCGGTCTGGTTGGACAGTGGGTATAAACCAAATAGGGCAAGTTGAGGGAAGGCACAGTACTGCCCCACCCAGGAGGTCCCTGCAGCTGACCAGAGAACCAGGGAATCTCCCCCTCTGGGACGTTGGTTTGGTTACAGCACTCTACCCAAGTCCTCTACAACCCACAGAACAGGAGATCTTCGCCAGGCTGAAAATCCTCAGCAAGCTGCCTTAACAGGGCAGAAGAGCAACTTCGGCCAGCACTGGGGCCATGAGCATAGATCTAGGCAGAAGCACTGGCTGACGCTGAGAAAGCCAAAAAGCTGACGGGATGGAGCTACCTGCTCAGTAACAAGGGGAACTGAACAGAGGGAAACAGCCAAAACAGCAGGATGGGTCCCCCTGACCCTGCACAAAGCCCAGCAGGCTGAAAAACTCTCACTCCAGAGTTTACACACCCAGAACATCAATTAAAGAGCGACCAGGAATGATCGAGCTCAGCAGGGTAATGGGAAGCCGCCATTGCAGAACGCAGCCTAATTTTCCTGAGTAAGTAAAAGATGCAGCAGCTACACTGAATCTGTGGCAGCCCCGCAGCACCTCTGCAGGCAGATAAAGGAAAGGGCACCTCCCCAAGCAGCTACCTGAGATCAAAGCTATATAAAAACCAAGAGATGGGGAGAAACCAGCTCAAGAATAATGAAACCATCAAAAACCAGAATGTCTCTACCCCACCACAAGATAACGACTCCTCACCGGCAAGGGAACAAAGCAGGATGGAGAATCAATTTGATGAACTGACAGAAGCGGGTTTCAGAAGGTGGGTAATAACAAACTTCTCTGAGTTAAAGGAACATGTTCTATCCCAATAAACCAAAGAAACCAATAAACCTTTAAAATGGGTTAGACAAAATGCTAACTAGAATAACCAGCTTAGAGAAGAAAATAAGTGACTTGATGGAACTGAAAAACACAGCACAAGAACTTCATGAACCATACTCAAGTTTCAATAGCCAAATAGATCAAGCAGAAGAAAGGACATCACAGATTGAAGATCAACTCAATGAAATAAAATGAGAAGGCAAGAAAAGAGAACAAAGAGTGAAAAGAAATGAACAAAGCCTTCAAGAAATATGGGATTATGTGACAAGACCTAATCTATGCTTGATTGGTGTACCAGAAGGTGATGGGGAGAAAGAATCCAAGCTGGAAAACAATCCTCAGGATATTATCCAGGAGAACTTCCCCAACCTAGCAAGGCAGGCCAACATTAAATACACAAAATACAGAGAACACCACAATGACGCTCCTCAAGAAGAGAAACCCCAAGGCACATAATCGTCAGGTTTGCCAGGGTTGAAATGAGGGAAAAAATGCTAAGGGCAACCAGAGAGAAAGGTCGGGTCACCCACAAAGGGAAGCACATCAGACTCACAGTGGATCTCTCAGCAGAAACCCTACAACCCAGAAGAGAGTGGGGGCCATATTCAATATCCTAAAAGAAAAGAACTTTCAACCTGGAATTTCATATCCAGCCAAACTGAGCTTCATAAGTGATGCAGAAATAAAATCCTTTACAGACAAGCAATTGCTGAGAGATTTTGTCACTACCAGACCTTCCCTACAAGAGCTCCTGAAGGAAGCACTAAACACAGAAAGGAAAAACCAGTATGAGCCACTGCAAAAAGGAACCAAATGGTAAAGACGAATGATGCAATGAAGAAATTATGCCAACCAAAGGGCAAAACAAACAACCAGTAATAAAACAGCAGGATCAAAATTACACATAGCAATATTAACATTAAATGTAAATGGACTAAATGCCCCAATCAAAGACACACATTGGCAAATTGGATAAAAATCCAAGAACCATAAGTGTGCTGTATTCAGGAGATCCATCTCACATGCAAAGACACATATAGACTCAAAATAAAGAGATGGAAGAAGATTTACCAAGCAAATGAAGAGCAAAAAAAAGCAGGGGTTGCCATCCTAGTCTCTGATAAAATGGACTTTAAACAAACAAAAATCAAAAGAGACAAAGAAGGACATTACATAATGGTAAAAGGATCAATACAAGAAAAGCTAACTATTCTAAATACATATGTATCCAATACAGGAGCACCTAGATACATACAGCAAGTCCTTAATGACCAACAAAGAGACTTAGACCCCCCACAATAATAGTGGGAGGCTTTAACACTCTGCTGTCAATATTAGACAGATCAATGAGATAGAAAATCAACAAGGATATCCAGGAATTGAATGCAGATCGGGACCAAGCAAACTTAATAGACATTTATAGAACTCTTAACCCCAAATCCACAGAATATACATTCTTCTCAGGACCACATCTCACTTACTCTAAAATCAACCACATAATTGGATGTAAATCACCCCTCAGGAAATGCAAAAGAATAGAAATCATAAATAACAGCCTTTCAGACCACAGTGCAATCAAATTAGAACTCAGGATTAAGAAACTAACTCAAACCCGCACAACTCCATGTAAAATGAACAACTGGCTCCTGAATGTAGACTGGATTAACAATGTAATGAGACAGAAATAAAGATGTTCTTCGAAACCAAAGAGAATGAAGACACAACATACCAGAATCTCTGGGACACATTTAAAGCAATGTCTAGAGGGAAATTTATAGCTATAAATGCCCACATGAGGAGCAAGGAAAGATCTAAAATCGACACCCTATCATCAAAATTGAAAGAGTTAGAGAAGTAAGATCAAAAAAACTCAAAAGCTAGCAGACGACAAGAAATAACTAAGATCAGAACAGAATTGAAGGAGATAGGAGGGGACTCAAGATGGCGCTGTGAGAACAACCCAGGATTGGAGCCCGCGTTGAATTCGCAAACGGTGAGTCAGTGCTGCATTTCCAGACTGATCTTTGTTGCCCACAGAACGGGGAAACTCCCAAGTATAAAAAGACACGGGACGCCAGGCAGTAGGTCTGCCTGGCGAAGCCGGCAGCCGGGGCGGCGGCGGCCGGCCCTACCCAGCAATCCCCACAGGGCGCGCTTTTCCGGGTGCCTTGTTGAACCGGCAACCTGAGACTTGAGAGGGCTGGACTTGAGACTGAACGAGACTTGCACAGTAGCCCAGCCCAGGGGATTGCAGGGACAGATCGCTTGGGATACCCAGTGGGACGAACAAAACCGCGATTTCAAACTATCCCGGGCAGACGGTCCGAGACGCTCTGTGGGGGAGGGGCGTCCACCACTACGGAGGCAACCTGCCCCAAATGATATACACGCCCACTGCTGAGGCAGCCAGCCGTTGCCGAGGCAACCCGCCCCAACTGAGATACACGCCCACTGCTGACGCAGCCAGCCGTTGCCGAGGCAACCCGTCCCTACTGAGATACACGCCCACTGCTGACGCAGCCTGCCGTTGCTGAGGCAACACGCTACAACGAAGAGACTCCGCCACAGGGCGTGGCGGAGACCACAGCAGAGCCGGCAGGAACAGCGTGAATCACACAACAGCAGGGCGGAGCCTCGGCAGCCAAACAGTGGCTAGTCTGCCTTTGAGCTGGGCAGGACACCTGATCGGACATCCAAAAATAAAGCCCAAACCCCTCAACACAGAGCATTTGAGAAAAAAAAAAGGGTTGTTTAATGAGCTGTGTTGCAGCAGAATCAAACATAGCAGCCTAACAGCCCTGAATGAACAACAGAGTGCACAGCTCAGCAATTAAACCCCTATAAAGTACAAACTGTCTCCTCAAGCAGCTCCCTGACCCCTCTATATCCAAAAGACTGTCATTAGGCAGGCATCATCCTGGGACAAAGAGAGCAGAAAAAGAAACTGGTAGCATCCCTCGCTGTGCCACGGCTACTAGAGGTGCACCCCAGACAAGCAGGGTCTGAAGCGGACCTCAGCAGTCGTACAGCGAAGGGGCTAGACTGGTAGAAGGAAAACCAAGCAACAGAAATACTTCATCATCAACATTCTGGGTGTCCACTCAGAGACCCAAACGAAAAGTCAGCAACTACGCAGACGACCAGCGGACAAATCCACAAAGATGGGAAGAAACCAGCGCAAAAAGGAGGAAAACACCCGAAACCAGAACACATCGCCTCCTAGAAAGGACCAAGACTCCTCACCAGCAAGGGAACAAAGCTGGACGGAGAATGACTGTGACGAAATGACGGAATTAGACTTCAGAAGATGGATAATGAGAAACTTTTGTGAGCTAAAAGATCATGTATTAAATCAATGCAAAGAAACTAAGAACCTTGAAAAAAGATTTGAAAAAAGATTCGAGGAAATGATAACAAGAATGGATACCTTAGAGAGGAATATGAATGAATTAAAGGAGCTGAAAAACACAATACGAGAACTTCGCGAAGCAAACGCAAGTTTCAATAGCCGAATTGACCAAGCAGAAGAAAGAATATCTGAAGTCGAAGACCAACTCAATGAAATAAAACGAGAAACCAAGATCAGAGAAAAAAGCGCAAAAAGGAATGAACAAAGTCTCCAAGAAATGTGGGACTATGTGAAAAGACCTAACCTACGTTTGATAGGTGTACCAGAAGGGGACGAAGAGAATGAATCCCAGCTGGAAAATACTCTTCAGGACATCATCCAGGAAAATTTCCCCGACCTAGCAAGACAAGCCAACACTCAATTGCAGGAAATACAGAGAACACCACAAAGATATTCCGCAAGAAGAGCAACCCCAAGGCACATAATCGTCAGATTCAACAAGGTTGAAATAAAGGAGAGAATACTAAGGGCAGCCAGAGAGAAAGGTCGGGTCACCCACAAAGGGAAGCCCATCAGACTCACAGCAGATCTCTCGGCAGAAACACTACAAGCCAGAAGAGAGTGGGGGCCAATATTCAACATTCTTAAAGAAAAGAACTTTCAACCCAGAATTTTATATCCAGCCAAACTGAGCTTCAGAAGTGAAGGAAGAATAAAATCCTTTGCGAACAAGCAAGTACTCAGAGATTTTGTCACCACCAGGCCTGCTTTACAAGAGCTCCTAAAAGAGGCACTACACATAGAAAGGATCAATCAGTACCAGCCATTCCAAAATCACACTGAATGCTAAAGAGCTTCAACATAATGAAGAATCTACAACAACTAACAGGCAAAACAGCCACTTAGCATCAAAATGGCAGTATCAAATTCACACATAACAATATTAACCCTAAATGTAAATGGACTAAATGCACCAATCAAAAGACACAGACTGGCAAATTGGATAAAAATCCAAAACCCATCCGTGTGCTGTATCCAGGAAACCCATCTCACATGCAAGGATACACAAAGGCTCAAAATAAAGGGATGGAGGAAGATTTACCAAGCTAATGGAAAGCAAAAAAAAAGCAGGAGTTGCAATTCTCATCTCTGATAAAATAGACTTTAAAGCAACAAAGATCAAAAGAGACAAAGAAGGCCATTACATAATGGTAAAAGGATCGATACAACAAGAAGAGCTAACGATCCTAAACATCTATGGACCCAACACAGGAGCACCCAGATACATAAGGCAAGTTCTTAATGACTTACAGAAGGACTTAGACTCCCACACAATAATAGTGGGAGACTTTAACACTCCACTGTCAATACTAGACAGATCAACCAGACAGAAAATCAACAAGGATACCCAGGGCTTGAACTCAGACCTGGAGCAAGCAAACCTGGTGGACATTTACAGAACTCTCCACCCCAAATCCACAGAATACACATTCTTCTCAGCACCACATCACACCTACTCTAAAATTGACCACATAATTGGAAGTAAAGCACTGCTCAACAAATGCAAAACAACTGAAATCATAACAAACAGCCTCTCAGACCATAGTGCAATCAAGTTAGAACTCAGAATTCAGAAACCGACCCAGAACCGCACAGCTTCATGGAAACTGAACAACTGGCTCTTGAATGTTGACTGGGTAAACAACGAAATGAAGGGAGAAATAAAGAAGTTCTTCAAAACCAATGAGAATGAAGACACAACGTGCCAGAACCTCTGGGACACATTTAAAGCAGTCTCTAGAGGAAAGTATATAGCAATAAGTGCCCATATGAGGAGAATGGAGAGATCCAAAATTGACACCCTATCGTCAAAATTGAAAGAGCTAGAGGAGCAAGATCAAAAAAACTCAAAACCCAGCAGAAGAAAAGAAATTACTAAGATCAGAGCTGAGCTGAAAAAGATTGAGACACGAAAAACCCTTCAAAAAATCAATAAATCCAAGAGCTGGTTTTTTGAAAAGATCAACAAAATAGACAGACCACTAGCCAGATTGATTAAAAATAAAAGAGAGAACAACCAAATAGATGCAATAAAAAATGATAAAGGGGAAATCACCACAGATTCCACAGAAATTCAAACCATCATCAGAGAATATTACAAACAACTCTATGCACATAAACTAGTAAACCTGGAAGAAATGGATAAATTCCTGGACTCCTGTGTCCTCCCAAGCCTAAACCAGGAGGAAGCTGAAACTATGAATAGACCAATAACAAGGTCTGAAGTTGAGGCAGCAATTAAGAGCCTACCTCACAAAAAAAGCCCAGGTCCAGATGGGTTCACAGCCGAATTCTACCAGACACACAAGGAGGAGCTGGTACCATTCCTTCTAAAACTATTTCAAACAATCCAAAAAGAGGGAATCCTTCCCAAATCATTTTATGAGACCAACATCATCCTGATACCAAAACCCGGCAGAGACCCAACGAGAAAAGAAAACTTCAGGCCAATATCCATGATGAACATAGATGCAAAAATCTTCAATAAAATATTGGCAAGCCGATTGCAACAGCAAATCAAAAAACTTATTCATCATGATCAAGTAGGATTCATCCCAGTGATGCAAGGCTGGTTCAACATACGCAAGTCTATCAACGTAATTCATCCTCAGCAAACTGACACAAGAACAGAAAATGAAACACCGCATATTCTCACTCATAGGTGGGTGATGAAAAATGAGAACACATGGACACAGGGAGGGGAGTACTAAACACTGGGGTCTATTGGGGGGAAAAGGGGAGGGCCAGTGGGAGGGGGAGGTGGGGAGGGATAGCCTGGGGAGAAATGGCAAATGTGGGTGAAGGGGAGAAGAAAAGCAAAGCACACTGCCATGTGTGTACCTACGCAACTGTCTTGCATGCTCTGCTCATGTACCCCAAAACCTATAATCCAATAAAAAATTAAAAAAAAAAAAAAAAAAAAAGAATTGAAGGAGATAGAGACACAAACAACTCTTCAAAAAATCAACAAATTCAGGAGTTGGTTTTTTGAAAAGATCATCAAAATAGATGGACCACTAGCCAGACTAATAAAAAAAAGAGAGAAGAATCAAATAGGTGCAATAAAAAACAATAAAGGGGTTATCACCACCGATTCCACATAAATACAAACTACCATCAGAGATTACTACAAACAACTCTATGCCGACAAATCAGTAAAACTGGAAGAAATGGATACTTCCACTCTCCCAAGCCTAAACCAGGAAGAAGTTGAAACCCTGAATAGACCAATAACAAGGGCTGAAGTTGAGGCAGCAATTAATAGCCTACCAACTACAAAAAGCTGAATTCTACCAGTCGTACAAAGAGGAGCTGTACCATTCCTTCTGAAACTATTCCAAACAACACAAAAAGAATGAATCCTTCCCAAATCATTTTATGAGACCAACATCATCCTGTTATCAAAACCCGGCAGAGACACAACTGAAAAAGAAAACTTCAGGCCAATAACCATGATGAACGTCGACACAAAAATCTTCAATAAAATACTGGCAAACTGATTGCAACAGCACATCAAAAAGCTTATTTGTCATGATCAAGTAAGCTTCATCCCAGGGATACAAGCCTGGTTCAACATACACAAGTCTGTAAACCTAATCCACCACATAAACAGAACCAAAGACAAAAACCACATGATTATCTCAATAGATGCAGAGAAGGCCTTTGACAAAATTCAACAGCTCTTTATGCTAAAAACCTTCAATAAACTAGGTATTGATAGTACATACCACAAAATAATAAAAGATATTTATGACAAACCCACAGCCAATATCATACTGAATGGGCAAAAACTGGAAGGATTCCCTTTGAAATCTGGCACAAGACAAGGATGCCCTCTCTCACTACTCCTATTCAACATAGTATTGGAAGTTCTAGCCAGAGCAGTCAGGCAAGAAAAAGAAATAAAGTGTTTTCTATTAGGAAAAGAGGAAGCCAAACTGTCTCTATGTGCAGACGACATGATTGTATATTTAGAAGACCCTATCATCTCAGCCCAAAATCTCCTGAAACTGATAAGCAACTTCAGCAAAGTTTCAGGATACAAAATCAATGTGCAGAAATCACAAGCATTTCTATACACCAATAGCAGACTTAAAGAGAGCCAAATCAAGAACGAACTGCCATTCACAATTGCTGCAAAGAGAATAAAATACCTAGGAATACACCTAGCAAAGGATGTAAAGGACCTCTTCAAGAAGAACTACAAAACCACTACTTAATTAAATAAGAGAGGACACAAACGGACGGAGAAACATTCCATGCTCATGGTTAGGAAGAATCAATATCGTGAAAATTGCCATATTGCCCAAAGTAATTTATAGATTCAATGCTATCCACATCAAGCTACCAATGACCTTCTTCACAGAACTGGAAAAAACCACCTTAAAATTTATATGGAACCACAAGAGAGCCCACATAGCCAAAACAATCCTAAGCAAAAAGAACAAAGCTGAGGCATCACCTGCCTCACTTCAAACTATACTACAAGGCCACAGTAATCAAAACAGCATTATACTGGTACCAAAACAGAGACATAGACCAATAGAACAGAACAGAGGCCTCAGAAGCAATACTACACTCCTACAATCATCTGGTCTTTGACAAACCTGAGAAAAACAAGCAAATGGGGAAAGGATTCCCTCTTCAATAAATGGTGTTAGGAAAACTGGCTAGCCATGTGCAAAAAGCAGAAACTGGACACCTTCCTGACACCTTACACTAAAATTAACTCCAGATGGATTAAAAATCTAAACAAAGACCTAACACCATAAAAACCCTAGATGAAAACCTAGGCAAAACCATTCAGGACATAGGCATAGGCCAGGATTTCATTACTAACACACCAAAAGCAATGGCAACAAAAGCCAAAATAGACAAATGGGATCCAATTAAACTCCAGAGCTCTGTACAGCAAAGGAAACAATCATTAGAGTAAACAGAATGGGAAAAAATTTTTGCAATCTACCCATCTGAAAAAGGGCTAATATCCATAATCTACAAAGAACTAAAACAGATTTACAAGAAAAAAAAACAAATCCATCCACAAGTGGGCAAAGGATATGAACAGACACTTTACAAAAGAAGACATCTATGAGGCCAACAAACATATGAACAAATGCTCATCATCACTGGTCATTAGAGAGATGCAAATCAAAACCACATTGAGATACCAACTCATACCAGTTAGAATGGCGATCATTAAAAAATCTGGAGACAACAGATGCTGGAGAGGATGTGGAGAAATAGGAACACTTTTACACTGTTGGTGGAAGTATAAACTAATTCAACTATTGTGGAATACAGTGTGGTGATTCCTCAAGGACCTAGAAATAGAAATTCCATTTGACCCAGCAATCCCATTACTGGGTATATACCCAAAGAAAAATTGTTCTATTATAAAGACATATGCACATGTATGTTCAATGAGGCACTGTTTACAATAGCAAAGACCTGGGACCAATCCAAATGCCTATCAATGATAGACTGGATAAAGAAAATGTGGCACATATACACCATGGAATACTATGCAGCCCTAAAAAACGATGAATTCATGTCCTTTGCAGGGAATGATGGAAACCATCATTCTCAGCAAACTGACACAAGAACAGAAAACCAAACACCACATGTTTTCACTCATAGGCAGGTGTTGAACAATGAGAACACGTGGACACAGGGAGGGAAGCATCACACACTGCAGTCAGTTATGGGGGTTAAGGGAGGGACAGTGGGAGTGTGGGGAGGTTGAGAGGGGTAACATGGGGAGAAATGCCAGATATAGGTGATGGGGGGATGGAGGCAGCAAACCACCTTGCCACATGTGTACCTATGCAACAATTCTGCATGATCTGCACATGTACCCCAGAACCTAAAGTACAATAAATATATATATGTATACTTTCAGTGTTTTGTGATATTCTTATGAAAACTTTTTATAAAGTAAAAAATTTTCAATTTTTCACTAAAATGTTTGCATTATCTTAAAAACAGCTCTTGCTTTGATCTTTGCAGTTCACAGTCAAAATTATTTGAGGCCATTTTCTGAAGTGACTCTCTTGAAGCCAGAGTGCATTTCTAACATTCATCAGTCTGATTTCTAGAAATGATCACAGCTTGTGGTTCTTCAAAATACAGATAACCACACTTGATAATTTTTGCTTTTTTAAATATTTGGCTTTGCTCCTCACCACATCTCTAAAGCAGGCATGGCAGATCTTATCAGCCTCTTTTCACAAATGCCAATTCATCAGTTTATGAGAGTTGTTAGGTCTCCCTTTTATGCCTCCCAAAGTACCCTACATGTCCTCTTTAACAGCACTTAGAATGCTTTCAACTAAATAACATAATGCTCCAAGACTCCAAGTTTCCTGAAGACAAAGGCTAGGTCTGTTGTGTTCATCACTTTAGCCTCAGTAGTGTAGTGAAGTAAATTCTAGAGTCTGATCATGTGCCCTGATTTGTGTTCAAACCCCAGCCCAACAACTTAAAAGCAACCTTGGGCAATTTAGTTAACCTTTCTCTGTGCCTCAGTTTTCCATCTATGAAATGGTGATAATAGTACTTATTCATAGGGTTCTTGTAAAGCTTGGGTTAATATGTACAAAGCTTAGAATTATGCCTGGTGCATATCAAGTACTCCAAAAATGAGAACTGTTATTATAATCTAGTAACATTCCTGACACAAAGTCAACAGGCAATAAGCATTGGTTAAATGAATGAATGAGCAAAGAAAAAGCAGAACTGAATCAAATATTCAAGTAGTCTAACTCCAATGCCATTTTCCTCTCCTTCTGTGGTCTCTTGAATATACACAAGGATCAATTTTAGGGGAAAAAAAGGCAGGGTTGCAGCCAGGCACAGTGGCTCATGCCTGTGATCCTGACACTTTGGGAGGCCAAAGTGGAAGGATCACTTGAGGCCAGCAGTTCGCGACCAGCCTGGGAAACAAAATGAGACTGTGTTTTTACAAAAATAATTTTAAAATTACCTAGGCATGGAGGCGTGCCCCTGTAATTCCAGCTAATCTAGAGACTGAGACAGGAGGATCACTGGAGCCCAGGATGTCAAGGCTGCAGTGAGCCATGATTGTACCACTGCATTCCAGCCTGGGTGAAAGAATAAGACCTGTCTCAAGAAAAAAAAGAGCAGGATTCCAAAAGTATACCAAAAAGTAAAGAGCATCAACATAAAGAAGAATTTACATCAACGAATGGATAAAATAGCCAGTTAACATCAAATGGCAGTAACCCTAAATTTAAATCGACTAAATCCCCCAATCAAAAGATACAGCCAAAACCTAACAGTTTGCTACATTCAGACCCATTTTATATCCAAAGATACACAAATACTCAAAACAAAGGGTTGGAGAAAAATTTACCAACCAAATGGAGAGCAAAAATAAATAAATAAACAAAAAAGCAGGAGTTGAAATTCTCGCATTTGATAAAATAGATTTCAAAGCAACAAAGATATAGTGGTAAAAGGATCAATGCAACAATAAGAGCTAACGATCCTAACAGCCAGATACATAAGACCCATAAAGAGATTTAGATTCAACGAGACAGAAAATTAATAAGGACATCCAGGACTTGAACTCAGATCCGGAACAAGTAAACTTAATAAATATTTATAGAGCTCTCCACTTTAAATACACAAAATATTGATCGGCCATTATTAATATCCATTTTTAGAATAAAGCAATATTCCTGCTCTCTCTCCCTCTTTTTCTTCCTCTTTCTTCCTCTCCTTCGCTTCTTTTTTTCTTTCAAAAAAAAAAAAAAGAATTCCAAAAAACTACTAAACACTGATTCTACTGATTCTCTATAAAAATTATCACTGGATTAAGTTAAAAATTTCTTTTCTCCAGGTTTACTGCTCCAGTCCTTGACTTTAATCCTCAGTACCTATAAAATAGCCATAAATGCAACTCTAGCAATTGACTTAAACTTCTATTTTATGCTGGTACATAGTAGATGTTTGATAAATGTTTGAAAAGTGATTGATTTAAAGAATGAAGAAATGATATGTAGATATAATTTGGTAAAGTTAGAATATAAAACAAAAGTATAAAAAACAAAATGTATAAGGCAATTAAGGAAGGACAGAGTTTTATTCAGACTATTGAAATAGGGAGACTGTCCATTAATTAGGCATGTCTCAAAGAAACAGACTGTTTTATAGAGGCAGGTAAACAAGGGAGCTACCCATGAGTCTTAGGGGAGTCATAAGACAGAGTGGACAGCAGGTCTTATCTAAGTCATATGAAGAAGAGTACCTTTTGTAATTAGCCCTTCCTTCCTAGAACAAAGAAAGGGAGAGAGGATTTCAGAAAACAAAAGGGCTGGGATGGGTTGTGGGTGGGTGTGAGTGGGTGTTCTTAGTAGCTATTTTCTGATAAAGCTCAGGTAAAGTTCAACATTGTCAGCAACAATTCTTGATAGGAATGACACTTCCCTATAGAATGTACTTATCTGGCATATTGGTTGGGCAGAATGGGGGTGGGTACTTTTTGGTTGCTACAGTAATGGGTGGACATTGCTAATATACAGTGGGAAGAGTAATTCTACAATATGCGGGACAGTACTGCACAACAAAGAATTCATCTGCTTCCAACAAGATTTATATATATAGGTGGACATTCATGTATGTGAAGATAAAAACTAAAAATCTTCAAGCCTAGACTTCAACTCTTATAAAAGTAAAACTTTATAAGAAGGTAAAATTATAGCTGTCATACAATTATAAGATGAATAGGTGCCAAAGATTATATTTAATAAATGAATTAATGAGGAACCAAGTAAGATGTTATGACCAGTTCAAAGGAAAATTCAAACACACAATCAGCAAAAAGAAACAAGGAAATAAATGTACAAGTAGATAGAAAGCTGGTCAATATCCACAGGGAAATAATCAGTTATATTCCACCTAATGAATATTCCACCTGATGAAAATCCTCCGCATTTCTATGGACAAGAATAATTTGCATTACTATAAGTATTCTACCACTAAGAGGTCGCAAAGAAAATATAGAAGACGGAGGTACCTATGAATCAGATAACCTGGAAGGTCCACTACATAGGACACGTCAGTCACATTTTTTTCCTGACACTCCTTTTTGCACATACATGTAATTTGTAATGTATATTTCTCAAAATGTATATAAACCTGAATCTTCTAGGAATATAATGAATGTGTAAATTAAGGGGAGGTTAAATTTTGTTTTGGATTACTAAGAGTTAACTGTCATTTCAGAAAATTACTTCTTTTATGAAAGTGGAGAGATTGATGTTGCCAGTACAATATCTGAATCAGTCTGCATTCATAACTATGGAAGACACAGTGATATTTTTAGATATTAACAGAAAAGTATAAGCATCTAACTACTTTATTACGTCCTGTGTTGTAGTGCCTTTGAAGTACATACTATGTTATTACAAATAATTTTCCATTTATTTCTCCTTTGTGTTATAGTTGGAACAATGTATTTACTATTTTGAAAATGTGTGTTAGCTAGGGTATATTCTTAATTAAGCTCATTTAAGGATTATAAAGGAGTTATTTCAAAATATTTGTTGTAAGAAGGGGATACTGAGGTGACTGGGTTGGGAACCCCTGGCATGGAGATCGCCTATTATAACCTAGATTAGGTACATGCAAGTCAGAGTGGTCAAATCAATATTAGAAACCACATTCCTGAATGCACAACTCATGACTGTCTCTTTGCCCTTGTTTCTACCCACTCTTCTCCTTCTTACCATAAATATAAACACACACCCTGTTCTAAAAGCTTCCCTGTAAATGGGAGGTGGACATCTAATGTCCCCATTGAAGATCAGAATACAGATATAACGTTCATTTCAGCATATTTACATAAATTACAATGTCTTCTTACAAAATAAAGATATGTTTTAAAATAACTTTTCTATGCCAAAGCCACATGTTTTATGATATTCTGTTCAAACCAGAGTCAGAGACTGGCAGACTCAAAACCCTGTAAAGCTAGGTCTTTTAGAGTTTCTATGTGCATTTGTTATCTATTACTGCATAGAAAATGACCCCAAAACTTAGTGGCTTAAAGCAACAATGAGCATTTATCTCTCCCAGTTTCTGTAAGTCAGAAATCTAGGAGTGACTTAGTTGGGTAGTTCGGGCTTAGAGTCTCTCAAGAGGTTGTAGTCAAGATGTCAGCGAAGGCTGCAGTGTTCTTTAGATTTGACAGGGTCTGATGAATTCACTTCAAAGATAACTTATTCACATAGATAGCAAGTTGGTTAAAAGAAAACCGCACTGAGATATCATCTCACGCCACTTAGAATGGCGATCATCAAACAATCTGGAGACAACAGTTGCTGACGAGGATGTGGAGAAATAGGAACACTTTTACAATGTTGGTGGGAGTGTAAATTAGTTCAGCCATTGTGGAAGACAGAGTGGCGATTCCACAAGGACCTAGAAATAGAAATTCCATTTGACCCAGCAGTCCCATTACTAGGTATATACCCAAAGGTTTATAAATTGTTCTACTATAAAGACGAATGCACATGTATGTTTATTGCAGCACTCTTTACAATAGCAAAGACCTGAAACCAACCCAAATGCCCATTAATGATAGACTGGATAAAGAAAATGTGGCACATATCCACCATGGAATACTATGCAGCCATACAAAATGATGAGTTCATGTCCTGGAAACCATCATTCTCAGCAAACTGACACAAGAACAGAAAATCAAACACTGCATGTTCTCACTCACAGGTGAGTGCTGAACAATGAGAACACATGGACACAGGGAGGGGAGCATCACACACTGGGGTCTGTTGGAGAAGGCTAGGGGAGGGACAGCGGGGTTTGGGGAGGCTGAGGAGGGGTAACATGGGGAGAAATGCCAGATACAGGTGATGGTGGGATAGAGGCAGCAAACCCTTTGCCATATATGTACCTATATAACAATCCTGCATGATCTGCACATGTAACCCAGAACCTAAAGTATAATTTAAAAAAAAAAAAAGAAATTAAAAAAAGAAGGCCTCAATCCTTCCTCTTGTCAGCCTCTTCAAATGGCTGCTTGGGTGTCCTCACAACATCGCAGCTGACTTCCTCTAGAACAATTGATCCAAAAGAGCAAGGTGAAACTGCAAGACCTACTTGGGAGAGAACTTTAACTGGTCCCACACACTCTTACTCTAATAGGAAGATTATGATGGTGTCTGGGCCTTTTCTATTAGTAACATATCCAATCCTGCATTCAGCAACTTCTAAAAGATCTGAGTAGTCCTTTCCCTGGGGGTATAGTTCCTCAAATAAATGACCATAGATTCCTCTGAAGGATATGGGGAAATCACTTGGTATGTGCATGTTATAGTATTGTACAGAATGAAGTAATATCTTTTATGACCTTGCCTCAGAAACATACATCATCCCTCTCATAGCATTCTGTGGAAGTCAGCCCAATGCAATTTGGGAAGAGCTATACAGAGACATGAACAATGATCACCAATGATCATCTTAGAAGCTTACTACTATACCTTATATTGTTAGAGTGGTTTGCACAGTCCCAAATTTGTATTTCATTTAAACTTAATCTTTATTATTGTCTCAGGCATATATGAAGTTATTAATAGATAGAAGAATGTGTTATTTTGCTTTGCAAATCAGCTGGAAAAACACAACCTTTTCAATAATATTGGAATAATAATTCAGATGTCATCCAGAATTGAATTTTGATCATACTATCAAAAACTACATCACTTCATGTCAAATCCATGTCACAATTACTTCATTCATCCCAAAATTTTCATTTCTCTAGAGAAGGCAATCACAAATTGCATTAAGGCCACCAGCAAACCAGGAAAAAACATAAATGGGCTCTTTTCTGAATGCATACTCACACTTTCCTTATATAGGGGCTGATTCTAGACTGAAAGCAATTAGTGATTATGTTTTTCCAAATGAAGACGGAAAGTAATAAGGTATGATACGGCACTGAGCTCTTTTGTTTTTATATTATATAATATGTAAGTCTAATAAGATTTCTCAGATTTAGCATGTTTGTTTAGTGAGTGAAAGTGTAATAAATTAGACCGGAAAATGTGCCTTTAGTGCTTTAAGAAATGCAGCATATTTTTGTAAAAGACATTTGTATTTCATTTTAGTGATGACCACTGGTCAAGGCAACACCCATCTTTGGAGCCTTGGGCTGCCTCTCTTAATTACCCATTTTAATCACTTAGAAAAGGCATAATTAAAAAATACTTCAAGGACTTTAAAAATTAACATCAAGTAGGAAGTGCAGAGTATATAATCAGTTGGGAGATTATAAAATGGCTTGGGGTAAATGGAAAATTTATTTTAAATATCCTTCCTACAGTGCCTAGAACATAAAGGTGCCAAATAAATAATACTTTATTATCCTATCCTTCTATCCCATCCTCAATTCTGCCTCCCAAGATTCTAAGAGTGGATGTTAAGACCCTAACCTCAAAGAAAACATCGAATTAAAATAGGAAGAAAGCACAATGACATTTCTCAGGACTTAGGAATTAAATTTCTTAATAGTTTCAGTTTTACTTCGAATGTTTTTTAATGTTATTCATAATAATAAGACAGTGGTAAAATATTTTTCTTCTATGGTGGTTCTGCTTAAGACCCTTTCTTAAAACATAGATACATTTGAAATCTCACATTTTTCCCAAATAACCAAGGAGCTTTTGTGTTTTGTTTGTTTGTTTGTTTTGAGGCAGAATCTCACTCCAGGCTGGAGTGCAGTTGTGTGATCTGGGCTCATGGCAGCCTCCACTTCATGGGCTCAAGTAATTCTCCTGCCTCAACCTCCTGAGTAGCTAGGACTACAGGTGCACCCCCCCCAACAAACAGCTAATTTTGTATTTTTAGTAGAGATGGGGTGTCACCATGTTGGCCAGGCTGGTCTCAAACTCCTCACCTCAAGTGATCCTCCCACCTCAGCCTCCCAAAATGCCAGGGTTACAGTCATGAGCCACTGCATCCAGCCTCAAAGAACTATTTTTTAATTGACAAATAAAAATTACATATATTTATCACATACATATTTTGAAATAGGTAAACATACTGCCATTTTCAAAAGTCTCATTCATGCTAATAAAATATGCATTATCTCACATACTCGCCATTTTTTTTTTTTTTTGGTGAGAGCATTCAAATTTCACTCTCTTAGCAATTTTCAAAATACAGTACATTGTTATTCAATATAGTCATCATGTTATACAGGAGACCTCTTGAACTTACTCCTCCTACCTAACTGAAATTTCATATCTGTTGATCCACATCTCTCCAAACCTCAGCCTCTGCCTCTGGCCCCTGCTAATCATTTTACTCTCTACTTATATGAGTTTGACTTTTATAGATTCCACATATAAGTGAGATCACATGGTATTGATTGTTCTATGCCTGGCTTATTTCACTTAACAGGTTCATTCATGATGTCAAAAATAACAGAATTTTCTTCTCTTTTAAGCATTCCAATATGTATATATACCACATTTTCTGTATCTAGTCATTGATAGATGAACAATTGGTTTGATTTCATATCAGACTTGGAGATTTATAAAGAAAATAAATGTATTGCTTTCAGTTCTAGAGGCTGGAAAGTCCAAGGTCAAGGGTGTGGCATCTGGTGAGGGCCCTTGTGTTGCATCATCTCATGGTGGAAGGCAGAAGAGCAAGAGAGGGTGAGCGCAGGAAAGCAATAAATAATGCTTCAATAAACTTGGATGGGAGTGTTAAGTTTTAAAAAAAACTAAAAATAATATCTATGAAGAAAACTTAATATATTGAAAGGCTAAATAATAAGGCTTTTAAAAAAATTCGTATTATTTGCCCTAAAAGTAAAAAATAGTAAACGATGGAGAGAATGCAAAAAATAATACTAATGCTAAAATTTTGCTACTTAGGAATAACAAAATGATATCTATCATTTTAGATATCTCATAATCTAAAAGAGATATTTAGCATTTTAAAAGACAAAAGGATAGATACAAGTACCTGTGCAAAAATCGAATTTTTCTATATTGCTATTCCAATAAAATTTACTAAATTTAATTTCACTTGACATTAACAGAATAAAATAGGAACTGAAATGACACTAAAGAAATTGCTAGATTCCAGATAAGTATTTTTTATATCATGAAGTATTTATTCTTAAAAGATCTCTAAAAGAAAAACCACCTAAAATATTAATTTAGTATAATTATTATTTACACTACACATTTTAACAGTAGACAGAATTTTTTATATAATTCTATGAAAATAAATTATCAGAATGCCCCATATGCCAAGTTTTGGTTATTAGGTGAATATTTTACCATTGTCAAAGTTTACAAATTTAGAATTGCTTCTACAACAACTCCCACAGCTTCTTGGACAGATTTTCATATTTAAATATATGTAGATTTCACCCTCAAACCTTCTAGCCCACTGTGTCTCCATTCCTAAGTTCTGTCTGATTTATCTTTTGGTTAGCTAGAATATACTAGCAGGCAATTGTTTCAAAAAGGGTTCATGGGTTCCATAGCTCCTGAGGGCTCAACTACTTATTGCCTGTAACTTCCAAATGTGAAGAACAACATGGCTAAATATCAAATTCTTGAACCACTCTTTCTTTCACTTACAACTTTGCTCCCTTGTCTTCAGCTATGTGATCAGCTATAATAAACATCACACTAGCACAATTTTTCTGGCAATTTCTATGTGGCTTCCTTTTTCTAACTGGATACCCATGTTACATTATGTTTTGTTTTGTTTTGTTTTGTTTTGTTTAGCTTTGCTTTGTTTCAATCCTTGAGATTCAAAACTTTTCTTTTTTTTATTATACTTTAAGTTCTGGGGTACATGTGCAGATTTTGCAGGATTGTTGCATAGGTACACACATGTCATGGTGGTTTGCTATCTCCAACCCCCATCATCTACGTCAGGCATTTCTCCCAGTGTTATTCCTCCCCACCCCCAGCTGTCTCTCCCCTGGCCCCCCATCTGCCAACAAACCCCAGTGTATGATGTTCTCCTCCCTGTGTCCATGTGTTCTCATTGTTCCACACCCGCCTATAGTGAGAACATGTGGTGTTTGGTTTTCCATTCTTGTGTCAGTTTGCTGAGAATGATGGTTTCCAGATTCATCCATGTCCCTACAATGGACATCAACTCATCATTTTTTATGGCTGCATAGTATTCCATGGTGTATATGTGCCACATTTTCTTTATCCAGTCCATCATTAATGGGCAATTGGGTTGGTCCAGGTCTTTGCTATTGTAAACAGTGCTACAATGAACATACATGTGCATCTGTTTTTATAATAGATCTATTTATAATCCTTTGGGTTTATACCCAGTAATGGGATTGCCAGGTCAAAGAGTATTTCTTGTTCTAGATCCTTGAGGAATTGCCACACTGTCTTCCACAATGGTTGAACTAATTTGCACTCTGACCAACATTGTAAAAGTGTTCCTATTTCTCCACATCCTCTCCAGCATCTGTTGTCTCCAGATTTTTTGATGATCGCCATTCTAACTGGTGTGAGATGGTATCTCAATGCAGTTTTGATTTGCATTTCTCTAATGACCAGTGATGATGAGCATTTGTTCATATGTTTGCTGTCCTCATAAATGTCTTCTTTTGAAAAGTGTTTGTTTATATCCTTCGCCCACTTTTGAATGGGTTTGTTTGGTTTTTTTTTCTTGTAAATCTTCTCTTGTTCTTTGTAGATTCTGGATATTAGCCCTTTGTCAAATGGGTAGGTTGCTGTTAGGAAGACTTTTCTTTCTTAAGGGGTGTCTTAGTTCATTTGGGCTGCTATAGTTAAATGCCTTATACTGGATGATTACACACAAGTTTATTTCTCACAGTTCTGAAGGCACCGGAGTAAAAAATCAAGAAGCTGACAATGTAACTGATGAGATGTCTGTTGAGGACCCATGCCTCACAGACAGCACCTTTTTATTGTGTCCTCATGTGGTAGAAGAGACTAGCTAGCTCTCTGGAGTCTCTTTTATAAGAACGCTAATACTAATCACACCCCCCTCACCCCCAACCCAACAAAGGCCCAACTTCTTTTTTTTTATTTTTTATTGGATTATAGGTTTTGGGGTACATGAGCAGAGCATGCAAGACAGTTGCGTAGGTACACACATGGCAGTGTGCTTTGCTTTTCTTCTCCCCTTCACCCACATTTGGCATTTCTCCCCAGGCTATCCCTCCCCACCTCCCCCTCCCACTGGCCCTCCCCTTTTCCCCCCAATAGACCCCAGTGTTTAGTACTCCCCTTTCTGTGTCCATGTGTTCTCATTTTTCATCACCCACCTATGAGTGAGAATATGCGGTGTTTCATTTTCTGTTCTTGTGTCAGTTTGCTGAGGATGATGTTCTCCAGATTCATCCATGTCCCTACAAACGACACGAACTCATCATTTCTGATTGCTGCATAATATTCCATGGTGTATATGTGCCACATTTTTCCAATCCAGTCTATTATCAATGGGCATTTGGGTTGATTCCAGGTCTTTGCTATTGTAAACAGTGCTGCAATGAACATTCGTGTACATGTGTCCTTATAGTAGAACGATTTATAGTCTTTTGGATATATACCCACTAATGGGATTGCTGGGTCAAATGGAATTTCTATTTCTAAGGCCTTGATGAATCACCACACTGTCTTCCACAATGGTTGAACTAATTTACACTCCCACCAACAGTGTAAAAGTGTTCCTTTTTCTCCACATCCTCTCCAGCATCTGTTGTCTCCAGATTTTTTAATGATCGCCATTCTAACTGGCGTGAGATGGTATCTCAATGTGGTTTTGATTTGCATCTCTCTGATGACCAGTGACGATGAGCATTTTTTCATATGATTGTTGGCCTCATATATGTCTTCTTTCGTAAAGTATCTGTTCATATCCTTTGCCCACTTTTGAATGGGCTTGTTTGTTTTTTTCCTGTAAATCTGCTTGAGTTCTTTGTAAATTCTGGATATCAGCCCTTTGTCAGATGGGTAGACTGCGAAAATTTTTTCCCATTCTGTTGGTTGCCGATCCACTCTAGTGACTGTTTCTTTTGCCGTGCAGAAGCTGTGGAGTTTCATTAGGTCCCATTTGTCTATTTTGTCTTTTGTTGCCAATGCTTTTGGTGTTTTGTTCATGAAGTCCTTGCCTACTCCTATGTCCTGGATAGTTTTGCCTAGATTTCCTTCTAGGGTTTTTATGGTGCCAGGTCTTATGTTTAAGTCTTTAATCCATCTGGAGTTAATTTTAGTGTAAGGTGTCAGGAAGGGGTCCAGTTTCTGCTGTCTGCACATGGCTAGCCAGTTTTCCCAACACCATTTGTTAAACATGGAATCCTTTCCCCATTGCTTGTTTTTGTCAGGTTTATCAAAGATTGTATAGTTGTATGTATGTTGTGTTGCCTCCGGTGCCTCTGTTTTGTTCCATTGGTCTATATCTCTATTTTGGTACCAGTACCATGCTGTTTTGATTACTGTAGCCTTGTAGTATAGTTTGAAATCTGGTAGTGTGGGGCCCAACTTCTTAATCATAATCTTGGGAGTTTGAATTTCAATGTATACGTTTTAAAAAGATACAGACATTCAGACCATAACAAATGATAACTTGCCATGGATAATTCCATTTCGAATCATTTCTTGATATTGTTTGGTCCTCTAAATTTGATTTTTTATTTTTTGATACAAAGTCTCGCTCTTGTCACCCAGGCTGGAGTGCAATGGTGCAATCTAGGCTCATTGCAACCTCTTCTTTCTGGGTTCAAGTGATTCTCCTGCCTCAGCCGCCCAAGTAGCTGGGATAACATGCATGCACCACCATGCCCAGCTAATTTTTTGAAGGACACAAATTACGTAAATGTGGGCTTCCTTGATCTTTCTTCTACATTTTATTCTCTCCTCTATGATCAGTTTCTGAACTTTGTTTTTTTCATATCATTTTTAATAATTTCTTTTTTTTTTTTGAGACGGAGTTTCACTCTTGTTACCCAGGCTGGAGTGCAATGGAGTGATCTCGGCTCACGGCAACTTCCGCCTCCTGGGTTCAGGCAATTCTCCTGTGTCAGCCTCCCAAGTAGCCGGGATTACAGGCACATGCCACCATGCCCAGCTAATTTTTTGTATTTTTAGTAGAGATGGGGTTTCACCATGTTGACCAGAATGGTCTCGATCTCTTCACCTCGTGATCCACCCGCCTCAGCCTCCCAAAGTGCTGGGATTACAGGCTTGAGCCACCGCACCCAACCCATTTTTAATGATTTCTTAAAGCCTGTCAGTATTGACCTGACTCTCTTCAAATTATTTTATTCTATTCTGTGTTATGGTCACAAAATACCACAAACTAGGTAATTTATAAAGCAAATAAATGTATTGCTTACAGTTCTGGAGGCTGGAAAGTCCAAGGTTTAGGCTGCATCATTTTATGGTGGAAGGCAGAAGAGCAAGAGAGGATGAGAACAAGAAAGCAAGATAGGACCAAATTGGCTGTTATAACAACCCAATCACATGATCATGGCATTAATTCATTCACGACACCAGAGTCCTCATAGCCTAATCACCTCTAAATAATGCCACAATAGCAATTAAATTTCAACATGAGTCTTAGAGGGGACATTCAAACAGTAGCACATATTTAGTCTATACTTTTATTAATGTTTTTAATAAATAAAATAAGGACATCATTTAAAAAGTCAAGTAGATTTTCACCTCCAGGAAGATGAAATGAATGTACTTTTCCTCCTGCTAAGTGTATCTAAATATCCTGGATATTATATACAAAACAAATATGAGAAGGCTGTGAAAGGTGAAGAGAAGAAGACGGACTAGCTAGGAAACTTAGGGCCTAAAATACGACATGATAGTGAGTTTCCGGAGTTTTATTTATGTTTCATAGATCCTAGACTGAACAAAGTACCCGAATAAATAATGTCTCTGCAAAGGACACTGTTAGGAGGATGAGAAGAAAAGATATAAAGTGGTGAAAATCTTTAAAACCCATATATCTGGTAAAGAGCAAGGATGTAGAAAATATAAACTATTCTCATGACAATTAAAAATTCCAAATAGAAAATAAAAGACAAGAAGGGACATTTTACCAAATAGGACGTACAGATAGTATATTAGCACATGAAAAGATGTTTAGATTGTTATTTATTAGGGACGTACAAGTTAAAATTGCAATAAGATATCATTCACACTGATCAGAATAGCTAAAATTTAAAAAAAAAAAAAAGTTCCACCACCAAATGCTGGAGAATGCATTTGAATCTGGATCACTTATACATTGCTGGTGGTGGAAATGTAAAATAGTATAGCATCTCTGTAAAATAGCTTGACAATTTATCCAAAAATTAAACAGACAACTACCATGCAAGCTATTCCACTCCTGAGCATTTATGATAGAGGAAGAAAACTTATGCTCACATAAAAACCTGTACATGCATATTTATAGCAGCTTGATTTATAATAACCAAAAACTAGAAACAACCCAGATGTCCTTCAAGGATAAATGGTTAAACCATCTGTGGTCCATCTATATAATGTAATACTACTCAGCAATAAAAAGAGAAATTATTGATAGGCACAATTTGAATGAATCTCCAGTTATACTAAGAAAAGCCAATCCCAAAAACTTAAATACTATATTTTTCCATTTATATAACATCCTTGAAATGACAAAAATTATAAAACAGAAAATGTATTAGTGGTTGCCAGATGTTACGAAGGATGTGGGTGGGAAAGTGGAGGTGACAGTAAAAAAGCAACATGAGGAAATCCTTGTGATGATGGGAGGAACATTGTTTGATATTATGCTATAGTTTTGTAAGATGTTATTAGGGGTAATGAGTATGAGTACACAAGATCTCTCCATATTATTTTTTCTTTTTTTTTTTTTTTTAAGAAGACTCTCATGGTCACTGGGGCTGGAATCCAGTGGCACCATCTTGGCTCAGTGCAACCTCCACCTCCCAGGTTCAAGCAGTTCTTGTGCCTCAGCCTCCCGAGTAGCTGGGATTCCACCACCACACATGGCTAATTTTTGTATTTTTAGTAGAGATGGGGTTTCACCATGTCAGCCAGGCTGGTCTGAAACTCTTGACCTTATGATCCACCTGCCTTGACCTCCCAAAGTGCTGGGATTACAGGTATGAGCCACTGTGCCCGGCCTATTTTTTCTTTACGGAGATAAAATTCACATAACATAAAATTCACCATTTTAATCACTTGAAGTAGACAATTCAGTGGTTTCTAGTATGTTTACAATGTGATGAAGCCCCTCAGCACTAATTCCAGAAATCTTTCATCATCCCCAAAAGAAACCCCATAACCAGAAAGCAGCCACTCCCCCATTAGCCTTCTCTTCTTGCTTTTGTAGAAGTCTGACGGTCAGACAGGAGAGTTTAATGCCCAGATATGCATTCTCAGGTCCTTACTGAGCATGCATACAGCCCTGGACATTAAAGTGGCCCTCTAGATTCCCAAAAATATGTCAGAGCTTTTGAAAGTGCTTTTCCCCAAAGCATCTCATTCCCCAACCTTTCCTCCCAAGTTTTTGGTTAATCTATTGTGTGCCCAGCTGTTATTCATTGGCTGACACTGTAGCAATTAGTGCATTTGCGTGGGTGTTTTTGACAAACTCTCCCCAGGTAACCATTTTAGCATCAGGAGAGTTCCTAGTTAGGAAAGATAAAGGCAAACCTTTTGAGCTCCTATTCCAGGGAATCGGGTTGAAACAAATAATTAAAACTCCTAGTCAATGAGGTCTATTCTGCTCCCTGGGGTACTGGTACTGGAAATGAAGACTGTTATTTTCAAGGCTACCACTGATCTGGGGAGTGGGGGATAAGAACAGGGTAAGTTAAAAATGCCACAAAGTTCACTGTTCTTACTGAGATTCAGCTGTTGTTCTTAATTAAGCATTCCCTTGTTTGCTGCAAGCTTTTGATTAGTTTCCAGAGTTCTGAAAAAGTCAATTCTGACACTTTTTACCAGCTTTTTGTTGGAAGGACAGGCTTTTGGAGCTTCTAACTCTGCCATTTTCATGGATGTCACTCCTTGTATTATTTCTTATAACTGCATTTGAATCTCCAATTCTCTCAAAATAAAAAGTTTAAGTTTTTAGAGTCAAATCATATTAAAGTATCCTGACAAATACAGCATTTTACTATCTCACCTCTTTACTGCACAGTCACACTCATCAAAAACAGTTCCTTTTAACTCCGCTGTTTTGTCTGGCATTTACTTTTCCCCACATTTTTACCTCATCATTTCATATGTCATTTATTGACTTTCTGTTATTGTAGGTAAAGATTTAAGTTTCTTACAGTACCATCCCCTCTTTCTCCCTTCAGCCTTCTTAATATGGTGATATATTATTAAATTAGTATTTAGTATTTATAGTAAATATTCACAGCTGATCTATCCACTGTGTTTCCTTTCTATTTTCCCGGAGTTAAAGGTGTTTGTTTGTTTGTGACAGAGTCTTGCTCTGTCACCCAGGCTGGAGTGCAGTAGGGCCATCTTGGCTCACTGCAGACTCCACCTCCCAGGTTCAAGTGATTCTCCTGCTTCAGCCTCTCACGTAGCAGGGACTGTAGGCATGCACCACCATGCCCAACTAATTTTTGTATGTTTAAGTACAGACGGAGTTTCATCATGTTGCAGGCTGGTCTCAAACTCCTAACCTCAAATGATTCACCTGCCTCAGCCTCCCAAAGTGTTGGGATTACAGGCGTGAGCTACCACACCAGGCCGATTTTTTTTAAAGCTACTTAGTTTTCTTTGTACTTATTACTAATTCTCCTCAGACTTTCCATTGCAATTTTAGTATACCACCTCTCTCTCTGGACGGCTGCTCTCTAGGACTTTTCGATGCTGTCATCTGGGTCTTCCCTTTGCTATCATTCTTGGATTTTCCTTGGCCCTTCTGCCAGTTTGGATTCCTTGATTCCTTCTCCCTCTGGGTTTACTCTCTTGTTCTGTGGAGCATTTCCTCCAGTAGTTTTCTCAGGTTAAAAAATTTGTTACACACCTTTTATTTGTCAATTATGCCTTAATAAAGCTAGAAAATAAATTGTTGCTCGGCATGATGGTTGATGCCTCCCAACACTTTGGGGGGCTGAGGAAGGAGGATCACTTGAGCCCAGGAGTTTTAGACCAGGCTGGGTAACATTGGGAGATCCCCATCTCTACAAAAAGAAAAAAAAAAAAAGTAACTAGGTGTGGTGACGCATGCATGTGGTCCCAGGTATTCAAGAAGATGAGGTGGAAGGATTGCTTGCACGAGGGATTGTGGGGCTTCAGTGAGCCATGATCATGCCACTGCACTCCAGCCTGGGTGACAGAGTGAGAACCTATCTTACAAAAAAAAAGGCAAAGAAATATTTTTAAAATGGGTCCAGTTGCAGAGGGCTTAGTGAAAGACACATTCAATGTACCTGTCTCTTGAGACGAATCCTGTTTTAACTGGCTGCCTTTTACACATGGGTAACTGTGTATTTGAAAGGTCCCCTTTACCATCTTTCTGGAGATTTTCTTTTCCCTGAACTTTTCAGTATCCAGTTTATTTCTCTTTCTTAGTTTACTACCTCATTTTAGGTAAACACCCTCTGAGAGAAGGTGCCTGGGAGAAATTTTTAAGACTGTGTGTTTGAAAATGCCTTTAGCCACCCTGACACTTGATTGATAGTATAGAATTCCATTGTGGCCATGCTGTTCTCCCAGCTACCTGCTCCCTGAGCATGACAGGTACCCTGCTTCTTTTGGCACTCTCATTTACATTTGCCGCATGGCTAACCCATCTCCTTCCAGTCTATTCTCAAATATTCTATTCTCAATGCAACTCTATATAAAATTGGAAACCATGTACTTTCATCCCCTTTTCTGCTTTATTTCCAAAGCACTTACCAGCACCCGAAGTTCTATGTCATTTCCTTTGTTTTTTGCTTTATTTTGTTTTGTTTTTTATTTTTTGTCTTCCTCTACTAGACAGTAAGATCTCTGGGGCCAGAAATTTTATCTTTGCTCACTTATATATTTTAGCACCTGGAATAATGCCTGGCATATACTAGGCTATCAATGTCTATCTGTTGAATGAATGGATAATTAACATTTTCTATCTCAACAATGTTCCAAAAAGGAAGATAACTTTCTTGTTATTATAAATAAGAATGAATTTGTTTGATATAAAATCAAGAACTTGCTGGTCATGCCCCTTGAAGATATAAAGGAGTTGATGGAAGCTCTTCTTTTGAGTCTGTTTGACATAAATAAGCAACCTTTAATGCTTGATGATGTTCAGCGTATGTATTTGACCCTTTCTAGCAGCACCTTAAATAGCCTTTCATATGTACTTGCTCCTCACACACTGTTCATCTTCTGCTTTGTCTTCTCCTAGCTACTGATGGGGCTTCTGGCATCTGCCACCCACTTACTTCACTTTGGACCTGAGTTCATCTACTTTGGGGTATACCATATCATTTGTGGCCTTGCCTTTCGACAGACCTCCTACCTAGAAAGTGACCACAATAGCTACTTACTCTACATCTGGCAGCTGGACTTAGAAATATTGCTCCTGCCATGTACACATAGACATAAACATACTCCCCACCTTCACAGACGCACATACACACTCCAGCATAATTATTTTGAATCTTTTCATTTTGCATACTTCAGAGTGAGATGAATGGCCTTGGCTTTTAGTGTTTGACTTTCCTATTGTAGGGCAAAAATAAAATGTCAGAGTGGTCACTACTCTAATTTTTTCATATGAATTAGATGAAAACATGATTATTTAAAATACACTTGTTAGGTTTGGATAATATTTTTTCAAAAGAAATTGACTATAGCCTTAGTAGCTTCAACCTCAAAAAGAGTAAGAGTCTTTTAAAAGCATGTTAAGAAGAGTAGAAGTCTTTTAAATCATGGTCTTAGCAAAGAAAAATACAAGATGTCCAACTAAATTGGAATTTCAGATAAAAAATAATATTTTTTTAGTAAAAGTATGCTCCAATGAGCATGCTGTATTTTATCAAGCAACCCTATATTTAAGTAGCAAACTGTTCCATAATGAAATAACTTGGTTAGGTTTATTGTAAATGTGAGGGATTAATATTAATATGTCACAAAAGCATTTTTTTTTTATTAGCTGCAAGATGGTTGAATAGGAACAGTTCCCAAGAAGATCAACACAGAAGGCGGGTGATTTCTGCATTACTAACTGAGGTGGCCAGCTCATTTCATTGGGACTGGTTAGAGAGTGGGTGCAGTTCATGGAGGGCCAGCCAAAGCAGGGTGGGTTTGTTGAACACAAATGACCTGATGGAGCTGAAAAACACAGCACGAGAACTTCATGAAGTATACACAAGCTTTAATAGCCGAATCTATCAAGCAGAAGAAAGAATATCAGAGATTGAAGATCAACTTGATGAAATAAAGCACGAAGACAAGATTAGAGAAAAAAGAATGAAAAGGAATGAACAAAACCTCCAGGAAATATGGAAATATATGAAAAGTCCAAACCTATATTTGATTGGTATATCTAAAAGTGACAGGGAGAATGGAACCAAGCTGGAAAATACTCTTCAGGATATTATCCAAAAGAACTTCCCCAGCCTGGCAAGACAGGTCAACGTTCAAATTCAGAAAATACAGAGAACATCACAAAGATACTCCTTGAGAAGAGCAACTCCAAGACATATAATCATCAGATTCACCAAGGTTTAAATGAAGAAAAAAATGTTAAGGCAGCCAGAGAGAAAGGTTGGGATACCACAAAGGGAAGGCCATCAGACTAACAGTGGATCTCTCAGCAGAAACCCTACAAGCCAGAAGAGAGTGGGACCAAATTCAACATTCTTAAGGAAAAGAATTTTCAACCCAGAATTTCATATACAGCCAAACTAAGCTTCATAAGTGAATGAGAAATAAAATCCTTTACAGACAAGCAAATGCTGAGAGATTTTGTCACCAACAGGCCTGTCTTACCAGAGCTCCTGAAGGAAACACTAAATATGGAAGGAAAAAATTACACCAGCCACTGTAAAAACATAACAAATTGTAAAGACCATCAACACTATGAAGAAACTGCATCAACTAGTGGGCAAAATAACCAGCTATCATCATAATGACAGGATCAAACTCACACATAACAATGTCGACATCAAATGTAAATGGGCTATGTACCCCAATTAAAACACACAGACTGGCAAATTGGATAGAGTCAAAACCCATTGATGTGCTGTATTCAGGAGATCTATCTCACATGGAAAGACAAACATAGGCTCAAAATTAAAGGAATATTTACCAAGCAATGGAAAGAAAAAAAAAAAGCAGGGGTTGCAATCCTAACCTCTGATAAAACACAATTTAAACCAACCAAGATCCAAAAGACAAAGAAGGGCATTACATAGTGGTAAAGGGATCAAGGCAACAAGAAGAGTTAATTATTCATACATATGCACCCAATACAGGAGCACCCAGATTCATACAGCAAGTTCTTAGGGACCTACAAAGAGACATAGACTCCCACACAATAATAGTGAGAGACTTTAACACCCCACTGTCAATATTAGACAGATCAACAAAACAGAAAATAAACTATGATATCCAGGACTTGAACTCAGACCTGGAAAAAGCAAACCTGATAGACATCTACAGAAATCTCCACCCCAAATCCACAGAATATACAGTCTTCTCAGAACCACATCACACCTACTCTAAAACTGACCACATAATTGGAAGTAAATCACTCCTCAGCAAATGCATAACAACTGAAATCATAACAAACAGCCTCTCAGACCATAGTGCAATCAAGTTAGAACTCAGAATTCAGAAACCAACCCAGAACCACAAGGCTTCATGGAAACTGAACAAGTGGCTCTTGAATGTTGAGTGGATAAACAACGAAATGAAGGCAGAAATAAAGAGGTTCTTCGAAACCAACGAGAACGAGGAAACGACATACCAAAATCTCTGGGACACATTTAAAGCAGTCTCTAGAGGAAAATATAAAGCAATAAGTGCCCACATGAGAAGAGTGAAGAGATCCAAAATTGACACCCTAACATCAAAATTGAAAGAGCTGGAGTAGCAAGATCAAAAAAACTCAAAACCTAGCAGAAGACAAGAAATAACTAAGACCAGAGCTGAACTGAAGGAGATAGAGACATGAAAAACCCTTCAAAAAATCAATAAATCCAAGAGCTGGTTTTTTGAAAAGATCAACAAAATAGACAGACCACTAGCCATACTGATAAAAAAAGAAAGAGAGAATAACCAAATAGATGTAATAAAAAATGATAAAGGGGAAATCACCACAGATTCCACAGAAATTCAAACCTTCGTCAGAGAATATTACAAACAACTCTATGCACATAAACTAGTAAACCTGGAAGAAATGGATAAATTCCTGGACATTTGTGTCCTTCCAAGCCTAAACCAGGAGGAAGTCAAAACTATGAATAGACCAATAACAAGGTCTGAAGTCGAGGCAGCAATTAAGAGCCTACCACACACAAAAAAGCCCAGGTCCAGATGGGTTCACAGCTGAATTCTACCAGACACACAAAGAGGAGCTGGTACCATTCCTTCTGAAACTATTCCAAATGATCCAAAAAGAGGGAATCCTTCCCAAATCATTTTATGATACCAACATCATCCTAATACCAAAACCCGGCAGAGACTCAACAAGAAAAGAAAACTTCAGGCCAATATCCATGATGAACATAGATGCAAAAATCTTCAATAAAATACTGGCAAGCTGATTGCAACAGCACATCAAAAAGCTTATCCACCATGATTAAGTAGGATTCATCCCGGGGATGCAAGGCTGGTTCAACATACGCAAGTCTATCAACGTAATTCACCACATAAACAGAACCAAAAACAAAAACCACATGATTATATCAATTGACGCAGAGAAGGCCTTTGACAAAATTCAACAGCCCTTTATGCTAAAAACCCTCAATAAACTCGGTATCGATGGAACGTATCTCAAAATAATAAAAGCTATTTACGACAAACCAACAGCCAATATCATATTGAATGGGGAAAAACTGGAAGCATTCCCTTTGAAATCTGGCACTAGACAAGGATGCCCTCTCTCACCACTCCTATTCAATATAGTACTGGAAGTTCTAGCCAGAGAATCAGGCAAGAAAAAGAATTAAAGGGTATTCAAACAGGAAAGGAGGAAGCCAAATTGTCTCTATTTGCAGTAGACATGATAGTATATCTAGAAGACCCCATCATCTCAGCCAAAAAACTCCTGGAACTGTTAAGCAACTTCAGCAAAGTCTCAGGATATAAAATCAATATACAAAAATAACAAGCATTCCTATACACCAATAACAGACTTAAAGAGAGCCAAATCAAGAATGAACTGCCATTCACAATTGCTACAAAGAGAATAAAATACCTAGGAATACAACTCACAAGGAACATAAAGGACCTCTTCATGGAGAACTACAAACCATTGCTCAACGAAATCAGAGAGGACACAAACAGATGGAGAAACATTCCATGTTCACGGTTAGGAAGAATCAATATCGTGAAAATGGCCATAATGCCCAAAGTAATTTACAGATTCAACGCTATCCTCATCAAGCTACCAATGACTTTCTTCACAGAACTGGAAAAAAACACCTTAAACTTCATATGGAACCAACAGAGAGCCTGCATAGCCAACTCTATTCTAAGCAAAAAGAACACAGTAGGAGACATCACACTACCAGACTTCAAACTATTCTACAAGCCTACAGTAATCAAAACAGCATGGTACTGGTACCAAAACAGAGATATAGACCAATGGAACAGAACAGAGGCATCGGAGGCAACACAACATATCTACAACCATACAATCTTTGATAAACCTGACAAAAACAAGCAATGGGGAAAGGATTCCCTGTTTAATAAATGGTGTTGGGAAAACTGGCTAGCCATGTGCAGAAAGCAGAAACTGGACCCCTTCCTGACACCATACACTAAAATTAACTCCAGATGGATTAAAGACTTAAACATAAGACCTGGCACCATAAAAACCCTAGAAGAAAATCTAGGCAAAACCATGCAGGACATAGGAGTAGCCAAGGACTTCATGACCAAAACACCAAAAGCACTGGCAACAAAAGCCAAAATAGACAAATGGGACCTAATCAAACTCCACAGCTTCTGCACGGCAGAAGAAACAGTCATTAGAGTGAATTGGCAACCAACAGAATGGGAAGAAATTTTTGCAGTTGACCCACCTGTGACAAAGGGCTGATATCCAGAATTTACAAAGAACTCAGATTTACAAGAAAAAAAAACAAGCCCATTCAAAAATGGGCAAAGGATATGAACAGACACTTTACAAAAGAAGTCATACATGAGGCCAACAAACATGAATAAATGCTCATCATCACTGGTCATTAGAGAGATGCAAATCAAAACCACATTGAGATACCATCTCACGCCAGTTAGAATGGCGGTCATTAAAAAATCTGGAGACAACAGATGCTGGAGAGGATGTGGAGAAATAGGAACACTTTTACACTGTTGGTGGGAGTGTAAATTAGTTCAACCATTGTGGAAGACAGTGTAGCGATTCCTCAAGGACCTAGAAATAGAAATTCCATTTGACCCAGCAATCCCATTACTGGGTATATATCCAGAGGACTACAAATCGTTCTACTATAAGGACACATGCACACGTATGTTCACTGCAGCACTGTTTACAATAGCAAAGACCTGGAACCAACCCAAATGCCCATCAATTATAGACTGGACTGGGAAAATGTGGCACGTATACACCACGGAATATTATGCAGCAATCAAAAAGGATGAGTTCGTGTCCTTTGTAGGGACATGGATGAATCTGGAGAACATCATTCTCAGCAAACTGACACAAGAACAGAAAATGAAATACCACATATTCTCACTTATAGGCAGGTGATGAACAATGAGAGCACATGGACACAGGGAGGGGAGCACTACACACTTGGGTCTATTGGGGGGAATGGGGGGACAGTGGGGGGAGGAGCTGGGGAGGGATAGCATGGGGAGAAATGCCAGATATAAGTGAAGGGGAGGAAGGCAGCAAATCACACTGCCACGTGTGTACCTATGCAACTATCTTGCATGTTCTACACATGTACCCCAAAACCTAAAATGCAATTAAAAAATAAAAATAGAAAATAAAATAAAATAACCCATATCAGAATAAAATAAAATAAAATAAGCCATAAAAAAAACAAATGGAAAAACATTCCACGCTCATGGTTAAGAAGAATCAATATCATAAAAATGGCTATTCTGCCCAAAGTAACTTACAGATTCAATTCTATCCCCATCAAGCTACCATTGACTTTCTTCACAGATTTAGAAAAAACTTTTTAAAATCTTATATGGAACCAAAAAAGAGCCCATATAGCAAAGACAATCCTAAAAAAAAAAAAAAAAAAAAAAAGGTGGAGCCATCATCCTACCTGACTTCAAACTATACTACAAGGCTATAGTAACCAAAGCATCATGGTAATGGTACCAAAACAGATATATAGACCAACTGAACAGAACAGAGTTTTCAGAAATAACACCACACATCTACAACCATCTGATCTTTGACAAACCTGACCGAAAAAAGCAATGGGGGAACGATTCTCTATTTAATAAGTGGTGTTGGGAAAGTGGCTAGCCATATGCAGAAAACTGAAACGTGACCCCTTCCTTACACCTTAAACAAAAAAACTCAAGATGGATTAAGGACTTAAATGTAAGCCCTAAAGCCATAAAAACTCTAGAAGAAAACCTAGGCAGGCCATAGGCAGGATGGGCAAAGACTTACTCACTAAAACACCAAATGCAATGGCAACAAAAGCCAAAATTGACAAATGGTATCTAATTAAAGCAAAGAGCCTCTGCACAGCAAAATAAACTATAATCAGAGTGAATAGGCAACCTACAGAATGGGAGAAAACATTTGTTATCTATCCATCTGACAAAGGGCTAATATACAGAATCTACAAGGAACTTAAACAAATTTACAAGAAAAAAACAACCCCATCAAAAAATAGGCGAAGGATATGAATAAACACTTCTCAAAAGAAGACATTTATGTGGCCAACAAACATATGAAAAAAGCTCATCATCACTGGTCATTAGAGAAATGGAAATCAAAACCACATTGAGATACCATTTCACACCAGTTAGATTGGCGATCATTAAAAAGTGAGGAAAAAACAGGTGCTGGAGAGGATGTGGAGAAATAGGAATGCTTTTACACTGTTGGCGGAAGTGTAAATTAGTTCAACCATTGAGGAAGACAGTGTGGCAATTCCTCAAGGATCTAGAACCAGAAATACCATTTGACCCAGCAATCTTATTACTGGGTATATACCCAAAGGATTATAAATCATTCTACTATAAAGAGACATGAACATGTATGTTTATTGCAGCACTATTAACAATAGCAAAGACTTGGAACCAACCCAAATGTCCATCAGTGATAGACTGGATAAAGAAAAGGTGGCACACATATACCATGGAATACTATGCAGCCATAAAAAAGGATAAGTTCATGTCCTTTGCAAGGACATGGATGAAGCTGGAAACTATCATTCTCAGCAAACTAACAGAAACAGAAAACCAAACACCACATGTTCTCACTCATAAGTGCATATTGAACAATGAGAACACATGGACACATGGAGGGAAACATCACACACCAAGGCCTGTTGTGGGGTTGAGTGGCTAGGGGAGGGATGGCATTAGGAGAAATGCCTAATATAGATGACCAGTTGATGGGCGCAGCAAATCACCATGGCATGTGTATACCTATGTAACAAACCTGAACGTTCTGCACATGTATCCCAGTACTTAGAGTATTAAAAAAAAAAGTCACAAAGGGAAATGGTCAGAATTTTTGTTGATTGATGACATAATGCAGCAGCCTATTTTAAGCAGGTTAAAGTCTATGTAGTAAGAAAGGTGTGAGTAATAAAATGCTGGCAAAGGAGCAAAATGAAGCCATCTATCACTGTGCTTCTTGCCAAATCTTATCACCTGCAGAGGCAGAGATCACGTCATAGGAGCACAGTATCAAATGCATTTCCCATGGCACAAAAAAAGTCAAATCAAACCACAGATAGCACTTGAGGCCTTTCAATTTATCATCCTACATCTGTCCATGGATGTCTTAGACAACTCAGACTGCCATAATGAAATATCATAGACTGGTTGTCTTAAACAACAGAAACTGATTTCTCACAGTTCTCCTGGCTAGGAAATGCAAGATGAAGGTGCTATTACTGACAAGGGCTCTCCTCCTGGTTTGGAGTTTGTTGCCTTCTTGCTATATCCTCCCATGGCAGAAAGAAAGATCATCACTCTTGATGATGATCTCTTCTTACAAAAGCACTGATTTTATTCATGAGGACTCCACCCTCATGACCTAATTACCTCCCAAAGACCCATGTCCAAATATCACCACATTGGGGATTAGAGCCCAAACATACGAGTTTTGCATGGACATAAACATTCGACCCACAGCAATGGAAATTTTAATAAAACTTCAAGTGTATCTCCAGAGAGATCTGAGATATTGGGAAATATTATTCCTCACAATTGAGTGAATTATGAGTAGACACACGTAGGTATCCTCTTCAGGTGAGAGGACAAAGGATGCTTCTCTGATACCTGGCATAACTCACCAACAGACAGGTTTTATTTTAAGAAAGTAATAAAACTAATATGATTCCAACTTTCAGAGTTGTTTATCACTTGGAGTTTCAGTTTTGGTAATTTCAGTGTAGCAAATTAGCTGACTGCGAGTCCAAAGATTATATCTGCATCCAGACAGTCCATTTATCATGCTTAGCATTTGGATTTCAACAGAGCTTTCCCAGATATTCACCAAAAGGCCACTGAAAAAAACACAAAAAGCTTCCTGTTTTGTTCACTTAATGCCGTAAATATCATCAGCGGCTCTGGATTTAGGTTTATTGGAATGTTTTAATAATTCACCAATCTGTTTATCTGAAAGTTGCCACTACTTTCTTAGTTTAGAAATACTTACTGATTTTAATTTTGTACCAAAAACGGGTAGACTTTAGTAGTCAATGTGTATTTACCCAAGATAGCAATGCAAAGTAGTAGGAGAAATTGTCAGAGTATAATAATGTAACCATGGCAAAGGTTTTTTTATTTTATTATTAGTAGTATTAGTATTAGCATTATTGTTTAGAGACAGAGTCTTTCTCTGTTGCCCAGGCTGGAATGCAGTGGCATGATCTTGGCTTGCTGCAACCTCTGCCTCCCAAGTTCTCGGGCCTCTGTCACCTGAGTAGCTAAAATTACAGACGTCCACTACCACACCCACCTAATTGAAAGGTTTTATAAATATTAATAAATATTTAGCAAGTTGTATGGTCAACATAACATTCAAATTATATATGTTCACCCATACCTTTATATTCTTAGTACCATTTTGCAAGTTGACAAGCAAGTCAGTTAGATTACCCAATTTTGGAAAAGCATAATTTAAATTTTAAGTGCTAAAAGTACCAAAACATCATTATTATAACCAAAAAAAAAATCAAATTGCATAAAATGCAGACTTGCATTACTGGAAAGTGAATAAAATTTGTGTGCCAAAACTGCACACCTAGCTGTCTCAGAGTTCCAAATGGGGATGAGGGCTATAAATCTGTTCCAATGCCAGCTGCAATTTGGCACCGACTGGTGACTTAGTTTGTACTCTTCAGTTCCCAGGTGTATTGTATCTGGCTAGGCAGTAATTCCAGAAATTCTAGGTAACTGGTGCTCTTTTAGTCTCATACATCAAGAACTATTGGGCCTGAATAAAATGGGTACAAGGATCCACTCTTTGTCTCCTTAGGTTGGGACATAGGGTTTCCAGCCTTTCTGTTCTAGTTTCTCTTCCTTAAAAAAAAGTGACTTATTGAAATGATTTTTGCCAATGCTATGTATTTTCTTAAGCTTAACTCTGGATTTTCTTTTTTCATTTTCTATTCTTTGGGGAATACTTGGACATAGTGAAATTGATCTCAATAATGAAATTGTACTTCCTGCACAGATACTTCTTGGTCTCCACCTGCTATGGCGTCTGCCTCTTTATCAGAAACTCCACCTTTCTTTACGGCATCAGGCATCTTCTCTCTAACTGATCAAGGCACTACAGATATAATGGCCATTGACCAGACAATGCTCGTACCAGGGCTCATCATAGCCACCAGTGATTATTCTCCAATCAGCCACCTGGCTCTGGGAATTTCACATCCACCTGCATCTCCAGATGACAGCAGGTCAAGTACAGGTGGTGAAGATATGGTCAGAGACCTAGATGAAATGGATCTGTCTGACACTCCTGCCCCATCTGAGGTACCAGAACTCAGTGAATATGTTTCTACCTCAGATCATTTCTTGGAGGATACCACTCCTGTCTCAGCTTTACAGTATATCACCACTAGTTCTATGACTATTGCCCCCAAGGGCCGAGAGCTGGTAGTGTTCTTCAGTCTGCGAGTTGCTAACATGGCCTTCTCCAACGACCTGTTCAACAAGAGCTCTCTGGAGTACAGAGCTCTGGAGCAACAATTCACACAGCTGGTGAGTAAGCACTGCTTACAATTCTCAATTCTTTGTCTCTCCTTTCTTTGTTGTTGTTATTTTGTAATATAGTCATTGGCTGTCTTGAGCAATAAGGATTAGTAGAAACAAACGCTGAGACAACTGTTGCTGAAGACATTCAACTAGAATTTTGAGATGGATTCAGATCCAATCGGAGAAGTGAGTTCTGTGGTGAACAAAGGGAAAACACCGCCACCCAACCTGGTGGGAACAAATTTATTCTTAAACTCTTTTCCTCAGAATTCTTCTTAACTTAGTTAATCCAGGAATAATACAAAACACTCAAGCACTGGACATGGAATCTACAAGTAGCAAGAGTGAACACTTCCTAAATTGTATCAATCTCACGAAAGGGACAAAGCTAGAATGGTCCAGCACAGATGAGGCTGGGAGTTCAGGAGTAAGGGTTCCTTTCTTAGTTCCCCTTAAGTTCTTATAAACCTAAAAAATGACTAAATGGCTTATCATTCCTGGTCCCTAACAAAGAAAGTTATTATGACATATGTCTTTGATAATAAAATGCCCCCAAACTCACATGTTTATTTTGTTTCTACATGTACAATAAGAAATGCTGAACTGTGTAATACCACTCACTACATATTCATGGCTAATTAAAATACATTGTACAATGCATATTACACAGATTACAGAATGTCTGACAATAATTTAAAAAATTGTATGCTTCATATAAGTTAAATCATTATACAAATTAAAATCCACATGAAACCCAATTTCGCAAGTGAACATTTGCTTTAAAGTACGACTTTATCTGTGCCATCTCCCCACGCACACCATTTATAATGAGGTGAGAAGATATTGGGAGAGTCTCAGGGAACAGAGTCCAAGGGAACCTGTTATGGAAAAGGGATCCTGATCCAGACCCCAAGAGAGGGTTCTTGGATCTCGTGCAAGAAATAATTCAGGGCAAGTCCACAGTGCAAAGTGAAAGCAAGTTTATTAAGAAAGCAAAGGAATAAAAGAATGGCTACTCCACAGACAGATTTCTTTGCCTATTTTTATGGTTATTTCTTGATGATATGCTAAACAAAGTGTAGATTATTCATGCCTCCCTTTTTTAGATCATATTGGGTAACTTCCTGACGTTGCCATGGCATTTGTAAACCGTCATGGCGCTGATGGGAGTGCAGTCGTGGAGACAACCAGAGGTCACTCTCATGGCCATCCTGGTTTTGGTGGGTTTTAGCTGGCTTCTTTACTGCAATCTGGTTTATCAGCAAGGTCTTTATGACCTGTATTTTGTGCTGACCTCCTGTCTTATCCTGTGACTAAGAATGCCTTAGCTGCCTGGGAATGCAGCCCAGTAAGTTTCAGCCTCATTTTACCCAGCTCCTATTCAAGATGGAGTTGCTCCGGTTCACACACTTCTGACAAAGTAACCATGGTATATTAATTAGGGCTCATGCTAAGCTGACATAATGAAGATATAAGAATATAGTGACTTTCATTTAATACAAGTTTATTTCTCTTTCACTTGATGGGTGGGAGAGCTGTGCTCTATGATGTCATTCAGGGACCCACACTTCTTCCATCTTATAGCTCTGCCAACCCCATGGGTGTTTCCTCGTTCACATGGTCAAAGCTGGGTCATAGGTGCATCCCTGTTTCCACTTGTGAGAAACAGAGAGGAAGCTGACGGAAAGCAATTTCCTCTTAAGTAGAACACACCAAAGTTGCCCACATCCTATTAGTGGGAACTAGTCAGCCTCCCACAAGGGAGGCTGGAAAATGTGCTGTCTAGATCAGTAGCCTCTTTCCTATGAAAAAGAGGAGAATGGATTTGGGAGAAGAGCCCCCAGCTATCTGCACACTAGGTGAAGACAGGAAACTTCTACCCCAGGTCAAAGCAATGCTAAGACACCAAGAATGAGGCTACTCAAAGTAAGTAGGAGAAATCAGGGGACAGTAGCTTGAAAAGGGAAGCTCTATGCTTTGTATAAAATTTTCTTTTACTCTCACAATAACCTGTGAGGGGAGTACCAGAATGTGGGGCTGGGTCAGAGTCAAAATTGTGGTGGGGTGGAGATAAGAGCAAATAAAGAGCAGGTCTGGGTCATGCCTAGGAGACTGACACTTGCATCTCTGTGCTTTCTGGGTTAATAGAAGTACAATTGATGAATGAGGAGGCTCACTTTCAGGGCCAAGGACAAGGCAGACATCACTGTTTCAAACATTTCTGAAAAATTATCTTTAGGATGGCTGTTGCTCACAGGAGGAAGATGTGGGAACCTGAAACACAACGTCATGGGGCATACTTTTGAGATTTTGTTTTGTTTTGTTGTTTTTATGTTTTTTGCTTCAAGATGTCTTGCTCTGTTACCCAGGCTGGAGTGCAGTGGTACAATCTCAGCTCACTGCAACCTTCACTTCCCAAGCTCAAGCGATTCTCCTGCCTCAGCCTCCTGAGTAGCTGGGATTACAAGCACACACCACCATGCCCAGCTAATTTTTTTATTTTTAGTAGAGACGGGATTTCATCATGTTGGTCAGGCTGGTCTCAAACTCCTGCCTCTCTCAGCCTCCCAAAGTGCTGGGATTACAGGTGTGAGCCACCGCACCTGGCCCTTTTGAGATTATTATAGTTTGGAAAGGGCTCACTAGGGAACCACTTTTTGTTCTTCCTCACAATTCAGATAAGGGCACTGAGGTGCAACACAGTGGTTACAAGACTTGATGAAGGTCACACAGCTAGTTAGGAACAGTTCTAGGATTGGCACCCAAGTCTCCTGACTGCCAGTTTTCTGCTGTTTCCACTGCACCACACTTGTGTTGGCCGGGAAATATTTACTGCATAGAGAGACATGCTGTTTATTTTAATAGGTCATTTCAAATTGGATGCATCCAAATAGATGTCCCATTTACATAGACACAGGTCTATTATCATTAGTTTCAAAATTCTGTTTTCTAACCAATTGAAAGAAGTCTTTTATTCCCTGGAGTGCAAAGCAGGGAGGGCTCCAGATTTCTGCTCCTGAGCTCAGTTTGGAACATGTTTTTATTTACTTGGATTTTTTTTAATAACTGAACTTGGCATTCCTGCTTTGCCAATAGCATTGGCTCAGGTATTTAAAAATCATCTGTTCTCGCAATTCACCATGAAAAAAAAATTAGAGTCCATCCATCTCAATACACAGATAGAAAGGTGGAAATATGGAACATAATCACTGCAAATCAACCAGTAAGTAGTGGTGTTCTGGTCTCACATTAAATCCAAAAACAAAAATCAAAACAATAAAAAAGGAACTAAAATATATGCCTCAGTTAATGAAAAGTGCGTATGAGCGGAATTAGCACCAGCTGAGCACTTAGAACGCAGTTAAGAGTAAACCATCTTTTATTTTGCAGCTGGTTCCATATCTACGATCCAATCTTACAGGATTTAAGCAACTTGAAATACTTAACTTCAGAAATGGGAGTGTGATTGTGAATAGCAAAATGAAGTTTGCTAAGTCGGTGCCGTATAACCTCACCAAGGCCGTGCATGGGGTCTTAGAGGATTTTCGTTCTGCTGCTGCCCAACAGCTCGATCTGGAAATAGACAGCTACTCTCTCAACATTGAACCAGGTAAAAGAATCCAACCCAGAAAGTGACGGGGATGTTTCATTCATTTTGTTTTATTTTGTTCTGTTTTTAAGCACACATTTCAACCTTCAGGCCACAAAATCAAACTGAAATGACACTATATAAAAGAACCTTTTGGAAGCTATGGAGCACATCATTAGAAAGGTAGAGTCCAAAGACATGCAAGTTCACATTTTCCTGTATCAAAAAGCAATGAATAAGCACATCTCTTGTTGCACAATCTCAGAGCTCTAATTTCCCCTCAGAACAAAACTTTTGCTGTGTTTAAGAGATTTTTTTTAATGTAGCCCTCAGCCAAGCTAGTTTCCATTCTGCTAGAAGTCAAACGCATTTTCTCAGTGCTCTGCAACGGGGGCTTCCTACCTAAGCAAACTTTCAGTCACAATTCACTGTCAGAATAGCTTCTTATCACATAATTCAGGGTGAAGCAGAGATGGCATTCTAAGCAAAGAAAAACAATCATCAGATAGAAATTCAAACTTGGAGAAAGTCACTTCGCCATCACCAAAAAAAGAAGAAGAAAATTAACTTGCTTTTTGGTTGTATACTCCAGATCAGCTTCCATGTGAAGATTAAAGCAAAGAGTTAGACATGGAGAAAACTTTTAAAGACATGAGAGCTTAGCCCAAAGCCACATGAGAGAAAGCAAACATTTACTCTGATAATAAAGCAAAGTGTGTGCACCATTGTAAACAGCTGTGACCAAATTGGGAAATGTTTTTACCATTAGTTTCAAAATTCTGTTTTCTAACCAATTGAAAGAAGTCTTTTATTCCCTGGAGTGCAAGGCAGGGAGGGCTCCCGATTTCTGCCAAAGCTACCTCCCAGTCAAATTGAAAACAAAGCTTCCTAATTGGTTATGAATTAATGGAGTGGATCTTTAACATCCTCTCTGGCTCTCTGTGGACTAAGAATGAAAGCAGAGGAAAGAGGCCTTGGGCAAAATGCAAACCAAAAAGGCTCAGTAGGAGACATTTATATTTGATAGAACAGGGCTTTGAGCAACTTTAAGTAAATTGCCTCAGTACCTTGGTAAACAGGATCCTTAAAAAGACAGACTGCCTGTAGGCACTGAGCCTGGGAGCACTTATTTCCAAACAGGAGCAGCTAAAAAGGCCCTGTGGATCCCCTAAGAAATCAGATATCTCCTAAATGCCAGCAAGACACTGCCTCTTCCCCTGAAAACTACTTCAGAACCGAGAAGGAACAAGGGGTCTTTGCCAGTTAGGATCAGGAGACTAATTTCTTCAGCCAATTGATTAAGCTAACAGGATGTGTATGGGAGAACTTGTAAAGCACTGGAGAGGTGATAGTACAATCCCCTCCCCTCCTTCCTCCATCAGGGAGCTGACAGCTTACTTAGGGACCCATCCACCAGCACAAGAAGGTCAATGTCAGGAGCCAAGTTGAGGCAAGGGAGAACCCAGGTGTGCAGCTGTGGGACCAGCTTCTCAATGTATATGCCATATCAGTAATGCCTTAGAAAGAGGTGGGAAGCTGTTAATGCACTGCCATGGTTGTATAAGGGAAACTACTGATATTGATTGGAAGCAAGCACAGCAAAGTAATGGTCTTGGGGATCCCCAGCCCTAAATGTGAATCTTGTGTGCTGACTGCAGCACTCAATTTCTGCAAATGGAAAAAGGAGAAATTCTGGTTGGGCGCAGTGGCTCACGCCTGTAATCCCAATACTTTGGGAGGCTGAGGCAGGTGGATCACTTGAGGTCAGGAGTTTGAGACCAGCCTGCCCAAAATGGTGAAACCCCATCTCTACTAAAAATACAAAAATTAGCCTGGCATGTTGGCAGGCACCTGTGATCCCAGCTACTCAGGAGGTTGATGCAGGAGAATTGCTTGAACCCAGAAGGCAGAGGTTACAGTTAAGCTGAGATTGTCCCACTGCACTCCAGCCTGGGCAATAGAGTGAGACTCCTCTCAAAAAAAAAAAAAGAAAGAAAGAAAAGAAAATGGAGATAGTAACATTCTAAGGACTAACTGAAGGAATATTTACAGTACTTAGCATAGCATTTGACAAATTATAGTTACCTACTAAACATTAGTAGTTATTATTGCAACATTATCACAATTAACTTGACCGTCAGTTTGTGACCTACATAAGGTACCAGCAAAAACACTAAACAGTACCATGACAAGGTATTTGTGAAGGGGGTGGAACTGAAATTATTTTCACTAATTTCACGTGAATAGTTCTGCCATGCAGCTTTTCTCCAAGAAGCCAAAGGTGGTAAACATGAGATGGTGCTAACATCAGTTTCACTCCCTGCAAAGTCAAATTTATGCTGAGCTACCTAAGAATGCGTCCAGGCCACCCAGTGAACTATGGCATACATGCCCAATTCTTACTTTTAATGGTGGAAAAGTAGGGGAACGTGCCTGCTGGACAACCTGGGAAATTACCAGCTCACTTTCCAGAGGTATTTCAACACTGAGCCTGCGCCAATTCAAATACCTTTGAAGAAATTAACATGTAAAGCCAGGAGAAGCAGTTAATCCGAATGAAAACTGTTGAGTGACTGAATGACCACTCATGGTAACTACAAGGGAGACACTTTGCAGAAGCCACTGAATGTTACACTAAGTACTTTGGTGAACTTATAATTCATACCCTATTCCTTACCAGATACCTCCGGAGAGTAACAAAATCTAAATTTTAAATACATTGAAAACTTATAAAATAATAAATCAATACAGGAGGTCTGCCAAAAATGATCTGTATTGCACCAGTTAGGACATAGTGATGCTTGTCTTAAGTGATGCTTAGAACATCACTAAGCATCAACCAAAGGGTGATGCTTCAATCAAAGGGTAAAGGCAGAAAGTCAAATATGGGCGGTGGGACTCAAGATGGCGCAGTGAGAACAACCCAGGATTGAAGCTCTCAGTGAATGCGTGGAGGGTGAGTCAGGGCCGCATTTCCAGACAGATCTTTGTTGCCCACAGAACGGGAAAATTCCCAGGTATAAAAGAGACGTGGGATGCCAGCGAAGAGGTTTTGGCTGGCGCAGCCGGCGGCCGGCGCAACAGCGCAGTGGCGCTCCACAGCACTCCGCACAAAGCGCATGGGTCCAGGTGCCCTGTTGAACTGGCAATCTGAGACTTGAGAGGGCAGATTGGCATATCCATCTGATTAAACGGGACTTGGACAGTGAGCCAGGCCAGGAGATTCCAGGGAAACGGCTTCTGGGCCAGCGCAGTGGGACAAACAAAATGGCGATCCCAAATAGTCCCAGTGGAAAGGTTCTCTTAGGGCACAGCTGAACCCAGGACAGTACAGCTTGGTGGGGGAGGGGCGTCCACCATTACTGAGGCAATCCGCCCAATTGAGGTACACAGACATTGCTGACGCAGCCTGCCGTTGCCAAGGCAACCTGCCACAACAGAGAGACCCCACCACAGGGCATAGCCCGTGGCAGCAGGGCGGAGACAGCAGCAGCAGGGCAGAGACTGCAGCAAAAGGGCAGACCTCACAACAGCAGGGCGGCTCCTCGGCAGGCAAATAGTGCCTAGACTGCCTCCTAGCTGGGCAGGACAGCACAATGGACACTCATAAAGAAAGCCCCAACCCCCGAGACAGAGCATCTGAGAAAAAAAGGGGTTTTTTTTAATGAGTTCTGCTGCAGCAGAATTAAATGTAGCAGCCTAACAGCCCAGAATGAACAACAGAGTTCACAGCTCAGCACTTGAGCTCCTATAAAGTACAGACTGTCTCCTCAAGCAGCTCCCTGACCCCTCTATATCCAGAAGACTGACATTTGGCAGGCATCATTCTGGGACAAAGATAGCAGAAAAAGAAACTGGTAGCATCCCTCACTGTTCCGCAGCCACTATAGGTGTACCCCAGACAAGCAGGGCCTGGAGTGGACCTCAACAGTCGTACAGTGGAGGGGCTAGACTGGTAGAAGGAAAACCAAGTAACAGAAATACTTCATCATCAACAATCTGGGCGTCCACTCAGAGACCCAATCGAAAAGTCAGCAACTACGCAGATGACAGGTGGATAAATCCACAAAGATGGGAAGAAACCAGCACAAAAACAAGAAAAACACCTGAAACCAGAACACCTCACCTCCTAGAAAGGACCAAAACTCCTCACCAGCAAGGGAACAAAGCTGGACGGAGAATGACTGTGACGAAATGACGGAATTAGACTTCAGAAGGTGGATAATGAGAAACTTTTGTGAGCTAAAAGAACATGTTTTAAATCAATGTAAAGAAACTAAGAACCTTGAAAAAAGATTCGAGGAAATGATAACAAGAATGGATAACTTAGAGAGGAATATGAATGAATTGAAGGAGCTGAAAAACATAATACGAGAACTTCGTGAAGGGTGCACAAGTTTCAACAGCCGAATTGACCAAGCAGAAGAAAGAATATCAGAATTTGAAGATCAACTCAATGAAATAAAATGAGAAAACAAGATTAGAGAAAAAAGCGCAAAAAGGAATGAACAAAGTCTCCAAGAAATGTGTGACTATGTCAAGAGACCTAACCTATGTTTGATAGGTGTACCAGAATGTGACGAAAAAAATGAATCCAAGCTGGAAAATACTCTTTAGGATATTATCCAGGAAAACGTCCCCAACCTAGCAAGACAGGCCAACACTCAAATGCAGGAAATACAGAGAACACCACAAAGATATTCCGCAAGAAAGCAACCCCAAGGCACATACACGTCAGATTCACCAGGGTTTAAATAAAGGAGAAAATACTAAGGGCAGCCACAGAGAAAGGTTGGGTCACCCACAAAGGGAAGCCCATCAGACTCACAGCAGATCTCTCAGCAGAAACTCTAAAAGCCAGAAGAGAGTGGGGGCCAATATTCAACATCCTTAAAGAAAAAAACTTTCAACCCAGAATTTCATATCCAGCCAAACTGAGCTTCATAACTGAAGGAAAAATAAAATCCTTTGCAAACAAGCAAGTACTCAGAGATTTTGTCACCACCAGGCCTGCTTTACAAGATCTCCTGAAAGAGCCACAACACATAGAAAGGAACAACCAGTACCAGCCATTCCAAAATCACACTAAATGCTAAAGAGCATCAACATAATGAAGAATCTGCATCAACTAACGGGCAAAACAGCCAGCTAACCTCAAAATAGCAGTATCAAATTCACAAATAACAATATTAACCCTAAATGTAAATGGACTAAATACACCAATCAAAAGACAAAGACTGGCAAATTGGATAAAAAACCAAAACCCATTGGTGTGCTGTATCCAGGAAACCCATCTCACATGCAAGAATACACAAAGGCTCAAAATAAAGGGATGGAGGAAGATTAACCAAGCAAATAAAGAGCAAAAAACAGCAGGAGTTGCAATTCTCATCTCTGATAAAATAGACTTTAAAGCAACAAAGATCAAAAGAGACAAAGAAGGCCATTACATAATGGTAAAAGGATCAATACAACAAGAAGAGCTAACGATCCTAACCATATACGGACCCAATACAGGAGCACCCAGATACATAAGGCAAGTTCTCAATGACCTACAAAGAGACTTAGACTCCCACACAGTAATACTGGGAGACTTTAACACTCCACTGTCAATATTAGACAGATCAACCAGACAGAAAATCAACAAGGATATCCAGGGCTTGAACTCAGACCTGGAACAAGCAAACCTGATAGACATCTACAGAACTCTCCACCCCAAATCCACAGAATATACATTCTTCTCAGCACCACATCATACCTACTCAAAAATTGACCACATAATTGGAAGTAAAGCACTCCTCAGCAAATGCAAAACAACGGAAATCATAACAAACAGTCTCTCAGACCATAGTGCAATCAAGTTAGAACTCAGAATTCAGAAACCAACCCAGAACCACAAGGCTTCATGGAAACTGAACAACTGGCTATTGAATGTTGACTTGATAAACAATGAAATGAAGGCAGAAATAAAGAAGTTCTTCAAAACCAATGAGAACGAAGCCACAACAAGCCAGAATCTCTGGGACACATTTAAAGCAGTCTCTAGAGGAAAGTATATAGCAATAAATGCCCATATGAGGAGAATGGAGAGATCCAAAATTGACACCCTATTGTCAAAATTGAAAGAGCTAGAGGAGCAAGATCAAAAAAACTCAAAACCTAGCAGAAGACAAGAAATAACTAAGATCAGAGCTGAACTGAAGGAGATAGAGACACAAAAAACCCTTCAAAAAATCAATAAATCCAAGAGCTGGTTTTTTGAAAGGATCAACAAAATAGACAAACCACAAGCCAGATTGATTAAAAAGAAAAGAGAGAACAACCAAATAGATGCAATAAAAAATGATAAAGGGGAAATCACCACAGATTCCACAGAAATTCAAACCATCATCAGAGAATATTACAAACAACTCTATGCACATAAACTAGTAAACCTGGAAGAAATGGATAAATTCCTGGACACTTGTGTCCTTCCAAGCCTAAACCAGGAGGAAGTCAAAACTATGAATAGACCAATAACAAGGTCAGAAGTCAAGGTAGCAATTAAGAGCCTACCACACAAAAAAAGCCGAGGTTCAGATGGGTTCACAGCCGAATTCTACCAGACAAACAAAGAGGAGCTGGTACCATTCCTTCTGTAACTATTCCAAATAATCCAAAAAGAGGGAATCCTTCCCAAATCATTTTATGAGACCAACATCATCCTGATACCAAAACCCAGCAGAGACCCAACAAGAAAAGAAAACTTCAGGCCAATATCCATGATGAACATAGATGCAAAAATCTTCAATAAAATATTGGCAAGCCGAATGCAACAGAAAATCAAAAAACTTACCCATCATGATCAAGTAGGTTTCATCCTGGGGATGCAAGGCTGGTTCAACATACGCACGTCTATAAACGTAATTCACCACATAAACAGAACCAAAAACAAAAACCACATGATTATCTCAATTGACGCAGAGAAGGCATTTGACAAAATTCAACAGCCCTTTATGCTAAAAACCCTCAATAAACTCGGTATCGATGGAACGTATCTCAAAGTAATAAAAGCTATTTACACAAACCAACAGCCAATATCATATTGAATGGGCAAAAACTGGAAGCATTCCCTTTGAAATCTGGCACTAGACAAGGATGCCCTCTCTCACCACTCCTATTCAATATAGTACTGGAAGTTCTAGCCAGAGCAATCAGGCAAGAAAAAGAAATAAAGGGTATTCAAATAGGAAAGGAGGAAGCCAAATTGTCTCTATTTGCAGTAGACATGATAGTATACCTAGAAGACCCCATCGCCTCAGCCCAAAAACTCCTGAAACTGATAAGCAACTTCAGCAAAGTCTCAGGATATAAAATCAATGTGCAAAAATCACAAGCATTCCTCAACACTAATAACAGACTTAAAGAGAGCCAAATCAAGAACGAACTGGCATTCACAATTGCTACAAAAAGAATAAAATACTTAGGAATACAACTCACAAGGAACGTAAGGGACCTCTTCAAGGAAAACTACAAACCACTGCTCAATGAAATAAGAGAGGACACAAACAGATGGAGAAACATTCCATGTTCATGGTTAGGAAGAATTAATATCGTGAAAATGGCTGTACTACCCAAAGTAGTTTACAGAATCAATGCTATCCGCATCAAGGTACCATTGACTTTCTTCACAGATCTGGAAAAAACCACCATGAACTTCATATGGATCCAAAAGAGAGCCTGCATAGCCAAGTCAATTCTAAGCAAAAAGAACACAGCGGGGGCATCACACTACTGGATTTCAAACTATACTACAAGGCTACAGTAATCAAAACAGCATGGTACTGGCACCAAAACAGAGATATAGACCAATGGAACAAAACAGAGGCATCGGAGGCAACATAACATATCTACAACAATACAATCTTTGATAAACCTGACAAGAACAAGCAATGGGGAAAGGATTCCCTGTTTAATAAATGGTGTTGGGAAAACTGGCTAGCCATGTGCAGAAAGCAGAAACTGGACCCCTTCCTGACACCTTACACTAAAATTAACTCCAGATGGATTAAAGACTTAAACATAAGACCTGGCACCATAAAAACCCTAGAAGAAAATCTAGGCAAAACCATCCAGGACATAGGAGTAGGCAAGGACTTCATGAACAAAACACCAAAAGCATTTGCAACAAAAGCCAAAATAGGCAAATGGGACCTAATCAAACTCCACAGCTTCTGCACGGCAAAAGAAACAGTCACTAGAGTGAATCGGCAACCAATAGAATGGGAAAAAATTTTTGCAATTTACCCATCTGACAAAGGGCTGATATCCAGAATTTACAAAGAACTCAAACAGATTTACAGGAAAAAAACAAGCCCATTCAAAAATGGGCAAAGGATATGAACAGACACTTTATGAAAGAAGACATATATGAGGCCAACAATCATATGAAAAAATGCTCATCATCACTGGTCATCAGAGAGATGCAAATCAAAACCACATTGAGATACCATCTCATGCCAGTTAGAATGGCGATCATTAAAAAATCTGGAGACAACAGATGCTGGAGAGGATGTGGAGAAAAAGGAACACTTTTACACTGTTGGTGGGAGTGTAAATTAGTTCAACCATTGTGGAAGACAGTGTGACGATTCCTCAAGGCCTTAGAAATAGAAATTCCATTTGACCCAGCAATCCCATTACTGGGTATATATCCAAAGGACAATAAATCGTTCTACTATAAGGACACATGCACACGAATTTTCATTGCAGCACTGTTTACAATAGCAATGACCTGGAACCAACCCAAATGCCCAGTGATGATAGACTGGATTGGGAAAATGTGGCACAAATATACACCATGGAATATTATGCGGCAATCAGAAATGATGAGTTCGTTTCGTTTGTAGGGACATGGATGAGTCTGGAGAACATCATTCTCAGCAAAGTGACACAAGAACAGAAAATGAAATACTGCATATTCTCACTCATAGGCAGGTGATGAAAAATGAGAACACATGGACCCAGGGAGGGGAGTACTAAACACTGGGGTCTACTGGGGGGAAAAGGGGAGGGTCAGCGGGGGGGGGAGCTGGGGAGGGATAGCCTGGGGAGAAATGCCACATGTGGGTGAAGGGGAGAAAGGAACCAAAACACACTGCCATGTGTGTACCTATGCAACTGTCTTGCATGTTCCGCACATGTACCCCAAAACCTAAAATGCAATAAAAAATTTAAAAAAAAAGAAAGAAAGTCAAATATGGATTTTATGAAGTTCAAAATAAACAATGAACTGTATGGATTCATCTACGTAAATCAAAATGGTCAACTACGGTGTTCAAAATGACTTCTATACATGCTACGATATGCATGGCCAGAAGCCACTGTGCCAAACTACCCTCAAATGTTTTTCTTGCAGTCAACAGTGAGGGAAAGGAAGAAGGTACCAGCAGGCAGGGAGGAGCAGGCAAGGAATAGAGGGGGCACAGGGAATAGTCACTGACTCTGTGGGCTCCCTCATGCACAGCTGGGGAATCTGGTTTACTTCTTTCCCCAAAGACAAAGGGTGGATGCACCCATGTAATCAGGAAGTGGGCACTAGACTGACAATCAGAACGTTGACCATCTTCTACATGCTTAATCCAAAACTATAAGCATTCATCCACCACCACAGGACATGTTAATGCATAAAAATCAGTCCCTACCCAAAGGAATTTGCATTGCAGTGAAAAAGGGACATCTTAGAACTATGCTGGGATCAAAACTATGTCTTTTTCATCTCAAAAGACTTTTTAAGGACAAGTTTCTTTTGTCCCAGACTTCTGTAAACTCCTGTGGGCTTTGGCATCACTAAGGGATGGTCTCATAATGAAGAGAGCACTGAGTTTTCTGTAAGTCTCATTTTGTTAAGCCTGAACAAAAGAGAGAATGTAGGAGTAGAAATAAATGTTAAGAACTCCAGTCCCTCCAGAATGGTCAATGAGACAGCCTTCGATGGCTGGGGATAGCAAGGACTAAGCAGCCGGCTACAGCCACTAAAGTCCAGGGCTGGGGAGACAGAATGCTAGCTGTCTTAGTGTGTTTATTGCTATAAAGGAATACCTGAGGCTGGATAATTTGTAAGAAAGGAGTTAGCTCATCTTTCCACAGGCGCCAGCATCTGCTTCTGGTGATGGCCTGAGGCTGTTTCATGGCAAAAGGCAAAGGCGAGCCAGCATGTGCAGAGATTACACAGTAAGAGAGGAGGCAGAGGAGAGGGAGCTGCCAGGCTCTTTTTAACAACCAGTGCTGGTGGGAGCTCACAGAGTAAGAACTCCCTCACCCCTCCCTCCCAAGGAGGACATAATCTACTCCTGTCCTGAGGGATCTGTCCCTATGACCCAAACACCTCCCATTAGGTCCACACTTCCAGCATTGGGGATCAAATTTTAATATGAGATTCAGAGGGCACCACTAACCATACAGGGCACACAGCAGTACAAGCTACCATTGGAGGGTGACGCTTCTGAGGAGGAGGAGGTAACTACCCCATAGTGTGTGGTAGTCAGGTGCACAAACACAGATACACAAACACCATCCTCACTCACATATTTTTCCATTCAAAGCCTTATTCCAATCTAGGGAGGAGACAGCACTAAAAACCCCAAAATATCTCACCACCATTGTTTTTGAATACAGTTAATTAACTTCTTAATTCTATGAATCTGAATATCTTATAAAACTTTGTGAACATGAAATTTTAAATATTGTTCTAAAAATAGCATGTACGGTTACAATAAAGCGTTTCTAGCATCAGTACTCCTGTACAATTTTAGTCTGGGGAAATACATACAAATTATTAAAAGAGAAATGCATATCTAAATTTTAAAACACATTAAGGGAAAATGTGCAGATGATTTTCCATCATTTTCTTTTTTTTTTTAATCTAGCAATATGACAGCGATTTTGCTCCTAATTTTTCTGTGTGGCTGGCTGATCCAGATTTTATCCTTTTGGTGGTATATTTGAGTGTAAGCTATCGGGGTGACTGACAGGTGAGCTGATAAAATGTACCTAGTACAACCAACCAGTACAACCAGCGTATCATGCTGTCTCTCAGGACCCTGGATCCAGAATGAAGATAATTACTTCAGATTCCTAGAAAACAAGAACTCAAATTCCAATTTACACAGCTCTTGGCTCTATTGCTGGTATGGACTTTTCAGATATGGAAGTCTTGGGCTGATACAACACAGTGCCCATCCTCCAGAATGTAGTAAGAGAGGTCCAAGAGACACTGATGCCCAAAATCCCTGACGATAACAGAAGGTCACTTAGACAAACACAGGAATGGCCCTGATTCAGGTTTTGATCTTTCCAGTATGTACTTGAACTCAATGATGATGGTGCAATCTGCTGAGAAAATTCTCCTTGAAAGAGAATTAAAAGGGAGAGATCTTTAACAAGAGGGAAAAAAAAGTCTGCTGCTAGAAATCCTGTATGTCAAGAATAAATACTTAGCTTTGTCTCTAGGAGAGAATCTCAAGAATCCATCCTCAGAAAATAGAGAAGGCATCCTATCATTTCTACATCTTCCCAGCCAAGATAGTCAAATATAGCAAAACTGCATTACTGGATTTCTTACCATTTCACCCTTCTCTGACCACCTTCATGGCAGACATAGATTAGAGCTAGTGGTCCGCAATACTGAAGGGTAAGAAGGTCCTTCCACCTCAAGCCCAGTGTCCTCTCAGCCTCCAAAACCACCAGCCCTACACATCCCTGCCTCCCCTAATCCTTATCAAAGAATCACCCTCAAAATGTAAAAATCATAATTGTCATAAAATAGATACCAAGTATATGTCAAAGTCCTGTTTAATTTTGAAATAAGGGAATTAGTACGATGACAAAGCTGGTTTAAAGAGAATATGGAAATTGGAATTTTAGATAGCCAAGGGACAAATGATGAAATACGTTTGGTAAATATAAAACAGAAACTACAATCATCATCAATATCCCTACGTTAATTTCTAATTTCATAGAGTTGTAAAATATCTGGACCATAATCGGTAGTAAATAGTGAGTCAAACAAAGTTACTGCTTTCGATGCATCAGCAAACTTTTTCTTAAAAAGCCAAACAGTAAATATTTTAGGCATTGAAAGCCAAAAGGCACAAGTTATCTAGGTACTTATATGCTAATTAAAAGTTAACCTTTTAAAAATTTAAAAACCATTCTTAGCTTGCATGTTATACAAAAGCAGGCAGCTGGTCGGATTGGCCCACAGGTGGTCTCTCTTTACTGGGTGGGATTGTTATATTTTAACATGACATTGAAGGTCATACAGTCAACTTTTCTCCTTATTTTCAAATATTGAATCATTTTTCTTAAACCATCACAATTACTCAAGCCTATTCCTCTTTCTGGCCTTATCTTTGCTGTTACAGAAAAATTAGACAAGTAAATGGCAATGTAATCATGATTTGGGTGCCTGTTCACTCATACATGCAGTAAACATTTATGGATTATCTGCCATGAGTCAGACACTGTGATATCCATGAGGACCAAAAGACTAATCGACTCCATCTCTGCCCCCAAGGAGAGAAAAACTAGTGAAAAAAATGGAAGCATATACAAAAAGTTATAATAGAGTCTGTAAAATACTGGAATCAGGATGTGAGCAGAAGTCTTATGAAGTTAAGAGAGCAATTAATTCTACAGAGGTGAAGGAATATCATGGCAGGCTCCACATACATTGAGCTGAGTCTTGGTGTGTGTCGGTGGTGGGCCCGGGAAGAGAAAGCGGGTGAGGTACTATTCCAGAAGATGCAGGAGGAAGATGCAGACATTTCTGGGAGTACCAGAGTTCTTCAGTTACTCCACAGTGATGACAGCTTTGTTTACAGAGTTGGGGGTGAAGGGAGAGAAGGGAGCTCGTGTTGGAAGGAAGGGAAAGCCAGGCTGAGCCAGCTCACTTAAAGCCAGGCTGTCTAAAAATGCCTGTCAAATCTGTTTGCTTCCACTTGGGTGTCCTATTTCTTCTTTTGTTTCCTATGACTTATCTTGGTCTTTTAAAATTAAACTTTAATAAAATTTTGAAAAGCTCAAAAAGTCTTCCAAGTAAGTGCTAGACAGTCCTTAAAGTATTCTAAAGTAAAAATAAAAATAAAACAGTTTATTGTTCATAGAATACTGCAACTGTGGAAAAACTTAGGAAAATATAAAATAGGTGCAAAAGGTGGTGCATGTATTAATTTGTTTTTTTAATTTTAAATGCAATAAGGCAACAATTAATAAGATCCTTGAAATATTTTTAAAGACTCCAATAATACTTGAGAGAAAACCAGTTCTAAGGAAATGGACAAAATAGATTGTCCTCTACCTATAAAGTAGGTGTCTGGAGGCCAAGGGAGAACCAGGGCTGAAAGTACACATTTGGGAAACCTCAATTGAAGCCAGAGGACAGGTTTTAAAAAATGGCCAGGAGCAACATGTAGGATGGGAGGAAGAGCTGCAAATGGAACTCTGAGTAACCCCAACATTTAATGGGGAAATAGAAAAATTACAGTAAAGGGAGTCAAGAAATAGCAGTCAGCAAGGTGGAAGACGACGTTGCAGAAAGCTGCAAAACAGAGAAGAGCAGAAGAGAGAGAAGCCCATAATTTTAGCAGCTGTGAGTGAATAGAGTAGAGGGCATATAAGTGGACAGTTCAAAGGTCATCAGAACCCTTTACAACAGCAAGCTAGTGGAACAGCAAGGGCAGAGAGGCCAGACTCCAGTGAGGCTGGAATGAAATGGAAATTGAGAACCTGGACACAGGTTGTCTACCTCTTGTTTTTACAACTTAGAGCAAGGTGCGCTCCAAAGTTAGGTTCCGACCTTTCCACAGAGACCCAGAGACTGTTGCTAACTTCCTTGAGGATTACATTTCAAAGGGATGGCCCCCAGGCCCTGGAGCATATCATTCCTGAGTTGTAAATGTGGTAAGAGGCTTTTTAAAAGATTTACATCTCAAAGGAACATAGAATTTGCAATTACAAGTTTTTTTAACTCACTGCTCTAAGAAAAAGGAGGTTGAAAACCTTGTTTGTCTTAAGTTTAGTGAAGGCGGGGATTGGTGGTTCACGCCTGTAATCTCAGCACTTTGGGAGGCAGGTGGATTGCTTGAGCCCAGGAGTTCAGGACCAACCTGGGCAACATGGTGAAACCCCTGTCTCTACACACACACAAAAAAAGCAAAAATTATCTGGGCCTGGTGGCACATGCCTGTAGTCCCAGCTACTTGCACCACTGCACTCCAGTCTGAGTGACAGAGTGAGACCCTGTCTTGAAGGGAAAAAATGTTTAATGAAGCTGAGGGGAATGTGAAGACTGTCTTGGTCAGAATAGTATTTGGTTTTCTGTTTGTTTGTTTTGTTTTGTTTTTGAGATGGAGTCTGGCTCTGTCACTAAGGCTGGAGTGCAATGGCGTAATCTCGGCTCAGTGCAACTTCCACCTCCCACGTTATAGTGATTCTCCTGTCTCAGCCTCCCAAGTAGCTGGGATTACAGGGCGCACTACCATGCCCACCTAATTTTTTTGTTTTTAGTGAAGACCGGGTTTCACCATTTTGGCCGGGCTGGTCTTGAACTCATGGCCTCAAGCGATCTGACTGCCTCAGCCTCCCAAAGTGCTGGGATTACAGGTGTGAGCCACCATGTCTAGCCCAGAATAGTATTTCTTGTCTATGCCCCAATTTTATTTTATTTACAGGCAATGCCCAATTTATTTAGTTTCATTTGTAAAATTTGAAACAAATCCCAATTAAGTCTTTCTCTTTTATTTTGCTTAATGTCAGGGTAGAAAGTAATTTGTGGTCACAATGCTGGGAGAGTGATACATTATTCCACAACAACTTTTGAACTAAGGAGAAGAGAGAATTTGGAAATTCTCATGAGGTTTTTGGTAAATATCATTCCACATTCAGATCAGCATGTGAACTCCTGGATGCATCCTCTAAATGAGGATTAGCAATCCATTAGGCCAAATAACATCTGCAGAGGTGCAGGCATGTATGAGAAGCAACTGCTGTTATTACTGTGTTAGGTGTGCCATTCACCTTTCTAAAAACCCCTGGATAAATGAACCTGTGACATAAAAAGTATAAACCAGTGTTAGAACTTTCTGTGATTTATCAACTGAAAAACTGAATAAATCACAGCTTGCTCAGTATTCTGCCAGCATCTCCAGCAACTGGAGTCATCTTTCATTTAGGCTGCTGTGAAAATTCTTCAGAAGCATGTAGGGCTTTTATGCTAGTTAGTTGTGCAGGCTGAAGATTTCAAAAATGCAAAACCACATATAACTTATTCTCTCCTTGAATTTCTAAGAAGCCTCCTCAAAAATGGGCAGCCCTCAAGGCTGGTAAATGGTAAATATTAAAATTAATTACAGTCTGACATACAGGATGCTTTCACGAAAATGTGGATCAACAAACTTCTTTTCCCTGGAAAATGCATAATTAAGACTCTGAACTGCTCTGAAAAGGTGGTATGTGTCACTTCTCACAATAATGACAATAATATTACTGTTAATTCATGACAATAATAGTTGCTATTGACACAAGTTTTAATCTTAATAACTATGCAAAGTAGATATCATTTTCCCCTACTATACAGTTGCAGAAATTGTTTCAGAAATTTGCCTTTTGCTGATCACAAAATTACTAAATGCTGCAGCTCTAGAATTCAAAGCCAGATTTCTGTGCCATCTTCAACTCTACCCTATAACCTCTTTTCAAAAAGGAATTTTATAAGCCCTCCTAACTGCGTTAGAAAGGTTGTTTATTTAGAAAAAGTGACAACAAACTTCAGTTTAATCAATCCTAAATGAATTCTGTTAGTTTCTACACTTCACCAAATGAAGTTTATCATATTTTGGCCTGGTGTTAGAATTGAAAAAAAAAAAAAATGCTTACTCTCAGAAACAAAAGTCCTGAGTGCCCAAGTATCCCCTTTATATGTACTGCTAGAGCAGCTGGAGCAGTCACAGGAAGTCTCCTTCTAGGTGGTTCTCCTCAGCCTGTTCACTCTTCATTTGCCCTCTCATCTCTTACATCGCTGGCCCTTTCTCCTGGGGTCACACTGCTGGTCCTTTGCCTCCTGAGATGCATAGCATTGCAGATTTTCTGTTTGACATCTGCCTTCACTAGAGGCCCCAGACCTGGCTGGACTGCCAGACACATTTCACCTCTCTACAGGGTTTCAGTCTGTGCCCTTGTTCCACACCCAAACACCACATGGAGCTTCCTTAAGATGCTCCTGGAGCTCTTCCACCAATCCCTTAATGCAAACCCCTTCACACAAGTCTGTGCCTTAGCCCAGCTTCAGGGCCTCCTCCCAGCTCCCCTAGGACCAGAATTATCCCTCCACTCGCTGATCCTGGGACACGTAGGCCACCACCCTAGCACCAGTCCATCCAGAACACCTCTGTTTGGCAGATAATGATAATATGGCTGAAAGCTGAGACAATTCTTCACCTTCACATCCAGGGCAAGATGTGTGAGGGTAGTGACATACCACTCACACACAAAAAAAGGATTATTGAGAGCCTACTATAATTAGTTGTGGTGGTGGTTCTTGAGAGTGGCGGAGAACTGAAATGAAACCTAATGTCTATTACATTTACTTGCCCCTTTAAACTGGAAAGAACTCCTGTTATCTTAATTCTACAAATGTGTATTAAGCTCCAAACATGTGCATGGTGCTGTGCTATGTGCTGTTTATCATTGAATATTTTCATTCTAATCTACCTTCCAGCAATAAGCCATAAGCCAAACATTTTATAACAAAATAATGAAGCAATCCACAATAACTTAAACTTATATATTTTAAGATTTCTTTGAATCACTGAATTGTATCTACATTTCTGGAGGTATCGTGAACCACCTCCATTGGCTGTAGAACATGCAGAATGGAAGATGTATATTTGAGTTGGAGGCAGATTAGTGATCTCTTGATTTAAACACTCCATTTTATGGAAGAGAAAAGTGAGAGCCAGAGATGCTAACCTATGTTCCCAAGACCACAGACAATTTCCACGGGTCAGGCCTCCCCTCCTGGGGCACTCTTCTGAGGTTCCTTCATTGATAGAACAGAAGAGCAGGTCCATTCCCTCTGAAGGTACAACTCACCCCACAACCTTCTCAGGATTTGGTGGAAGCTGTGAGGTCCCTGTCTTACATCTCAGACGAAACCTCAGTGCAGGGACATATTTATTCAAATTACTAATTGCCAAGCCCCAAGCACTATGTAAAAGTGATATTCACGCCTTAAGAAGAGAACTGTCAGACTACCAGGGCCTCATTAAGACTTCCTGGGCTCTGGGCCCTTTGCCTTCACGACTATTAATAAAAAATATTAATATTAATCAAGAATATTAAAATTATACCTTAACTTCGTGAGTACAAAAGTGAATATCATCCAGTATGGGTTGTATTAATTTTTTCATTCTTATTTTAAAGAAAACATTTTCATGGGCTCCTGAAACATGGCGGGCACTCGGGCTGTGCCTCCTGCAGATTGCTATTGATTGTGATGCGATGCCCCAGGCAAACGAATGAACGACCCTTTCACCTCCTCACCATCAACAAAACATGACCACAAAGCCTTGGTGATGAGTGGGGAAGGGGAGGACGAGGCGGCCTCGCAGTTTCCCGCAGCAGCCAGAAGGAGCGCGCAGGCGGCGGGGTTGCCCCCCTCGCCTACACAACCAAAACCTGTCACTTTGTTCAGGCGTGAAGCTTAGTCACGCTTGGCGCCAGGGCGTGGCAGCTCGGGAAGCGACAGGTCCGCCTGCCTCTGGACTCTAGAGTCGTAGCTCTGCCTTTTTGAAGCGGGAAAAGGTGATCCAGGAGTTTCCACACATTACCCCGGCCGGGCAGGCCCGATCTGCCGCTGTAATCACGGAGTAATAATGGCTCTATCAGCGGTTCCCTGGAGCTGCTCCTGCTACCGCGTGAATTCCTTGCAGACCTCGCTTCCCTCCTCCAACGCGCAAGCCACAGTGGTTTTTAAGAAGTCAGAAATCAGCTGCGGTGCCTAAAATGTCATTCCCGAAGTTTACTCTGGCTTCTTTTGCTATTGAGCGCCATCTAGCGAGAAATAGGTTTTATCGCACTGGAAAAAATGTCCACGAAAGAGAACCAGCCTCAGCCTGGCCAGTCCAGGTGAAGCCTGAATTTTACAGGCAACCTGAGCTGAAACCTTGCTTGCCCTTGGACGGGATCCAGTCAAAAGAAATGTTTCGCTTTCTGCCTAACATGTGAGTAAGATGGAACAGCGCAAAAGAAGGAGATGATGAAATGATAAAGGTTAGGGAGGTAAACACTCAGTACACACCCAGTAGGACATGCGGCAAGAGCAGGACAAGGTTGAGGGGCAGAGCAGGGCTCAGGGGGAGCAGTCGCCGACGGCACAATCTTGAGTTGGAGAAAAGGGAGTGTTTGTCAGGCCTGCAAATAGGCTTTCCTATTGCTGGACCCTCTGAAGTCGGGCAACAAGGGAAAGCCTATTTTCAAGTCTGACAAACATGAGTACACTTGGGACCAGAAACAAGAGGCTTGAAAAAGAGGAAGTCTTGGACCCCCAGGGACCTATGATCTCCATGAATTTATAAACTTTTTATTAACAAGGACCATGATGTTTTTTAACTTTAAAATGCCTCAAGGTCTTCCCTGCAGGCAGGGGACATTCATTGAAATGCTTTTTGATCACACAATGGAGAGAGCTGGGAAACTTCCTCAGTCACCAATTGGGATTGCTTCTGAGTACCTTTGAAATGCACACAGAAGACATTATATAAGCAAATCCAGGGAGAAACTGATACATCCAATGCGCTTACACTGTAAATCTCTGAATGATACAAATATTTCCAAGCCCTACATGGCAGCTTACTTATTTCAAGCCATGTTCATTGCTGTCATATTAAAAAAGGGGGAAAAAATGGAGCCACTGTAGTGTCAGACTGTACTTTCTACAAGAAACATTCTGCCTCATGAAAGGGTGGAGCAGACAATGGATTTGAGCTTCTGTTTAGTTAGGGGAGCCTTTATTCAAAGGAAAGCATTCATAGAAGTCTGATACCTCTGCCAGTGGGATGGCAATGCAGGTGTGGAAGGGGGCCTCTCACTCTCTTTCCCTCATCCCTTATGAGCCCCTTGCAGTCCTGAGGTGTCTCCTGGAAACCCCATATTTGAAAACCTCTAGAATGATTTAAAAAGCCAAACATTGTAAACAGCCAGATAGGAATGTTAATCTTGGATCATACTTACTAGCTAAAACGAGCTTCAGTTTTCTCACCGATGAACATGATGTCAGCAATATCCATATGGATTTGAGAGGCTGCTGTGAATATTATTGAAGACACACATTAAAAGTGAAGTGCCTAGGACAGTGCCAAACACATAATTGCCCTCGATAAGTGTGAGCTCCCTGTTTATATAAATAACTGCCCTTTCCACTGAAGCTGGAGGTTCAAGGTCATGATCCCCGAGGACACTCCGGGGACGCTCCAGGGACAAGGCCTGAAATGCAATGACATGGCTATTCTAACTATAGCCAGAATCTACTGGGATGCTAGTAGACTAGACCCAGACCTCTGCATGCCAAGCTAGACCTGGACCTTCCCACCAACTGCTAAGGAGCAGGCACTGACGCTGCTCAGCTTGCTGAGGTCAAGTGCCCTGGACTGCCTCTGTGGAGAGACTGTCAAATTTGCTGTGCAGAAGAGCTATCCTCATGGAATAGAAAACTAAGTCATTTTGCTAGCAAGCAATTATAGTAAGCCCAGAGGATGCCCCAAACCATACTAGGTATATATTGAATTCACCATGGTGAATTCTCTCTGTAGCGCCAACCATAAAAATAAATGGGTTGAAGGGAACTTAAACAAATCCAGCCAGCAAAGGCAGTTATAGACCAATTCGTCCAAAGACCAGTCATGAAGATTTCACTTCCTTAGACCCACACACAATTTGATCATGACTTGAAAATATTCTTCTAGACAACAGCATCTACTTTTTTCTCCCTAATCTATTGATCTCAAGTCTCTTTCAAAGCTTTTGACCATGTTCAGAGCAGAACATTTTCAGTTGTTGCAGCATAGCAAAGAGATTATTATTATTGATCAAATCGGTAGCAAAGAGTAGGAAGTTCAAACTAATTTGTCTTGTACACATGCTCTGGGATGTGTTAAGGAAGAGAACGAGACCAGGAATGGTAGCTTATGCCTGTAATCCCAGCACTTTTGGGGGCCACCGTGGGCAGATCACCTGAGGTCAGACGTTTGATACCAGCCTGGCCAACATGGTGAAACCTGTCTCTAGTAAGAATACAAAAATTAGTGGGACGTGGTAGCAGGTGCCTGTAGTCCCAGCTACTCAGCAGGCTGAGTCAGGAGAATCACTGAACCCAGGAGGTGGAAGTTGCAGTGAGCAGAGATGGCACCATTGCAGTCCAGCCTGGGCAATGAGAGGTGTGGAGGGGGACTCCACTTCAAAAAAAAATAATAAAGGAAGAGACAACTATTGGTATGGCCTACCCATGAATAAGTTCATTATTCTAAGGAAAATAACGAGAGGCTGCTTTAGGATATGGCAACTACAGAAAATGAAAACATAGGGAAAATTTTGCTTACAAAAGTTCTACCATTTAAACTCTCATTCATCTACATAGAGCCAATCTTTCCTATCCCTTCCATGGCTCTTCCTCCCTGGAATCAGCCCACATCCGGTCCTCAGTCTTTGCCTAAAGCCTAAAGTTTTAGCGGTTCCTTGAAAAATGACGAAGAGGGTTATCAAAATACCTAGGGAAAACATTTTTAAGATAATAAGAGTGGAAACAGTGTGAGTTGCTTTACAAATTTGTGTTATAAAGTCTCTCATTTTGACTCTAATTCTAATTGCCTTCACTTGCTGTATTAGCAAAGTGGACCAATATATTAGCAAAGTGGTCCAATAGCTTCCCCTTGGGGCTGTGCCCTTCCCTGGAACTTCTCACCCAGCCCACAAAGGGAGGGCGGTGAGACCAGTCAGAGGACTTCAGCACAGACATGCCCTTGGCAGCAACACTGACTCTCAGCTTCCTTATCTGTAAAGTGAATGAATTAGTCAAGAACGTCTCTAAAATGCCTTCTAGCTCTCAAAATTCTACCTGAAATGTAAAATTTTATATCTTGATAAAAATGAACATTAAAACAATCAGCTGGTCTGAAATTCTTAGAGCTGAAGGTTTTGAAAGGCTAAGTCAATATTTGTTGAATGAATGGAGGTTGTCTTCGTCGTCTTGTACCCATGAAGAAATACACAGCAAACAAAACCTAAGCTTGGCTATTTAAAGTTTCCTACTTCTTCTCTGTAGACTGGTCCTGAATAAATAACGTGGGGAAAGCAAGCAATTTATAAACTGGTCGAAATTGTTCTTCAGTTATACCCAATTCTGGGCCCCCAGATTTGGATAAATCTGTTTTTCCAGTGTTGCCTATTATGCACTTTACTGATGCATAAATCATTCCTGGCTGCGCTGAAGGAAATTATGGTAAAATATGACTATTTATTATCATAAGGAAACTCTTTTGGTTATCCTACATCTCCTGTTACTCTAGAAGGACGGAATTTGTACGCTCAGTCAGCCTTCCAAGTTAAATCTATTTCTCCACTGCAGAGAGAAGGAAATGGAACCTCTGACTACTTTCTCCCGGCTTCTATTTCCAAGGCCACAGTCCTGAGTGTAAAGTTGCTGACAGCTGTTATTTACTAAATCAAGTCCTAGATGTGAAATCACCTGGGTTGTCAATGTGAATTTGAGTTATTTCCTAATCAGCGATAAGGATCCCTAAACATGACCAGCTTTAGGAACTGTGAGGAAGGGAAAGCCGGGTTCTAGTGTCCATAAGGGACCCACAAGCTTCAGAGAAATACAACTTCACAGGAAGACTTGGCAGGTCTACCTTGATGGCAGATTCAAAAGCATGTTTTCAAGTACCTGCTCTTGCTGAAACATTTGGCTGGTCGCACGGATCTCCCTCACTTTAACGCCTTTTTACCACTGAAGCTCTCGCCTCTACCTATCCCTACACAGCGTTTCTGTGGTCAGTTTGGCAAAGCAGCTGAATACATTCTCAGCTCAAAGATTCACAATAGAAATTAGCTTATTAACGACCCTAAGAAGTTTAAAATTAAAAAGAGAAGGGGTTGGGCTTGGAAGAAGAAAGAACAAGACTAAAGAGGAAAATTAGATTTATTTCACATAGCATTTTAAAAACCTTAGTCACTGAACTTTTTTAGTATAAAATTTATCAAATCCTGCTGAATTAGAGTACAGCAAATGTTCCCTCTAGGGAAATATTGGACCAGATTATATCTAGTCATCCTAATTCTAAAAATTCTAAGTTCTACTATAAAGTACAATTATCATAGCCTTCCCTTGCTCAAAAATCCTCCATAGCTCCTACCTGCCTATAAAGTCCAGATTCCTTAGCACTGCATTTAGATACTGGTCTTAACTTACCTTTCTAGTCTTAGTTCCCTTCCTTTTCATCCACAAGTCTTTGCTCCTTCCTGAGTTCCCTCTGCTCTCTCTTCCCATTTCTGTTGCTTTCCGGGTTCTGTGGCTCTGCTCCCGCTGCTGCCTCCAATTGGAATGCCTTTCCTAGTCTTTCTATGGAAAAATGCAACCCACTCTAAATACTCACTTCAAAGCAATCCCCTCCATGATGCTCTCTTCTCCAAACGTATCTTCCTGAGAGCTTATTTAAAGCTCTGTGCTGGTGGCCAGGTGTGGTGGCTCATGCCTGTAATCCCAGCACTTTGGGAGGCTGAGGGGGGCAGATCGCCTGAGGTCAAGGGTTCAAGAGCAGCCTGGAAAAACCTCATCTCTACTAAAAATACAAAAATTAGTTGGGCATGGTGGTAGGTACCTGTAATCCCAGCTACTTGGGAGGCTGGGGCAGGAGAATCACTTGAACCTGGGAGACAAAGGTTGCAGTAAGCCAAGATTGTACCACTGCACTCTAGCCTGGGTGACAGAGCAAAACTCTATTCTCAAAAAATAAAATAAAGTTCTGTTCTGGATAAGATATTGGGTTTCTTGTGTAGAATTTTCTGTATCCATTACTTACTTCTCCAAATTCCTTGGAAGAATGGCTTTACTGTTGCCTGCTCCCTCGTTCTTTGCACATAATAGGTGTTTGGTGAAAGAATAATCTGAAAAGTAAATGGCTGCTGTGATCAATCAGGAAACCTTCCTGGTCAGAAACAACTGCAGTCTGATGACAAGAGACCTGTTCTGCTTCTGCCATCGGCTCTTGGGGACTCTGGCCAGTTGCTTCTCTACTGAGCTGCTTAAAGTGCTCAGCTCTATAAGGATAAGAAAAGGCAGACAGGGGCCAGTGGCCTTCCAGAGCTAGATATCTGAGATTCTCTTGATTTCTAATCCGCTTTCCAAAGAATTGGAGACAACCCTATAGAATTAGAAGCAGAGTAAAATAGAATAACTAAGGACAAGAAAGAAGAGAATCTAAATTTTAATAAGGAAGAAATAATCCAAAAGAATGAATCTCTAACATTAGGGCCTTGCAAGAGAGTCAGAGAAATTTATTTTTAAAATCAGGAAATCATCCTGAGTTCTCAAAACTGTTCACATAAATGACTTGACTGCTTTATAAATGCTTACTTAAAAAAAAGCTAAGTAACAAAACATACCTAATTCTCTAATGCAGTAGTTTTCAAAATGTTGCTCCCCAGACCAGATGCATCAGCATCACCTGGAACCGTTTTAGAAACTGAACTTCTCAGTCCCCATTCCCCGCCACCTGCGCAGGAACGCTGAGTGTGGGGCTCTGGAATCCATTTTAACCAGGTCTCCAGATGATTTTGATGCATGCTAAAAGTTGTAAATAATTATATTTGGAGCTAAATATAATAACACTGTGTTTACAAATTCAGTTTTCTAAGATACAGAGTGTGGTTCTCTTTTCCCTCCCGTTTCTTTTCGCTACAACTGTGCAACCCACTCCAAAATGAGGTGATATCAAATGTATCTGGTCTCTTGCCTTTGACTGCTGCCAGTTCCACTGCTTAGATATTCATACATTCGTTAAAATCTGCCCCATTTTTTACAGCTGATCAAGCAGATCCCTGCAAGTTCCTGGCCTGCGGCGAATTTGCCCAGTGTGTAAAGAACGAGTGGACTGAGGAAGCAGAGTGTCGCTGCAAAGCAGGATATGAGAGCCAGGGGGCGCTGGACGGTCTAAACCCTGGCCTCTGTGGCCCTGGCACAAAGGAGTGTGAGGTCCTGCAGGGAAAGGGAGCTCCATGCAGGTGGGTCAAGCACGCTAACTCACAGATCCGAGAACTCATTACTCACATTTCTGAGAAACCCATCATTAGAGTAAATTCATATGGTTCTTTCAATCCATGGTTTTTAAACTTTAGTGAGCATCGGAATCACCCAGGAAAAGGCCTGTTAAAACAACAGGGCTTCACCTTGCTATGCCCTGTTTCTAATTCAGTAGGTCTGGGTGAGGCTCAGGTAAGGCTGATGCTGCTGGTCCTAGGACCCCACTTTGAGAACCCTGCTCTAGGCTTCCCAGCAATATTTTCTTAAGACCAATAGGGAAGAAAAAAAGAACCCGTATCAGCTTTAAAAGACGGAATACTTGGTCTACTACCTTAACTGGGGATGTATTTGTGCATAAAATTTGATCTTTCCCCTGATAGCAAACATAAGAGCTTTCATCATTAAGAAAGCTGGGAAATGTAGAAAATTATGAGAAAAAAATAAAAATCCTGTTAATTCAACACATTATTCTTTTGGCATTCATGTTTATATAAAATTGAAAAACAGTTAATTCAACACATTAACTGTTGTCTTTTGGTGTTTATGTTTATATAAAATTGATTTATGTGTAATTTTCTAAAGCACAATAGAATCTAAATTTCTTGTCTGATAGTCTCTTTTTTTTTAACTTAGAATGTTTCTCCATATCATGAAATATTTTTTGTAGGCTCATTTCTGGTGATTACATAACTGTCCATTCTCTCAATGTGTTAGGATGTGTTTAGTCACTCCTTTATTTCCAGACAGAAAGGTTAAGAGAAGCTTTTTAGAAGGAGGAAAAGGAGGCAAGATACAAACGCCTCTCTGTTCAGGAACCAGAATTTAGAGTGTTACGAAGGTGGCCTTATGAACAAAAAGGGAGCGGGAAAGTTTCTATATCACGCAACCTGTGCTACAAAGGATGAGCATCCACATGTATTAATAAAGACAAACATCCTAATGTTCAAACGCGCAGCTACAGGTGCAAGTCGTAGAAGAAATCCATATGACCAATAAAATAATAGTGAATCTCACTATCATCAGGGAAATCCAAAAACAATAAGGAGACAGCATCTGAATTTGGCAAAAGAGGATCGATGATACTCAGTGTGGGAATATGAAGGAAAGCTAGTTCCATCAAGCATTGTTGATGGATGTACAGATTGGAAAAGGCTTTTTTCAAAATAAATTTGTTATTATCTATAAAATTTTAAATTTGACTCAGGTACTCTACTTTTAGATAATTATTTCTACAAAAATAGTTGCACCTGTGCACCAAGATACGCTTACAAAAATGTTCACAGCATTACTGCTTTGAGTCGTGAAACAAACCATTCCCATCAATAGGGAAATGGTTCATCTAGAACACAGTGCATTAATTACTATGAAACAGCAGCTGAAGGCAAATAATGTATATAAGTCTACTGGAGCTTCCATAGAGAGAAAAACAACATATTAAATGAGAAGCAAATGGCAGCATAAAGGATCCTGTACATGTACTAAATTAATAACAATACTGTACGTTAAGTATATTAGGTTTGACCATATGGCATTGTCATTTTGTCACAAATCATCAAATATTGGCAGTTTTGTATGATGCGATCTAACATGTAAGTAAATTCATGGCAAAAATGTAGAACAGATACACAAATATCCTTCCAGTTAACAATGGAATGGAGCAAAACTGAGGTCTGGGTTTTTTAATGATGAGAATATGTTAATGTAACACTTGTGTAAATTTTTTTTAGGCTAGTCAAGTGCAATAGTAAGAAGAGGGAAGGAAATAGAACAAGCATTTCCATCTGCAATTGAGTGTAAACAGTCAACTGAGAGAACTCACTACATTCGGAGCAGCCAGTGTGTGCAATTTCAAAGAAAGGTTGAGGAGTGGGAAGGGCCAGCGAATAGGGGTGGATTAAAGTGAATAAGGAGAGGGTTTTGTGTGGCTTTTGTGAACAGGAATGTATTCCGTTTTTATTTTAATCAGCCTTAGTTATTTTAGATGGCTGTACAATTTGTAATTTTAAACATTTCTCTTTCTTTAATGAGAAAAATCATTTTAGTTCTAGCTTGTCATGCATGAGATCAATAAAGCAAGGCATCAGGTGATCTGGAAATAAACATCTCTTGAAAAGGTTGGTGGTGCTCTACTTCCTCCACCTGTGCCTGTCTCTGGGGCATAATATGGACTTGAGGGATTCACATACATTGGAAAACTGACGCTCCTTCGACTAATGGAATGAAATGAATGTTTTTGAGCACCATGTGCCAGGCACCCTATTGAGAGGAAGAGGGATAGGGAGAAAGGGAGGGAGCGAGGGAAAGATGTGTAATTTCTTCAGGAAGAAGAAAGAAACTCCCATGTCACCCCAATTTTGCCCTTTTCAACTTCGTGAATATTCCTTTTTAAATGTTAAGTATTAACCTCTGATATGCTCAGCATGAGGACAAACCCCTGTTGCCCCTATGAGCTACTTCAGACAGACTGTCAGTGAAGAAACAGGACCACGGCAGTGCTCTGAGGGTCCCTCGTGCGTCTCCGTGACCTGCTCCTCCTCCCATCAGTTTTTTCAGTTCTTCCCAAGATGCCATTATTTATGTGATGAAATTTATTTATATAAGGATTAGCTGACCAATTAAAACCCAGTCAACATAGACTAGACACTGGTTAAAATTAGAGGCTTTAGGGTTACGCCCAAATGTAAGACTCTGCCTCTAACTAGGTATGACTTTAAGCCACTTCCCCACCCCCTGACCTTAAGCTTCACATTTCTCATCTATCTAATGGGAATAACAGGAATAAATTCATGGTTTTTGGTAATGAATAAGTTAGATGCCCCTCAGTGTAAGCTACTCAACTACTAACATTATTGGAGCTGTTTCTCCCCAACAAAGGGCAGCCCTGTAAGGAAAAACTCAGATTCCCTACCTGGCACTTAAACCTAAACTCAGACACAAATCCACGAGAACACCAAGTGCTGCACCTTTGAAAACAGCGTTGTCTAAAGAGCTGTAAATTTAGCTGCATTTTTGTTTTTCCACCTGAAAGTGACAGGGAAATGATACCGAGAGCAAGTGCCCTCCTGAGAAGACTACCACTGACACACGAAGAGCAGGCACCATTGCTCAGTTACTTGTTTCTGATTACATTTTCACCTTTATTTTTCCTTCTACTCTTTCCTCTATAGGATATTTACAACTATACTCCATACATTTTTACATTTCCCTCAATTTTAGATGTTGTATTTATAGATTCTGTTGTACTAGGAACTTACTTGAAACTTCTTTTTTGGTGTAATGAGTTAGGCTTTTATTACAATTATCAGTATACATATAAAAATCTAAGTCTAACAGTAGATTGTGACTTTTCCTTTTCAGGTTTTTACATTTTCACTTTTGTCCTTTAATTTAATAGGCCTAATGTGCTTTCTGTGACATTACTTATAACAATGAAAATTGTTTCTAAATATAGGGGACAGTTTCAGTAATGATGGTACAAAGTGACATTTATGAGGATGTTTTAATCATATGAAAGTGCTTGTTGTAACTACAGCAAAGTCATAGGTTCACTCACATGCTATACTCAAGTGGATCACCTGAGGTCAGGAGTTTAAGACCAGCCTGGACCAACCCCATCTCTACTAAAACTATAAAAATTAACTGGGCACAGTGGCGTGTGCCTGTAATCCCAGCTACTCAGGAGGCTGAGGCAGGAGAATTGCTTGAACCTGGGAGGCAGAGGTTGCAGTGAGCCAAGATCACACCACTGCACTCCAGCTCGGCAACAGAGAGAGACTCTGTATTGTCCAGGCTGGTCTCAAACTCCTGGGCTCAAGAAATCCTCCCACCTCAGCCTACCAAAGTGCTGGTATTATGGGTATGAGCCACTGCACCTGGCCTCAGCCTCCTTAAACTATGCTTTTCCTTCTCTCTCCTCTGCCTTCTTCCCATTGAGCACTAGGACTGAAAGAATTTTCCATCCTTCTGCCTTTCCCTTATATTGTAATAAAGAGATGTTGGGAAAAAGAAAAAGGTCTAATAAGGGAAAATATGTAGGAAGATAGCTCCTTAATATTATACCCGTTTTATAATGCAAAGAGGAAAAACAAAATGTAAAATGAATATACACTGATGGAAATTATGTATATAGAAAAGTCTCAAAGTATTTGTGTTTTTAAAAAATTTGACACACAATTGTACATATTGATGGGGTACAATGTGGTATTTCAATACATGTATTCATTGTAGTAATTAGCATTCTCATCATCTCAAACATTTATCCTTTCTTTGTAGTAAAAACATTCAAATTCCTCTCTTCTAGCTATTTTGAAATATATATCATTAACTGTAGTCATCCTACTGTGCAACAGGACCTGGAATGTATTCCACCTGCTTCATTGTAACTTTATACCCACTGACCAATCTCTCTCCATCATGCCCTCCTCCCTCTCCTCCCCAGTCTCTGGTAACCACCGTTCTATTTTGTGTTTCTATGAGATCAGCTTTTTAAATTACACATGAGTGAGAGCTTGCAGTATTTGTCTTTTCTGTGTCTGGCTTATTTCACTTAATATAATGTCTTCCAGGTTCATTCATGTTGTGTGGCAAATGACAGGATTTCATCCTGTTTATAACTGAGTTTTATTATATATAATTTTATATTATATATCACATATATTATACATATGTATCACATTTTCTTTATCCATTCATCCATTGATGAACACAGGTTGACTCCAAATCTTGGGTATGATGAATAGTGCTGCAATATACATGGGACTGCAGATATCTCTTTGATAGGCTGATTTCATTTTCTTTGGATAGCTATCCAGTAGTGGAATTGCTGGATTATATGGTAGTTCTATTTTTCATTTTTTAGGATCCTACAGACGGTTTTCCATAACTGCTGTACTCATTTATATTCTCTCCACATCCTTGCCAACACTTGTTGGCTTTTTGACAATAGCCATTCTAACTGGAATAAGGTGACATTTTATTGTGGTTTAAATTTTATGAACAATATGCTCTTATAGAGCTGTTGTTCAGCAACCACAACTCAGAACTTGAGAAATAAATCTATGTTTTGCAATCCTTCTGACACCAGTGCTTAAGAAATAGTAAGCCAACTAAAAGGCAAAACGGGGGAAATGCTGAAAGCATACTTCTTCCAACTCAAACAGAAGACACCTGCAAAAATAAGCTATCTATTCTCACTTGTCATAATGTTAAAACTAAAACAGTAGAAAGCTGTAGTTACTATTAATGCTGATAAGCCCACGAAACAAGTTACTATGTTTTGCTTTCTTTTGTAGGTTGCCAGATCACTCTGAAAATCAAGCATACAAAACTAGTGTTAAAAAGTTCCAAAATCAACAAAATAACAAGGTAAAATTACACTTTATCTTACATGTTGGTTTTAATTACTAAACTTGACTTTTGAAAGAAATTAAAAATATTTCTGTCCCTGACTCTTATTTTAAATAGAGAAAAGCAAGATACTTTTTGTTTATTTTTAATTTAGTGTTTTAAGGAGGATAGATATTTTCTAGTGCAAGAAGGACAGAGGCAGAGGTTGGGAGTAACTGAAATGTGTAGATACAACAACAGAATAACAAAACCAATCCAAGTATTTTATAATATTCCCAATCTTTCCTTATAAAAATGTACATGTAATTTATCAAATATATTTTAAGGTTGAAATCTTTACAATAATAATTTATATTCCTGGCATTGAATAATTTTATATACATTAAGATAGCCTCTTTCAATTTCAAATAATCAGCTAAAGGAAAAATATGTAGAAAATATGAAGAAACATGATTTGTGAACAATGAAAAACTTCAAAATATTCCTAAAAGTTCATCTTCAGATAAATATTTCTTTCGGTGTCCTAGACATTTCTTTTAAAATATTCACACAATCAACTTATTTTACTAAAATAATTTTATTTTACAAAGAAAAATAACTTGTCTATAAACAATTTATTTATAGTTGACATAGTTTTTTAAAGTAACTCTGGTGGAAAATCCTTGGACAATCTTTAGCCTAAAACTACTCATTTTCAAAAATTATAGTTTTTGATAGAAACAATTGGTGATAATCAGTCAATGTCTACTATATCTAAAGCCTACAATGCTGGATAAAAACAAATGCCTCAAAGTTGGCACCTAGAAAAATTATCACAGTCAATATACAATCAAGGATACTGTGATTATCACACCAAATGTTAATAATTGTTTTACATATCCAAGCACACACTGAGAATGTGTGCCACTTCAATTTTCTGAAACCAAGAAAACTGGAAAAACAGAAAAAGTTTAGACTAGGGCCATAAAATGACAATAGGACACAGGATCTGATATTGACAAAATGTCCAACTAAATCCTGAAGTACCAAATAGAATTATGGATCACATTTCAAATAAATAAAAGGAAGTGACAATTTTCACAGTAGGAAGTAAACTTGAAGAACTACCTCTTACTTCATGACAGGAACAACAAACATGAAGTATCAACACTAATTATTCCTGGCTACATACGTGGTTTTCTGTGTTGACAGACATTCAGAGGACACATGAGTTCCATGAGGAAGCATGCTGTAAATACGTTAATGGTGTCTACTATGGTTGGATGGAAATATGGTGACTCATTCACAGACTTTTTGCCACCTGTGCTCCAAGACATGGGTCAGCCTGAAAATCTAAATAGGCTTAAAAGGGCATGGAGTACATTGCTAGTAGGTTATAAAATTAAGAATGTTTTGAGGCCATCTTCAACATTTCAAAGATGTCATAAATGGCAAGCACATCCTCTTATCTACCAGAGGCAGTAATATTGGAATGAACCATTGGTTTAAACTTGGGTGGCATTTCTTGAGTTTTTAAAACTATTTCTCTTTCAGGTAATCAGTAAAAGAAATTCTGAATTACTGCCCATAGAATACGAAGAATTTAACCATCAAGATTGGGAAGGAAATTAAGAACTGAAGATTACCATTTAGGCTGTCTCAAAGGAGATGATTTGCTTTCTCAAGGAAAGCAGAGGCAGGTATATTCACTGGTCATCAAAATCCAGGCATATAGTCAACACTGAGAATCGGCACACACCATATTTCAAGTATAGAAGAGTTATGTAATTGAAGACCAATAAATTCTGAAGCAAAAGACACTTATTAATTAAAACCCAAAATGCAATCAGTGAAATATATTTTTACTATTCTTGGATGATAGTCAACCAGGTTTGCTTCCAGCTTCCCTGAAAATATTACAGATCATTTGCAACAAGCACAGCTTACTTACTATTTGCAGACTGAACAATTTATTGAGAAGCAAACTCTTTATATGCTAGAATGTACATTTAAAAGATGACTACTTATGCAGGGAGATGCAGGTTCTCTCTAAATGCATGAATGTATGTAGTGCATAAGCACTGTAGTAAGAGTATATGTGCTCCAGACTACAATGTCTGATAATCACAAACTTCACTATTCAGTTATTAAGCACATTAGTTTTATATGCAACCACTGCTTACATAGTAGACTGTTTTGTTGCCAATAATCTTTGAATTGTTCTTTAAAAGAAACTGAGGTTCAGATATACATATCATGGAAAATCTTACTTGTTACTACAAACAGCTATTTTAAAGAAGATGCTATACTGGGAGAAGGGTGAAGTTGTACTATATGGCATCATCAATTCTTCCATCACAGATAAACAATGTTTTCCTAAAATAACTTCATTGAATACTTCATCACACTAACTTTGGTGTGTGTATACCTAGATTGGCATCAATGTAATCCAGTTCAGACCATTTTTAATGTGCTACTTAATGAAAATGAATCTGTATCTCTTTTAGATGTTCTAATATCAGATATATATTTGATGCAAAACTTTAATTTCAGTAAAATAAAAGCTCTATACTCATAAATTTTTAATGAGCCTATGTTTTAGTAGATATTCTGTATATTTGCTTTATGGATTCAATAAATGATTTTAAGCATGAAAATGTTAATGCTTCCAAAAGACAACAAAATAGTAAACACCAAGAGCAACATTTAATAGTAAGCTTGAAAAATAAAACAGATTGGGCACAGTGGCTCATGCCTGTAATCTCAGCACTTTGTGAGGCCAAGGCAGGTGGATCACTGGAGGTCAGGAGTTTGAGACCCTCCTAGGCAACATTACAAAACCCCATCTTTACCAAAACACAAAAATTAGCTGAATGTGATGGCATGTGCCTGTAGTCCCCACTACTCAGGAGGCCAAGGCAGGAGAATTGCTTGAACCCAGGAGGTGGAGGTTACAGTGAGCCAAGATCACACCATTGCACTCACTCCAGCCTGGTCGACAGAGCAGGACCGTGTCACACACACACACATACACGCAAAATGTTCCTTAATAATGGAGACAATTTGTGGGGGAAGTGGTAGTGCCCCATGAGGAAGGGTTACAAACCCTCACAGAACACCTAGCTTGTATCACCATTCCCATCCCAATCCTGTCTTCTACCACAGATGAACAATGTCATCCTATAATAACTTCATTGACTACTTCCTCACACTGACTTCGGTGTGTGCATACCAAAGAGAAGATCTATAATGTGGGACAAGGACTTCAAGGTGAAAAATGATGACAAGGTGCCACAGAGCAAAGAATGGTGGCAAGAGGTGTAGCTACCCACTTCCATATCCCTGAACTTCACAGGGGAAAACAAATGATAGTCAGCATGACAGGCTGACAAAAGGCACATGAAAACATTTCATCAGGAGTAAAAAGGATCTACCACTATCACTCCTCTACAATGTGTTCCTCACCCCCTATATTCCCTATAAGACTTGTGCTCTAACTAGTACAGGAAATGTAGTTTTTGATGGGGAAAGAGAAGTAGGTAAAAGCCCTATATTCTGTGGGGACGGTCCCATTTTGTGGTGTCTCTCACTCTTTGGATCACCCATCTTTTGGGTTGGTCTTTTCCAACCAGCCAGGGAAGAGCCGATGAGGCGAGATGGTCAGAGTCTTCTTCTACGCTCAGAAGACCCACCAGGATCATGGTAGGTTCTTGACACAGGGAAGCATGCTATATTCAAGGCCTTAGGGAGGAGGAGCCTTCTTTGGGTCCCCAGTTTTTACATCCTGTGTCTTCTCACTAACAGATTAGGAAGGGTCTGAAGAGAGGCAGCCAAGATTTGGTGTGTCTCTAATCTAGGCAAAATGAGTAGCTGTGACTCATGCACAGTCCTCCCTGTATCCTGGTTGGAGATCACATAGGAATTTGGGGCCAATGTTTAGAGAAGTTTCAATCGCCTTCAGTTCCTTGCTTTTTCCTGCATCCACGTAACACATTGCTTCCAGCCCTGGCGACTGGATCAAGCCTCAGGATCAAAGAATTCTCCAACTTATTCCATTGGAGACATGGCAATAAGTGCAACATTACAACCTGTTCATGACACCCTGAAACTGTATTAAAAGCACAAGATGCAAGTGAAAATTCTACACCGGGAACATTTATTAATTTGTATTTCCAGTACATCAGTTTTTAGGGAAAGCATCACATATACACTTTTAATGAAATGAGGAAAAATTGACAGTTGCAACTACATGAATTTTCATAAGTAAAAAGAAAACAGCCAACCAATAAGCCTTTTTGTAATTTAAAAATGAGATTCTACTTGGTACAAATTGGGATTAAATGTGTAGATATGGACATACGGAGTGGAATAACAGACATTGGAGACTCCAGAAAGTGGGAGGGTGAGAAAGTGTTTAGGGATGAACAACGTTCCTAATGGGCATAACGTACACTTATTTGGGTGTTAGGTACAACAAAAGCCGAGGTTTTACCACTATGCAATAGAGCCATGTAACAAAACTGCACTTGTACTGTACCCCCTAAATCTTTTTTTTTTTTGAGACGGAGACTTGCTGTTGTTGCCCAGGCTGGAGTGCAGTGGTGCAATCTCAGCTCACTGCAACTTCCACCTCCCAGGTTCAAGGGATTCTCCTGTTTCAGCCTCCTGAGTATCTGGGATTACAGTTGCCTGCCACCACACCCAACTAACTTTTTCTATTTTTAGTAGAGACAGGATTTAACCATGTTGGCCAGGCTGGTCTCAAACTCCTGACCTCAAGATCCGCCTCTCTCAGCCTCCCAAAGTGCTGGGATTACAGATGTAAGCCACCACATCCAGCCCTAAATCTATTTAAAGAAAAACAAAAAGCAAATTAGGATTGAAGATTATCCTTTTGAATGTGCATTAATCTTTCTTGATTATCTCTTGAAAAACTTCTGAGACAGGTAAGCTTGTTTCACGTTAGGTTAGCAATGGAGAAAGAATACATTGATTTGAATTGAACTGAAGTATACTCAAAGAGGTGGTCCCAGCACAGTAGGCGCTACCTCTGCCAGTCTCTCCATCTTACTCATGTACAAAGTGTCTTATGTACAAAAAGGCTTATGTACAGAATGTCTATTTACTGCTGACCTTCTCCAGTGTGGCAGTGCCTTTCCTATTTGCTAAGAATATATACACTGGGCATATCTTGATCCAAGTTTTAATAACCACAGGTTTGGATTCTGTAAGTTACACATTATTCATTCTAAAACTTCAAGTAGAGATCTAGGAGTGCTCTGTGTCCTAAAATGTATCAGTGTTTCCAAACTAGGGGTGCAGAATCTTTAGGGGAACACAACCTGTCTCTTCCACTGTTGTTCTCTTTCATTATTGTTGCACCGCCTCCAGTATGTCCTTATTCTCGTGTTTAGATATCCTCTGCCCTCCCCTTCCCTGCTTGTTAATCTTCTGGGAGAAATTTTAAAATCCCAGCTACTCAGGAGGCTGAGGCAGGAGAATTGCCTGAACCCAGGAGGCGGAGGTTGCCGTGAGCCAAGATCGCACCATTGCACTCCAGCCTGGGTAACAAGAGAGAAACTCCGTCTCAAAAAAAAAAAAAAAAATCTCAATACTTGTTATCATTGGTAATGATGAATAGGGAAAACCTGTCACACCTTGTGAAGTTGCAGATGAAGAGAAAGAGAAGAAGCTACCCTTTGTGAATCCACAATGGCTACTAAAAAGTGTTTGCTTATTTTGGTTCTTTGTTACATATGATTGGAACAAAGGCTTTTACATCTTTTCCAGTCTAGAACTAAATTCCTTGACCTCTCTGGATCTGTTACCTCTTCCATAAAAGGAGGTAGGTCTATCACTAATATCATATTAATTGGCTGACTGATTCATTCAATAAATATTTATTCTACTGATCCAAGTACTCTTCAGTTACTTCAGGTAAAGAAGCCAATGATCTACATATTTGGATCCACTAAGAACCACAGTAATAACCTCTGAATGAAAATGCCTTTTAAAAAATATCCAATTAATAAAGCTCTACAAATACCATTATTCTTGCTGTGGATTTTTTTTTTTTTTTTTTTTTTTTTCAGACGGAGTCTGACTGTCATCCAGGCTGAAGTGCAGTGGTGCGATCTCAACTCACTGCAACCTCTCTCCCCTGGTTCAAGTAATTCTCCTGCCTCAGCCTCCAGAGTAGCTGGGATTACAGGCACCTGCCACCATGCCTGACTAATTTTTGTATTTTTTTAGTAGAGACAGGGTTTCACCATCGTGGCCAAGCTAGACTTGAAATCCTGATCTCATGATCCACCCACCTCTGCCTCCCAAAGTGCTGTGATTACAGGCATGAGCCACCATGCCTGGCTGCCTGTGGACTTCTATTCTCTAAGTTTTCACAACCACTACTGATTTTTCACTTAAGATGATCTTTCCTTGGTTGTTTGCAAAACAAAACGGTTTACAACAATGACCTATGAAAAGCAATTACAGAAGCAGAATGAGCGTTAACAACAGAATGCCTTTGTGTGGCCCTGTGTTTCTACATGCACTATTTTGTTTCTTCCTCGTATTTTCAACTTCCTCTGAAAAGGTGCCATCTCCCCAAATTTACAACTAAGAAAACTCAGGATTCTCTTAACATACGTGGATTAGAGAAACTTCCTTTTCTCAATGAGTACCCCTAACTCATAATACAGATCTCAACTGTGTTACCAGAATTAGGAATTACATTATAATTGAATCAAATGTGAAACCATTCTGTCCTCTCATTTTAAATATTTTATGCATGCTGCCTTTGCAAAGCATATGCTATGGAAGGAACTAGTATTGAGTAGGAAAAGATAAGATCTTTATATAGAGTATAGTGGTTTAAACTTCTAATTTTAAATCTCAGTTAAAATGACTGATTAAAATATGAGTGAATTTACTTTTGACTCCTACAGTTTTACCCTAGCATGTATGAGCTTGACTGTGAACACGGTAAAGCAGCTGCATGAACATCACTGAGAACATCACTCCTGCTATTTCCTTTAAAACACTGACAGGGTTCTGAGTTTCTCCAGCAACGGGGCATCTGTGTGTATGTACATCTATTGTATGTAGGTTACTGTAAGTCTATCTGAATTAGGCCAGTCGCCCCGCTGGCCAAAATTAACTCAGGAGACTATTGTAAATAGGTAAGTTCTAGGACAGCAGTGTGACATGATTAGAAACAATATGGTTTAAGATTAACCATAATTGTATTAACTATTAGAGTAAAAAACTAAAGACTTATAACAATGTTTTGCTGTGATACGTTTCTTACAAATTTCCTAAAACATTAGGTTCTCTCATTTAAGTAAGTTTAACTCTTTAATTTTCCATCTAGTGCCTATTAATATATTTAAAAATATATAAAACTATTTCTGAAAAATGTACTAAAGAGACATGTCATTAAAATCCAATTTGGCTACTAAATTATGTTCAAGAACTTTACTCACTACTGGTTAGGAAACAAAGCTTACCATTCACTATCCTACACAAATAAAAACACCAATTAAAGGCGAGAGATGGAAGAGAGAGAACAGGTCATTTATTTCAGTAGCTATACCTCTGTCACCAATCACAGGGACTAAATGACCCAAGGGTGGGTGAATCTGTGCAGTAATACAGCCTTAAAAAGAAAATCACATTTACATTCTCATTTAATAGCACATACACGACCATTTAATTTAACACAAGACAATCATTTGCATGTATCATAATAAATAAATATTTCTATACTAAGACATTATGAGAGAAGCCATTCCGAAGACAGTGTCTGTGGCTCACAAACACTAGTCAGCTGGGAAATATTTCCCTAACTGAGGTAATGTTTCTAGGGAAAAAAGAAATCACTGGAATTTTATTTCAAAGGTTAGGGTTTCTAAAAACTGGAGAAAAAAGCAGTACAGAGAATAATTTTACTTTATAATTTTATTCTAAAATACAACAAAACTCCTTAGAATTATGTCAGCATAACTCCTTGATGTATTTGTCTTTAAATTCCTAATATGAAAGTCATAAATATTAAGCTTAAAGCTGCTGACATTTGAATCAATACTAACAGCACACAAAGAAAACATTTTAAAATTATCAGTTATGTAAAACAAGCACTTACTAAATACAAGGGCTTCTGAATTACAAAGCTTATGAAACAGGTCTACAGTTACCAAAATCTCAAAGGCCAAAAAAGACACTAGAAATTTCTTACAAAGAAAGATGTTGGAAGCAGAACACTTGGTAAATCAATGAAACAACCTGGACAAGATTCTGTTACAAAAATTGCTATTGAGATGAAGCTGAAAGAATATTTGAATTCAATCCAGTTAAGCCATTATGCCACCTAAAACCTATTACCTTTTCTAAATGAAACAAAACTTATCTAGAAACTTTTAGGCATTTAAACAATCTGAATTTCCTTCATTTGTCCACAGAATAGAAAAAGAATATTCTGACAGCAACACACATTGTGCTAGCAAAGAAAAGCAAATCTGTGCTGAACATGGTTAGTATCTCTTATCACAGACTACATCAAATACATTAAGGCTCTTTCTAGAATTCTAGGACTTAGAACTGTTTCACTAAACTAAGACACTGCAAAGGAGGAAAACAAATAGATTTTCCACCTTTAATGGAAATTTCCACAAATTTCTGAAAATATCTATAAAGAAAGTACACAGCTTTTCAGACCAAGACATCAGAGCCTGGATCATTTTAAGTGGCTTAGTTATTGTAAGCTCATGTTTCATCACTCCAGTTATATGGTACTGTGCCATCCTTAAAAAGTATTTGGAATTTTGAAAAAAGTTCTCTTTTCCTAGAGAACAATTATGATGGATGTAAGACAGTCTTCTGGCAAAGGATGAGAAACATCAGAATCTGCCCAGTGTACTAGTCAGAATAATGAGAGGTTTAGGAGTTACAGTGGGATACACAAAAATAATTTTTAGGTCCCAAATTTGCTACCATAATTAACCTTAAACAAATTAACCAAAAGCCATGATTAATAAAATCTGTTCACTTTATAGAAGTAACTCTAACATGATCATGGAATGGTTAACTCTGGGGGTACACACCCTACCTACGTACCATGGCAAAGGCTCCCAGCTGTAAAGCTGGTGTGCAACATCTACTTTAACAGATTCTGCAGCATGGCTGTTGCATAGGTGGGTCGAGCCTGTCTGCTCTCAATCGCATTCTGAAGGTACTGGATGCCTCCACAGCGTTCCCAGATTTCCTCGAACTGTCTTGGCAATATCTCAGCACCACGCTTCCGAGTCAGGCCAGTCTCCTCAAGATTCAGCTCACACATCTCCATGTCGTCCTTACCTGTATCCATGAGATATCAGAAAATTACCATCTCTTTCTTCAGGACCATTTGTTACCAACTGTACTTCTGAAATACTTATTAATTCTCATAGATTTGAAAATTTTCTAAGACTTTTTCTCTAGGATGGAAAGCTGCTTAATAAAATCACCAGAAACAATCAAAATATATCCCCCACCAAGGACGCTTTCAATATTCATAAACACTGCTCTTAATCAAACAAGTTATCAGCGTTAATACAAGTGCTACATTTCATCAAGCCATTACAAATCAACGGATATGATGAAACACAATGGAAAGGTTTTCAGGATACAGACAAGTTTCTATGTGCTAAGAACATAATATAATCCAAGCAATTTCACATTATAAATGAGTTAATCCTCAATGAACTAGAAATGCAATCTAACCGCAAGTCTCCATCCCTCAACCTTGAAGATTAATAAATTATTCTATTATACATTAGAATGTTTCAGAGAGTTTATAATCTTTTTTGGTTTTATAATTTGTTTTTCATGTGAATCATACACACCAGCCACAAGTAGGATGGGTGGCTTGTCAGGATGTAGTTCCATTTGCCGGGCAATCCATGGTCCATCAAAATGGGCATACCACCAGCCTTTTTTCTTACTCTGAGGGTCTTTGTACTGGTCTGCAGGGCGGATGAATGGGATGCGGAAGAAGCGCTGCTGTCGGTTCATTTCAATCTCCTGCTGCCTGGCAGGAATCTGAGCTGCTGGGTTCTGCTGAGCTATTACACAGAACAAGGAAAGTTATACCAGCAGCTCAAGGGAAAAGAAAAGAGCCATTATTCCTAAAATATACCCCAAAATCATTTTAAAAAGAAGAAAGGTCCCTAATAGTAAATTTAAAACAAAATACAAATATTTATTGCCTACAAAGTAATATAATGCAGTGTTACTTCTTAGAATTGTCTTTCCATTAAGATGTTTCTTGACATTGCAAACACGCATACCTATGCACACACACACACATCCCACCACCACCACCAGCCACAAACCCCCGTCAGATTCCCACGTCACTGTAACAGTAACCTAAAATAAACTCACATGGCAGGAAAACAAACTACTATTATTTACTAGATTTATATTCTTCCTTCAAAGAGTTCAAATTTGCAGAATAATTTTTATTAGATTATTTATGATAGAATAAACAGTAAGTTCAAAAATCTGGGGGACACAGACATTTGTCAATTTAATCACTATTTCCACAAAAAGTAGAAGCCATATAAAAATGTTTTCTTCTGCCAACAGATTTTGGGATTTACATGGCCACAATAACACAGATATTAACAATATTTAGACAACCTTATGACCAAAAAAAACCCCACCCTGTAACAGTAAGCATGAACTTTCCCTTAAAGATATTTACTTACTCTGAAATCGGATTTCTCTTGGAATAAAATCAAATGAAGTAAATGCAAACTATATAACATTTGATTCTCCTTGCCAATAGAAAAAAAAAAAATCCTTGCTTTTCTACTAGTACTGGGCATTTCATTCACTTCAATCTTTCATTCCCAGCTCAATTTTCTTTACTGAACAATTAGGTTTTCATTTTATCTGCAAATGTAAACATTTCCTGGGGCGATGACTTTACATCTTTAGCAGCGTAATTTTGGTTAGCCTGTTTAATATGTTTTATACTCACAGAACTTCAAAAGTGGACCAACCATTTACGGCAGCTCAATTAAGAATCTCACTATGAAAATCTAAGTGTGTCAAAGAAATATTATAAAATATACATATAATATGAAGTCTAAAATAGTCACATGGCTTTTGTAAGAATTTGCAAACACTGAAAGGATGAAAATACTTATTCTACTTTTACACCAAGAAATAGGAAAAGCTTTATAGCAGTTGAATTTATTTCTTTGCAAACCAGAGAAACCAAAAAGCAGTTAGAAAATCGCTATTATGCCTATGAAAGAATGAGAGGCTTGGTTTTGTTAGTGACTTTAAAAGCTGCATCACTATTAACAAACATGTGCTTATCTACTTTTTCGTTCCTGTTTCCCCAGAGCTACTTCCAGTTCGGTGTTGTAAGTTTTTAAAACTCCCTACATTGTGGAAAATATACTAATTCAAAACTAAGAAAAGAATTTTAAAAACCTTTCCTTTGTCTTAAGTAGTGAAGTAGAATTTAATGTCCAGTTTACAGAAAATTTACCATGATACTGATAGCCATTCATTAATTAACCTGCTTTTTAATTTGAAGTAACAGTCTCCTGTAAGTTAAGATATTGGGTAAAATTAAGAAACTGAACAGAAAGTCTTTGATAGCTTTTCTTACTAATGGGAGAATTGAAATTTTGTTGGGGAAGACTAGAAATGAATACTTATCTGGAAAAATACTAAGATACAGACATTAAAAGCTTGAAACTAACATTATAAATAACTTTCCTTCACATTCAATTGTGTTATCTTCAAACACAGACCTATAAATTGTAACAAGCACATCAAAACATCAGGTCCAACCAGTTGGCATATGAATGTGACATTATATCCAAATTATTACTGCTCAACTAATTCTACCAGAGATTTACTGTACACTAAGGTAACACAAAGCTTTTATTTATTTTTTTGTTCGTTTGTTTTGTTTTTGAGACAGAGTCTCGCTCTTGTTACCCAGGCTGGAGTGCAATGGCGCGATCTCGGCTCACTGCAACCTCCGCCTCCTGGGTTCAGGCAATTCTCCTGCCTCAGCCTCCTGAGTAGCTGGGATTACAGGCACGCGCCACCATGCCCAGCCAATTTTTTGTATTTTCAGTAGAGACGGGGTTTCACCCTGCTGACCAGGATGGTCTCGATCTCCTGACCTAGTGATCCACCTGCCTCGGCCTCCCAAAGTGCTGGGATTACAGGCTTGAGCCACCGCGCCCAGCCAACACAAAGCTTTTAAATTATCAAAGAATGGGTATCATAGGAAACTATAACAAATGTAACAGAATAATTTCTTCCTGTTAGGAGGTATCATTATTAAACCTGTATACACTATCACATTATCTACAAAACTAAAATATCTTTGGACAGAAATGCAGACACCATCAGTGTTTGAAAATACAGTGACCAAAAACCAGCACCTAAAAGTTAGTCTTTATTCTAAAAGATCAGCTGCTAAGAGTTTTGCTACAATAAAAATTGTATATACTCTCAGTTTAAAATGCTAGTCATTTTCTTAATGCAAGTAATTTGATAAAACATTAATTTCATTACTTTTTTTGTAATACACATACATACTGGAGTGATCCAAATAAAGCATCATCTCAAATTAAAATATATCTTAGTTATGGATATAACAACTTTAACACACTACAATTCCACTTAAAATTGTAGCAAAACATTTAATAGAAGTTAGTACTTTGTAAAGTATTTTAACCCATCTTCCAGTTAGCTCATGAGTTACCATTGACTTACGTGAATTGTTCAAAAATGGTGCAAAATCTGTGAACAAATATTTTATGTTGAAGAAAAGATAAAAATGCCAAAACTGTTAAATGAGAATTTTTCTAATTTATAAAGCCTTCCCAACAACTGAGGTGGTGACTGACAAATAAATAACCTATATACAAACCAAATATTCTCAGAATTACCTAAAAGCAGTTGCTGCTTTCTGATTTTTTTTAAAAGACTATTTTGACTGATTTAGGTTTAGAAAATTCTGATTGAGGCACATATAAAGAAGACCAAAATTTAAAAATTACACTTCATTTGTGATTTTTAGAACACAGTAATACCCAAACAGAACCTAATACAATTACTTACTAGACAAGATAGCACCTTTCATACATTAGTAGAATTTTCATTAAAAAAATGAGAATTCATCAGAAAATTATATTTTCTGATGCATTACAGGAGTAAAAGTAATGCATCAGAAAATATGCATTACTTTTTGGTAACTACTTTTTGGTAACACTTAGTATGTTTTGCTTGCTTTAAACTGTCTAAATCCTAAACTCATGCCATTTTTACTTTAGAAACTACAAAATAAAACTACTTTCCAACATCATTGTTTAAACAATTAACGATCATAAATACTTGGTTATTTGCCCCTGCCCAAAAAATTATTTCTAAAAATCTCCCTCTGCAATAAATGAGATGAGAGCATGCTCATCCAGGACTGCACCAGGAAGAGGTCTGGTCTGAGGCTCCTTACGCATTACTGTAAGAGTTCACCATTAGCTGTCAACGTATTACTTTCAGGTCAACAATATACAGCTACATTTCCGTTAATCATAAGTTGTCATTGTTTTATTTTCTCAAATTAATGAATTGTGCCTTCCAAATATTAGACACAAAGCACTTCCTTTTAAAGGTTGTTTAGCAATGCCATGTTACAAAATCATCTAAGTCTAGAATTTTCTCAATTGAGCTTCCTGGTGCTCTTTACCTTTGCTTTTAGCTATGCTCCTGTGTCAGGATGAATTTTATATGAGGAAAAAAAACATAAAGAGAAATAAAAAAGCGAGACAAATACTTTTTCAGAGCAGAAGTTACATCTGATAAAATATATCCTGAAAATGACTCATAATCAAGTTATCTGAAGGTTAAATATGTGTGGGGTTGTATTCACATAAATTCCTAAATTTGTCCATAAACCTGGATAGAACCCTTAGGAAATTTTCCTAATCTCCTCTTTGTTTTCCCAAATAATATATTACAAACAGAAACAGTGGCTGAACCAGCAAGGTGAGCCATGTATTATATGCATCTTTTGGGTAAAGCTAGATGATTAGGTATCAAAGTTTGAGTCACAAATACAATAAATATGCGTATATTAATTGAAAACCTGTTTGCCAAATATTAAAACATGAGTCTCTCTCATTTTAAGAAATACAATCATTCAGATGTATTAATTTTGAAATACAATATAATGAAAGTCTGTTAAGCTAAAGGTAGGAATTATAACACCTACAGCTAAAAAGAACAGCCCACTGTCATTTTTTATAAAAGAAACATAATTTGTGTTCAGAACTTAGTACACAGACAGTGAACAGCTAATGAAATCACTTTGTCGTGTTCAAAGAGGAAAAAATGTTAAACTGGAGAAGAGAGTGGTGTCACAGTGGCTTTCACTGCCACTTCTTGGTTACAAGTGATCTCCCACTGCCCTTCCACAGTCCTATATTATGACTGCCACCCCTTGAGCAATCACTGGCACTAACAGAACGCTTATTAATAATAATATTGCCCTCACTCAATCTATTCTTTGCAACAACTTAGAAACTAAAATTCCACCATTTAATTGACTTTATTTAAACATTGCTTTTATTTACTTGGAAGGTAGTGACGGAAGCAAAATATAACCAAGAACTCATTTTCTATGTCAACTTGGGTCCTGCATTGCTAAACTATACTATTAACTGTTGGGATTATACCCCTAAGGAAAAAAAAACAAAAAACACAAAATATTAAATCTGCCATCATCTTGATGTTAATCAGAATTAAGCTAATAAATTGTGCTAGTTTAAACATAGTAAGTCCAATTACTGCTTTAAAGATTGAAATTACAATTCATATATCACAGGTATTCTCGGTTAATGTTAAGGCTCATGCATGCTTTTACTAGGTTGTATCTGTCCTACTCTACTTCCCAATTTCACACCTTGGCCTGTTGCATAACAAAGTAACAAAATCCATGTTCAGGATCCCAGTCAAAAAATCAAATCTTGATCTAGGCAAAACTCTGGTATGAAGCAAGGTAATATTTCTCATTCTTATATATGTGCAGTATTATAAAATAATGTTTGCAGTAAAATTATTTTTGAAACAAAGGAATTAGAGTGGAAATGGACAATGCATGAATCGATTCCTTTCTTTTTCCAGGCTACAACCCTATTCTGGGAGGAACAGAAAAGTAATTAAACCTACATATAAAAAAGATAACAATATTGGGTATTTCAGGGAACTATTTCTAAAAACTAAACTACATTAAAATTTAAAAACTAGAAAAATGGGTGGGAGCAGTAGCTCATGCCTGTAATCCCAGCACTTTGGAAGGCCAAGGCAGGAGGATTGCTTGAACCCAAGAGTTTGAGATCAGCCCAGAAAAAATGGCAAGACCTCATCTCTATTTATTTAAAAAATAAAAATTATAGAAAATTTAAAAATAAAAACTAACCATCATCCTTTTTAGCAACTCATTTTCATATGTAAAATTCATTTCAATGTAAAGTAAAAGATGTGTGGCAATCCTGACATGTTCACATTTAATCGTGTGTGTGTGTGTGTGTAAATTATGTATGCACACCCTCTTCAATATAGACAAGAAAATTCTTGTCTCAATTATTTTAACAAGTAAATCCACTGTATCTTAACAAGTATGAGTTTAAAGACATACTCATAAAAATAATGCTATAAAAGATAGACTATCCGGGAGAATCGCCTGAACCCGGGAGGCAGAGGTTGCAATGAGCCAAGATAGTGCCACTGCACTCCAGCCTGTGTGAAAGAGTAAGACTCCGTCTCAAAAAACAAAAACAAAAAAAGACAGGCCATCAAGGTTTTACTAGGTTCAATGGATCACAGTTCTATAGCTGGAGAAAATTTACATGGGACGTTTTACCCAAAAATCTTAAGTACAGATACATGCATTTATATACATATATTTTAAAACATTCAAAAGTACAGATTTGTTTTTACCATAATCAGTAACAGACTTTGGAGCACGTTGCTCTGTTTCAGTATTTCTCTTTTTGTTCTTAGATTTCCAAGCATGATACACTTTTAGTCTCCTATGAAATTCTTCTCTGCAAGCTGCCAGGAGTTCAATATCTATTGTTACGTAGAGAAAAAAAAAAAAATACTGACATCTTAATTTAATCATCTAACATAATGATATAATTATTCTGTGGCATAAGCAGTTTTTTTTTTATTTTTAAATTAATGGTACAAAATCAAAAGTAAGCTAATTATTCATAAAGATAAGCATTTTAGAATATTATTGTTAAAATTTACAGATCATTTCCTCACACAGTATTACTAACTTATATCATTTGCTCCACAGAACTCTGGACTAAACAGGTCTTTTATATAAGAAGGAATTGAATCAGAAACGTTAAGCAATTGGTCAAAGGCCGCAAGTCCTGACAACAGAATAAAAAGTCACTATGATAAAGTGCAAACTAGATTTACAAGCAAGACATTTTTTATGTTTACAATTATGCAGATATACTCAATGGAGGAAAAGAATATAGTGAGAAATTATGCGATGCTTTCGTTTCTAGTTATAATTTTCTGAATTCATCTTTCCTACTCATAATTTTCTGAATTCCAACACTTTGATTTAAATAAAAACATAACTATGTGGGATGTAAAAATGGCCTTAAAAAGAAAGCACTGCATTTCTATTTGTTATTTTGCATCATGCACCAAAAGATTCAGATAATACAGGTATTATATATACATACATACACACACACACACACACACACACACACCACCCCAATCTAGTATTTATCACTTATCACTATGAACATTTTCTATTTTTGATCTTCTCTAAACACTTACCACAAGAAGTATTGATGGTATCACGTAGTTCTGCATATTTCCATTTACTAAGATCATATTTCTTGGTACCAGCAGCTGCTTTGGTGGCTTGTACAGCAGGACCTCTGTAATTATTATATATTTTTGCATGTTTAAATCAGAAACATGAAGAAAATATTGACTAAAGAGGCAAGATAGCATGAGTAAGTTGGTGAAACCCCGTCTCTACTAAAAATACAAAAATCAGCTGGGCATGGTGGCACACGCCTGTAGTCCCAGCTACTCGGGAGGCTGAGGCAGAATTGCTTGAACCCAGGAGGCGGAGGTTGCGGTAAGCCGAGATCATGCCATTGCACTCCAGCCTGGGTAACAAGAGAGAAACTCCATCTCCAAAAAAAAAAAAGGAAAACTGGAAACAGCTACTAGAAAAACATAAGTTTTGTTTCTTTGACAGATGAGATTAAGAATGGCATACTAGAAGATGGCCAAATAAATTAAAATTTTCCAGCATGGCAGTTGATAGTCATATTAGATTTTAAATCCAAACTTTTGATTCTAATATTCTAGTTCCACAAACTTCCCCCAGGCTTCAGTTTCAATGTTTTTACTTATATATATATAAGAACATTTAAAGTTTAAAAATACACTGACACATATTCCTCAAAATCAAAAAAGAAATCCTTAACACACTTGAAAGATCACTAAAAGCATATTAAAGGTTTGTTTATGAGTCATTAGGCTGCACAGTGCAATCATCTGGAGAGACTGCTGAAAGCTACAGATGGCCAAACTCCATTCACACACAGTGGCTCAGAGTATCCCTGGGCCTCTGGATGTTTACAGAGATGTAGGTAAGTAGCCAAACCTGCAACCCACTGCATTAGAGTCATCAAAGTTGGCTAAAAGAACAAATGGAATCTGGAAACTCTTTTTAGGCTTCCCTGCTATAAGAATACTTAGAAAAGTTCTATAAGCAGACAAAAACCACACCCTCATATTTAATAAGCAATAAGAAAACTAGTAAATTAAAGAGGCTTTAGCTCATGAGGTAATGGAGATTTCAAAGGGCACAAGTGTTGTATCATGCCCCATTTAGTAGGAACATTTATACAGGGAAAGAGACAAGATAGAAAATCCAAAGCACTCAATAAAATGAAGTAAATTCAACTTTTCCAAAAACAGTGCTACTCAGTGCTGTAAGGTCTGCTTTCTGGTTTTCGGGTTGGTTTGTTTGGTTTGTTTTGAGAAAAGGTCTGGCTCTGTCACCCAGGCTGGAGTGCAGTGATGCAATCTTAGCTCACTGCAACCTCCACCTCCCGGACTCAAGCAATTCTCCTACCTCAGCCTCCTAAATAGCTGGGACTACAGGCACACACCACCAAGCCTGGCTAATATTAATATTTTTTTGAAGAGATAGGGTCTCACCATGTTACCCAGGCTGGTCTCAAACTCCAAGTGATCCGCCCACCCCAGCCTCCCAAAGTGCTGGGATTACAGGTATGAGCCACAACACCTGGCCTTTAAGACTTATTTTTATGCATATAATTTGAGATTATTAATCAGAAAATATGGGAACAATTTCTTTTCTGTAATAATACTTATTTTTCAACAAAAGATTACACTTGCAAACAGCAGACACTCAGAATAATCTGTAAGACTTTAAGCTCAATGTTTAAATACATCACATCCCAAGACATGAAGGTAACACAAATATTAAAATAACTAAGAATTAAAGAACAAACGTGATAGTATACCTAGAAGACCCCATCGCCTCAGCCCAAAAACTCCTGAAACTGATAAGCAACTTCAGCAAAGTCTCAGGATATAAAATCAATGTGCAAAAATCACAAGCATTCGTGATATATAATGAATAACAGACTTAAAGAAAGCCAAATCAAGAACGAACTGCCATTCACAATTGCTACAAAAAGAATAAAATACCTTGGAATACAACTCACAAGGAACGTAAGGGACCTCTTCAAGGAGAACTACAAACCATTGCTCAACGAAATCAGAGAGGACACAAACAGATGGAGAAACATTCCATGTTCATGGTTAGGAAGAATTAATATTGTGAAAATGGCTAAACTGCCCAAAGTAATTTACAGAATCAACGCTATCCCCATCAAGCTACCATTGACTTTCTTCACAGAACTGGAAAAAACCACCATGAACTTCATATGGAACCAAAAGAGAGCCCGCATAGCCAAGTCAATTCTAAGCAAAAAGAACACAGCGGGGGGCATCACACTACCGGATTTCAAACTATACTACAAGGCTACAGTAATCAAAACAGCATGGTACTGGTACCAAAACAGAGATATAGACCAATGGAACAAAACAGAGACACCGGAGGCAACACAACATATCTACAACTATACAATCTTTGATAAACCTGACAAAAACAAGCAATGGGGAAAGGATTCCCTGTTTAACAAATGGTGTTGGGAAAACTGGCTAGCCATGTGCAGAAGGCAGAAACTGGACCCCTTCCTGACACACTAAAATTAACTCCAGATGGATTAAAGACTTAAACATAAGACCTGGCACGATAAAAACCCTAGAAGGAAATCTAGGCAAAACTATCCAGGACATAGGAGTAGGCAAGGACTTCATGAACAAAACACCAAAAGCATTGGCAACAAAAGCCAAAATAGACAAATGGGACCTAATGAAACTCCACAGCTTCTGCACGGTAAAAGAAACAGTCATTAGAGTGAATCGGCAACCAACAGAATGGGAAAAAATTTTTGCAGTTTACCCATCTGACAAAGGGCTAATATCCAGAATTTACAAAGAACTCAAACAGATTTACAGGAAAAAAAAAAACAAGCCCATTCAAAAGTGGGCAAAGGATATGAACAGACACTTTACGAAAGAAGGCATATATGAGGCCAACAAACATATGAAAAAATGCTCATCATCACTGGTCATCAGAGAGATGCAAATCAAAACCACATTGAGATACCATCTCACGCCAGTTAGAATGGCGATCATTAAAAAATCTGGAGACAACAGATGCTGGAGAGGATGTGGAGAAAAAGGAACACTTTTACACTGTTGGTGGGAGTGTAAATTAGTTCAACCATTGTGGAAGACAGTGTGGCGATTCCTCAAGGCCTTAGAAATAGAAATTACATTTGACCCAGCAATCCCATTACTGGGTATATATCCAAAAGACTATAAATCGTTCTACTATAAGGACACATGTACACGAATGTTCATTGCAGCACTGTTTACAATAGAAAAGACCTGGAATCAACCCAAATGCCCATTGATAATAGACCGGATTGGAAAAATGTGGCACATATACACCATGGAATATTATGCAGCAATCAGAAATGATGAGTTTGTGTCGTTTGTAGGGACATGGATGAATCTGGAGAACATCATCCTCAGCAAACTGACACAAGAACAGAAAATGAAACACCGCATATTCTCACTCATAGGTGGGTGATGAAAAATGAGAACACATGGACACAGAGAGGGGAGTACTAAACACTGGGGTCTATTGGGGGAAAAAGGGGAGGGCCAGTGGGAGGGGGAGGTGGGGAGGGATAGCCTGGGGAGAAATGCCAAATGTGGGTGAAGGGGAGAAGCGAAGCAAAGCACACTGCCATGTGCGTACCTACACAACTGTCTTGCATGCTCTGCTCATGTACCCCAAAACCTGAAATCCAATAAAAAATTAAAAAAAAAAAAAAAAGAAGAAGAACAAACGTGTTGCTTCTTAGGTATCACACAAGGAAATTCTCCTTTATCATCTACTACCTGAAAGATATTTCCTCTTAAAGAGGGTTGATCAAGATACAACACCTGAAAATAAACATGTATTTTCTCAGCCTTTTACATTTTGAAAGGCAACAGCCATCCTGGCAAGCAGTGAAGACACAGGCTTAAATGAAAAATGATGTCTGAGAATATGTTACTTTCTTCCTGAAGTAAAGAAAATTATTCTTTCAATATTAAGCTTAAAAATGAAATAAATAAGGTGCCTGTGCTTCTTAAAAGGCCTGAGTATGCTTTCTTCCTCGAGAATAAAAAATAGCATATTTCATCCTACATACTTAAAATTGTTTGACATAGTGATTGTCAGTTACATATAAGACTAGCTAAAGAATGTGTGGCCATCAGTCCTTCCTGTATTTTTATGATTAAAATCTGTTTTAGAGAATTTATACTTTCCATAAGCAGTATAACTGGCAATTTTCCATGTAGCGTTTTGGTCTTAATTGCTTTGCTCAAAACCAGCCAGCTGTGTATCAGCAAGGTCTCTTTATTCCTTAACAATAACTTATACTTTTACATTTATTCAAATATTCTTTGTCTTTTCTACATCCCTAAACTACCATTCAATAAACCAACAAAAAAAATCCTTTCCTTTTTAAGCTGTTCTTGGAGTCTTTTCTAGGAGGGCAGCTGAAAATCACTATGTTTTGTTCTTGTTGCTATCTTCTCACTATCTTCTCTTTTGAAAGAGAAGGTAAATTTACATAACATACAGTTTTATAGTTTGTCAATGTATGTAAGGTATTAGAATATATGTAAAATGTATCTTGATACTTTTTAAAATTACATTAAATTCAAATGATTATTGCTTAAAATACGGTTTTAATATCACTAACTTTTAATTCTTCTTACCTCAAACAAAAGTGTATCTACTAAAAAGCATAGTATCCAAAGAAGTATATCAATGCAACACATTTAAATGTTTCTCCACCCCCATCTCTGGAGTTACTAAAATAGTAAAATAAAGGGGCAATTTGCTGATTATTCAGACTTGCTATAAAGACAATCATGTAAAGAAAACAAGAGTAGAAAAACTGGTTTAAAAAAATATATTTATACTTTTAATTATCTTTATAATTTCAAAATTAAGAATTAACATGTTCATGATTAATATCCATTTAAGAGTAATGGACCAGATCTTGCTCGTGGCTCAATTTACACCAGTGGTTTTCAAACCATGTGCCATGGTGCAGAGCCCCTCAAAAGCCATGCTCTTCCCCTATTTCCTCTTCAATAAGGCACAGTGGTTCCCAAATTAGGGGCAGTACCACCCCAAGGAGAGTTGCAAAATACTCATTTTGTCACGATGAGGGGAAGAAGTACCCTACAGACACAGGGCTAGTGGAGGCCAGAGATAAGCAGTAGAGTACCACCAATAAGGAACTGTCCCATTCTAAAAGCCAATGGTATCCCTGCTGAGAAGAATTTAGAGCAATACTGCTTTTTATCTTTTTCTTTGTTGGGTGGGGTGAGGGGAAAGTGATATTTCTTGTACAGAAAGAAATATCACTTTAGATAGAAAGAGCAGACTAGTCATCAAACAAGTTCTGGTCCAAATAATCAAAAGTAATTTAAAAATATGATTTTGAGGTGAACACTTATTTCCCCAAATTACACTGTACTAACCTACTCAAATATTCTGACATTTCTTTGGCCATTTGTTCCCTACAAGAAAAAATGTTAATACAATATGATTACAAAAAACACATACTACATGAATTAATTAAAAGATCTAAAAGTATAATCAAAATACGTATTTTCAATATTATTATTCAACAACTATTCATAACTGGTTTACTTTGTTAATGCCTATGATATACTTTTCAACAAATCTAGCCATAGAACACAGGAAAATTTCTGTTTAAACCCAGTTAAAGTCATTTGAATGTCTCTCCATTTTTGCAGTAGCAACTTACAGATAAAACTCAGGAAAGCTTTTATAGTATTCTTTTACATATAGAATACAAATAACATGGTCTAAATGCATACAGGAAACTTGGCAAGATAAAGATTCCATATGAGGATTTTTGCTCCACAGTTGCTTAGTAAATATTAATTAGATAAGGCACAATGGTGAAAACCACAAGATGATGTATTTGACAGTATCAGAGTTTAACAAAGAATCTGATGTATTCAAAGCTCTAAAATTCCAAATTGAAGCATGCTTTAAAAAAAAGAATATCAAAACATGGACTTATGAAAGATCTGAGGCATTCTGACTTTCCAAGGATAAACACTTGCAAAGGCAAAAAATTTATTTTGCTTTTGTTACTCAGAAGGGTGTAACTTTTCTCAAAATTGTTTAATTCTTTAAAAAGGAATGAAGTTTCATAATGTTCATCAACACTTCTTTAACTTATTTCCCTGCTCTTTGCTCTTTTCTGTCATAATTATTTTCTCATTCATTCTACTCATCAATCTTAAAACCTTCCAAATCAATAAAACCATAAGAAGAAAAGATGGGTATATTTGCTTGGAGGCAGTTTTCTTAACGCCTGCCATGGGGTGGGACGCTGACTAATGAAGTAAAGACTCCTGTTCGTAATGAACTCTGTCTACAATTATGTACTGATGGAGGCCTATTAAAGCAGTCAGAGAAAAAGATATCTTTCAAAACTAACAATGAAGGACAGCAAAAACAAAATATAACACAAATACAATCTAATAAAAATGATCTTTTGAGCAATAAATTCATCAGTCTCTTTAAGCTAGTAGTTTCTCAGAATCTTCTCACATTCAAACTCAGCACGATTTTGATAAGAATGTTTAATTCTATTATCACTCCACATCAAGGTTTTTGTCTCAGGATTCAAGAGCATCTGTTTTTACCATCTTTTCCTCCCAAAGCTTCCTTCATGTCTTTTCCCATGGTAGGTTTTTAAGAGAGTCCATGGACTTTCAAATCTCTTTACCACTGGGTCTGTTTATCATGCAGGTATTTTTGTGTGTGCTTTGACACTATAATGGATGGCAGTCTCTACTGATGCATTATCCTCCCTGCCCTACATCAAGATCCACCTGACCTAGACCAAGATACTACAACAAATTTTCCAGATAGAAATGGTTCCTGCACCCAGGTGCTTTCTTCCTTCTGATCTTACCAAACTATATGCAAATACAATTTTGACTTAGACACTGATTGCAGGGCTTACTTAATTCAAGCCCAAATGGTAACTATAAAGCAGTTGTGGCAATGGAAGGCAAGAGTACCCACTCAGAGATATTTTTCAAAATTTAAGGCAATATTGTGATAACAATGATGTGTGAGTATACTCCTGGCATCTGTTGAGATAAAGAGTAAGGAATGCCAAATGTCCTACACACAAGGAAGAACTCTTCCATGCCCCATTTAACTTTAACATGCCCATCATATCACGTATAGAGGTGAAAAACATAGACAAATTTTACATGTAAACAAAGTTTTACATGTAAACAACATTTTTTGCGTGGCTTTAATATTCACAGAATTCTTCTAGGGCTTGCACAAATATTGCGTAATTGAGAGAATACTGAACTTGGGTCTGTTCAGAACTTCACAAAGGACTGTTCACAATTTCAAGGCATGTGACTGCCCAACATTCCTATATCAATTTGTATTTGTAGCTACAGCATTCATGGTGAATCTGTACATAAGCAAAAACATCTGATAATTTATCATGTCTTCCACTGCAGTTATACACAAGCACTTTCATATTAAGATAAAGATGTTTTATTACAAATGACTATCCTGTATTTCTCCTTTACATATATTGTTTGGAGAGAGTTATTTACATCGGTTGCATCATTTGTTAAAAAAATTGTTATTGGAACTGGAGTCTGATAGAGTTGAGAACCATCATTATAAACGATAAGTTGAAGCCCTTAAATCTGTTAAAGATTTTTATATACATCCCAAAATCCTTATATGTAGTATATACCACATACATACAAAACATATTTTATGTTTTATATAAACAAAATTTATATTTCAAATGTTACTTAGATTCTGTCTTTGGGGGTAGATTCTCATAAGAAAAAGTTAGCATTACATACATAATTTCAGATGATGAATTATTTTAGATATAGAATTAACTATCATATATCCTGAAAACCAAATATTTTATTCTTATTTATGCCTCCACACCTGCTTCTATAGAGATGTAAGGGAAGGAGCAGCTAAAAAAATACATAAGACAAAATGGGTGTTACCTTATACCTTACACACACAATACAAAGAAGGAAACCAAATTATGAGCTACTGCGATTGAGCACCAAACAAGAGCATTAAACATTTTTCCTCGACAAGAGAAATATGAAAAAGGTTGTCTCATTATCTTTCAATAAAAGAAAATAATTTAAAATATACTCCAATGAGAAAACTACTCCCAAAAAGTATCCACGACCTATTTTTAAAAGGTAAAGGTAACTGACATACGGTGTCATTTTGGGTCTTGTTCCATCATTTCTGTGAAAAAAATATATTTTAGTTAACATCATAACCAATTGTGGATTGTGAAAATCTGGATAGTGCAAATTTGTTTCACTTTACTCATTGATTTTAAAAACTCAATTAATTCTAATCAACACATGAGATCACTCAGAATTTTAATATACTTTTAAGTATTCACTAAAATGATTGGAAAATAAAAGGCATGCAGTGAAAATTAAAGAGCAAATACATTACATGTCAATTAGAAAATTCATACATTGTGAGGTTGTTTTTAATAGAATCTGGATATTACTTTACAATTTTAGGTAATTTGAAACATCACTTTGCATCAAGGATCATATGTGTAATTGATTGAGATTATATTTTAGAACATATGACATATGTGGAAAACAATTCTTACTTAGAAGTTACTGGATGGGAATCCAAGCTGGAAAAGTAATTTAAAATTGCTTACTGAAGCAGAATCAATCTATAATACATATATTTTTTAACTCAGCATAGAACCCAACAAAATCATGCTATATATTAACAACAGTTTACTTAGTTCTTACTCACAAATTTGTTATAGAAAAAACTCAGTGCTAACAAAGGTAAAACAAACGTTCAAAAACTTTAGCTATAGCCCACGGAGTAAGAGTAAACTATCAAACATGCAATATCCATATAGCATATCATTCATTACGAAGTGCTACTTCATTCTGATTGCAGTACAGAGTATAAAATAACCACAACAATGAGAAGGGAAGGAGCTCAAGAAGACCTGAGCGTCAGGGTAAGCTTCCTGGAGAGGTGACAGAAAGGATGTGAAGGGCTTTCCAGAGGAGGATACACCATCCCTAGGCCTGAACCCCAGAACTAAAATTAGCTCTTCTACCTTTCAAGTCTTAATGGCTTGAATACCTCCTCATTACTTAATATGGTCCCATTACCTACCTAATTCTACTTAATTTAAATTACAAGTAACTTGTTGTTTATGTTAAAGGTCCTAAACAGTCCACTGTTTCTCAGAGACCATTCAACATGGAAGAAGTGTACCTTTCTGAAGATGGGAAGGAGTCCACATATGAGCCAATATATTGTATACAGTATATGGAATGGCATTGGATATAGCCTAATATTTCAAGTGCATAAACATAAAGCTTGATGATGAGTACCAATAATGACTCTATTAACAAGTCCCTTAGAAATGGACTTCTGCCATAATAAAGCCAGCTCTGTCAACTGCAGTACCTCCTCATGGACATCAGGGATAGGAGTGGTAAGAGTTTGGTTCATTTAAGTGCCTATCCTAGGCGGCTAGTCAGTTACACATAAAGGCTCCCAACCATTCTGATGTAACACAGGAGGAAGGAACAGAACAGCAGCTGAACTGAGTATGCATTTATAAAAACCATATCTGGGGAAAAGGGAGGAAGATGGCGCTGTAGGACCAACTCAGGATTGCAACTCCAAGTGAAACCGCAGAGGGTGAGTGCACGTGGCATTTCCAGATGGATCTTTATTGCCCACAGACCAGGAGATTCCCAGGTGTAGGAGCTGCATGGGCCACCAGCACAGCTGTTCGGGCCAGCGCAGCAGTTTGGGCCGCGGCCACAGCACAGTGGCACTCCATACAAAATTCACTGGCTTGGCGGCCCTGTTAAACTGGCAATTGGAGATTTCAGAACGCAGATTAGCACATTCATCTGATTAAATGGGACTTAAACAGAAAGCCAGGCCAGGAGATTCCCAGGCAGCAACGTGGTTCCAGCCAGCGCAGTGGGTCACTGCACGGGAAATCACACAGATCCCGGCACCCTCTCAGCAGGCGACTGGAACACCTGAAAGAGAGTCAACCGTTCAACTTAAAAAAAAAAAAAAGGGGGGGGTCTGAGGCAGGGAGCCAGGTCATCAGGCTCGGCAGGTCCCACCCCCATAAAAAGAAACAAAACAGCAATTAGAAATGCTCGGGGTTGAGAGTTTCACGCAAGCACAGCTGAACCCAGGATGGTGCAGCTCAGAGGGGGAGGGGCGTCCACCATTGCCAAGGCACTCGACCCCTACAGACGTACACTGCCATTGTTGACGCAGCCTGCCATTGCCAAGGCAACCCACCATAACAGAGAGTCCGCCACTACAGCGGCGGACCATCATCAGCTCAGCAGCTCTAACCACACCGACATAAACAGGACTACAGGGAATTACACACAGTACCAGGGCAGAGCCCACGGTAACACGGCGGAGCCCACGGCAGCTCAGCAAAACCACTACAGGCAGACAGTGATTAGATTGCCTCCTGGGCAGGACAGTGCAACAGATACTCATAAATAAAGCCCTAACTCTCCAGGACAGAGCACCTGAGGAAAAAAAGGAGCTTATGAGTTCTGCTGCAGCAGACTTAAACGTACCTGCCTAGCAGCGCTGAATGAACAATGGAGCTAACAGCTCAGCACTTGAGCTCCTATAAAGTACAGACTGTCTCCTCAAGTATAAAGTACAGACAGTCTCCTCAAGCAGCTCCCTGACCCCCGCATATCCAAAGAGTCACCTCACAAAGGACTGATCAGACTGACATTTGGCAGGCATCATTCAGGGACAAAGATAGCACAAGAAGAAACGGGTAGCAACTCTCATGGTTCCGCAGCTGCTACAGGTGTACTCCACGCAAGCAGGGCCTGGAGTGGACCTCAGTAGTCCTACAGAAGAGGGGCCAGACTGTTAGAAGAAAAACTAAGAAACAGAAATACTGCATCATCAACAATCTGGGAGTCCACTCAGAGACCCAATCAGAAAATCAACAACTACTCAGATGACAGGTGGAAAAATCCACAAAGATGGGAAGAAACCAGCGCAAAAAGGAGGAAAACAACCAAAACCAGAACACCTCGCTTCCTACAAGGGACCACAACTCCTCATCAGCAAGGGAACAAAGCTGGACAGAAAAGAGTGTGATGAAATGACAGAATCGGACTTCAGAAGGTGGGTAATGAGAAACTTCCGTGAGCTAAAAGAACATGTTCTAAATCAACGCAAAGAAACTAAGAACCTTGAAAAAGGATTTGAGGAAATTATAACAAGAATGGACAACTTAGAGAGAAATATGAATGAACTGAAGGAGCTGAAAAACACAACACCAGAACTTCACGAGGCACGCACAAGTTTCAACAGCCGAATTGACCAAGCAGAAGAAAGGATATCAGAAGGCGAAGATCAACTCAATGAAATAAAATGAAAAGCCAAGATTAGAGAAAAAAGTGCAAAAAGGAATGAACAAAGTCTCCAAGAAATGTGGGACTATGTGAAGAGACCTAATCTACGTCTGATAGGTGTACCTGATTGTGACGAAGAGAATGAATCCAAGCTGGAAAATACTCTTGAGGATATTATCCAGGAAAATTTCCCCAACCTAGCAAGGCAGGCCAATATTCAAGTCCAGAAAATATAGAGAACACCATAAAGCTACTACGCAAGAAGAGCAACCCCAAGGCGCATAATCATCAGATTCACCAGGGTTGAAATGAAGAAGAAAACGCTAAGGGCAGCCAGAGAGGAAGGTCAGGTCACCCACAAAGGGAAGCCCATGAGACTCACAGCAGATCTCTCGGCAGAAGCCCTACAAGCCAGAAGAGAGTGGGGGCCAATATTCAACATCCTTAAAGAAAAGAACTTTCAACCCAGAATTTCATATCCAGCCAAACTGAGCTTCATAACTGAAGGAAAAATAAATCCTTGGCGAACAAGCAAGTACTCAGAGATTTTGTCACCACCAGGCCTGCTTTACAAGATCTCCTGAAAGAGCCACTACACATAGAAAGGAACAACCAGTACCAGCCATTCCAAAATCACACTAAATGCTAAAGAGCATCAACATAATGAAGAATCTACAACAACTAACAGGCAAAGCAGCCAGCTAGCATCAAAATGGCAGTATCAAATTCACACATAACAATATTAACCCTAAATGTAAATGGGCTAAATGCACCAAACAAAAGATACAGACTGGCAAATTGGATAAAAAGCCAAAACCCATTGGTGTGCTGTATCCAGGAAACCCATCTCACATGCAAGGATACACAACGGCTCAAAATAAAGGGATGCAGGAAGATTTACCAAGCAAATGGAGAGCAAAAAACAGCAGGAGTTGCAATTCTCATCTCTGATAAAATAGACCTTAAAGCAACAAAGATCGAAAGAGACAAAGAAGGTCATTACATAATGGTAAAAGGATCAATACAACAAGAAGAGCTAAAGATCCTAAATATATACGGACCCCATACAGGAGCACCCAGATATATAAGGCAAGTTCTTAATGACTTACAAAGAGACTTAGACTCCCACACAATAATAGTGGGAGACTTTAACACTCCACTGTCAATATTAGACAGATCAACCAGACAGAAAATTAACAAGGATATCCAGGGCTTGAACTCAGACCTGGAACAAGCAAACCTGATAGACATTTACAGAACTCTCCACCCCAAATCCACAAAATATACATTCTTCTGAGCACCACATCACACCTACTCTATAATTGACCATATAATTGGAAGTAAATCACTCCTCAGCAAATGCAAAACAACCGAAATCATAACAAACAGTCTCTCAGACCATAGTGCAATCAAGTTGGAACTCAGAATTCAGAAACTAACTCAGAACCGCACAGCTTCATGGAAACTGAACAACTGGCTCTTGAATGTTAACTGGATAAACAATGAAATGAAGGCAGAAATAAAGAAGTTCTTCGAAACCAATTAGAATGAAGACACAACATACCAAAATCTCTGGGACACATTAAAAGCAGTTTCTAGAGGAAAATATATAGCAATAAGTGCCCACATGAGAAGAGTGGGGAGATCCAAAATTGACACCCTAATGTCAAAATTGAAAGAGCTGGAGTAGCAAGATCAAAAAAACTCAAAACACAGCAGAAGGCAAGAAATAACTAAGATCACAGCAGAACTCAAGGAGATAGAGACATGAAAAACCCATCAAGAAATCAATATACCCAAGAGCTGGTTTTTTGGAAAGATCAACAAAATAGATCACTAGCCAGACTGATAAAAAAGAAAAGAGAGCATAACCAAATAGATGCAATAAAAAACGATAAAGGGGAAATCACCACAGATTCCACAGAAATTCAAACCATCATCAGAGAATATTACAAACAACTCTATGCATGTAAACTAGCAAACCTGGAAGAAATGGATAAATTCCTAGACACTTGTGTCCTCCCAAGCCTAAACCAGGAGGAAGCTGAAACTACGAATAGACCAATAACAAGGTCTGAAGTCAAGGCAGCAATTAAGAGCCCACCACACAAAAAAGCCCAGGTCCAGATGGGTTCACAGCTGAATTCTACCAGACACACAAAGAGGAACTGTTACCATTCCTTCTGAAACTAATCAAAATAATCCAAAAAGAGGGAATCCTTCCCAAATCATTTTATGAGACCAACATCATCCTGATACCAAAACCCGGCAGAGACTCAACAAGAAAAGAAAACTTCAGGACAGTATCCATGATGAACATAGATGCAAAAATCTTCATATAATACTGGCAAGCTGATTGCAACAGCACATCAAAAAGCTTATCCACCATGATCAAGTAGGATTCATCCCGGGGATGCAAGGCTGGTTCAACATAACGCAAGTCTATCAACGTAATTCACCACATAAACAGAACCAAAAACAAAAACCACATGATTATCTCAATTGATGCAGAGAAGGCATTCGACAAAATTCAACAGCCCTTTATGCTAAAAACCCTCAATAAACTCGGTATTGATGGAACGTATCTTAAAATCATAAAAGCTATTTACGACAAACCAACAGCCAATATCATACTGAATGGGCAAAAACTGGAAGCATTCCCTTTGAAATCTGGCACTAGACAAGGATGCCCTCTCTCACCACTTCTATTCAATGTAGTACTGGAAGTTCTAGCCAGAGCAATCAGTCAAGAAAAAGAAATAAAGGGCATTCAAATAGGAAAGGTGGAAGCCAAATTATCTCTATTTGCAGACGACATGATAGTATATCTAGAACACCCCATCGTCTCAGCCCAAAATCTCCTGAAACTGAAAAGCAACTTCAGCAAAGTCTCATAATATAAAATCAATATGCAAAAATACCAAGCATTTCTATACACCAATAACAGACTTAAAGAGAGCCAAATCAAGAACGAACTGCCATTCACAATTGCTACAAAAAGAGTAAAATACCTAGGAATACAACTAACAAGGAACATAAGGGATCTCTTCAAGGAAAACTACAAACCAATGCTGAATGAAATAAGAGAGGACACAAACAGATGGAGAAACATTCCATGTTCATGGTTAGGAAGAATCAATATCGTGAAAATGGCCATATTGCCCAAAGTAATTTACAGACTCAACGCTAACCCCATCAAGCTACCATTGACTTTCTTCACAGAACTGGAAAAAACCACCATGAACTTCATATGGAAGCAAAAGAGAGCCCGCATAGCTAAGTCAATTCTAAGCAAAAGAACACAGCAGGAGGCATCACACTACCGGACTTCAAACTATACTACAAGTCTACAGTAATCAAAACAGCATGGTACTGGTACCAAACAGAGATATAGACCAATGGAACAGAACAGAGGCCTTGGAGGCAACACAACATATCTACAACCATACAATCTTTGATAAACCTGACAAAAACAAGCAATGGGGAAAGGATTCCCTGTTTAATAAATGGGTTGGGAAAACTGGCTAGCCATGTGCAGAGAGCAGAAACTGGACCCCTTCCTGACACCTTACACTAAAATTAACTCCAGATGGATTAAAGACTTAAACATAAGACCTGGCACCATAAAAATCCTCGAAGAAAATCTAGGCAAAACCATTCAGGACGTAGGAGTAGGCAAGGGCTTCATGACCAAAACATCAAAAGCATTGGCAGCAAAAGCCAAAATAGACAAATGGGACCTAATGAAACTCCACAGCTTCTGCACGGCAAAAGAAACAGTCATTAGAGTGAATCGGCAACCAACAGAATGGGAAAAAATTTTTGCAGTTTACCCACCTGACAAAGGGCTGATATCCAGAATTTATAAAGAACTCAAACAGATTTACAAGAAAAAAACAAGCCCATTCAAAAATGGGCAAAGGGTATGAACAGACACTTTACAAAAGAAGACATACATGAGGCCAACAAACATATGAAAAAATGCTCATCATCACTGGTCATTAGAGAAATGCAAATCAAAACTACATTGAGATACCATCTCATGCCAGTTAGAATGGTGATCATTAAAAAATCTGGAGCAACAGATGCTGGAGAGGATGTGGAGAAATAGGAACACTTTCACATCGCTGGTGGGAGTGTAGATTAGTTCAACCTTTGTGGAAGATAGTGTGGCGATTCCTCAAGGACCTAAAACTAGAAATTCCATTTGAGCCAGCAATCCCATTACTGGGTATATATCCAAAGGACTATAAATCATTCTATTATAAGGACACATGCACACTAATGTTCACTGCAGCACTGTTTACAATAGCAAAGACCTGGAACCAACCCAAGTTCCATCGATGATAGACTGGACTGGAAAAATGTGGCACATATACACCATGGAATATTATGCAGCCGTCAAAAATGATCAGTTTGTGTCCTTTGTAGGGACTTGGATAAATCTGGAGAACATCATTCTCAGCAAACTGACACAAGAACAGAAAATGAAATACTGCATATTCTCACTCATAGGCGGGTGATGAACAATGAGAACACATGGACACAGGGAGGGGAGCACTACACACTGGGGTCTTTTGGGGGGAATGGGGAGGGACAGCGGTGGGGGGGAGCTGGGGAGGCATAGCTTGAGGAGAAATGCCAGATGTGGGTGAAGGGGAGGAAGACAACAAATCACACTGCCACGTGTGTACCTATGCAACTATCTTGCATGTTCTGCACATGTACCCCAAAACCTAAAATGCAATTAAAAAAAAACAAGAAAGAAAATCAAGCTAATAAAACTGTACAGAAAAGAAAAAAAACCGTATCTGGGCTAAAATACTTTAATTATAGTGAAATGTTAATAAAGAGCCCAAATATTGAACTCAAAGCCAAGAGCTTAATAACAACACCTTTTGTTCATATAGCCATATTCAGCTCATTTATAGTATAATGTACGTTTCCATATACAATCAGTCCCAGAACTCCCCAATACAATCACATATTATTTGGTTGGTGCAAAAGTTATTGCAGTTTTACTCATGGTAAAAACCGTGTTTACTTTTGCACCAACCTAACACATAAAGCATGAAGGCAACTTTTCCTTTCCTGTCTTTATTTCTTTGCTAAACATTCCATTACACTGCAACTTGATCCTTTCACAAGGAAACAGTGCCATGCTAGTGGTTATACTTTATGTCATAAATCGTGCTTTTAAGTTCTGAAAAGCGTGGTGTGTCTATGTGCACAACATATAAAGGATCCCCACAAATTAGTTTCGTTATTATAAGCAAATAATCAAAATAATCAATGCTTCTGCATACTCATTTTTTTAAATGAATCTATTAAACCTTTCTTCAATTTTTAATAAGAACGTCCACATTTCTACACACTCCACTATAGTGGCATGCTTAGAGGTAATTCAGAAACCCAAGAAGGCAAAATATTTCAATGAATTTAACCCTCCCTTCTTGGAAAGGGAAACTCATTTATTCTGAGACATGGCAATGTAAATTTCTCATTTCAATTGTTAGGATGTATAATATATGTAATTTTTTATGCATTGGAAAAATTTTTAAACCTTACCTACAAATATATTAAACTGCATTATTTAACACATTTATTTCAATGCCAGTGCTTGATGACAGGTATTTAGAAATTAGGTGTCTACCTAATACACTATACTCTTAAACAATTTCAGGGTAAAAGTTGATGTGTTTTTTTAACAGAGTACTCACTAGTGAAATTTTAGTCTTATATTGCAACAGTTTAATAATTTGATGAAAAATCAATTATTTCATTCGCTTGTGTAAAAAAGCTGATACAAATAATTTCAGTATTATTTTAGTTCCAATATATCCCTTTTGCATGGAAATGAGAGGCAGAGAGGTAGAGAGGTAGAGAAAGCAAAGGAGAGAGCACAACACCCCACCCAGGGGCCCCAGTACCTCCGCAGCGCTGGGTCAGCCTGGGCCTCATCACTGATAAGCTCCGCTTCACTCTGGGCAATCCTCAGGGCCAGCTCCCGGTCCCTGCGCTCCTGCTCCAGAACTGCTTGCTGCTGGGATTCTTCTTCCCTCTGCCGGGCCAGCTGTGCCTCCACTTCAGCCTGACATGGACAGAAAGCCATTTCACCAAGAGTTCTTCACTCATTTACAGGATCACTCCCATTATCACTTAAAATAAAGGGAAAGTATAACTGCCCCATACAAGTTCTTTACTAAGGAATTGCTTAAGCACGAATCTCTTCAATTGTATTTTCTTCTACAATATGATTAATACTTCAAACACATCCCCATTTTGCCTCTTTTCCCAAGTCCAAGAGAAGGTAGAACCACAGCTCCATAATTCTATGACTATAAATATCAGTGTCCCAACATTACATGAGTATTGCATTAACACTAACACCCAGAGAGCAGATGTCAGGAATTTAAAGTTTTGGTTATGCTTAGGATATATTATGAAAGCCATGACAAACAGAAACTCAAATACATGAGCAATTATTCTCAGACATGGGACTTTTTAAAAACTAGGGTGGAGAGAGAATCTTAATCCTAATTTATTAATACCAGTATCTACAAAGTTATATGATATTTCAAAACATAACATTTTAAGTGAATTTTCATTTGACATTCCCCTAGGTATAACAATATTAATATTTATTGATCTACACTGTGTTCAAAATGCTTTAACATTTTGTGAAAATGTGGCCCATAGTTACTCACTATAATGTGTACCATGTGACAATCTGTGTCAATGGCTGGTTATAGATTTGAAAGCTCCAAAGTCCATTCCCATAACCACTGCAAAACTGGCCTTTTGTCCCTGGGATAAACTAGTGACATCTTATCTAGCAAATCAAGATCTTGTTTTCACTTCTTTTATAACTTTGTAGGTCCATTTTGATGGAAATTAAATTCAGTTAGTACGTACTTGAATGCGTTTTTCATCATCTTCCCTTTTCTTTCTCTCTTCTTCTTCTTGTTTTCTCTTTGCTTCCATCTCAAGTTTCCTAATAAAAATAGAAAACTCTTCAAAAATTTAACAGAAAATAAGGAATCCAGAAGGCAATTTAACTATTATTTAATAATAAACAAAGATAGATTGGGAGCTCAAATTAACCTCCTGGCCATATACATCATCTTATTTTAAATAAAATAAAATTTAACTCTATTGACAATAATTCTTAAAACAAATATAATTATATCCTATAACTTTTAACGTCTCTACCTGAATGTGGTTACACGGCCTGGCTGTAAGGTCCTGATTACAGGTGCTTCCCTCTATTCCCTCTCCAACTCAACGCCTCATCCGTTCTCTCTACCCTATCATGGCAATCTTTCAAAATGTTATCCGTTTTAAAACTGCAGAAAAGTAGAAATGTCATTTGTCTTGCTTATGAAACAATAAACATGTCATAGTGTTAAAAAGAAGAATATCTTCAGGTATAAGAGTCTAAAATTCAGATTATAGTTTATTTTAATTATTATAAAATGAGCTTATTGTCTCAATTTTCAAACTTATAAAATGAGTTCATTAAAAAAAGACAAGAGTTTCAAGAATTGTCATTAACCACTGTCAATACCAAGAATTCACTATTCCTTTAAGTCTCTTACTCAATACAACATAAACTCCTTACATCCGCCTTTCCTCCTCTTCCTTTCTTCGACGCTTTTCATCTTCTTCACGTCTTTTTCTTTCCTTTTCCATTTCTTCTTGAATACGCCTCAGCCTTTCCGCTTCCTCTTCCTGCTGTTTTTTCTTCTGTAATGCACTGAGGAGTTCCTCTGCGCTTTTAACCAGTGCATCATATTCTTTCTGTATTTGTTCCCGTGTCATCATAGTGGACTTAATAAAATAATAAACAGGCATAAAAGCTTATTTCTTTTGTCGCGCAACAATGAATACACTTAACAATATTGAACTATAAACTTAAAAATGATTAAGATAAATTTTAATGTTTTTACTGTTTACCACAATTTAAAGTAAAAAATTACTCCAATATGCAAATATAGCAAAAACTAGGTAAAACAGTAAGCAATAAGCCCATTATCTTTGCTATACTGTTTGTACATTAAATACTATTCAAAAAACTTTTTATGTTATCTCTGCACACAAGTATTAAACATTAATATCTACAGGTATACTGTTGTTAAAAATTATTTATAGGCTGGGAACTGTGGCTCACGCCTGTAATCCCAGCACTTTGGGAAGTCAAGGAGGGCAGATCACCTGAGATCAGGACTTCAAGACCAGCCTAGCCAACATAGTGAAACCCTGTCTCTACTACAAAAAAATACAAAAAATTAGCTGGGCGTGGTGGCACACGCCTGTAGTCCCAGCTACACGGGAGGCTGAGGCAAGAGAACTGCTTGAACCCGGGAAGCGGAGGTTACAGTGAGCTGAGACTGCACCACTGCACTCCAACCTGGGCAACAGAGTGAGACTCTTGTCTCAAGGGAAAAAAAATTTTCTTAAGTAATGATCAGCTAATTTAGCAAGAGTTTACTACTAGTCTTTTATAATAATGTTCAAACAGTACCTAGAGCATATTTAATAAATTACTAAATACATCTAAAATTATTGGATGATTTTCCTAAGTTAGTGTTCAAAAAATGTAGGTGAGTTAATTCTAATTTATAATGATACCACATAAACAAGGTATCATTGTTTATAATCTTGACAGATTTGTAAAATCAGCTAAGTCTATTTATAGAATTTTCATTTTCCTCCAGATCTTTTTTACTTTCTACCTCCAAGATTACCATTGTTTACATAATATATCTGCAGAAAATATAAAACACTCACTTTAAGACATTTATTAAATCCCACATACTTGCATTGACCTATGAAACTAACTGAGAGGAAGTATGTATAAAACCCTAAACTATAATTGAGGAAAAGATACAAAGTGTAATTGATGAAATATGAAATATAATTAACAAGCATATAGAAAAGTTTTCAATCCCACTAGTAATCAAATAAATAAAAATCAAAACAAAAAAGGAGCCCCATTATTTTCCTACAAAATTGGAGAGGAAATTGCTACTTTCACAACATTAACTGTTAAATTACAGTTAATATATATACTATAAATTACATTATAGTATCTGTGAAGATAATATATTAACATGGATAAGTATATAACATAATGGCAGAGATACAAATTGAAGTGTGTATTATGATAAGAACTATGTAAATATGTACAGAAAATAAGGCTGTAAAGTAAGTAAAATTATACTGTAAAAATAAAAGTAAAAATATACTGTGATATATAACAGTGTATTAACCGAATTTGTTAATGTGGAGGTATTAAGTTTTTTTGGTGGTTTCTCCATTTTTTTTTTTTTTTTTTTTTTTAGCCAGGGGTCTCACTGTCACCCAGGTTGGAGTGCAGTGGTGCCATCTCTGCTCACTGCAACCTCCACCTCCCAGGCTCAAGCAATCCTCTCACCTCAGCCTCCCTGGTACCACAGTCTCATGCAACCATGCCCAGCCAGGTTTTTGCATTTTTAGTGGAGACAGGTTTTGGTCATGCTGCCCAGGCTGGTCTCTAACTCCTGAGTTCAGGGGATCTGCCTCAGCCTCACAAAGTGCTAGGATTACAGGTGTGAGCCATCACATCTGGCCTCCAAATTTTTTATAACATTATATTACTTACTTACTTACTTATTTATTTAGAAACAGTGTCTTGCTCTGTTGCCCAGGCTGGAGTGCAGTGGTATAACCTCAGCTCACTGTAACCTCCGCCTCCCGGGTTCAAGCAATTATCCTGCCTCAGCTTCCCGAGTAGCTGAGACTACAGGCACATGCAACTACACCCAGCTACTTTTTGTACTTTTAGTAGAGATGGGGTTTCACCATGTTGGCCAAACTGGTCTCAAACTCCTGACCTCAAGTAATCCGCCCGCCTCAGCCTCCCAAAGTGCTGGGATTATAGGCATGAGCCACCATGCCCGGACACTTTTCTAATTTAAAAATTAGTTTCTAAAAGTAGAAAAGCATGAAACAAATTAAAGTATTTGGATTAATCCTCATTGAGTCATGATTATGTAAAAGCTCACCAATAAAGTGTGGTATTTTAGTTGTTCGTTTGTGAAAGGAACTTTTTTTTTTGTATGTGAGTATGTGTTTTATGTTTTCTTTTTTCGTCAACTTTTATTTTAATTTCAGCGATGCATGTGCAGGATGCGCAGGTTTGTTAAACAGGTAAATGTGTGCCATGCTGGTTTGCTGCACAGATCATCCCATCACCTAGGTATTAAGGTAGGGGGAATATCTTTCTTAGCAACAGAAGCAATGGCATAAAAATTGTCTTCTTTAACTTTTTGCTATGAAATTTTTCAGAGTTGAGGTAATAATGATGAGCATCTACTTGCCATCGAGTCTCAACACATTTTGTATTTTGAAAAAACAAGGATGTTTTCTATAAAATTTCAATACCAATAAAAAGATATTAAATTATATTAAAAAAGTCAAAGTCATTTGGGTTAAAATTTCTTACCTTAATTTTGGCCATCAAAGCATCAATAGAAATTTCCAGATCCCTGATCTGTTTATTCACCTCTGGTTTTCCATCTTTCAACACACTGACTACCTCATTAAATTTATCAAGTCGTTTTTTCAGTGTGCCCACTTTAACCAGGCCATCAATGCTGTAAAAATAATATTTTGTTAGAGTTTAATTTCACTTCCATTTTCAATATTATCTAGTATTCCCTTTTTCAGATCTCTTGTTGAAGGCTAAACAAAAACAAATATGAGCGTGAATGACACTGATGCCTGTCAATGGGATTACAGCCTTCTACAACTTGGAGAATTCAAATCATAGAGGAACTTAAAGGAGTCATCTAGCCTCTCAGAAAAGGTATGATGGATCAACAGATATTCAGACTTTCATTTTAAAAAGTCTTAATTAAAAATGAGAGAGTCAAGTAACAAATAATGACTAATTTATAATGGGACAATGTAATTCCTACTGATAATCTTGAAAATTATAGTAAACATATTAGTGAGGTTTTTTTTAATGTCACCTTGACACTACCAAGAAACTCAAATAACTACAACAATACAAATAAAACAGCTGCTCCCAACCACTTATTTCTTATTTTATAGTCTTTATACATTTTTGTATGCCACTTCAAATCCTTTTAATAGAATGAGGCAAGTAATGAGGTAATAAATGAATTAACTGATTTCAGATACTACAAATAAAAGACCAATAGATCATTTTACAAAGAACATGAAAAAACTCCTTGAGTATCCAAACTGCTTTTTATTATGACCTTACTGTCATTTTATATTACAGTAACTAGGTTTCGTAGAGTTCTTTTTAGGCACTATTCATCTTACCGAGGTTTGTGTCTCCTCTTGCAAAGCCACATTCGAATAGTTTTTTGCATTTTAATGCAGGCTTCAGCTCGATATTTTATTTTGTTTTTCACTATGTTTAAGAGTAAAATAAAATGACAGAAAATTATTCAGTTTAAATTTGACATATATTTAAAAACTCATTTTCACAAAGTATTTCTCAAAAAACATGAAATCTTGATGACCATATTATTTATATTAGATATCAAAATCAAAAGTTTTAACATTTCTTTCTTTTTTTTATTGACAGACTCTTGACCCAGGCTGGAGTAAAATGGCATGCTTGGCTCACCGCAACCTCCACCTCCCAGGTTCAAGTGACTCTCATGCCTCAGCCTCCTGAGGAGCTGGGACTACAGGCCACCACGCCAGGCTGATTTTTGTATTTTTATTAGAGCTGGGGTTTTGTCATGTTGGTCAGGCTGGTCTCAAACTCCTGACCTCAAGTGATCCTCCTACTCGGTCTCCCAAGTACTAGAATTACCGGTATGAGCCACCACACCCAGCCAGTTTTTAAATTTCTCTAAAAGATATTGAAACTGCATTTGCAAAAAATTACAACTAACGAAATTATGTAAAAGAGATCTGACCTAACCAACACCATCTTGCTTCTAACCTTTTATTTGGAAAATGATGGGAAAAAGAGATTCTGCTCTCTTTTTTCTTTTCATATTAATAGTTCTCTTTTTATGTGTATTCACAATTGTCTAACAAAATACCTCAAAAATAATCTTTGTTTGCATGATTCTTTTTCATTAGGGCAAAAGAATTTTCCTTTTCTACTAATAAGAAAAAATGTACTAAATTCTTTTCACGTGCCTAGCACTATTTCAGGTACTCTGATGAGTATGAGGGGCAACTATAAATGTAATAAAGTTACTGATTCCCACACAGCTCCCAACAATTAAAGGTTTGCCATAGATCCTTAAGTAATCCCAGAATGTTCTGTCCCTCCCCTTTGTTTTGGGCCAGCTATGTAGCCGGCCAAACCACACACAAAGAGCAGCTTAGTCCAGTATATCCAAGGGGTTTGAATTCCTGACCCCAAAAACACAATTCCAAAAGCCATAATCCCAAATGTTGAAATCCCAAAAGATCAAAATTCCTAGATTAAAATCCCTAACATCTAAAATCCTAAAAATCACAATTGCAGGAATCATAGAATTTCAAAAAGAGCAGTCTCATGAAGAAAATTAATATTAACATATTCTCCAAGAAGAATCATGTCCTAAAAGAAAAAAAGCACCTATTATTCATGGTGCAAGACTTCAAAAGATAAAGACTGAGAAAGACAGCCAGCTCTTAAGGACTATCTCCATGCAAATACCCATAATCTATCCCTGTAATACACTTTTTTGTATGTCAAACTTTCTTTTTAGTTTTGGGAATTTTTTTTTCTTTTTGTTTTTATTTTCACTATCTTAAATTGTCAGCATTTTTTAAAGAGTTCTAATTTATTGTATTCAGTTACTGCAAATTTAACTCCATGAAAATACATTATCACAACATTTACTTTCTGGGTAAACACTGTGTATGTACATAAAAACACTGAAACTTCCTCAATAAATGAACAGATGTCCTTTATCAAACATCTGCATTTGTAAGAGAGAGAATTTCTTAAGATGTCAGCTATCTGGGTAACTACAAATGCAGTGGTGACACCATGGTTTTTGACTGATCTTATCAAAAGATAGCTTGTTCACCACAGTATTTCAGATGACCACAGTAAAAACGCTGGGTGCACAATTACCAACCACAATAATACGTGTTTATGCATTTCACCTTTTGACATACTTCTTTATGAATATGGTTTGTTTGCTCCATGCAACTATTGTTAGTATGTGTTTATGCTTTCAAAAATATATACGTTGTCATTGCCTGTTTTATTGTGTAAAGTGGCCTATAAAGAGTTCTGTCATGTTTTTATATGTTTCTCAAATCCCCTTTTAAAAATGTAAATAAATATCTTTTAACAAATATTTGTATTATTTTTTACAGAATCCTAAATTTGGTACTTTGATCTTTTAAGATTTAAACTTTTGGGATTATGGTGTTCAGGTAGGAGAAGAGACTGAAACAGAAAACTGAAACACCATTTTACATGATCTTGAAAGACATTCAAATAATTTAGACTTTATCTTTTATGAAAGGAAAGTCATAAAAGGCTTCTAGTTTAGAGAGATCTCTGAGAAACCAGGAAAACCAGTCTGGGAAATACAGAAATTATTACGCAAAAGCAAGAAAAGGACTTCACCTATGGCACTGGCAATAAAAAGAAAGCAATGTATAGTATTTGGAGGAAGAATCAACAGGATCTGGTGACTGATAATATTTCAGCCATAAGAAAGGAAAGTGAATTACAATTGGAATTTTGGGGGGCATGTGTACTGTAGATGCCATGCAGTCAGAAAGAAAAGCTGTGGTTTAAGTCTGAGAGATTAGGGGATGGTGGGGGTTGCAGGGAGGAGAGAAAAGAATCAAGACAGTGAATTCTGTTTTGTTAGGACACTATGAAACAGACACTCCTGTAACACATTTGAATAAAGAAAATAAGTATCATACACTCAAAAAGAGAAGGAACATCTACAGATAGTAGCTTATCACATACTATACATGAGGTGTTGCTTGAGGAATCTAGGACCCAATGTGAACAAAAGTCTCAGCATCCTCTCTGAGACAGCTTTACAACACTCCACAAACCACCTTAAAACAATGAAAGCTCCTAAAGTGTGAAGAAAAATACCTACATTTGATGACTGAGAGTGAGCACCACTGAACTTTCTTCCAGCGACTGCAGATGAGCCAGTGATTAACTCTTTTAACCAACTGTGCTAAATGGTCAGGGTCAGACTTCATGATCTGATCAAATTCTGCAAACTAGAAAGTGAAATAATTTAATATCAGAATTAAAAGATAAGTGTATTTAAACACACAAAAGACATGAAGCAAACAGAATTCAAATCCAAAATCTAACTGTCTGAAAATGGTCACATGCCAATTACATAGGCCGTGGTAGAGAATACAGCAAACTCAAATATACTTGGTCACATTTTGCTTCCTTTCTCCAGGAGCTTTTCTGGAGCTAAGGGAGGTTACTTAATGCCAGGTAGCAGATTCAATAACAAAAATGGGGGAAAAAATCTTAAATGACTTTTAAATTATAGATGGCTGGCAAGAAGACTTTATTGAGAAAAGAATGAAAAAGGCTGTATCTCTGAATGGGCTCACCCACATTCTCAGATATCCTCATGGAGCTTTTAAAAAGTGCAAATTAGCTATATAACACCAGGTACCACCAAAATTATTCAGTCTCTCCCAATCCCGATTATCCATCCTTAAACTTTTTTTTTTTTTTGGAGAAACTCTGTCACCCAGCTGGGGTGCAGTGGCGAAGTCTTGATCACTGCAGCCTCAACTCCCCAGGCTCCAGCAATCCTCCCACCTCAGTCTCCCAAGAAGCTGGGATTACAGGCATGCACCACCACACCTGGATAATTTTTGTATTTTTTGTAGAGTCGAGGTTCTGCCTTGTTGCCCCAGGTGGTCTCAAACTTCTGGAACCAAGAAATCTCACTGCTACAGCCTCCCAAAGTGCGGGGATTATAGGCCTGAGCCACAGCACCCAACCCCCATTTCCATTTGAACAGAGATGAGAAATTGCTACTAAGTGACAGACAACACAAATAAAACAGCTACTAGGCTCTTACTTAATAAAATACATTAATTCCATTATATACCACAAAATTCCCTAATGATTTCAATCCTTTACCAAATATCGCACTATAATATTAAGAATGTCAAAAATCCATCAACCAATATAATGGCTTCTTATAGTCAAAATTAAAGGTAATATAACTAGAGTAAAGATATTTAATTCTTTGTCTTAAGCTTTCAATAAATATTTCTGACTACTTTTTCTGGAGGTTAAGAAAAAGTGCTTTCTCTGTGAGACTATTAGTTCTCAAATAATTACTAAAGCTCTAAAACAAGTTTGTCCAAGCTGCAGTCCAAACTTTGAATGTGGCCCAACACAAACTCATAAACTTTCTTAAAACATTATAAGAGTTTTATTGTAATTTTTTCTTTTCTTTTTCTTTTTTTTTAAGTTCATCAGCTATTGTCAGTGTTATTGTATTTTATGTGTGGCCCAAAACAATTGTTGTTCTTCTAACGTGGCTCAGGGAAGCCAAAAGACTGGACTCTCATGCTCTAAAATAAATGTGGAGCTTACAACAAATATGTATGCTTAAAGCTAAACAAATTGTTAACATTATATATTCTCTTCCTCTCAACTTTTTTTTGTCTTTTCAGGGAAATGGTTTGGGGCCCCTGGAATGAAAAAGTCCAGGAAAGTACATATATTGGTAATGCATACATATATTTCACCTCATCTCCAAAACTGTATAACCAGATTTATTTATTGTGATTAATTCATCCTTCAAGGCACAAGAGATATTTCTTTTTTTTGGGGGGGTGGGGGAGGAAGGCAGGAAGGGAGGGAAGAAGGACGGTAGGGAGGAAGGAAGGGATGAAGGAAGGAAGGAAGGGGGGAAGCATGGAGGGAGGGAGGGAGGGAAGGGAAGGAAGGAAATCAAGCAATGAGAGAGACATTGCTGACCTGGATCTAGAGGTTTACAAGTTGATTTCTTTTTTTTTGAGAGAAGGAAAGAAAAAAAAAATAAGTAAAGGAGAGGAAGAAAGAGGAAGAAAAAGAGGGAGAGGTGATATTTCTTAATAATTTTGCTAAACAAAACTAATATGGTTGACTTTAAATATAGTAATAGTTATATTTAAAATTATGAGACTGCAATTATTCAGTCAATTATAAACATGTTAGGAATGGTGAAATGTTACTCATAACAAAGACTGTGAATAGAATTTAGATATGTCTCTACTGCATATTAGTTACAAAGGATTCTATAACTCAGTCTCATACCTTCGTATGAGAACCTATGACTACTATAACTATAGGATTATGTGTTGTGTTAGCATAAAAAAATGCTACATTCAAAAGTATTTATACATTCATTCATTCTAGAGCTTGACAGAGATCCAGTACAAATTCCAATCCAATTTCTTATCCCTTATACAACTACCAGACTCTACTGAAACTTGTTCTTACAATAAAGACTCAAAAGTACTGTAAAAATCCCAAATCACTGAATACTAAATTAATACATTTAAGAAAAGCTTTCAACTTATTTAAAATGAACGTCTGTGGTTAGTTAATCCCTAGTTAAGTGAAAAAGTCATTAAGCAATGCTCTCATTCCAACACTTCCAAAGCTGAATAAAACAGTAAAAACTATACACCAGAATATTAAACACTGTAACTTCTCACAAGTAGGGAAAGTATGCAATTCATGCTCTTGGTGACCATATAATTCAAGAATAATACAAATTATTAAATACTTTAAGATATTCACTAACCCTGTTTGTTTTCATGATGTTACTTACAGTTTAAAGTAAAACTATTTACCTTGCCAGGTCTAAAAAACACTTTTGTTAACCCAAACTTGTAGTCAATTTCATTTAAGCCCAAAGCTTTAAACAGAGCCTGAAAAACAAAAATTAAAAAGTTAAATGTCAATAGAAAAACCAAGTTTATAGATAAGAAATTCAATTTGAGTGGCATTTGTACCTTACAAAATAGTCTTGGATCCAATCTTGCAAGTTTATCTGGCATATACTTTTTATACATGTTGTACAGTTCATGAAATGAAGCTCGTGATGGGAAACCACCCTGCATCAAGTCCAAAACAGACACCATACCTAGATTCATGAACGAACACAAGGCATCATCAATCACTGTTCCAAAATAACTTGTGAATGATCAATTTTATAAATTACTGTTTAGAAATGGCCAATTTATGGGAATTTTCAGCAATTAAATGTTATATAGGAAATATATTTATACTCATTATGTCCCAACTTATCCATTACCTAAAACTACTGTAGTCAAATTTCCTCTAAACCCAGTAAGACTCTTTCCTAGAGGCAAATTGTTGGTCTCTAGACAGATCAAGTGTAATTGGGCACAGTGGTTCATGCCTATAATTCCAGCACTTTGGGAGCCCACTATAGGCAAAATGCTTGAGCTCAGGAGTTGAGACTAGACTGGGCAACATGGCGAAACCCCATCTCTACAAAAAAAAAATAGAAAAATTAGCGAGGCATGATGGCGCATGCCTGTAGTCCCAGGTACTCAGAGGGCTGTGAGAGGAGGACTATCTGAGCCAAAGGAGGTGGAGGCTACAGTAAGCCTTGCAGGACACTGTATGCCAGCCTGGGGAGCAAAGTGAGACACTCTCAAAACAGAACAAAACTAAGAAAGAAAAGATCAAGTCTAGTTTCTATTTTTTTTTTCTGTTAGATGACTCTGTGTCACAAACTCAGTATATAAGGCAAAGCCCTGTATTAAACCACTTTCAAAGTCCTGAATTTTAGAACAAAATTCCTGAAAGAATCTCCAAAAAGTAGATACATTCCCAAGTTATCACCAATGCATAAAGCAAATGGAAAAGTAAGAAGAGCTCACTGTTTCACTATAAAGACTGACTTTCACTCACCTCTCAAAGCAACTTGACTACTGGGATGATTACTCTATTAGGTACATATCTATTTTCAGTATAACTCTAATAAGTGGTTAATCTGAGCATTGAGTCAATGAGAGCTTTTCAGGTTAAAAAAAAGTGTGAAATACGCAGGGTAAGTGATGACAAGATTTTTATTTACAAGACCTAGATTTCAGTCTCTAGGACTATTTAAATCAATGAAGAAAATCAGATTATTCAATAGAAAGTATTATGACAAATGGCAAGCCATTTCGAAAACAAAAATAACATTAGATCTTTATCTCATTTCTTATGCCAAAATAAACTCCTGCTGACCAAAAATTTAAATTAAAACAAACTCTAAGACTTTTTAAACCAGTGGATTTTTATTTTAAAACAATCTCACAGGAAAGATGGCCTTTCTAGGCAGTCAAATTGAATTTTAATCTATTTGACTGACAAAGGTATAAACATCGATTAGTACTCAGAGTTGATGACAGTGTAGGAAAACACACACATGCATTCTTAGTAGAAAAGAAAAGCAGCGTGACAATTTTGGATAGCAAACTTGGAAATATCCCTTGGGCTCAGTATATCTATTCCACAATTTTTCACACTTGCGGGCAAAGATATGCACATGGACAATGTCCAGATGTCCTCTGGATCACTGTTGGTAACAGGAAAAATAAACAGAAAGAACTAAAATATCAATTGATTAAATTATGTTGCAGTCATATGATGGGATATAACATTAATTTAAAAGAATAGAGCAGAGCTTAATCTAACCAGTATAAAAAAAATATATTCAAGACATAGAGTTAAGTGGTCACCCCTAAGAACTGAGATTCCTTGCTACTTATATTATTCTGTACTTCTTAATTTGTTACTGTGAATTTTTTACATGAATTAATGAAACACATAAAAGCAATCATTCCTATGGGGGAAAAAAATCTCCAGAACTAGATTTAGCTCTAGGCTCTGCTTGGAGAAAGAAAAGTAAAGTTTGGTTAGTATCATCACAGTTTTTGGCCATTTGAATCAGACAAATACCTTCGGAAATGTACGCATCTAAGTTTCTTGGCTTGCCCTGTAGTTCCAAACTATAAACTTGCTCACAGTTCATTAAGAATTTCATGGTGCTTAGCAAATTACAAAGCCTACAACTGCTTTCTCAGCACTTGAAGTTAGTTTACTCTTAAGATGTTTTGGAGCCTAAATTTTTTTTTTTAAATCACTAAGGCGAATACTCTGCCTTCTACACATTTCCATGTCCTGGCTTTTACTCTTGGGAGTTTGGTTAGCAGCTTTTTGGTGGAGAGCTGGCTGCTTATACTCACAACTCCTCTTTGCCACAAGACAGGCAGCACAGTCCCAAGGTTACAGAAAAAGAAAACTTGTCTTCTCTCACCTTCCCCTACTTTGCCCTGGTGTTTACCAATTAGAAGATAGTAATTTTAGGGCGGGCATAGTGGCTCACACCTGTAATCCCAGAACTTTGGGAGGTCGAGGCAGACAGATTACTTGAGGTCAGGAGTTCGAGACCAGCCTGGCCAACATGGTGAAACCCAATCTCTGCTAAAAATACAAGAATTAGCCAGGTGTGGTGGTGGGTGCCTGTAATCCCAGCTACTTGAGGCAGGAGAATCACTTCAACCCAGGAGGCAAAGGATGCAGTGTGCCAAGATTGCACCATTGTACTCCAACCTGGGTGACAGAGTGAGACTCTGTCTCCAAAAAAAAAAAAAAAAGAAAGAAAGAAAGAAAGAGAAGAGTAATTTTGATAAAAGATGACTTAAATTTATTAATTCTCTTTAAAATAAAAATGGAAGGGTCATGCTCTGCTCATGTACCCCAAAACCTATAATCCAATAAAAAATTAAAAAAAAAAAAAAAAAAGAAAAATGGAAGGGTCAAGTACAATCCAAAGTTTAAATATCTTTATTATTTTAGAAAGCTTCATAAGTATTTTTATTTCTAGAACTTCTTAATTTTTTCATTTTCTCATCACCTAGCTACATGACTGAAACAAATTACTATTATGATATCTATTATTGGTATTTAAAAAAAATCAAAGTATAATGAATTGGCATTATCTGTTAAAGTGACATGTCTTAAGATGTTGAAATATACTGCTTATTGAAAGAGGAATCCTAGGTAAAGGATTCATCAGTAGCCCATACTCTCTCCACTAATCTAATAGCATATATAGCTAAATCTAAACACATGCAAGTTGCCAGGACACTAGGTCTCACTTAGGAAATAAATGAATTATTATATTACACCAAACAAATCCTAAAGAAGGATTCAAATGGGAAAAAAAAATCACCTTGAGGAAACTATTACAAAAATACATCCCTACTATATGGAGGAATACAGCAGACATGAATTATTTAATTTTCCAGTATTTGCTAGAATTAGTCACAAATAAATCTCCGTATTTTCTACACCGTGCATTCTATTTAACAAATATTTACTGAGTGTAGTATATGCCAGGGAAGCAGGAATGTATGTTTAATCCAAAACAGATGCAGTTCTTTCCTCATGGGGCTTACAGATTAAAGGACGGAAAAACTAAATAATTATACAAATATGTATAAAATGTGTAACTACAACTGTGAAATAAAAGCACCTGAGCTCAGCACCCCAAACTCAGGCTCCTCTCCAAGTTAGGAATATCAAGAAAGGCTTTCATAGGAAGTGATGATCAAGCTGAGATGTGAAAGATAAATGAAAAGGTGTGGCAAGAACATCCCAAACAGAGGAGGTAGCATGTGCACAGTCCCTGTGCTGGGAGGAAACACACAGCATAAAGTCAGGGTGGCGGGAGGACAGAAGGGAGTGAGAGAGTAGAAAGAAATGAAGCTAGGGACACACGGGCCAGGCTCTTTGAGACCTCTTCACCCTAATACTAGTCTGAAGCCATTAGAGCATTTTAAGCAGCAGAAGGACATGATGATTAGAGATGAGTTGTGGAGTGATAATTCTGGATGCACATGAAAAACAGACTGGAGATAGGAGAATACTTAGGAAGCCACAGCAAAAATCCAGGTAAAAAATGGTGTCAGCTTAGATTAGAGACTATCAGGACACACTGTTTAGGAGGTTACATCAGCAGGACTGGGGAGCCTATCTAAAGGAATATACATTTGTGCTGTTCAACTTGGCAATCACTAGCCACATGCTCTATAGCAGCACATAAGACTGCTTAAATTTAAGTTTTTAAAACATAAAATTAAGGCTCACACCTATAATCTCATCATTTTGGGAGGCTGAGGAAGGAAGACCACTTGAGCCCAAGAGTTTGAGCCTGGGCAACATAATGAGATCCTGTCCCTATAAAAATATTTTTTTAATGAGCTGGACATGGTGGCACATGCCTATAGTTCCAGCTCCTTGAGGCTGAGAGAGAAGGATCACTTGAGCCTGGGAGGTTGAGGCTGCAGTGAGTCATGACTGTGCCACTGCACTCCAGCTTGGGTAACAGAGTAAACCCTGTCCCTGCGCCATCAAAAAAAAAAAATTTTTAATTTAAATTTAAAATTTAGTAACTAAGTCACACTTAGCCACATTTCAAGTACTTAGGAGTCAAATGTGTCTCGTGGCTACTAAATTGACAGATACAGAATATCTTCATTATCACATAAACGTCTTCTCGACAGTACTGACACAGAATGAGAAGAAAAACAGGCCTAATCTGAATCTTGAAAATGGTAACAAGTATCCAGATAGAAGAAAATGACCTGCAGAGAAATCAGGAATGGTCAGAGAATTGAAAAGAAAAGCAGGGGCATACACCGTGTCAGGAACCAAGAAAAGGAAATGTTAAAAGGGTTGGCCAAAGTCAAATGTGGCTATGAAGTCCATTAAAATACGGACTGCAAAAGGGACATGCGCTTCAGAATCAAGGCAATCACTGGTGACCTTCTCAAGGTAGAAGCTGAATTATCCTGGGGTTAAAGAGTAAGTGGAACGCATGAAACTGAGAAAGCAAGAATAATCTATTCTTGGAGAGAAAAGGAACTGGAGAAAAACAGTAAGGAAGAGGAGGTTAGCTGTAAGGGAATGTGGGAGATGAGATTTCAGCAAGTTTAAATGTTAATGGGAAAGATCCATCTCAAAAGAATAGTTTGACAAACATAAACAATGCTGAAGATTCATGAAAAAGTAGGAAGAGATGGCTTCCAAGAAACTATAAGCCTCAACCAGGAAGCGAGGCAACCCATGCTTTCCTAACAGGAGGAAAGGTTAAGTGGTAGGCAGAACTGCTTGGTAGCAGACAGGTGAAGCTTCAGGATTTTTAATAAAGAGGTAAGCCCATCTGCTGGCACAGGTGCAGAGACTTGAGGAAAGCAGGGTCTGACCAGTCTCCACTGAGAAACAAAACATGCTGACCAGGAAAACCTGGCAGGACAGGTTTGAGAGCACTTTAAAGATCAGTGATGATAAATTTGACTGGTGCCAGCCTGTCTTGTCTACCAACCCTGTGCAGACAAGAAGAAAGAACAGAATTACATTCATCAAGTAGCTACAGTTCTGTGAGAGAGGTAAAGGGTAGATCCAGATTTGTGAGGCACCACCACATGTGGCTCTATACTTTTCTTATAATTAAAAAAAATGTAAGATGAAAATTTTATTGCACTGTAAAATAATCAAGATAATGGTGAATTATTTGAAAATACTGAACCTATTAAATTGTATTTGAGCTATCAATACTAACACACACTGACACAGATTATGAAAATACCTGAACACTGAAGCTGAGACAGAATTTGAGCACCTTCAAAGTGGTGGCTTGTCATCTTTAAATTAGGTTTGATGCAACGAATAAAGCTCGCGCCCTAGAAAAATAAAGGTACTTTCCGTTACAATACATGTAGCATCCTCATTTTTGTTTCTATGAATACCTGCAACTTTCAAAGCATATTAACATAAACACATGAACCTGTAAAAGTAATTACTAAAGAACTCAAGGTTGGGCGCAGTGGCTCACGCCTGTAATCCCAGCACTTTGGGAGGCTGAGGTGAACCAATCGCATGAGGTCAAGAGTTCAAGCCCAGCCTGGCCAACATGGTGAAACCCTGTCTCTAATAAAAATACAAAAATGAGCCAGGGGTGGTGGCAGGCGCCTGTAATCTCAGCTACTCGGGAGACTGGGTTAGGAGAATTGCTTGAACACTGGAGGTGGAGGTTGCAGTGAGTTGAGATCACTGTACTCCAGTCTAGGTGGCAGAGCAAGACTTCATCTCAAAAAAAAAAAAAAAGAACTCAAAATTTTATAAGCATACTTTTTCTGCTTTAAAGTTTACAATAATTTTTTGCATTATTAATTAATACTACAAAAATATTACATTTTAGATTCGAATGTCAAAAACTATAAAAAGAAAAGTCTTTCACTGTAAAGTTTAACACATTTAATTGTTTAACACATTTAAACAATACATTTTGCAGGCTGAAACACATGATTTTATTCTATATTTAAATGTATTTATATATGCCGTATTTCTATGATAAGAAAATTTCCCTATGACAAAAGGAGTAAATAAAATTATGCCCCTTAAGACTTTAGGCCAAAGTGTAAAACAAAACAGAACAATATTCTCAATCATTCTATTTCAAAAATACACAGTAGGTCCCTAAGCTGCACTGTTGCAAATTTTAACATTTTGTTTGTTAAACAATATTTTTTAAAGCTTAAAGGCATTCTTTTGGAATCAATTATCAAAATATGCTGAATGAGGTAGAAAGAATACTGATTACGTATATAATGAAATGTACTGTTGAATTCTAAAGCTAATAATTAGACATCCAAATAACTGTTTCTCTTCCAAGTAGTGACCTTGTAAAACTGAATAATTATTTCAACAATGATGCTGACCACCAACACTTTTATTTATTTATTCATTTTTTGTTTTTAATTTTTATCTTTGAGACGAGGTCTCGTTCTGTCATCCAGGCTGGAGTGCAGTGGCATGATTTTGGCTCACTGCAACCTCCATCTCCTGGGTTTAAGTAATTCTTCTGCCTCAGCCTCCCAAGTAGCTGAATTACAAGCGTGCTCCACCACACCCAGCTAATTTTTGTATTTTTTAGTAGAGATGGGATGCCACCATATTAGCCAGGCTAGTCTCAAACTCCTGACCTCAAGTGTTCCATCTACCTTGGCCTCCCCAAAGTGCTAGGGATAACAAGCGTGAGCCTCTGCACCCAGTCCACAAATACTTTCAGAACACATTTTAGAAATTTTTTTGTTCTATAAATCACAAGTAATCTCATAATTTTGGGGCAGCACCCTATCTAAGAAATAAAAATAAAATACTATCTTCATCAGACTTGGTTTTAAAAGATACATGGCCTTAAGAGATACATATTTGCAGCCAACAAGAATATTTAAAAGATTTTTAATGGTTCCAAAAATAAATTTAACAGTAAGTTAGGCAACAGTAACACTGACAAAATAAATGTCTGGCTACTCAAAATGACTATTTGAAAAAGATGCATACACAGGTTCTAACTAGGTGCTATGGCTCATGCCTGAAATGACAGGACTTTGGGAGATCAAGTCGGGCAGATCAATGAGTCCAGAATTTCAAGACCAGCCTGGGAAACATGGCATAACCTCATATCTACAAAAAATACGAAAATTAGCCAGCCATGGTGGTGCATGACCGTAGTCCCAGCTACATGGGAGGCTGAAGTGGGAGGACCAGTTGAACCTGAGAAGCAGAAGTTACAGTGAGTTGTGATTGTGCCACTGCACTCCTGTCTGGGAAAGAGAATGAAACCTTGTCTCAAAAACAAAAACAAAATCTCAAGTTCTGTGGATTTGTGTAAAAAGTAAGTTTTACTTTGGAATCATGCTTTATTTATATAAACCACATAGTAAATTTCTATGTTGTTTTTCTTAAGAAAATCGAAAAAAAATAATTACTAAAAGAATCACTAAAATGTATAGTTAAAAAACAGGCTTCTAATAAATTGTCCCTCTATAATGGGGCACAAAAATATTTTTTCCATTTTTTTCCACATCAACATTGCCATGTCTGGAAAATGTTACTGTAAGAGTAATAAAATGATACTGAATTACATGCCTAATCTTTAATCCTAAAAAAAAAAAAAGTTCTTCTCTTCAATTACTATTTTCACCTTCCTGAAACTATCAGATAATCCTTTAATTTTTAAATAGCCAAAAATTCTATATATTCATAAAATAATCTGACTTCACATACATATTTGATGTTTCTTCATAAAAAACCTAATGAAAATGATAACCATTTTTAAAAATAATTTCTTAAAATAAGGGAACTTAGTTTAAAATTTATTTTTAATTAGTACAGGGTTACTATGCCTACTTGCATAATTACTAATAGTTTTAGATGCCCATTAAAAACACAACCTGTTTTCTTTTTAGTTGTACTCACAGTACTTCGAAGTTTATCCAGAAGCAAATTTAACTGTGTCTGTGAAAGAAAGGAAATCAGTTTATTATTTCAAAAAGCCAAAGTACACAGCATCCTGAGTTAATATTAGCTTTCCAGTATTGGAATAAAATAACATGCAATAACATCCAAATACAACACATTCCAGTTCAACAACCTCCTGTACACAATGTCTTTAACAGACAACATCATGCAAAATGGCTAATGTAATGCAAGGACAATAACTTACACAGAAGTCGTATAATTAAGACTGAAAATCAGCAGTATTAAACAACATACACACATACTTGCAGATGTACAGGCAATGAAGGAAGTAAACAAAAATACTGAGGATGCATTTAATAAGACTCAATAGCACAGTATTTGAATGTGGCAAACTGTAGTTTGTGTCACACACATCAAGAATGAAGATATATATTAGGATTGTTTTATGGAATACTTAGCATAAACCAGATTGTCCTGCCTAGCTATAGAAATCCTCTTTAACTCTTTAAAACATTTTAATTTCAATTATTTTTAAACACCTGGATGATTTTCTCAAAAAAAAAAATGACGATGAACACTTCATCTTACTATGCTTTCTTGTTTTTATAACATTGATTTTAATGTACAGTGGTTCAGTGTATCAAAATCATTTATTTGTCTTCCTACTCTGCAAAGTAAGTTAATTATGTAAAATTTTTCTACCTGGATTTTATACTGAGATACTTACACTACTTACAAAAGACAAACTAAGATGTTAATTTTTAAACTAACATATTGTATTAATCATAGCTATACTTAATTGATGATAAGTATAGTTTACTGAATGCCATTTTGAGTCAGACACTGCTCAAAGCTTTTCACAGGCATTATTATGTTTAATCTAATTAAGGATAGAACACAACAATCCTAACTAAGGACCTCATTTTACAGGTGAAAGCATTGAGGTCCAAGAAAATAAATAACTTGCCCGAGATTATAGAGCTAATAATGGCCGTCGTGACTCCAACATCAGCCTGACACCAAATTTTATTTTCCTATGAGTGATACTACAACAGTATATATCACATACACTGAGAGGCTTAAGTTATTAAAATGAAATGGTTTTCTCATTGAATTAAAAAAATAGAGTTGTATCTCACTTATCTAGTTGACAGAGTTCTGACAACCTTAATCAATCTGGACCACCATGCCTGAAAAGTATAAAAGTGACTAATTTGGAAAGGAAATAACTTTCACAAAGTCCAGACTCCTTCATCCCCAGACTAAGCTCAGTATTCTCCAAAAAAAATGGAGATGAAGTCAGAAGAACAGAAGCATCAAAATAAACTTTTAGCAGCTAAGAGGGAACAAAGTCAACTATCAAAGAACAGTCAAGATATGGCTTAAGAGTAAAAACCTCAGGCAACTCATGCTTCATTTCTATTTTATTTTTACATGAAAGGATACAAATATTCTTATAGGATGACTTTTTCTAAAACACTAACAGTGGAGGGTTTATGTTTCAATAACCTGAAAAGGGCATTTTCCAGTAGAAAATTTCTGGTTTCCAGTGACGTTGGATAACTGAAATATTACTGTATATGATAGCCTGTTTTGTGTTTATTGCCTTACATACTTCATTTTAATTTAATGTGCTATTCTACTATATTTAAAATTAAGAATCCATTAATATTTCATTTCAAAGTATCTCAGAGAAAAATGTTAAATATTTTATTATTAGTATAACTCAGCTATAACTTTCAGTGGCTTAATGTAAAAACTACATTGTATTAAATATAAGCAATTATAAGAAGTTTCAAGGCTCAACATAAAAAAGTTATGTAATCCAAAGAAAACTGTTAGGAAGGTTTATGTTTTTATTTATACTATCTAAAATTTTAAGTATGTTCTTATCAGTAATACTATGATAATATTAGAATGGGAATATACGTAGTGACATCCATTTCATATAGGCAAATATACTATTTTTAAACTCATCTGCTATCAAATGTCTATTCAGAAATAGAAGTATATTCAAATAAGAACAAAAAGATTGCTCACTGAGAGAATCAGGAACTCATAATTAATGTAACTTACAACAAAATTCAAGGCTTTATTCAGTTACCTAAAAATGTATTATGAGTTTTTCCCTATATTTATGTTTAAGCTTTAAAAAAAAATAGTTCTTATAAACGTAATTTTATCAATTTAGTTAGAGCCTATTTCAATCCAAAATAAATTTGAGGAGGCTTATACTATCAGTATCATAATATTCTGAAACTTAAATCTTTTTCCTCATTACATTATTTTAAATATTTAAAGTACATATAATGAAAGGCAAATATATTGTTTTGCTTTATGTAAATGTAAATATGTAACTATATATAACAATAATACTTTGTAAATATATATGTAAATATAACAATACTTTGTGGAATTATATAAGAGAGAAATTAATTCACACTTTTTTTTGTTCTACATATTATAGTTTGTCATTCATTAAACTCATAACATCACAAATTTTAACATTATTTTTTCTACACTAACTACTCAACAACTAGAACCGATTAGTAGTGTTCTGTTTCTAAGACAAACCTTATGCCATTCCTTGTCAGACCCTGGAGAATAAATTCCTGATCCAAAATTAATATAACATATGAAATATTCTTCCATGTTAAATAAGCAATTTGAAAAGTTTGCCACACCTAAGTGCTTATCTTTAACAGAAGTTATTAAAAGCTTTAATCAAATTTTAGTGTAATATGCGCACCCAAAATGCCACTGTGAGAGAAAACACATTGAAAATGAATTACAAACTGAATCATTAACTTGAGATGGGCTCTTTTTAACATGGCAGCCACTTTATAAATAGGAGTCCATGAAGGTGATCATTTACCTGAAGCCCCTGGCTGTGCCTGCTTTTCCTCTCTCAACTCAACTAGTCCTCTCTAGCCATCCCGAGCTGGACTACTCCAGCTAAAACAAAACTGCTGAATGAGGAAGGAAACAGAAAACACATGGGAAAGAGAAGGTTTGAAGGTCAACCAGACAGTATGCAGAAGCAAGAACATTAGGAGAAGCAATCAGGTATGTTAAGAACCAAGAATGAACACATTCAGAAAATTACAAGCATTTCTGTATGTTCAATTACTAGGCCTACATTATGATATTTCACATACAAATATCAACAATGCAGGGTCTGTTCTTGAACTTCACTGTGAGATTTCTGACAGTGATCTACATTATCCACTTTAGAATATAAAACAGTAACTTCATTTTAAACATAGTAAAAAAAAATTTAAATAACATGTATACCTTAAACTTGTTTCCCACACTGATGAAGCTTAGTTTTCCCGCTTTTTGTTTAGTATCTTTGTTGTTATTTGTGGATGATTCAAATAATTCCCGTATAAACTTATCTCTGGATTCACATATTAAGGATTCAAGAGACATATGTAAAGCATCATTATTTTTCTCCACAAACTGGGTCTGAAAAATAAATTAAACAGGAATGTTTCTGTCCATCTTGTGATAACATCACTTAACATGGCTCTTTCCAAAGGAAGTTTGTGATGTCAAAAATGTTCCGTATCTGCACTGTTCAATGCAGTCATCACTAATCAACGTGGATACTGAGCACTCGAAGTGTGGTTAGTGTACTGAAGAACTGAATTTTTAATTTCACTTAATTTAAAAAATCACGTGAAAAAATAATCAACCTCATGTGGCTAGAAGTTATACCATACAGTGCAGCTTCAACATGAAATGTTTTTCTCCTGTAAAAGTTACACTCACTGTTTCATAGCACACGGCCCCTGCAAAATGCCTGATAATGAAGCCTTCGTCATCTCTGATATTCCTATGAATGGCCAGCTTAGATTTTCTAGGAATCTGAAAAACAATACATACATGAAGTTATTAAATGATCAAAAATACATTACATAATCATTCTTTAGAAAACAACTGATGTAAAACACTTAAACAGCAAATTTTCACACTTTTCACAATTATACTGCTTTTTATGTATCTTGTATGCCTTAAAGTAACAGTAAAATCTAGCAAATATTTGTTATAAACTCTTAGGAAAGAAAATAGGTGTAAGACACACACACACACACACACACACACACACACACACACACAGAAGGAGGAAGAGAGAGACAGAGACAAAGAGACAGAGACAGAGAGGGAGAGAGACCCCAAAAAAAATACAACTTGAAAGCATATGCAAAACACAGTTGGTATTTTATAAAGTTAACCACCTATTTCTAAATCAGTGGTTCTCAACTTTGGTGCTCTATTAGAATTACCTGGAGAACTTTTTAAAATCTATCTATGTCTTTTATGTCAGATGGGTAATGTGTCAACATATTAACAAGATTGAGGAAGGAATATCTCACAAGGTTGAGGGACGAATATCTCACACATGAGCATGAAAATCCAATCATTGGGCTTATAAACTACAAAAGGATCAACCTGGAGAACTTCCAAACATCCCAACGCTCATACGATTTACATCAAATGATTCCCATGTGCAGCCAGGCAAAGAAACACCTGAAATCAGCACAGGGACTCTCCTACTGTTGCAAATAATGATTCCTAACATATTTACACAAGGAGCCTGAATCTATTTCAAGAAAACAAAATCATTTTAGGGTTGTACTATTTAATTATAATATCTCATATTTGTATATTTAAATATTCTAAAATGTTTTCACTTACAAAATCTTATTTGACCCTTGAAATAACATAAGGTTAAGAAAAATGATGGGCTGGGTGCAGTGGTTCACGCTTACACTTCCAGCACTTTGGGAGTCTGAGGCAGGTGGATTGCTTGAGCTCTAGAGTTTGAGATCAGCCTGGGCATCAAGGCAAAACCCCATCTCTATAAAAAATATACACAATTAGCCAGGCATGGTGGAGCAGGCCTGTAGTCCCAGCTACCTAGGCAGGAGAATGATTTGAGCCCAGGAGGCAGAGTTTGCAGTGAGCCCAGTGCACTCCATCCAGAGCAACAGAGCTAGACCCTGTCTCAAAAAAAAAAAAAAAAGTTAACATCATTTAAAATTGAGAGTCTACTGCCATACTACCCTAAATGTGCCTGATCTTGTCTGATCTCAGAAGCTAAGCAGGGTCAGGCCCAGTTAGTACTGGCCAAGCACAATGGCTCACGCCTGTAATTCCAGCACTTTGGAAGGCTGAGGCAGGTGGGTCGCTTGAGCTCAGGAGTTCAAAACCAGCTGGGCAACACAGCGAAACTCTTTCTCTATGAAAAACAGAAAAATAAAAATCTAAAAAAATGAAATAAAATTGAGAAAACTGACTTGGGGACCTTAGAGGCTTGCTCAAGAAGAGGTAGCAGACAGAGAGATTCTTCCCTGTGTAAGGCAATACACCAGGACAAGTCAGAGTGCCAGCTTTGCAGCCAAAGTGCCTCCTCGCCTGACTCCCAATGTAACACTTCTTTAAATGCAGTATTAGGCATGTCACTTCACCTTTCCTTGTATATCTCCTCATCTGTAGCATACGGATCTAACAGGATTAAATAAAATGATTCAAGTGACATTAGAATAGTGCCTGCCACATCTAAGAGTTCAATAAATGATTCTTTTATTTATTTTCAAAAAATAGAACAAAAGGAATAATCTATATAAATTAGGATTTACTGCTTTACTCTTGTTCTTGGTTGAGAAAAGCAGCCAAGGCCCATTCCTGATACTTCAGTTTACTGTCCTTTAAGTTACATGCCTCTGAGACCCTCGTAAAAATTCTGCTGACTAGCATTCAGTACCTCTGGTAAGTCACCTGCTTGTGACTCTAACTGCAAACTCCTGGTAAAGGAATTGCATCCACAGGCTGGTCATAACAAAGACCAGCGAGCTATAAATGAATAGGATTGATACACATCTTCTATTTTAGCAAAAGTTTTGTTAAGAATACATATTGTTTTATTTCTATTTCCAATAAAGTAACAAAAATAGGATCCACATTACAAGAAATATTTAGGGATACAGAAGAATTGCAAATCAATGGAGCAGGTGGTTGTGAGATTTTAGTCCCTAGAGAAAGTTAACACAATTATATCAGCCTTTCAGGTAAATCGATTTAACATATTTACCACAAGTTTTGTTAATGATGAATGGAAACAAAACTACTTGTTACCATTCACTTAAGTTTCTGGATTTTTCAAAGCAATAATCATTATACTATGTTACCATATCAAAATAGTATACAGTTTGGGAGGCTTCTGCCTATTAGTTCCATAATTCCACTAAGCAACTCTCAGCAGCTTTTCTTTCTCACACTCCTGGTCTGTTGTTGTTGTTAATGTTGTTATCTATAAGATGCTGCAGCACCTAGCTTTGCAGTTGAAACTGACATCCACTTGCGTGGCTAGCATATTCTCTGTGCTAGCCAGGATCTTTCTGGGCACAAGGATGAAGCTGTGCTTTTATTATCTCAGGTGATGATGGCTGAATGAAAAGACAAGCTCAGAAGAGGTGAACACAGGAAACATCTCGATAGCCACACAGGCCACCCTCATGGAGAATGGCTCTACTTTCCATTGCCACAACTACTCAAACACAGCTCTAGGACCTAACCATGTTCAGAAACCAGGTCTTCTGGACCTTTTAAAATGCACCTCTCATTTATTTCTACTACTGTCTGTGTCTGCTTTTCTCTTTACCCCACCTAATCTCTCTATTGCTTCAGATTCAACTTCCCTATCTGAGTGTATTTTCCACTCAAAACTCCCTAGGAAAGAGGATCAAAATGAATTGGCTAATCATTATCTAATATGTATTGCCTGCACCAATCAAGAGTTCTAAGCTACAGTCTTCACTGCTGGTCTTACAAATGAGCACAAAGATGGAGGCTGTGACTCTAACTGCCAACTCCTGGAATGTGATCAAGGTCACATGATACCAAACAAAGCAACTGATAGCCACTTAGCTCAGAAGGGAGACCATGAAGACAGCAGATCATTCTCACCATACTTTTAATTTTTGACACAGGATTTGGCTCTGTTGTCCAGGCTGGAGTGCAATGGTGTGCTAACAACTCACTGTAGCCTCAACTCCCAGGCTCAAGCTATCTTCCTACCTCAGTCTCCCTAGTAACACAGACTACAGGCACACCATACATATTAGACAGGTGAAATGTACTTTTCATCAGAGAAAAGGTCCCTTGATTACATAAAAATCAAATATAAATTAAATACCCATCTAAGGAATATACTGTGCTGGATACAATATAGTTGCTCTACAGCCTCCATTATTTTTATTCTAATTCTCTAATAATATCTAATAGCTAATGCATCTTTTTAACAATGTCTCATCCCACCAGTGTCTCAATTTCAGAATCCCAAACTCACAGTGAGTCTGAAATGATCCTTGTGCTTTTGGTGAACTGCAGATGTAAAGTGTTGATCACTTGGCTGGGGAAGGCGATTTTCTTCATCCAAAATATCCAGTATTCCCACTAATTTGGCTTCAATTAAATCTATTTCAAAAAATGGAAACACAATAGTGTAAAAACATAACATTTTAAAGACATGTTAACAATTCACTGATCACAGATTTCAAGGACTGATCGAAACAACACAGCCCATGATTATATGTGCTCTCTCAAAAGCTATACAGAGCAGACAGATTTTTATTTCAAATCTGGTCATTTATTAAAAAGTAACAGCATGTATCTAATATAGATTTTAGAAAAACTACTAGATAAAGAAAGCAACTGATTATAATAAGTATTCCATCTGTAAACCAGGAAAACAGAATAAGAAGATGGAAATTTCTCCTTTTCCAAATGATTCCTATATTCCAAGTAAAGTAAAACTGAAGAAACTTCTGCATGCACAGCTTTTTAATAATACTCTTAGAAACTGATGTAAATGCTTTCAAACAAAATCTGTCAGTAAAAACACATTTTTACCCTCCTTCTATTCATAGTTTGAATTTCCTGCCTGTCCAAACTAACCATAAAATGTAAACTGCTTGAATACAATATATAAGAATTATTGATTGAAAGCTGGCTGGGGTGCTACAGGGAAAGTTTTCTTTACCACTAATATGAAAGCAGAGCCTCTATTTTCCTGCTGCACAGTATTATCTGGCTGTGACACATGAAGCCAACTCACAACCAGTTGGAGGGTGCTGTCAATGCACAGAGGTCAGGAGAACCAGAAGAATCACAGAAAAGCAGGGCAAACCCTGACAAACTTGCCTGGGGTCTGGCCTAACAGTGGACTTCCACAGGTGAATGATAAATCTCTTTGCTGACTAGGCAATGAAGTTTCCCTCTTAACCAATTTACATGTTAACTATTTATGAAGGAAAACATCCTTCAAAAAAAATAGAAAAGATTATAGAAAACTTCCAACAAAGATATATTTGATGCCTTGGTAGGAAAATATGACTTCCAAGCAGCAACAAAGAAGTATGTAACCTTCTCTCAAATACCAGTTCCAAGTCGCTAGTAAACACACTCCATCTTCCCATAGTTTTCAAAAGTGGAGTTAATAAACACATACCTATACAGTCCTGATTATCCACATAATGTACTTCATTAACACCTAAACCTTCTTTTTGATAGAGTTCTTGTTCCTAAAAATAAAATAATTATAATCACAGATATGGAAATACTGAGCAATAATGAAATGAATTTTGTGCTGTTTCTGAACATGACATTTATTAATTAGAATGCAAGGGTTTATACAAACTAGTATAGCCTTAAATGGTTTTCCAAAGACATAACAGATTTCGGGCATTAGCGGACAGTTACTAAAAGCAAGGAAATAACAATTAACTGCAAATGGGCTCTAATTCCTGATATATTATATATATGAGGCATACATCACTTGGGGAAAGTTAGTTTAATTTAGAAGAACAATACATGATCAAAGTTGAGTCCTCCAATATAAGTCTTCTATCTTCTTAAATTTTTAAAGGGTTTTTATCTAGATGCGTAAACTATGCAATGAGCTTAAGTAAATATGTTTTAACACTGTTTCCTGAAAGTTTAAACATTTCCTTCCATGAAAGATACTAGAAAAGATTTCCAACATTCTAGAAGACACTGTCCGCTTTAACACCTCTCATTTGAAATTCACATTTACTTTAAAGGATATTCATACAGTTTCTCAATAGTTTTTTGGTACATTGGTGTAGAAGGGAAGCATTAGCTTATGTTAAATTAGAGGCATGCAGGTAAAACTTCACATGGTAATAGAACTAATGTGACTGGATAAAACTTTTCAGAGAAATTATCTTACTGGTAAGTACTTATTTTACCTTTTGTTTATGCCAGAATTCATTTAACTATATACCATGTAAGTAAAATGTACAAAAACTAGAATGTGCTGGGAAGTCCAAAAAAACAGTAAAAATGTGGGAAAAGACAGATGGGATAGGAATAAAATATTGCACATGTCAGCCCAGATACAGTACAGGCAGCTGACAGTCCACAGGGGCATGACAAGGAAAGTACTGCCCAGAGGCACTCCAGGACAATGGCTGCATCAAATCTCCTGACTTGGTGGCTTTGCTGCCAGACAGAGAGAAAAGGTGAGCAGGCAGCAGAGTAGGCAGAAGCAGAGAGACTTGAGGGAGGTGTGGTTGGGTGCCGTGGCTCATGCCTATAATCCCAGCACTTTGAGAGGCTGAGGAGGGTAGCTCACCTGAGGTAACGAGTTTAAGACCAGCCTGGCCAACACAGTGAAACTCATCTCTACCAAAAGTATAAAAATTAGCCAGCCACGGTGGCGCGTGCCTGTGGTCCCAGCTACTGGGGAGGCTGAGGCAAGAGAATCGCTTGAAGCCAGGAGATGGAGGCTGCAGTGAGCCGAGATCATACCACTGTACTCCAGCCTGGGCAACAGAGCAAAACTCCGTTAAAAAAAAAAAAAGAAATAGAGACAACGAAATCATAAAAAGAAACTTTCAAGTCTATTAAAAGTCACTAGTAAAAATAGATGTTTACTTCTGAAAGAGTTTTATCAGGTCCCTAAACTTCAGTTGAACCATTAACACTTCTGATGTACCTGAGCCCCAGGGCCTCTGCTGGGCTTCCCAGATTCCCTGAGCCACCTACTGTTATACACCAGCCATCCCCACCAATCAGGGTAACTGCAGCATATCTCTTCCTTGAAATTTAAAATAGCTTAAGGCAGATCTTAAATTTAAGTTATAATGGCAATTACCTCCTTCAGAATCCTTTCATTAAAAAATTGTTGAAGTTTTTCATTGCAATAGTTGATGCAAAATTGTTCAAAACTGTTATGCTCAAAGTACTCTGAAAATATAAAACCAGAACCAAGAGTCATTATGACATCAACTTCATATAAATGTATCATAGACTAAACTGTAATTGTAATAATGGCCTAATTTAAAATTAGGTTAAATATATATGTCTAAACATATGTATGTTTATATATAAATTAAACAGTGATGGCTATTTCTCTAACTTTGAACAAAAAGTAGAGAATTATAAAGTTTAAAATACTATACATCAAAGTATACATGTATAGACATATATTTAACATACATATATATTTTTGTTCTGTACTTCCCAAATGTACTCATTTCAAGACAAAACTTTTTAGGCATTAAAATTAAGTATTAAAAATACCCTGCTTCAACTGACAAATAAGGTGTTTGTCAAATGAGATAAATCTTATATACTAAAATATATAAAATGTAAGCCACTTGCAACAATTTTTTATTTTATTTATTTATTTTTGAAACAGTTTCCCTGCCACCCAGGCTGGAATGCAGTGGCACAATCTCAGCTCACTGCAATTTTCCCTTCCAGGTCAAGTGATTCTTGTGCCTCGGCCTCCCAAATATCTGGAATTACATATATGTGCCACCACATCCAGCTAATTTTTGTATATTTAGTAGAGACAGGGTTTCACCATGTTAGCCAGGCTGGTCTCAAACTCCTGACCTCAAGTGATCTGCCGGCCTTAGCCTCCCAAAGTGGCGTGAGCCACTGCACCCAGTAAACATTTTCTAAAGCACAGGTATTAAAGCAATCTAAGTTAAGCTCAAAAAAATGACTTAAAATACAAGTGCTTTAGAAGATTTTTTTCTGTATAATCTGTAAAATTACTTATCAAAAATGCTGTGGAGACTAATACATTTCTAAAATTCAAAGATTATATTACATGATGTCTAAAATACACTTGGCTTTACAATTTTGTAATCCTTTGTATGTGTATGCTATGCTAAAACTGGTATAGTAAAAAAAAAAAAGTCTGGATTGTAAAATCTTAAGTCAGTGATGGCTATTTCTCTACCTTTGTACAAAAGGTAGAGAATTATAAAGTTTAAAATATGTATTACATCAAAAGCAAAACTCCATTCCTCCCCAAATGTAAACACTCATACATTCCTTTGGCAAAAACAAACAATCACACAGAAGACAATACTCCTTCACAGCCAGAAAAATGCCCACATCAGTAACGCCCAATACAAAACCTATTAGATTTATACTTCAAGATTTTTTATTTTTGTCATTCACAGCAAAGCAGAATTCACATGCCAATGACCCATTTCATTTCTGGTTGAACTGCTCTACAGTTGTTCTCAATTACTTATCCTGATATCTTATTCATTTGATGGAAAATTAATTGGAAATAGCTACCTGCTGACAACAACAGCAATGAATTTCTACACATAGTAATGAGGTTGTCCTATAAGTTAGGTCAACCTATCCCCAGCTCTACAAATTAGCAAATTTGTCAATGGTTTTAGTGACTTTTTTTTTAATTTAGTTAGTGAATGTATTATCTTTATTAGAGTAGCACACAAGGGTTACCTTTATTCAGCTGTATTCCTTTTAGAGTACAGAGATATCCTTAACTATAGCAGTTTCAATCAATGTTTTAATTTTAGCATTAGTGTCATCAAACCTAATCCCCACGAGTCTTTTCTCTTCTCTTTAACTTTAAAGAGCTCCCTGTCTAAGTCATATTATGAAATCTGAGTGTGGACATATAATTACACATACATCAAGTAAAATGCTTTACAAAGGAGAAAAGGTTTAAGAATAAATCCTAATGTGTGAAAAATATGAAACAAATATATATTCACAAAAGAAAATCTACTTACCAAAACCAGCAATATCTAGAACTCCAATAAAATAGTATGATGTTTCAAAAGGAAAACACTGATTTACTCTGTTTACCACATGATCAAAAAGATGGCTATACACTGTCTTTGCCAAAGCATCACGAGCATTGTTTGCTTGCTCCACTTTCAGAGGTACCCTATAAGAGAAAACTATACCAGTGAAAATTCTTTATGATACTATGTGTGAAAATGATGCCACAGTAAGAATGTACCTAAACATACCCACTGTGAAGAACAAAATAAATTTATCAAGAGTCATGTGAGAATTGGCACAGATAAATGGGGCTAGGTAGAAAACTGCTACAAGAGAACTAACAGAATTACCTAAAATTAGATCAAAAGTCTATTATCGGGTTAAAAAAATGAGGCTTAAAAAATCATTTTGACCCTAATTTACATGCTAAATACATAAAAAATTATTAAAGGAATAGCCTTCCTTTTGACTTTCCTTAAATGCAAAGGAAACAGTGTTTAATTCAGTATAACTTTGAAGTTTGGTAACTTTACATTGTTTAGGATAAAACATTTACATCTTAAAATTTGAACTGTCCACTTCTACTATTTAATAAAACTAACTGTATGGTATAAGAGTATTAAATGTGGCAGATACAGACACACAGCCATTGACCTCAAGAAAACTATAGTCTGATGAAGAGAGACTGGCACAGAAGAGAATTTCCAAACACCATGCTAAATGCCACTTAAAGATAAGCATGGGATACCAAGAGAGCACCCCCCCAAAAAAAAGTCAAATTTGGAAGTAGACTTATAAATCACTCAGATCAGCCCGATAATTGAGCCTCTCTAAACAGTGATTTCTCACTTATATTTTCTGCAATGAAACCCTTTCTTAAAGTGAATTTCATGTGGACACCCTATTCATAGAACACATAAAAGAGTTGATTTGGATTCTGGAATGGCATTGATTGAAAGAAGGAAATGACAACAACAACAAACTGCTTTGGAACAAAGGAGAAAATGGGGAAATGAAGGAACAACAGCTGCACATTTGTAGGCTTTCCCTTGGGCCCAGAGACAGCTCTAAAGAACCAAGTAACTGTAGGCTGTAAGGTGCTGCTCTACAAATGTCTTCCAGTGTTTTTCTTTATCATAAGAACAATTTTGAATTTGCTTAGCAAAGAATCAGGCTAAGCACACCTGGCTAAAACTGTCCAAAGAATAAGAGGCAGCAAATTTTCTGAGAGACTAAAAGCTTTTTCAAAAAAACTCCTGCTTGTTTCAATTTGTTGAAAATTTTTCTGAAGTATGTCACTAGAGCTCATCTGACTTTTTCCTTCCACAAATGAGAGATCCTGCAGTGCCTCAGAATGACAAGGATGAATGTCAATTTTATTCTACAGTACCAAAACCAAACTACATAAAATATAGGACATGGAGACAAAAGTGCACAAGCATCCAGGTACAATCTAGAAGTTCTTGGTTACTGATTTTTAAAATCTTGGTTAAGCCCTTATTTCTTCTCATTTTTAATTTCTTCCAAATAAAGAATCCTAAACATAAAGGAAGTGTCATTTGCTGAGTATTTTTCTAAAGTGAGTTTTGCTTAATAGAAGTTTTAATATGTATTAATTGCATGAAAAATTAAAAAATGATCTGTTGCCTAAAACTGCCACATATTGATTTATATCATCAGCTTGTATTTGCACAGCTGTAGAAAAGTGTACCTCTCTCTTACCTTATAAATTCCAAATATCAGCAAGGAACAACTTTAAGAGCTATGTTAAACTCCAGTTATTTATATGGTGGATTACTACACTGAGATGCACAGAATTTTGATTTATCAAGCACAGGTTTTAGAACATAATGAAAAGAATGAATTGTGTATAAAGATCAACTTTAAATTTCAGTATTCTCAGAAAAAGAATTTTCCTTGACAAACTGCAAGGCAAAATTTTTGCAGAGCAATTAGTTAAGAAACTTACTTTATAACTGTTCCTTTGGTGCCCCCTGCTGTTGTTAGCATGACTCTTGTGGTCAAACTTACTCGAAGATCATCTTGGTCCAAACCCAGCAATTCAGCACAATATTCCAAAGACTGAGCAGATTTATTCTTCAGATTACAACCCCCTAATGGAAATACATTTTAATTGAAATTACTAGGTAAGTATTATATAAACCAGATTTTCAAGACCCATTTCTTAGAATTATACTTCACTTACATAAAACTATAGAATAGGCAACACTTATTCGTAAACTCTTAAATCCACCTCATTTTACACCATCCTTGTCAAACACCCATACTGCTAAGATCAACAGAAGACCCTCTTTTGGGGAAATTCATGGTATAATCCTTTAAGCACATCAATATTAAACTGCCACTGTTTCATTTTTTATGACCATGTAATCAAACTACACTAATGATACATTACAATATTTTTTAATGTATTAACTCTTTAGAGAAATGTAGCATCTCATCATTAAACTTCATATGACTCCAAGAAATTTCAAGGAGTAATTTTAGTGCAAATGCTGTAAGGTACCTTAAGAGATCAATTTGGCGGTGGCTCACACCTGTAATCCCAGCACTTTGGGAGGCCGAGACGGGTGGATCACGAGGGTCAAGAGATTGAGACCATCCTGGTCAACATGGTAAAACCCCGTCTCTACTAAAAATACAAAAAATTAGCTGGGCATGGTGGCGCGTGCCTGTAATCCTAGTTACTTGGGAGGCTGAGGCAGGAGAATTGCCTGAACCCGGGAGGCGGAGGTTGCGGTGAGCCGAGATCGCGCCATTGCACTCCAGCCTGGGTAACGAGAGTGAAACTCCGCCTCAAAAAAAAAAAAAAATATATAGATAGATAGATAGATAGATAGATAGATCGATCGATCGATTTGGATGCACCTGTCTGTCTATGGGTGTGTTTATGCATATACGTAATAAGCATGTACTAATATTGCTTGGGGTTGGAGGGAGAGAGTGAAGAGACAATTACTATTACTTGTACAGGTTGAGTATCCCTTATCAGAAATGTGACCAAAAGTGTTTCAGATTTTAGATTTTTTTCCAATTTTGGAAAATCTGCATATATATAATGAGCAATGAGCCCAATTCTAAACATAAAATTCATTTATGTTTCATATGCACATTAATATTACATGTAATATATACCACTGTCCAGTTTCTCCAACAGCTTGACTTTCTGTGCTAGAGATCAATACAAATGCTTCCTCTTTTCCCTATTATCCTTAGGGGTATCTGTAAACCTTTTTGACATTTTCTTTTTTGTTGCTGTTGTTGTTGTTGTTATTGTTATAGAGATAGGACTTCACCATGCTGACCAGGCTGGTCTTGAACACCTGACCCTCAGGGGATCCACCTGCCTCGGCCTCCCAAAGTACTGGGATTACAGGCATCAGCCACCATGCCCAGCCAATTTCAGTAGTATCTTTACACCGCAGAACAGAGTATAGCAAAAAAAAAAAAAAAAAGCAAAAGCAATGTAGTTAGGTCTTGACCCATGCGGGCATTTTGAGAAATCTGCCTTTGGCACATCTAACCTGCACATGTGCCATTTTATTTTCTGTGTGCTTGTGTAGGGGCATGCGAGTAAAAGATATATTGCAGCAGATGGCAGCAGGCAGGTCATTTTTGCCTTAGTACATCGTATCTACAGATTTCTACTTATAAAGACTGTTTTTTAAAGTATCATAAAGAAAGACAGTGCTTTAGTCTCAGACGTGATCAGGCTCTGCAAGTACTAACTATGTGACCTTGAGTAAGTTACTTATTCTCTCTGTGCTCAGTTTCCTCATCCATAAATCTGAGATAATAACTTTACTTACCTTTTACGGTTATGAAGATTAATAAGGTTATGTATGTGAAGTGCTTGGCATAGTGCCTGGTACAGAGTGAGTACTAGATAAAGATTAACTATTCTTACTATTTATTTACTTGCATTATAATTTTTTAAAATAACATTTTACAAATATTTTCAAATATTAATATTAATAAATGATATATTCTAAGGCTACCTAACTTAAAAACCGCAAAGAATATGTGAAAATCATGGGAATTTTATGACGAATTCATAAACTACTTAACAGACCAATCTCAGAATATATATGAGAAAAAAGTGAAAAATGAGACCGTTTTATAATAAGATGTTTCTGGGACAATTCACTGAGAAAGAACAGCTTCTTCAATAAAAGTACTGGAACAACTGAATGTCCACATGCAAAAGAATGAAGTTGGACCCCTTCCTCACAGCTTAAACAAAGATTAACTCAAAATGGAATCAAAGACTTAAATGTAGGAGCTAACACTATTAAACTCTTAGAAGAAAACATAAGCATAAATCTTTATGATCACAGTGTAAATGTTCATTTCTTTGATATAATAACAAAATCACAAGCAATAAAAGCAAAAACAAACAGATAAATTACGCTTCACTGAAGTAAGAGCTTGAGTTTCGAGGAACAATAACAAATGAGTAAAAAGATAACTCACGGAATGGAAGAAAATATTTGCAAATTATATATCTGACAAACAACTTGTACCTAGAACATATTTTTAAAACTCTTACAACTTGGTAATAAAAAGACAACGCAATTAACAAATGGGCAAAGAATCTCAACAGACACTTCTCCAAAAAAAGATATACAAATGGTCACTGGGCACACAGAAAGATGCTCAACATCCTGACCCATCAAGAAAATGCAAATAAAAAACACAAAGAGATAACACTTCACACCAACTATGATTGCTATAAGCATAGAGATAGTATTGGTAAGAATATGGAGAAACTGAAACCCTCATACACTGTTGATGGAAGTATCTACTGTGAAGTGGAATAGCTACTTTGAAAAAGTCTGACAGTTCTCTAAAGGTCAAACAGAGTTTACCATGTGATTCAGCAATTCCACTCCCAGGCATTTACTCAAGGAAAATGAGAACACACCCAAATACAAATTTGTACACAAATGTTCTCCGAAGCATAATAGCCAAAAAATGGAAACAACCCAAATGTCCAGAAACTGATGAATGGGTAAAAAAAAATGTAATATCTCCATACAATGAAATATTATTTGTCAATAAAAATAAAAGGAAGTACTGCTAAATACTACAACATGGATTAACCTTGAAAACATTACGCTAAGTGAAAGAAGGCAATTGCAAAAAACCACAAACTGTATGATTCCATTTATATGAAATGCCCAGTATAGGTAAATTTATAGAGACAGGAAGTAGATTAGTAGTTACCTAAGGTTGAGAGAAATGGGCAATGAAGAGTGACTGCTAATGGTTATGGGGTTTCTTTATGGGGTTACAAAAATGTTCAAAAACTATGGTGATGGTTGCCCAACTCTGAAAATACTAAAAACCACTGAAATGTACACTTCCAGTACATGAACTGTATGGTGTATTCATTATATCTCAATAAAGTATCTACCAAAAAAAGAAAAGACATACTTTGAGAATATATTGAATGTCCCATACTATGAAAATGTGCTTATTACTCATGGGTAGATTCTATACATATATACATTGCCTAAAATTACACAACTGTCAAAAACTGAACATCAAATAATTCATTTATATATTTCTTCTTTTTTGCTATATTGCAAAGTTTCTTACATACTTCCAAAAAGTATGTAAGGTTAAGATTTTAAAAAAAAAAAGACTTTTTAATAAGTCTTAAAAGACAAAATAGTATAAAATAATGTAAATTTTTCATATCACTTCTTTCGAGAGAGAGAGAGAGAAAGAGACGAAGAGAGAATCCTCCCATGGGAGAGAGAAAGGGCGGGGGGAGGAAGAGAGAATCCTCCCACCTCAGCCTCCCAACATGCAGGGATAACAGGCATGAGCCACTATGTCCTGCCAATACCAAGTTTTTTTCAAATAGCTAAAACATGACAAATCAAGCTCCCTAGGGAAAAAAGAAATCACTTCTAATTAGAAAGAAAGCATTTGGATCTATACGAAGAGTCACAGGAAGGATGGAGACAAATATAATAAAATATTCGCTTTTAAAATAATTAATTTAATCATTTGTTAATCCTATTGATTCCCTGCCTCTTTCCAATCTTCCTTGTTTTCTGTTCACTTTCCCTTTGACAAAAGGAAGTTAAAGAAGAAAAATAAGAGACAATGCAAATATCAGTACCTTTCGGGCATTTCATACTCTTCTACTAACTGCATCATGCAGCATTTATAATATTCTATACATCTGCATCTTCTACCACAGGGTAATAAAGAGCTGTGAAGATGCCATTCTTCACTTCTAACAACATTTCTAAAGTGTGCATTAATTACTGTAAAGATTTTTTTGTGTGTTAGAATCTCCCTCACATTCTCCCTTGGTATAACAATGCTAGAGAGAAAATGAAATGTAGGCTAACATTCATTTTCAAAACAAATTTTCCAATCCTTCAAAAAAAATTTAAAAATTTAAAAATTTAATGCATATTAAGAACATATCTAATTTTGCTTGAATTTTTTCACTTTAAATTGGGAGTAATCTATATTTTAATCGTACTTCTTCATTTAAAACATTTACAGTGATTACTATGGGCCAGACACAAGTATTCAAATCATTTTACAAATATTTAACTAATGTATTCCTCTTTACAACATGAGGTAGGGACTATTATTATTTTCAGTGAGGAAACTGAGACATGAAAAGGCTAAGTTCCCTGTCTAAGGTCATACAGTTAGTATGTGGTGAAGCATCTGGATCAGGAGCACATGCTCTCCATCCATTATATTATGTTGCATCTCACTTATTGATTTCACAGCATTGCATAACATTAAATCTGAAAATCATTAAGATGTTTGTTTTAGTCTGCTCATTCACAGATCACAAATTTTAGTAGCCAGGGAGAAAGGTGGGACAATTATCATAGGCCTCTGAGTTAGTCAGACCCGAGTAGAACCAGCACTCACATCTACAACTTCGTCAATAACCACATGCATCACTTCGACACAGGTTCCACTTCTGTAAAATGGAGATACTATCCCCTACCTCATTATATTTATGCTATACAGATTAAAATTATGATGTTTATGATGAAATAGGGAGTAAGAAGGGTCTTGTACATAACGCTTTTTTAATGTTCTTTTTTCCTGTCTTCTTATACTCCTTCTCCATATACAAACTATTGCTAGGTACTGATTGTACTTTAAAAGTCCTTCTCTTTTTCAAGAGGATTATTTCATCTAACACCGAAGCCCATTATTGACTATTACATTAAATGGTGCTTCCGGTAACTCATCCTTGGTATAAGATCCCACAATAATGTCTTAATATAGGGATTGACAATCTTTTTCTCTAAAGTGCCAGACAGTAAATATTTTAGGCTTTGCTAGACATACAGTCTTTGTTGCAACTACCCAACTCTGACACTAGCACAAAAGCTGGTATAGACCATACATAAATGACTGGGTGTGGCAATGTTCCAATCAAATTTGACTTAAAAAAACAGGCAGTGGGCTAAATTTGGGCCATGGTTCACAGTTTGACATTTCCTGTATTTGTGGATCAAATTTAGTATTATGCAAAGTTCTATTATTTATGTACAGACTGAAACACTAGAATTGAAGAGTTGCTTTTGCCATGCATTTAAATACTGTTTTCAATCTGCATTAAGATTAAAATTTTAATTTATTTTCATTTCTTATTAATAAAGTACATGGGCTTTTATATATTAAATTGTCCTAATTAATTCATCCAATGATCCTGAAAATTTTCAAAAATGCCTTAATAGATTATACAGAATTAATCTTCTCACCTATTGGAAAAGTGTAATATCAACTGGAAGATTTAACTAAAAATTACCCTAAATTTATTAGTATGAAATAGTTATTTAACCTTCAAAAATGAGAGGTTTATTACTAAGTAATATCACTTATTTGTTCAAAATAGAGCTCAGAATAACTGATAATGAAACATTCTTCATTTGGCAGATTCAATATTTAACCCAGTGTCTTTTAGATATTTCTTAAAGTTTTTAAGCAAGCTGCACATAAACAGATTCAATTTTCGTATGACAAAGAAATAAAGAGAAATTCTGTTCAGTTTTTTTCCCCTTAAAATTATAAAAAGCAAACCTGAAGTGCTGCCAGCTTCCTCAAAATCAATATTTCCAAGGTGCAGGACACCAGCTACTACCCGGAAGAGATCAAGCTTTTCTTCATCATCCAAACCAATTTTTTTCATAGCTGTGCACATTCTAATAAAATCACCATGGTCATCTAACAGAGGATCTTTCAAAGAACCTGCTTTAACATACTACAAAACAAGAAGACACCCATTAACTGATCATTACATTAATCAAGTAGACTAAAACTACTACACCAGGTCAATTAATGTACTATATAACATGCAAAAATAAAATCTGTCAATGGGAAAATCTTCACTATTCTAACATTCAAAACCTAATGGCCAGGAAAAGCATACACAGGATCTCTCTATTCTATTTCACTATTTACATGTGACTCTACACTTATCACCAAAAATTTCAATTAAAAGAATAAAATTAGATTTTTTTCAATTAAATTATGATTTTCACTCTAAAGCATTATAATCCTAGGACATTAGAAAAAGATATAAATTGAGTAAAAAAAAGGAAATATCAATAGTTGAAATGAATCAAGGTCTACAGATTTTTTTAATGAGGTTATGATAAATATATTCATTTAATTATTCTACAATGTATACATGTATCCAACATTACATTGTACTTCAATGTACTCTATAAATATATATTATTCTTGTCAATTAAAAAAGAAAGAAAAAGTAGGTTAAAAAGTGCAATAAAAAATTTCAATGTGACAATTAGTATGACATTCCTTTAGGTTAAATGCCACCAACTGCATCAATATTAAGTAGTAGTAAATAGTGGACAGGCAATTTTTTTACACCTTTTTATATGCATATATATAAGGTAAGGGATATTAGTAAGCATTATACTTACTCTAATAATTTATGCAATGACTTAAAATATTTTAGAAAAATGAAGAGAAAATTTGTTTTCTCTCCTAAAGGAACTTGCATGTAACGTACTCATTTCTTAGATTCTATACTAACTCAGAAGAAATAAAGAAGAAAGTCAGGTCTGCAGAAACTAGAAGGAGAAACGTAAAAGTTACTGGACACAAAATGATTGTGCTAGAAATTTTCCAGAACTTGAGAATATATGTTAAACATTAAGTAACAGGATCATGATTAACTGGTCATTAAAGATGCCTCCAGGAGATGGGTATCTTTTCCTCCCAATAAGCAAATGATTCCCAGCTCAAGCTGTAATTGTCTTTCCACAAAATTATTTAAAATGTTTAATTATCAATGTGTAACATTTCTGGAAAATATCTAAGACAATAAAATTCAATTTTGTTCTTAAAAGAAGCCAAGGAAACAATCACATGCAGCCAAAACTGTTCAGCAGAAAACACACATCATGCAGAATTTTTAGTCTTGCAATTGAAGGATTGCTTCATTTAAAACCTGTTTCTAATCAAAAGTTAAATAAAGAACATAGTTGCTGTATGGCAGACTAAAAATACTGCGTTTTTCTAAAAATTACACACAACCTAAAGACATTCAGATGGAATTGGGCAAAGGGTTTAATTAGTCAAAATGATCACCTCATCCTCCTGATAAAGAAGACATAAAAAGTAATTTAAACATATTAATCCATTATTTACCTATATGCATAAACACACAATCAATGTAAATAAGATTTTTAACAGACTCTAAATAAGATTTTTAATGACTCTAGAATAAGAGGGCAATTTTCTTCTTTCGAGAGTACATACTATTTTTGGAGGGTAAGCTCTGGTTTTCTTTCCTCTCTAATCCATTTTTTCCATGTTAAATGATCAAATTTATATCTTTTTTTTCTCCTCTTCAGAACTCCTGCAATGTCCCACTAAGAAATGTCTCCACTATCTTAGTGAAAAGAATACAACTTCTACTATTATACTGATATTTCAGAAAAACACAGTCTTATCAAGACAAAGAAAGACAATGTAATAAATATTAATGTTCCTTCTTAAAGTACCAACCATGACTATAACAAAATTTATAGTTTATAATTCAGATTCTGTATCTATAATGATGTATAAAATATCAAATTAAACAAAAATTTACTGTAGGCTTGTCTGCTCAGAATTTGAAATAATGAAACATTTCATTTGCTTTCTGTTCATTTATATAAATATACTAAAGACATAAATCATCTAATCCACTTTAAGAGGAGTCAAAAATATTGGGCTTACAAATATAGAAGCACTAAAAACTATTACAAAAACTCGTTTGATTACTCAACTTAAAATTTTTAATAAAATTAATAATGGTAATATTAACCAGTATTTATCATTAATCCTTACATAGTATTTCATAATTTAAGCCCCTTGAATACATGCAACTTAGTATCACTTGTTAAACACTGCATATTAAAATTTATAAAGGGTTATAAATTTTTAGATTTAGAACTTAATGTTTTAAAAATAATAATGGTATAGTTATATCTAATTACTCTTAGAAAGATAATTCATTGAAACCAATATATAAAATTTTTCATAATATATTACATAAATATCATGTTTTAAACAAAACTATAATAATATATAAGCTTTTTTTTTTTTTTTTTGAGATGAAGTCTTGCTCTGTCGTCCAGGCTAGAGTACAGTAGCACAATCTCAGCTTACTGCAGCCTCCACCTTCTGGGTTCAAGCGATTCTCCTGCCTCAGCCTCCCAAGTAGCTAGGATTACAGGCATGCACCACCACATTTGGCTAATTTTTTTTTTTTTTCAGTAGAGACAGGCTCTCACCGTGTTGGCCAAGCTGTTTTCAAACTCCTAACCTCAAATGATGCACCTGCCTCAGCCTCCCAACGTGCTGGGATTATAGATGTGAGCCATTGCACCCAGCTAGCTTTTTTTTTTTTTTTTTTTTAAACTCTGCTGCCCAGGCTAGAGTACAACAGCATGATCATTGTTCACTGTAGCCTCCACCTCCAGGGTTCAAGTAATCTTCCCACTTCAGCCTCCCAAGTAGCTAGAACTACATAGGCATACACCACCTCACGCAGCAATTTTTTTTTTATTTTTTGTAAAGACAGGGTTTCACTATGTTGCCCAGGCTGGTCTTGAACTCTTGGCCTCAAATGATCCTCCCACCTTGGCCTCCCAAAGTGCTAGGATTATAGGCGTGAGCCACCACACCCAGCCTATAAGCCTTTCTTCCCAAGAATGCTTAATCTATTTACTGTCTACATCAAAGCTCACTTCAGCCTTGAAATAGACAATAAATTGTAAAAGACATATACTTAAGCTCAAGTGGGTAATATAAGAGTAAGTTTCAAAAATGCTAAACGAGAATGATTCTTAGGCAATTTAATACCTTCATGCTTGAAAACAGAATGAGAGGAGAGCAGTGATGCTCAACTAGGAAGAACCAGAACCTGTCACTTCACTAGATACCAATAAGAGGTATAAAGTATTACACTGGGAAAGAGATTTAGATAAATATTTAGTTTTTAAAAGTATAAGCCTAAAAGTTAGAACTCTTACTTGGGCTCCAAAATAAAAATTACAACACATCTTTCAGCATGATTTTTCTTTTACATTAAAGATTTTAAGAAAAAAGGTCTACTATACCTCAGGACTTTTGCGGTTCTGTAAAATCTGTTTGTCAGTTTCTTTGTTAGCAAAGTATCTAGTGCAGCCTCGGTTTAAATACTATGACAAAACAAATTAAATATAATTAACATATATTATCCACAGGGAAATAACACAGGAGAAAAGACAACTTATCGAATAGTGCCAACCATGAAGGATTTTTAAACATAACTTGAGTACTGTTTAATGTTTAATCTCTCCACTAAAATACTTCTATATTTATAAACATTTTTCTTTCTACTAATAAAACCAGGAATATTAAAAATCTTAATCTCTGAAAGTAGATTAAATAAAATGTCTAAAATAAAAATCAATGACATAAAGGTTTTCTACTTCTAAAGGGCAACGATTTTATATCTTTTCAGTATCAAAAATCTAAATACAGCCCATAAAATCATGAAAATTAGCTTCCTACTAAATACGCAGAATCTCAAGTAAGGACCCATACTGTGGTTTAATTTTTCAAGTAATATTTTAAATTCTGAATAATTAAGAAATACTATCCTTGATTTTCTTAATTTCTGACTTTTAGAGTCAGTTTTTTAAAACATGCTTTTCACATTTACTGACAGTTAACAATGAGTGTACATAAATTACAGTACTTGCTTTATGGATCAAATAATTTTAGGTTTTATTTCAACGATTTACTTTGCTTCCCAAAGGCTTTTACAATCTAAATACTTCCACACTATAGAATAAGAGGAGTAGTTCAGAAAAAGAACCTCTATCAATATCAACAAGAATCTACTGCTCACATTTATTAGTCTTGCAATTGAAGGCTTGCTTCATTTAAAAACCATTTCTAATCAAAAGTTAATGAACACATTAGCTATATGGCAGACTAAAAATACTGCATTTTTCTAAAAATTACACACAGCCTAAAGACAAAATTCAGTTGGAATTGGGCAAATATGACCAGGAAGGATGTATACAGAGAACAGAATTGATAGGTTTTTTAAACACCTCAGCTTCTCGTAAATCAGGTCACTATGATTTTATTGTACCATGGCATGAATTCCCAGATTAAATACACCACATCATATACATACCAAAAATAATTTATAATAAATTTGAATTATTTGGGCATAAATTAATATTTTAGATAATCGATACATCTATCATTCCTCCTCCACTACAATTAAATGCTAAAATACAGTAAAAAAAGACAACGATATACATGGTTTTTTTTTCTTCTACCCTAGAATCTTTGGGGGAAAAAAATAAAAGAGAAAGGAGAAGAAACAACGTTGGTAAGCATTTTCAATTGACTGTTTCAAGTAAAAGCTCTTTTACTTAGCAGAATAATAGCTTAAACACATAGAGCCAAAACCAATGATTCTTTGCTACCAAGCATTTTGTCTCCTCACTCCAACTGTTTTGTCAAATAGTTTGCTTCTGGACAGTGGGGTCTAATATTACAACGTTTTAGTTTTCTGAAACTAGAACACTACCCCTGCCATCTCTTCTTATTCTATCCAAGCTTTCTCTACATTCAAGGATCTATCCATGATTACAGCAAATGGCTCCATAAAAGAAATATTTGAAATGTCTAAATAATGGAAACATTTTTAAAACTTTTACTTTTTAAAGTATATGTGTGGTTAATACAAATGCTTTCAAATAGGTATACATCCACAATTCTTTATATACTAATTTTGATGGAGTAGTGATCTAAATTTTTAGTGACCAAAAAATTTCAGCAATTTTGGAAGTGTTCAACCTACTGCAGGTTTCCCCTTTGCTTTTAAAACCTGATCTCTCAGTTAAAACCAGAGGGCTAACCTACAGAAAAACCTGATGAAATCACTAACATAATTACAAGTCACTTTAAGACATAATTACTTGGGGGAAGTGGATATAGTAGTGTGTGTGTGCCTGCATATGAGAGGAATATTCAAGATGATAAATGTATGCAACCCTGTTCTCCTACTGTCCCTCTTACCATAACAAGGACTTTCCTGTAAGAAAGGAAATTAGGCCTCCTGGTTCACACTGCAGAAGCAGGAAACCTTCTAAGCAGATAAATTTTAATAGCTGCCCTTTCAGGATGCCTGCTATTGTACCAGGAAGGCTGTACATTCTGAAACCCAGAAATACTATGCTCCCAAACCTTCAAGCAGAAAGAAATGCTAGATTAAGACCAGAACAGTCACATCACTTTACTGTCAACTAAGTGTTGACAAAACCACATCATTGTTATTATATTTTATGTACTTCACAGTAATGTATATTCCTTTTCTAAAAATCATAGTAAAAAAAGAAATGAAATAATTTTCTTTACTTCCATGAAAATAATGTGGACAACTAGCTTCAAATTCCAATTAATTTGGAGAGTTCTAGAAAAGACTGGAGATGTTAGAAGTATATAAAGAGATACATTTATAAAGCATTTTAAGACAACAGACTTTTAAAATTTGCAAATACACATGAAAAGAAATTGGATAAAGTAAAAGAAAAGCTGTCTGCAAAAACACACACACAACACAGCAGTAATTATGTGTTATGATTCTCAAATGGAGGATTTCTGACTAAAAAACACTATTAGAATCACCTGGGGAACTCTATACACACTACATTCCTTACTCACATTCCACTCCTTTGTATAAACTACACTCCCATATTCCATACACACACACTGTTTTCTAACCTGAGAATCTGAAAATTATGTTAACCATTATCAGTTACCACTCCTAGAAACTCTACTCCCTTGGCCTGTAATGCTCTGGGGTGCAGGGGTGTGTGTGCGTGCGTGGGTGTGTGTCTGGGTATTATCTTTTTAGTGTGTGTAAGACTGGGTGTTATTTATCTTTTTAATCCTGGCACAATGCCTGGCACCCAATGGGCAAGCAATAAGTATTTGTTGTGAAAGTAAATTAAGAAATACAATCATGTGTCCTTTATTAATATTAATTCAGTGTCCAAACATTTTTACAGATAACCCAAAGGTAACTTTAAAGCCAGTATTACATAACTATTATAAATTTCTAATTGAGTTTAAATTGATATGGGGTTTAACAGCTATCCTTTTATCTATTCCATTATGTGCCTCCTCATATAGTGTTATATTATAAACTCAGCAGTACACCTTAGTATGGATCTTCTCAGTACAGTGATCATTCTAACATGTTATACTTGATCTAATGTAAGTTATGTACACACAACAACTAGATTTCAAAGTCCACTAAAATAAGTTTTAAGACTAATGGCAATTCTATTTTCAAAAATTGTATGAAATTATTTTTTCTTTGAGCCAGGGTCTCGCTCTGTTACCCAGGCTGGATTGCAATGACACAATCATGGCTCACTGTATCCTCAATCTCCTGGGCTCAAGTGATCCTCCCACTTGAGCCTTTGGAGTAACTGGAACTACAGGTGCGTGTCACCAAGCCTGGCTAATTTTTGTATTTTTTTTTTTTTTTCAGAGACAGGGTCTCACTACATTGCCCAGGCTGCTCTTGAATTCCTGGGCTCAAGCAATCCACACCTCAGCCTCCCAAAGTGCTGGGATTACAGGCATGAGCCACTGCACCTGGCTGTTATGAAATTTTTTTTCTTTTGACCTACCCGAAAATTATCTGGTGAGCTCAAATGAAGTTTTTCTCTAATATCTTCAGAAGCACCAGCACACAACCTATAAAAGATATGATAATTTCTTTCCTCTTTGCCTTGAACACAGATCCTAGATTTCTCTAGAAGATAATGTGAAACAAATCCTCCGACAACTGAGCTCTAAAAAACAAAACAGAAAGACAATATATTTTTATATTTCAAGTCTTAAAGTATAACTCAGCAATCTTAAATTATTTACCTTTTCTAACACACATTTGTCTATCATAGAGGTTATAATAGTCATCAAATAAAGGGGAAACAACAAAAAACTAAATGTAAGCTTAGAGTATTTCTAACGGTCATCCTTCATTTTAAACATCCTCATTTAAGTCTCTACCCAAATCCTACTAAGTTTTGAGCCACTGTAGAATCACAACTGACCTTGCACCGCACCTCAACACAAGTGCTAGAATATCTTACATGACTAAACTATACAGTAATACTCAATGACGAAGTTGAATTCAGTATCTGGGTTTTAAATTGTGAAAGGAGCTTTTTAGGTGGTCGTAGTGGACATATGCATTCCTGCAATCATCTAAAGTAACAATGAAACTTAAAGGAATTTACCATAAGTGCAAGTACAGCACCAACTAACCCCTACATTTTCACAAAGACTCCCAAAAATATCATTCCAAAGCTTACTCTCACTTACCTTTTCATTAAAATGTATTTCTACAAATTTCCCAAATCGACTGCTATTATTGTTGCGAACAGTCTTTGCATTTCCAAAGGCTTCTAGGAGTGGGTTAGCTGTTGAGAAACAAAAAAACTCCATCAAAAAATCAGCATGAAGGAACATTACAAAATATGCATAGTATGCCTCCATTTGTTAATATATATGTCTAAAAATGCTCTAAAAAATATTAACATGAAGGAATTCACATGTAATGTCAAATTCCACAAATATTTATTCACTGCCCAGTAGGCTCTGGCACTATTCAAGTTCAGGAGATGGGAAAATTTCTCAAACATGTAAAAAGAAAATGTCAATGATATAGGAAAGACTAAATTTTTAAGCCGCTATGTTACAAAATTTATAACTCGATTTTAAAATTCTTTCCCTAAGACTTTGACTGTTTTCTCAAGTATATCAGGCTCACAAGAGTACTAATTATAACAGATAAAACAGCAAACCTCTTCTGAGAAAATACAGGCAAGAAATGTTATTACTTGACTTACTTTTGTAAAACATTTTACATATTAACATAGCCTCCAGATTTAACATTTTTACATGTACATCCAGTGAAATTTAACAAATTAGGAGTTTACAGAATTATCTAAGAAAGACTCTCAGAATAATAGGCTTTAAAATCCTAATAAACAAACAAAACATTTTCATTGTTATTTTATAATAACCCATACACAGACCATGACTGGATAAGAGTCAATAGAGTCTACTCTTATACTCACCTAAGTCTCAATTATAAACATACAAAATTAGTGTTAATCTTACACACGTATTCTCCATCAACAAACTTAAAGTGCTTCATAATGTTTAGTGCTAAAATATTTTTTTATGAAGCACGTTCTTGCTATAATAAACATGAAGCCATATTTCTTATGAAGCCTTTTCAAGTCCACTTCTACTCTATCCACAGTAGAATACGTAACTAGTCTCTAAGCTCTTGTAAAGCTCACTCCCCAGCCATTTTATTTGCCAAAAATAAGAAAGAAAACATTAAAACTAAAAGAAATATTAGCATATATCCCTCATGTTTCAGATGGGACAAAAAAACTGAAGCCAGCATGGTCAATGCACTCTTCAAAGACCATATAACTGGCTGTTGACAGAGGAGGACTCATTTACAGGTCTCCCAACTCCCTTACTGGTAATCTGCTAGTTTTTACTGAAGAATTTAATACAAGTAAAATATCTCCAAATAGGGTAAGGACCTCTCCAACAAAAAATAATATTAATGCTACTAATAATATACTCATTCCAAAACCAGCAACTAAACTTCTACTACAGATGGCATCAAAAAACTCTAGGCCTTTCCTGTTACATTTACTACTCTGAGACAGGTGATCACCTGAGGTCAGGAGTTCAAGTCCAGCCTGGCCAACATGGTAAAACCCCAACTCTACTAAAAAATACAAAAATTAGCCAGGTGTGGTGGCACATGCCTGTAATCCCAGCTACTCGGAAAGCTGAGGCAGAAATATCACTTGAACTCAAGACACAGACTTTGCAGTAAGCCAAGATCACACCACTGTACTCCAGCCTGGAGGACAGAGCAAGACTCAGTCTCCAAAAAAAAAAAGCAGGTATAAAAACATTTGGAATAATACTTCCAACTTTTCTCCACTATAACACACTACATACCATACAGCACATTACCGTGGAAGAAACCAGGCTTATATCCAACTGCCAAGTAAGTGTGCCCCTCAAATGAGCAAATCAGAATACGAACTAGTCTTTTACTGAGGTAGCCCATAATTTGTTCTTTTTTTATTAATTTATTCAGTTTTTAAGAATGATTCCCTCACTAAAGTAAGGCACTTTACTGTGAATAAAGCATTACTTACAAGGTAAGTGCATACCTGGGTATGTTACAACACCATGTAAAAACTGTAAATGAAACTAGAAAATTATTTATATTAAAAAAACTTTACTGATGCTCAACTTTAAAAATGTTTATTAGAGTTGCATTTAGACTGAGCTACATTCAGACTTTACATCATTGTGAAAAATGCACGTTGCATTTGCTATGATTTAGCAGAATCCATCAACATATAAGGTTCCTATTAAGTTTTTTCTTTAAAATGTCAAGAGCATGTGGTGTTGCACTCCTATAGTCCCAGCTACTAATGAGGCTAAGGCAGGAGGACTGCTTGAACCTAGGCATTTGAGAAAAAGCCTAGGCAACATAGTGAGATGCTGTCTCTCATTTAAAAACAAAAAAGGCCAAGAGAGTGTTAAAATATGCATTTAGTATGGCATGTAATTAAGATTTCTAAGTTTATATCCCAAGTCCACAACTGATGAGCTATAGGAGCTTCAGCATATTACCACCTCAGTTTCTCATATTTAAAAAAGGAATAAAATAGTATCTAATACATTCTATGAAGCTTTAAATCAGATAACAGATATTAAACAAATTAGATAATGCCTAATACATCCCATATATGTTATTATCACCATTGTTATTAAAAATGCTTACTGAGTATATAGCGGGGAAAAGTAAGACGGGAAGGAGAATGAGTGTTCAGAGAAGCCTGTTTAAAACAGTTCAAAGACCTACAGGAAGCCCAATGTGATTAAAGCATGAAGAGTCAGAAGAAACATGACTCTAGATGAGATAAGAAGATGCAGGAGCCAGACCACACAGAGCACTGCAGGTGATGTTACAGATCTGGGGCACGATGTTGAGAGCTATATGAAGCCATTAGACAATTTAAAGCAAAAGAAATTATTCTGGCCAGGTGCGGTGGCTTATACCTGTAATCCCAGCACGGTGGGAGGCTAAGGCAGGTGGAGCACCTGAGATTGGGAGTTCAAGACCAGCCTGGCTAAATTGGTGAAAGCCCATCTCTACTAAAAATACAAAAATTAGCCAGGCATGGTGGCACAAATCTGTAATCCCAGCTACTTGAGAGGCTGAGGCAGGAGAAATGCTTGAACCCAGGAGGCAGAGGTTGCAGTAAGCCAAAATCATACCACTGCACTCCAGCCTGGGTGCTGAGTGACAGAGCAAGACTCCGTCTCAAAAAAAAAAAAAAGTATTCCAACTTTCATACAGAAACTGGATTAAGGAAAAGTAAGAATCTAACTGAGGAGATCAAACAGGAGTCTATGATGCAGGAGGGCATCATATAGAGATTCAACATAATGGTAGTTTAGGCCAGTAGTCTCCAAACTGAGCTACAAGAAGACTTTCTAAAAAGGTATACTAGCATGGATAGCTTAAGGAAATCAATTCCACACTACTGCCTTTGTTAAAATGGCTTCCCTATAAAAGCACCTTATTGCCAAATAACCCTTCTTCCTCTTCCCTTTACACAAAACGAACTCCACAGAACAAACAGGAAGCTAAAGAAATACCTATACTTCTTTCATTCATTCATTTTTTTTTTTTTAGATAATAGGTATTACACATTTATCTTCACAAATCAGATTTTCTGGACAGAGACCTCTGTAATTCAACCAAGAATCTAAAGTGTAAGTTGTCACTAGGAGAGATGGCAAAGCCCTGTCTTCGATGGTGGCTTTTAGTTATTGTATGGTAGAACACCATTCATTTTCTGACTACTTTGGCAGGAGGTGGTGGTGGTGGTAAGGAATTTGGCATTGGTGGAGAAGGGAGTGAGAAAGGTGGAAGAACGGGAAGGAAAAGGAAAGTCTTTTATTTTTCTAGTTTCTGTTTCTTAAGATTACATTCAGAAACTTGACACAGAGCTATGTGGTCACTGTGTGGAAAGATCATGAAATAAAATCCTGTACCCAAACTTGAAGAAACTTTATAAATGTCTCCGAATAATAATAGATTATTCAGGTTCTCTTTTTTTTTTGGACGGGAGAATCACAAGGAATCAGGTGTTCAGAGGAATGTATTGAGTAGAGGTGAGGAACTAGGATGTTGAAAAGTAAAAAAAGGAGAGAAGGAGAGGAAGAGGAAGAAAAAGAGGGAGAGAGAACAGTAATATTGCTTCATTCTAAAAATGGGTATTAATAATGGCCGATCAATATTTTGTGTATTTAAAATGGAGAACTCTATAAATATTTATTGAGTTTACTTGTTCCGGATCTGAGTTGAAGTCCTGGATATCCTTATTAATTTTCTGTCTGGTTGAGTCTAAATCTCATTATGGGTCTTATGTATCTGGGTATTAAGATCTCTTATTGTTGCACTGATCCTTTTACCACTGTATCTTTGTTGCTTTGAAATCTATTTTATCAAATGTGAGAATTGCAACATAAGTTTATTCAACATAAGCTTATGCTATGTATCAGTTACTATTCTACAGGTTTGGAATATGAAACAAAAATCCCTGCCTTCTTAGTGTTTTCATGAAGTGAGGGTGGGAGCAGAAACAACAGATATTAAGTAAATAACAAGATGATACATGAGCAGTGATTTGTAGGAGATAAAAGAGCATTTTGCATCTCTGAGAGAAGAACATTCCAGACCACTGAAAGAAGTCCTGTAAATTAATTTCAGGACATGCATAACAATAGAAATAAAAATTAGCAATACCTTCAACAATTCTGTCATCAATATCTTGACCTGTTCCGTAAGATTCAGTCAGGTATCTGTTTAAAATATAGGATAAAAAATGTTGATGACAATAATATAGTATACAATAATTTATACTTTTGTTGAAACTAGATCATCATTGCAACTGTTTAAAAGCTAAACGTGTACTTAAATGCAACTATTTTGTTATACCTTTTAAAATTTATTTAAAATTCTATTTGGGGCCAGAGACGGTGGGGCTCATGCCTATAAACCCAGCACTTTGGGAGAACAAAGCAGGCAGATCACCTGAGGTCAGGAGTTCAAGACCAGCCTGGCTAAATGGTGAAACCCCATCTCTACTAAAATATAAAAATTAGCCGGGGCCAGACACGGTGGCTCATGCCTGTAATCCCAGCACTTTGGAAGGCTGAGGCAGGCAGATCACCAGGTCATGAGTTCAAGACCAGCCTGGCTAACATGGTGAAACCCCATCTCTACTAAAAATACAAAAATTAGCCAGGCGTTGCAGACACCTGTAATCCCATCTACTCAGGAAGCTGAGTTCATCACTTGAACCTGGGAGGTGGAGGTTGCAGTGAGCCTAGATCACACCACTGCACTCCAGCCTGGATGACAGAGCGAGACTCTGTCTCCAATAAAAAAAAATAACAATTAGCCAGGCATGGTGGTGTGTGCCTGTCATCCCAGCTACTCAAGAGGCTGAAGCAGGAGAACTGCTTAAACCCGGGAGGCACAGGTTGTAGTGAGCTGAGACTGCACCACTGTACTCTACCCTGAGTGACAGATTGAGACTCCGTCTCAAAAAAAAAAAAAACTTATTTGGGGGTATTATGCTCACTACCTCAGTGATGGGATCATTCACACCCTAAACCTCAGCATCACAAAATGTACTCATAACAAACTAGCACATGTATCACCTGAATCTAAATTTTGAAATTATAAAAATAAAAACTAAATTCTATTTGTATTGCCTTTAACATCTAATTGATATTAATATTTAAACTCATTAGGGAATATTCTGATTTTATCCAACTATTTGATTTTAAATATATCATATTCATTAACTACAGGAGATTTCAAAACTTTCTGTGAGAGCCTGTTAATTCAATCTTTGGCTGCATAAAATAAGGCAGTCTCCCACTGAACAACTGGGAAGTTATCACTCTTCATGTTTCACTGAAATATAAAACACAGAGAAATAACTATTTGCCTGGCTCATTTCAAAACAAAGAACAATCCTTAATTTAAAATATAAGTTCACATTATAAGTTTATAATTCCTTAACTTTTTGTTCATTTTCATATATTAACCATAGACTCATATAGACTATTACATACAGGAAAGAAAGAAAAACAAACTGAACCACTTAGAATCCAAGAATATTAGTAAGAATTCATTTAACCAGAATTGTGTATATATAACAGTTGTTAACAAACTCTTCAATTGATTTTATATAAATAACTCTGAACAGCACACATATTTATATAATGAACAGCAAAATTTCAGAGTACCACTATGTAGCAATCAATTAAGAACTATAATTCAGTGGGAACAACACTGGTGAGTACACTCCTCCTACCAGTAGTTCAACCACTAGGTCTAACCTCCATGGGTATGTAAATTAAAAGTACTGCATTACAGTGAGTGTTATAATTCCTTCCATTTTTAAAATGCTATAATTCTAAACCAAGTGTAAGGCCAGGCATGGTGACGCAGGTCTATGATCCCAGCACTTTAGGAGGTCAAAGTGGGAGGGTCACTTAAGTCCAGGAGTTGGAGACCAGCCTGGACACCATAGCATGACCCTGTCTCTACAAAAAATAAAAAATTAGCCAGGCATGGTGGCACATGCCTGTGGTCCCAGTTACTTGGGAGGCTGAGGTGGGAGGATCACTTGGGCCCAGGAGGTCGAGGCTGCAGTGAGCTATGATTGCACCACTGCCCTACAGCCTGGGGGACTGGGCAACAGAGCAAGACCCTGTTTAAAAAAAAAAAAAATCACAGTGCCACAAGTTTAATTTAATGGTGGCAGAGGGAACACAATAGGGGGCAGGCTATAAGGAAATAGAAATAAGGAGGCCAATTATCATAAGCTTAAGGTAAAAAATGGTTTCAACCACGTTAACAACGCAAGTATAGACAGAATGTAAATGTTTGATTCTTAAGGAACATTCCTAAATCACCCTTTGTCTAGCCAGTACTGGTCTCCTCCAAAATCCTCATGTGAATAACATGTCTGAGCTGGCTTTAGTAATCTACAGACTAGCTTCCATATAAGGTGTCTGTCTCTTTAAAGGGATACAACCCACCATTCCAAACTATTTCATGAAGTATGCAAAGGTATTAAAAGCTAATCTGTTCAAATTCTCAAAGAAATATTTGCACACCCATGTTCATGACAGCACTATTCACAATAGCCAAGTGGTGGAAGTAACCTAAATGTCCATTAACAAATGCATGGATAAAGAAAATGTACCATATATCTACAACAAAATATTATTCAGCCTTAAAAACGGAAGGATGGGATCCAAAATAGTAAAAAAAAATTAAAAGAAGGGAAATTTTGACACATACTACAACATGAATGAATCGTAAGTTGAGCTAAATAAAATAGGCCAGTCACAGAAAAACAAATACTCTGTAATTTCACTTACACAAAAGATATCCAGAGTAGTTAAATTGAAAGAAAAACTGAAAAGTAGAATGGTGGTTGCTGGGGGCTGGATAAATAGAGGAGATGTTGAATGGGTAAAATTTTAGTTTTCCAAGATGAAAAGTTCTGGAGATTGTACAGATGGGCTGCACAGCGATGTGAATATACTTAATGCTACTATGTTATGCACTTAGAAATGGTTGACAACTTTTACATATGTATTTTTTTACCAGAAAAAAAGTCAACCTGGGCAGAGCACAGTGGCTCCTGCCTATAATACCAGCACTTTGGGAGGCCAAGGCAGGAGGGTTTCTCGAGCCCAGGAATTTGAAACCTGGACACCACAGTAAGACCTCATCTCTATGAAAAAAATTAAAGATTAGCAAGGCATAGTGGCATGTGCCTGTAGTCCCAGCTCTTAGGGAGAATGAGGTGGGACAATCACTTGAGCCCAGGAGGTCAATGTTACAATGAGCTGTGGTGGTGCCACTGCATTCCATCCTGGGTGACAAAGTGAGACCCTATCTCAAGGGGAGAAAAAAACAGTCAAGATGCTCAAATATTTCAAGTTAGCTGAATACTCACCTTAGAACAAATTTTGTGTTTTCTGTTTTGCCAGCTCCTGATTCTCCAGATATAATGACAGACTGACTCATCTTGAGCACTTTCATGTCTCGAAAAGCTTTATCAGCTAGGGTCAAAATAAGACATTAATGATGAGCAATATATTAAATATAAAGTTAATAACAGAAATTTCACTTAGGAGCACTTACTCTTAAAGAAATCATAAATCTCTGTTCGATGTTAATAAAATTTTAAAATAAAGTCATTCAAATGTGTTTAAAACATTTTTAAAGTATTTACTTTAAATATTCTATCTTATTGTCCTAAAAGTTAAGTAATATGAAATCCAAATAAACAACTCTTAAGTTCCTGATAGAATGTCTCAATATTATGGGCTGTGGCTCATCTCTTCCTAATTCCAGAGGTAATCTGCAGAGGGATTAAAAAAAATGGTCACTATGCATAACTAATGAAGTCCCCAATGAAAAGCAAGAATTAATGAGCTTCCAATTAAGAAATCTGGCAACAAAAAATTCTGCTGGAGAAAAAAATACATAATTACAAAACGTATCTGTGGGGTTTTTCCCTATAATGCAACTATTAAATTTATGCATCTTGTAGAATTTGTCAACATTTTACAATTAAGCAAAATTAACAGCTTTAAATTTCCTAGATTTGCCACCGTTTACATATATAATTTTTAACTATATTTATTACACTCCAACAACTTAGGCTATGAAATGTATTAAATGTTAAGACTACAAAGACAAGTTGAAAACAATTTAATCCTGTTAAGGCAGTCTCAAATTAAGGCAACTTTAATTCAAAATTAGGTCCTTACAATTTGACTCTATAAGACAACTATTTCTCACCTCAGACATGTGCCAAGAAGACTTTAGAAATGGCTTTTACTCTAAGGGGAGAATGCAAACTATATGCAAGAGTACACACATCCCTTTGTCCAATTTATCAGCAACCTATTCCACCTTTTTTTTTTCTTTGAGACAGAGTCTTGCTCTGTCACCCAGGCTGAAGAACAGTGGCATGATCTCAACTCACTGCAACCTCGACCTTCTGAGCTCAAGCGATCCTCCCTCCACTGCCTTCAGAGTAGCTGGGACTACAGGCAAGCACATGCTTGGCTAATTTTTTTCATATTTTTTTATAGAAACAGGGTTTTGCATGTTTTTCCAGGCTGGTCTCAAACTCCTGGGCTCAAGCGATCCGCCCTCCCAAGTGCTTGGATTATAGGCATGAGCCATAACACCCATCCTCCACTCGTTTTTAAAGAATCATTCCAAACACTTGGGGTTTTTTTTTTACCAGTAAAAAGCTAAAAATAAAAGCTGGTTTATTTACATTTTAAACATGTAGCTTTTCTCCAGTGATAAGTTTGCTCACATTCAGGTTCTAAGGGATGGGGCACCATTTTGCAGGCTGAACACACCAACGCCTGTCAGAGCTTCTTCGAGCCGAAAGTAAATCTGCTGCTGCCCTGGTAGAGTAATTATGTCAGTCATATTTACCCTGCCTGGTAGTATATAGCACACAGGTCAACCAAATATGGAAGTGAAGCCTGATTAGGCCAAAATGCAAGTATGAAAGGGAAGCCCAAAGAGAAACAGACTGCACTACGAACTAGTTCCAATACGTGTCATTTAGCTGCTTTATGTCTGAATGCAAAGGGGTAGTTAACACCTCCGCATCTGGTGGCAAGAGGGGTAATTTCTCATTCTGATCAAATAACTCCACCTCCTATGCGTCAGAGCCGGAGGACTTCAAAATAAAAGAGAGGCTGAGAAAGACAAAGAGACACTACTGTCTTCCCACACAGATCCTCCAGTGGTATGAAGCATACATTACTTTTAATCCTTTAATTTTATAAAGCTCTGATGCAAGATGATGCCCAGAAGTCTGCTCTTAGAGCTCCAATCTAGCCAAAGTAACACACTCACAAGGGAGGAAACAGGTAAGAGACAAAGGCCAGGACCTTGAAACTGTAAAGAAGGACACTTTAAGATGGAGCTGAAGGTACTAAGGACTCTAAAACTGCCATTAGGTCAGCTTTTAATACATCCTACTTTCAACTGGGCAAACACAGGCATTTAACACAGAAAATGATGTATGCCTGTCCTGTGAGTTGGCTATAAAAGGATTCTTCCCCATGCTGTGTAAAATACTTGCTCCTAACAATGTTGATATACCAAAGAGGTATACAGTTCCTCCAAAATATATATTCAATTTATGGTATATTTTATTAATCTAAAAGAAAAATTGAGTAAATGTGTACAATAAAAATGAAGACAATAGTTAAAATACAAGTAAAATCACTTACCAATTGCAAAGACGTGAGGTGGTCTTGTCCCAAGAGATTTTCCTTGATATGACTTTATTGTTTCTGAAGAATATATTTTAGGTATGTCAAAGTATGGATTCACTGCAATCAGAATGTTGGCGACATAGGTCTAAATATGAAAAGCATAAACATAAAATTTTCCAATTACTATTTTCATTAAAGATAAAGGTCATAGAAGAAATAAAACAAAGAACATTTCCATTATCTATATAACTAGGACTCCCAAATCAGTCCTAAATATTCTTTGAGTATTCCCTCAATCTTTAATAGGAACCCATATTTCTCCAATTCTTAATAAATATATCTTACCACCCCATAGTCACCTCAAGTTCAGCATATCCAAAGTCAAGATTATCTCTTCCCACCTACCTCTGCCTCAAAGAAAATATTCTCCTTCCATGTGCTTCCCCAGGGACATGGCACCACCAAGTTACCACAGACAGAAATCTGAGTCTCTAGCTCCATTTCATTCAGCCTTTCTCTGTTAACTCCACTTATAAAATCTGCCCCTACAGCTAATTTTGGTCATTTGTATTCCGAACCTACTTTATTCACCCTGCTACTAGGGAGTTTAATACAGCTCAAAGGACCTCTGAATGCCAAGGATTGATTTCGCTCTGTGGTCACCATTTGGTCCGAGATTCTGTCAAAACTGCTTATGTTAACTGCTGTCTAGAACATTTATGGGTTAAATGGTTAATGAGCAACTTAAGCTTACTTCTAATTTTGGAATTTAGCACATATTAGATGTTCAACATGAGTCAGCTGATTGATTGAATTTTGCTTCTAAATATATTTCTAATCAAGAATATCCACATTTAAATATATTCTTTATTTAGTTGATTTTGAAAAATATCAGGAAGAAAAGTAAAGTCTTAAAACTATATGTAACTAGAAGATGGTAAGTACACTCATTTGGAATTGAATAAATAAGTTCTATTTCCCAGCTGTCACTACTTGGACAGATGGCAAAGACTAAAGTAATTTAGTCAGAATTGAGTAAGTACAATTAGGCAAATTGATAGTGATATAAAAGATTAAGACTGTCATTTGATCTAGTAAGTGTCAAAGAAGCCATGTGTTTTCTTCGTTCAAAAATAATGAAGAGCCCCATCTTTATAACAGGAGAACTACAGTGGGGTAATTTATCTCTAGCCACCAAATGACTATATGGTTAGGTCATATTGGAATAAAGTCTCATGCATGCCCAGAGAATAATTATAATTAAAACATGCTAGGTTAAGTATCCATCTGAATGATTTAGTGTAAACTCTATTTATACTGAAAGCATTTTCTTTCATTTTTTAATATTTCGGACTTTCAAGGCAGAGTATCTAAAGTCTAATGAAATTCAGCAACTAGGCTCTTTGGTCAGCATTCCTGTGTTCTTGATATTTCCTCAAATACTATCTTCTATTCTAATTTATATTTTTTCCTCATTCAAATTTTTAATTTCAATATATATTCTGAGTAATTTCAATATATATTCAATTCCTTAAATTGTCTTCCGAACAATGTGGAAACTGAATCAAACATAATTACAGACATACCAAAAGTAAAAAAATCAAAACAAAAAACAATTATAGAGTTTTTAAAAATACTCAAACTGGATATTTTTAAATCTAAAAGATATTAAATGACACTCTGGATTCATTATTTCATTCCACAAATACTGATTAAGTGCCTATGTACCATGAACGTTTTAACCCCTGGAATTCGAGTTGTAAATTAAAAAAAAATCCTTGGCCTCACTAAGCTCACACTCTATTCAAGAGGTTCAGATCAAGCATGATTTTCTGTCAGAAAATTTTAAGCCTGATAAAATCAAAGAGTACCACATGAAATAATTATCTCCACAACAATTTACACCATAGGTAAAATACTTACATAAATTCTGTCTTTACTATATCGAACTTTGATATTATGGAGCAGTGTGGCTTCATTTAAATACATTAGTGAACCTAAGACATAAAATGTATGTATCATTAGAGTTGAAGAAAACAAAATAAAATAATAATACTATTGTAATCTGAATCACTTTGACTTATCTTAAAATTTAACTGTTAGGTTACATCTAATTCCATCTTTTAAAACCCTGGCTGATGCAAACCCTAGAAGCTGATTTAAAAGCTATCCAGTTTACATGTGTGTTAAGTGATATTTTTAAGTAATGAATTTTCAACTAAAGAAGTAAACCTAGTGAGTACGAAGTGAGTACTTGTTAATCAAGGTTGATTAAAAAATAAAATTCAAGAGGGAAAAAGAGTACAATAGATAGCTCTGATTTTAATATACTTCTGATGCAACAAAGTGATGACACTAATCCAATCTGATGTTCAGAATTTCAGAGATAAAACACAAAGATAAAATTTTAGAATGGGAACAGACCATCAAATCATTCAGCGAGTCCCTCACAACTGATATAATAAAATAAGAATCCTGGAGAAATTATGTATGTCTTAACCAAGAATATGAAGCTAATTAAAGGAGAGTTTGAACAAATAAATCTTGTTTCTCTGACATCTGCTCTCCTGAGGTGTCAGAGTTGACTCCCAAGCTACTCTCCAAATCCTTCCATCTCCTGAACTCCATTTCTATCCCATGCTGGAGTAGACAAAAATCACTCCTCTTCTCAACCAATTTGTTTCTGTTATTAGCACCACTATTTTCTCAGTTGCTCAAACTGTAAACCTTGGTCAACACTAAAATCATCTTCTCTCTCCCTCCTTATTCTAAACCAATTTCCAAGTCTTTATGCCATGTAACAAAGTTTAGCATATTGCTGACTCATGGCAGGTACTCAAAGCATAATCTGAATCTCTCAGTGTATCTCCTTTCTTTCCATTTCTACCACTCCAATAACAGTTTAGTTCTCATTACCTCTTTGCTGATCACAGTAGCCTCTTATTTACCTATTGCCTCAGCCCCTCTCCTAATTCAGACACATCTGCTAATCTCAGCACATTAACTAAAGTAGAGCCCCCATCAAATCTCTCTCCCCATGAAATCATCACTGGGTCTCTATCAACATCCATATTCAAGTCTGATGAGGGCTCTTAATAAACCTATTCATGACTTTTTCATACAATTTTCCACAATTCACTTTAATACTAACTTACAGGCAGACTGAACTATTTATTAAATGCAGATATCAGTCATCTATCAGCTTCCATGTAGAATATCCTCTACATTTCTAGGTGTCAAAAATCTACCTATCCTTTAAGGTCTGTACAAAAATTACCTCACAAATGGCACTTCGCCATTCTCACCACCACCACTAGAACTACTATCTTCTTTGCACTTTCTTTACGGTCTTAACACACACTGCCAGTTATTATGATAATTTTACATATCTGGTTTTGTCTACTAAATCAGATCCTTGTGGCAAGATGCTGCCTGATTCAGCTCTTTGATCCCTCACCAAAATTGCAAAGGTGCCTACACTGCATGTATGTCTAACGTACTATTCAACACCTAACCAATGCTTTCAAACGAGAGCCTCTTGCTATAACAACCTCCACAGACTGCCCATGCATCTGTGCTCATTTAATGCAGCAGTTCATTTTCACCTCACTGCTTTTTGCTTTGTGTTTTTGCAGCCCACAGCTCTGAGTTTTCTAAGTGAAGGTTTTATATGAAGAGATTAGTAGGTTAATTTTGCCTTTTTACTTGACTGTTGGGTATTGCCACAAGAATAGGAAAATGAGGGATGTGAAGTCAGTAATTAAAAGGAAAATAATAGCATTTTCCCCTGCTGATTTTGAGCTAGTATGACTTTTATGGCACATAATGTTCTTCATAAATTATTGTCTATTAGATGTTGAGAATAACAGAGTATAAAATTGGAAAGAGGCCAGGCGCAGTGGCTCACTCTTGTAATCCCAACACTTTGGGAAGCTGAGTTGGGTGGATAACCTGAGGTCAGGAGTTTGAGACCAGCCTGGCCAACATGTTAAAATGCTGTCTCTACTAAAAATACAAAAATTAGTTGAGCGTGGTGGTGGGCACCTTTAATCCCAGCTACTCAGGAGACTCTCTTGAACCTGGGAGGCAGAGATTGCAGTGAGCCAAGATCAGGCCACTACACTCCAACCTGGGTGACAAGAATGAAACTGTTTCAAAATAAATAAATACATAAAATTGGAAAGAACTTTTTCAGTAATGGAATGACTTCTACAACATAAATTTAGAATTGATACACTTGTGTATTGAAGTTGTTTGTGGGTTCCTTTTTTATTTTAGTGAACTAGAGCTATAATGATTAAGCAGGATCTTAAATGCTCATATTAGTCAGAAACCTAATTATAATAATGAAGTCTTACCTAATCTTCTTTAGAAACTTTTATATGTTTGTTCTATTTATTTATTAAAACTGTGTTTATAAAGAAACAAATTGTTTATTCAGATATTTTGTTATATATGTCTTATGTTAAATTGTTTCAAAATTTTAATATTCTTTTGAGTATAGTTAAATCTGTTAATAATTAGGCATAAAAGGTAAACAATTTACATAAAGAGTCGCATGTAAATAGCCAAACCAAGTAATCCTAGGACTGGGTACTAGGAAAGGAAAAGAGGAAGGAATTACATGGTGGAGCAGGAAGCTAATTGTGAGACCCTTGTGAACCTCCCTAGGACATACTTTTAGGGAGCTATAGGCAGTTGAGACTTAGCACATTCTGGCCAAACAAGGGTTGCAAATATTTTCCTCTCCCTCTCTCTTTTTCCGTGATTTCTTGAAAATGGAATGAGCTGTGTGGTATAATTTCAGAGGAATACCCTCCTGTCCAAATTCTTATTGTCATTAGCAGACATTTAATCAGTTGGGGATTTATTTGGCTTAATAAACAGACATCCTGAAAAGACAGGTGGTGAGTATGGAAGGAGTAAAGAGAGGAAGCAAGCAGTAATTCCCATGTCAGTATAGGCTTATGTGATCAGCATTCACAGCGGAAGTGTACTATAGGATTAGGAGTTTTTACTCAGAGGAAAACAGTGGCAACACCATACAACCAGTTATTTCAGAGGAAAGTGACAGAGATGGGGGAGTGGTTCAGCAGAGTGCTATAGGTAAAGAAAGAGGAACATGTAGACCAGGCTCTAGGGGGATAAGGATGGAAGAAGATGAGGGATATAGAAAGGTAGGTGGTCTCATACCCAAACCAGATATATTAATATCTCTGCTGCCTAACCCTCTCTAAATCCTTCCTCAATTCAAAGAAAAGCTGCCATTCAACCGTTAGGAGGCTCCACCTACTTCCTTTTTTTTTTTTTTTTTAAATATATATTTTATTGCCTTTTAGGTTTTGGGCCCACTTCTTACTCTCTTTTTATTCTGCCCTAAGTGGCATTAGAAAGCAGTGAGGTGACTGAGGCAGGAGAGTCATTTGAATCTGGGAGGCAGAGGTTGCAGTAAGCTAAGATAGCACCTCTGCACTCCAGCCTGGGCAACAGAGGGAGGGGAGGGGAGGGGAGTGGAGCGGAGGGGAGGAGGAAAGAGAAGGAAGGAAAGAAAGAAAACAAGGAAGGAAGGAGTGGGGGAAGGGAGGGAGGGAGGGAGGGAGACTTAGACCTAAAAGTAGATAATAAATGTTGCTACATTGTTAGGGCACTATCAAAAGACAACACATAGAGAGGTGGGAATGAAACATCCTCATCGTCATCCCCATCTTCTTCATTTAAAAAAAAAAAAAAAAAGACTTCACATGCCTCTTTCAACACAACCTCTATCGCATACTTCAGAAACTCTCTACAGGCATCAATCATTTAATCATCACATTATAACTATAATATAAAGAAGAAAAAAGCATTTTTAGAAATATGCATTTGAGACCCTGGGTGAGTATGAGTGTGTGTGCGCGCGCCCAAGTGCATAACACAAAGCTACCACTATAGTTTTGTGTTGTTACAGTGTGTCATTTGGCAGAGGACAGTGGTATGGTGGCATGCCTCAGATGAAAGTGCTAAGTGCTAGAACCACTTCAGCTGGAAACCCTACATTCTAAACTCAACAATCAAAGCTGTGTTAATAATGTGGTTTCAGAAAAGGAACTCCAGTAGGGGTGGGCTACTATCTTATGAGAATAGTTAACATTCACACATTGACATTGCTGCCATCTGGCATCACCAAGGAAAACACCTGCAAGAGGCAGCAGATACTGAGGCTGCAAAAACTTAAAAGTTAGACAAGTAGAGCAAGACAAACTAAACGGAGAGAGAACATTTTAAGAACTGGATTAAAAACAATTCAAAACCATGTGTTATATTTAGCGACAGACAATTTAATATACCAAAAGGACTGATTCCTAGTTCTCCATATCCTAATGAGTTTTAACAGAGAAGAATTTTCTATTTTAGATATGGTATAGCCCCATTCCCTATTATTTTATTCTGATTGCTATTCAAAAAATGTATTATCTAATCAGACAAACTCTCCAGCAATTTTGGAAAGGAAGGGAATTCTACATTTTTTTCCTCAACCTCTTGCACCTAACAAAAGCAGCTACCATTTGTTAAGAGTCATCAGACACTGTGCCAAGCACATTAAGTATATCATCTCTAATCATACAACACACACATTACTTCCATTCTACAGATGAGAATTTCGAAGAGAGATAAACTGCCCAGGAGCACACAGCCTTCTCCTAACATAGCCAGAATCAGAATATAGGCTTGCCTGACTCTACAGTTACAGTTCATGGCTCTCCCAGTATTCCCACCATACTATGCTGCCCCCATTCTACATATGGGGGTTTCATAGGCTTACTCAAATGTGAATTCCAGAGAAAATCAATAATAACAAATCTATTCCTTTCTCTTATCTTTTTTGTCAAATGAAGTGTTTTTAGTTTCAGATACCTTTAATAAAATTCATGACAACTGTACATAATTGTTAACACTACCTCTTTTTCTTTTCTTTTCTTTTTTTTTTTTTTTTGAGACAGAGTTTCCCTCTTGTTGCCCAGGCTGGAGTGCAATGACACAATTTTGGCTCACCAAAACCTCCGCCTCCTGGGTTTAAGTGATTCTCCTGCCTCAGCCTCCCAAGTAACTGGGATTACAGGCGTGCGCCACCATGCCTGGCTAATTTTGTATTTTTTTGTACAGATAGGGTTTCTCCATGTTGATCAGGCTGGTCTCAAACTCCCGACCTCAGGTGATCCACCTCCCAAAGTGCTGGGATTACACACCTGAGCCACTGCACCTGGCCTACCTTTTTTTCTTAAATGGGGAGTTGTTAGCATCGGATATCTTTAATGAAATCCATGACAAGTGTACATAACTGTAATACTGCTGCCCCCAATATGAAATGATTACCGCTTAATCTTAAAAATGTAAGAATAAACAGTGGCCTGTTCCACAGAGAAAGGCTTTTTTCATCAAACATGTTAAGATATTAAAATCAAATTAATACTGTGTTTTAATATCGTTCTGAAATTAATTTTTCAATTAGTAATTATATAAAATTTTTTATATGTGTGTTTGCTTCAAACAGTGATGTTAAATGACTCCTACTGACTCCACTTCCAAATTATTGAACCACATGTACTACTATAAAAACCACCTGACTCTAGATAAGATTTAATAACTTTCAAAACTGTTAACAAGAGATCTTTGGTTCAAGCCTCACAGTAAATTATTACCATTCCCCACATTTATACAACTCAAATAACACCAAAAGAATATTTGAGATCCTTTCACCAAAATGCAAATGTGAGACAATAATAAATGTAAGACTCGAGTTCCTTCATTCATATGCACATTCGAGTCAAAAGACTAGATTTTTTTCTGAACCAGTCTAGTGTATCAGTAATATAACCACTAATTTATTTCTTTAAAAGAAGTTTCCTTTTCTGTGCTGAGAATTCATTTTTAATTTGGTACTTACAGTTATCTTCCACATCTTTTTTACTGTCCTCTTCTGCAGGAAACACTTGGTTTATGAGAGCCAAAAATGTCTAACAAACAAAACAAACACTCACTGAACTCAAGGCTTATAAATAGTAAGAACAATAGAAGGGCTTAATTGGTTACATACACTGTAATAGTGGAAACAATATGCTCTTTATTAAAATATAATACAGATCCTACTATTTAACAAGTCATTAACCCCAAAACAGAATAACAACTTTACTCAAAAATATTATCTACCATTATTGTGGACATGAAATCAACAATAACAATCAGTAAGTAAGTATCCTAGGCTGTAACACCTAGAGAAGGATAAAAAAAATAGGTATAGTAATATTAAATTTACAAACATATGCTATTGAACAATTTTTAAAAATAAAATGTTAATGTGTAAACATATAACAATTTTAATGTTTTAAAAAAGGAAAAAGTGGCTGGGTGCAGTGGCTCTCGTCTGTAATGCCAGCACTTTGCGAAGCTGAGGCGGGTGGATCACCTGAGGTCAGGAGTTTGAGATTAGCCTGGCCAACTTGGTGAAACTCTGCCTCTACTAAAAATACAAAAATTAGCCAGGCATGATGGTGGGCGTCTATAATCCCAGCTACTCAGGAGGCTGAGTCAGGAGAATCACTTGAGCCCACGAGGTGGAGGTTGCAGAGAGCCAAGTATATGCCATTATACTCTAGCCTGGATGACAAGAGTAAAACTCCATCTCATACAAAAAAAAGTAAAAAGTAACATTGAATCTGATATAACCAAAGGGTTATATTAATAACTACTGTTTGAGTAAAATACATTTGACACAAACTCCTGTACAAATGTATTTGACACAAACTCCTATACTAAAATCTGTCAGAAATACAAAAAGTATCCCAAAATATTTCATCTATAAAATTACAAGCATCCATGCATAAACTTATATTTATCACTTAAATGCTATAGTAGACACTGCAGAATTAAGGTAACATTTCGTAAGAGAGAACAAATGATCTCAAATTACATCCAAAGAGAATTAAACTTTAATCCATGCCATTCTCACAGTTATTCATAAATTTATACAGTACTTCTCAAGCAATTACAGTTACTCTGTGGTTGAAGTTTCTAATTGTATCAAAGAAAATTGCAAGGAAAAATGGTTCAATTATTTTAAAATAATATTTATAGGATGTGTGTGTGTGTGTGTGTGTGTGTGTGTAAAGCCAACTATGAAGAATAAAATCCAGGCTGCTGGGATTACCTCGATTCTAAGTCACAGCCAATGTTGAAAATTGTTACACTATAAAAACTCTGGAAGTTCATTTATTTGGAACCCAGTACACATGTTTTTAATGTTATAAATGTGGAAAAGTTTGTAGGAGAGGACACAAAAGCAAAATTAACCCATAATGTATATTACGTATATTAAGGGTCATATAAAACAATCCACAATTTGTAATAATGATTCTATAGGAAAATGCATTCAGTAATAACTGCTAATGTCATAAGTATGTGTGCCCAATTTTCACAGCCATGGCAAAAGGGGTATAGGTTCCCCAGACTTCAGGGTTTAGCTCTAGCCTGGCAGGAGCCATGTCAAATTAAAAAGCTTCCAGGAAGTTAGAAGAGAGGCGAGTGGGATGAGGGGATGCCAATGACAAAGAATTGCTGTAATCAGAAAATTAAGAGCAGGTTAGAAGGCCAGTAAGGAGTCCTGAAAGATGTTTTCTCTCTCTCCTTCTTTATTCCTTAAATTATCACCAGCCCCATGTTCCTCTCTCCTTAAAGAGAAAATGTTTCATTAATTGTTTTCTCTTAGAGGGAGAAGGCTTTTTTCTGCTATCAACAGATGATCATGTAACAAAGCAAATATTGATCACTCAACATTAAACATCTACCACAAATCAAATACAGAGCATAAAGCTCCAATGACAGAATAAAACAGCCCCAGCATCTGAGAAGATAATAATACAGTCTAGCAGGGAGGGGGAAACAAAGTAAACAATTTTTCCAATGAAAATTAAAGGAGAGCTAAGAATTTATACCCCTCCTCAAAGGAAAAATTTCTCAACAGTCAATTCTACTGAATGGGAGGAGGTATGACTGGGTGTCTGTAGAAAAACTTCATAAACAAGGTGACATCAATCAGAGTCTTAAAGGAAAAGTAAGTTCTTTTCTAAGCAAAAGGGTATGGAGATTGGCCAGGTGCAGTGGCTCACGCCTGTAATCCCTGCACTTTGGGAGGCCAAAGCAGGTGGATCACCTGAGGTCAGGAGTTTGAGACCAGCCTGTCCAATATGATGAACCCATCTCTACTAAAAATACAAAAAATTAGCTGAATGTGGTGGCAGGCGCCTGTAATCCCAGCTTCTCAGGAGGCTGAAGCAGGAGAATGAGAATCGCTTGAACCCAGGAGGTAGAGGTTGCAGTGAGCCAAGATCACACCACTGCACTCCATCCTGGTCAACAAGAGCAAAACTCCGTCTCAAAAAAAAAAAAAGGTATGGAGAGGGAGAGTGGCACTCCAGGCAAGAACACTGTGAGCAATGACAGAAAGCACATAGCATCTAACATCACCTGGGGCATGGTGAGGACTCACTACTTATGGAAGAGAAGGAGAAACAAGCATACAAGAATAAATATATGGTAAGAGTATGAAGCTTGGTTGACAAAACGTAAGGCTGACAAAGCAGACAGGAAAAAGAAAATGCAGACCCTTCTATGCCATAAATTTAGGGCTTCAGCCTATGAGGCTTCAGAGTGGCTTCTTGCCACTGCTGCAAATACAGAATATGAAACCAATTTAGTAGATTAAAATAGCTTTCTTTCTTTTTTTTGAGACAGGATCTCACTCTCACCCAGGCTAGAGTGCAGTGGCACAATCACGGCTCACTCCAGCCTTGACCTGCTGGCTTAAGTGATACTCCCACTTCAGCCACCCAAGTAGCTAAGACAGGCATACACCGTCATGCCCAGCTAAGTTTTTAAATTTTTTGTAGAGACGAGGTCTCAGTATGTTGCCCAGGCTAGTTTTGAATTCCTGAGCTCAAGCAACCCTCCCTCCTCAGACTCGCCAAGTTCTACGATTATAGGTGTGAGCCACTGCACCTGGCCTAAAACAGCATTTTTAAAAGAATAAAAGACGTTAGAAAATATCAGAAGGCATAGGATGTTTCTTTTAACCAATTGTTTCCTTTGTAAGTAAACACATACAAGCACTACACACAGTTGCTAAAATGTAAAATTTATGTCTTATAGATTCACCCACACACATAATAAACATACCTACTGCAATGTGAAATCTGTTTCTTACAATGGGTCACAAACAAAAACCTTGAAAAGCCATTGCTGTCATCAAGACATATTCCTCTCTCCCTCATCTACAATTCCACTGTGTACACACTGCACAAACGTGTGCACGACCAGTCCACCATGTTGTGTACTTAATTCCTTGATAATATTTTGAGGCTGATGATCTCTAGGCCATGAATTATTTAAGCAAAAGATTGCTTCTCTTAAGGATCTTGTTAACTGCCTGGTTATTATGGCAGTATGTTTATTAAGACCCTGTCAGAAAGTAGGGGGGGAAATTAAGATTAAAAGTCATCTCTGAGAACTTGTTAATCCTCAAAAAACTTTTGTGGAAAAAACTTATACTTTAGTTCACAAAATTAACTATGGATCCATGAAATTTATATCCCTCCCTAATGTAAATTGTTTTTATTGGATCTATATATGTACCTGATTAATATTAATAAGGCAGAGTTTAAAGCATTTTAAAATATGAAATAGGATTAAATCAAGTTTCTTCTATAATTGAACTGAATTGTTTCATCATCTATGGCTCCAGCAAAATATATATAACACCTACATACATAAACCTAGGAAATATACTCTCAATTTCATTTTGGTCTTTTGATTTACTGTGCTTATAAAATATATTAAACAAAAATCAAAAGCCTTCAAATATGTAATCAAGCTTGTTTTTTTTTTTAAATATGTACTGAATTGTAAGTACAAACAGGTACCTGTTAATATGAGGAAAAACCAAAAACACTTTGTCTTTCTTGTCCTGAGGGTATCTTTAATTGGCCTCCTCTAACATGGCACATTATACATTATTCATTTCAGTTCCTGGGTTGTTTACAGTAACAGAATAGTTTTCTCTGTGAAAAGACCTCATGAGAGATCCACCTTGTTTTTCTAAGGTTCCCAGAAGGATGGTAGTTATATGGCATTAGTTAACCATGTATCGTAGAATATAAATTATTCATGAACATTTTCAGTATAAAGTAAACAGAAATGACATCTACAAATTTAATTTAGTCAGAAGAACTGTTTAACAGGCATACTCGTTAAACAAAAATTGTGAACATCTATCATAGGAATAGATATTACTGTGTGAAGACAGCTGAGAGTTGAAAAATAAATCAATTCTGGAATCAAAAGGATAAAAAGAAATTATTTCCTCTGAGAAACTTTCCCTCACTCTCTGAGAATGGAGTGAAGTTCCCCAAAAGCAGACTATACCAGTCTCCATGAAGACTGAAAGAGGTATTTACGACAATGCCTTCTCTGTAAACTAGTCACAACCCCTAGTCACTTTTCCCTCACACTTTCATTTTGTAATACTGTCTAGCGTATGTCTAAACATTAAAAGAAATAAATACCATGTGTACAGAATTAAAGCATACTTTTGTGTTTTAAAAATTATCACAAAAATGACAGACAGCAGTAAGTTTAAGTGAACAAAAAGCTTTTTTAAAAAAAAGACTACAAGTTAATAGAAGCTAAGGCAAAAAAAAGTAAAATCTGATAACCCCATTTACTTTCCATATTTTTACTTTGTGACAGGTCGGTCACAGATACATGAATAACTTTAGTAATGTGGCACAAGGAATACAAATGTCATTTTTGTTTATATTTTATCATATAGCTAGTTCTTAAGTATGAAAGGCTCACTAGGAACTGGACGATCAAACAGATGTGAAAAAACAAATAATGAAAGGCTAACTAAATTTCCATCTGATTTTAACACAGGATACCATTTTTTCCCTATGGCACATACTTCTGATTTAATCAAATAAATCAGGAGAAAACAGACTCACTTACCAGATATCTGCTTCATAAAGAAGACAGACCTGTCTTTTGTGGGAAAAAAAAAACAAAACACATCTATTTTTGAAAGAAATCATATTTCAACATCTTTCTTAGAAACTCACCTTGCCTTTCTGATTCAAGGGTTCAATTGTTAAGCTGTCGGGGCCAATATCCACAATGTTGCCCATCTGAAATCCATCTGTAGGGTGTGGCGCCCAAACGGGCTTTCCATCCTCCATTTTTGAAGGAGGATCCACTATCTCCTGTTTCCACTATCCACTGTCACCTGTTTCAAAGGAACAAGTAAAGCAACATGATCATTTTCAAAATGTACTTAAAATAACATATCTTTTCAAAAATTCAAATGCAAATTGCAACTAACATACGTATCTACACCTGCCACACCACATTCCCACCTCTTCCCTTGCATCTTGCTGATCTCTGCCCCTTCATCTACTTTTAGATGAGGCCAAGAAGAGGTTGTTCCACCTTCAGGTACACCTGCTCTACTACTGCCTTCCTTCAGGTATGACTGCAGTCGAGTACAATCCTCTGACTAGAACAGAAGCAAACGATCATAGTTTTTACCTGTTGAGTGTAATTTATAACAGCACTCCGTTTTGCTAAAGTATTCTGCATTTGCACAATAAATTAAACAGTCATAGGAATAGATATTATTGTGTGGAGACAGCTAAGAGTTGAAAAAAGTAACTGTGGAACGAAAAGGATAAAAAGAGAGATTATTATCTCCGGGAAACTTTCCCTCGCTCTCTGAGAATGCAGTAATGTGCTCCCTAAGCTCAGCCCCACAGAACTACTCAGCATGCTACTTTTGCTTTTTTTCTTATTTTTCACTGAGGTAAAACTGACATACAGTGAAACGTACAAATCTAAGTATACAAGTTGATGAATATGGACAAATGGATATAGCCATTTATGAAACACTCCAACCAAGGTCATGAGTGGTGGCTCACACCTGGAATGCCAACACTTTGGGAGGCAGAGGCAGGAGGAAAGCTTGAGGCTACAGCAAGCTACAACTGGATCATTGCAATCCAGTCCGGGTGACAGAACGAGACCCTGTTTCTAAAATAAAACAATAGTTGTCTCATGACTCCTTTTGGTCAATAACCATCCCCATCGGCATCCCTACTGTTTCTCCTATTCTTGAACTTCATATAAGTGAGATCATACAGTATATATTCTTTGCATGTCTGGCTTCCTTCATTCAACAAAATGTTTTTGCTTTCAACATATTTAACCTTGTTGTGTGTACTAGTTCACTGAATGACTATACCACAATGGTTCACCTATTGCCCTGTTGATGGACATTTGAACTGTTTCCAGTTTTTGCCTATTGTGATTCTAACCTAATTTTTCAATTATTCCTGTATAGTTTCTTTCATACTTAGCATTCTGAGATTTAACATTTATGATTCTATCTATTAGGAGTAGCCAAAACAATCCATGATATGCAAAATATTTTGTTTTAATGAGCTTGGATGCTATGAGACTGATGTGTAACAGTGGAGCAGCTAGTGAATGATCCCAGATGTTGTAGTCTCAGCATCTTCACAGGAACTTATACTTTTTCACTACTTATCTATATTTAAAAAGAAAAGTTGATTCATGTGCCATAATCCTCTTTTTGTGTGGCATTTGCAGACCTGGGATCTTCAAGTGGATGCTCTCAGGTGTAGTTTCATAAAGGTCAAGGACATTTGGCATACAGTTCAGTCAAAAAGCTGCTAACCGTTGGCATGTTTACAACTTGCTTGTGGTTTTAATGTCATCTATGCAGTGGCTACAAAGTGAGTTGCTTTCCCTATTCAGAAATATTATCAGGTTTATAATTCCAAGCTGACAAATTAGATGAAATGTCTCCACAGAAGTGAATCAATATCACTACCTCAGGCTTACATTACCACGCAGACATCTATACTTTTTCCCTAATCATATCTAGTCCCACGGCTTTAAATACCATTTATATGAGAGTGATGCTCAAATCTGTTGCTCTAGCCCAAACCTCCATTGAGTTCCCAGATTTTACTTGTCTACTGGACATCTCTTCATGAATGTATCTAATAGGTGTAACACAATTATGATGTTATTATTGCTGTGGTCTAACATTCCAGCTTGCTTTCCCTTATCTCAGTAAAGGCACTAACAACACTCATTCCAATTAAACCTGGAATCAACCCCAATCCCCTTAGCTCCTTCCAAATTCATATCACTTCCTTAATGTTGTCAGCTTTACATCCAGGAGGCATCACAAATCCACCTCCTTCTCTGCGTCTCCTCTGCCGTCCTAGTTCAGGTGAATATCATCTTTTACCAGGACTTCTGGGGTTAACTCAGCTCCCTGCTTCTACTCATGCCACTCCACACATATCACTAGTAATCCTACCAAAAGGTAAATCTAATCATTTCATTTCTGTTTCATCAGGACTTGCACTATTCCTCTCTGTGTCTCTAAGGCCCAGCACACAGTAAGCAACTCAATATTCACTAGTAAATGAATGAATTATTCACACAGTTTGGAAAGAGTAAAAACAGGTGGCAGACTTAGAAGAGTTGAAATATCTTTCCTTTTTTTTTGGGGGGGGGGGCCTGGGTCTCACTCTATCACCCAGGCTATAGTACAGTAGTATGGTGATACAATCATGGCCCACTGCAACCTTGACCTCCCATGCTCAAGACATTCTCCTATCTCAGCCTCCCAAGTAGCTGGGACTACAGGTGCATGCAACCACGCTGAGATAATTTTTATTTATTGTATATACGGGGTTTCACTGTGTTGCCCAGGCAGGTCTCGAACTCCTGGGCTCAGGCAATCAACCTGCCTCAACTACACAAAGTGCTGGGATTACTGGCATGAGCCACTGTCAGCCTGAAATATCTTCAAATCCTACGCTCAACCAGGCACAGTGGCTCACCCTTGTAATCAACACTTTAGGGTAAGGAGACAGAGCAAGATGGCTTAATAGAAGCCTTCAGCAATCATTCCCTGTCAGGAACACCATACTGAACAAACGTCCACACACACAAAAAGCATCTTCATAAGAACTAAAAGTCAGGTGAGCAATCACAGTGCCTGGTTTTAACATTACATCAAAGAAAGAGGCACTAGAGAGAGTAGCAAAGACAGTCTTCAACTCTCAGCACCCTGCTCTCTCTTTCTCTCCCCATCCCCTGGAAGCAGCAATGTGGTCTGGGGAGAGAATCTACAGGTTTGCAGGAGGGAGAGCTCACAAACAAAGCATTTAGGGAAGCCCTAGCCAGAGGCAAATAGTTCATCTCAGCAGGCCCCACAGCAGGCTAAATTGCTATGGAGTCCTAAAGAAACCTAAGAGGCTGCTACCTATTGGCATGTTTACATGGGATGCCATTTTCTGGGCAGTGGGCTTAGGGACCTAGTGAGACACCAGCTGAGCAGTCAAGGGAGTATCTGTGCCATCTCTCCCACAACTGAGTGCAGCTCACCGCTAGGTTAGAGACTCCTTCCCTCCTCTTGAGAGAATAAGAGGGAAAGGTAAAGAGGACTTTGTCTTGCAAGTCATAGTAGAATAGAGTATAGGGCAGGTCCTGAGGCCCCCATTCCAGGCTCTAGCTCCTGGGCATTTCTAAACACACCCTAAGCAGAAGATAAGTCACTGATTTGAAGGGAAGAACACAGTCCCAGCAGAATTCATCACCTGCTAACTAAAGAGCCCTTGGGGCCTGAATAATCAGCACTGGTAGTCAGGAAATACTCACCATGGGTCAAGGATGAGACTGAGAGCTAGGCTGGCTTCAGGTGTGACCCAGCACATTCCCAGCTGTGGTGGCCATGGGGAGAGATTGCCTCTGACTGAGGAAAGGGAAGGGAAAAGTAAGAGGGACTTTGTCTTGCAGCATAGGTAACAGCTCAGCCAGAGTGGGTCAGAGAACCCAGCAGTCTCCTTGGGTCCCTGATCCCAGGCTTTGACTCTTGGATGACATTTCTGGATATGCCCTGGGCCAGAGGGGAGCCCACTGTTCTAAAAGGAAAGACTCAGGGCTGACAGCATCCACCACAAACTGACTGAAGAGCTCTTGAGCCTTGAGTGAACATTGGCAGAAGCCAGGCAGTACTTACCATGGGCCTGGGATGGTGGTGGCCATAGAGACTCTTCGCTTGAGGAAAGAGAAGAAAGAATGGGAAGAACTTTGTCTGTGGCTTGGGTGCCAGCTGAGCTCCAGAACACAGCGGCAGGTAGATTTCTAAGGTTCTTGACTCCAGGCCCTGGCTACCAAATGGCATCTCTGGACCTGTCTGGGACCAGGGATAATTTGCTCCCCTGAAGGGAAGGACACAAGCCTCCCTAGATTTGCAACCTGCTGACTGTAGAGCCCTTGGTCCTCGAGTGAACACAGGTGGTCACCAGGCAGTGGCTACCACGCACCTTATACAAGACCCAGTGCTGTTCTGGTTACAGGTCTGACCCAGCAGAGTCACAGTAGTGGTGGCCACAGAGGTGCTTTTGTCACCCTTCCCCCAGCTCCAGGCAGCTCAGGGCAGGGAGGGAAAGAGGGAGGAGAGAGAGAGAGAGAGAGAGAGAGAGAGAGAGAGAGAGAGAGAGACAAACAGACATACGAGAAACAGAGAGAGAGAGAGACAGACACAAACAGACAGACGAGAGAGACAGAGAGAGAGAGACTCCACCTGTTTGGAAAGTAAAGAAGAAAAAAGGTTTCTGCCTGATAATCCAGGGAATTCTCCCAGATCTTACCCGAGGTGATACTCCTACAAATCTGCAAGAACCATAGCATTGCTGGGCTTGGGGTGCCCCCTAAAGCAGTTATGGCTGCAGTCACCAAACACTTTGATCACAACACCCAAATTCCTTTCAATTCCTGGAAAGCCTTCCCAAGAAGGATGGATATAAACAAACCCAGGCTGCTAAGACTACAATAAATACCTAACTCTTCCATGCCCAGACACTGTTAAATGTCCACAATCAAGACCATCCAGAAAAACATGACCTCACCAAAGGAACTAAGTTAGGCAGCAGTGACCAATCCCAGGGACAGGGATACGTGACTTTACAGATAGAGAATTTAAAATAGCTGTTCTGAGGAAACTCAACGAAATTCAAGATAACACAAAGAAGAAATTCTAAATCCTATCAGATAAATGTAACAAAGAGACTGAAATAAAAAGAATCAAGCAGAAATTCTGGATGTAACTGATATAGGAAGAATGCATCGAAGTCTCGTAGCATAATTGATAAGGCGGAAGAAAGAATTAGTGAGCTTGAAGAGAGCCTATTTGAAAATACACAGTCATAGCAGACAAAAGAAAAAAGAATAAAAAAGAATGAAGCAAGCCTACAAGATCTAGAAAATAGTCTCAAAACGTCAAATCTAAGAGTTATTAGCCTTAAAGAAGAGGTAGAGAAAGAGATCAAGGTAGAGAATTTATTCAAAGGATAATAACAGAGAATGTCCCAAGTCTAAGAAAAGATATTAATATCCAAGCATAAAAAGGTCCTAGAACACACACAGATTTAACCCAAATAAAACTACCTGGAGACATTTAACACTAACTCCCAATGGTCAAGAATAAAGAAAAGATCCTAAAAGCAGCAAGAGAAAAGAAAACAAGTAACGTATAAAGGAGCTCTAATACATTTGGCAAAAGACTTCTTAGTGAAAACCTTACAGACAAGGAGAGAGTAGCATGACATATTTAAAGTGCTGAGGGAAAAACTTTTATCCTAGAATAGTATATCCAGGCAAAATATCCCTCAAACGTAAGAGAAAAATAAATATTTTCACAGACAACGACTGAGGGATTTCATCAACACCAGACCTGTCCTACAAGAAATGTCAAAGAAAGTTCTTCAATCCAAAAGAAAAGGACAGCAAGAAATCATCTGAAGGTAGAGAACTCACTGGTAATAGTAAGTAAACAGAATGTTATAAAACTGTAATTATAAAAGCATTTAACACAACCACTATGGAGAACAGTCTGGAAGTTCTTCAAAAACCTAAAAATATAATGACCATATGATCCAGCAATCCCATTACTAGGTATACATTCAAGAGAGAAGAAAGAGTAATATTGAAGAGATATCTGCACTCCCATTTTTACTGCAGTACTATTCTTAATAGCCAAGATCTGGAAGCAACCCAAGTGTCCATGAACAGAAGAATGGATAAAGAAAACATGGTACATACATACAATGGAGTATTATGCAGCCATGAAAAAGATCCTGTCATTTACAGCAACATGGATGGAACTGGAGGTCATTATGATAAATGAAACAAGCCCGGCAGAGAAAGGAAAACCTCACATGCTCTCACATATCTGCAGAAGCTAAAAAAAAGAAAAAAAAAAAAAACCTGAAACAACTGAACTCATGAAGATAGAGAGCAGAATGACAACTGAGGCTGGGAAGATGAGTAGGGACGGTTCATGGGTATAAAACTACAGTTAGACAGAATGAATAAGATCTAGTATTTGATAGCACAAGAGGGTGACTACAGTCAACAGTAACTTATTGTCATTTAAAAATAACTAAAATAGTATAATTGGATTGTTTGTGGCACAAAGAAAGAATAAATGCTTGAGCTGTTGGATACTTCATTTACCCTACTGTAATTATGGCACACTGTATGTCTGTATCAAAACATCTCATGTACCCCATACTATGTACACCTACTATGTATCAACACACACAGAAAAATTTGATTTGATTTTTTTAAAAAAAAAGCACTTTGAGAAGCCAAAGTGAGAGGATCACTGGATCCAAGGAGTTCAAGACCAGCCTGAACAACACAGCAAGACTCCGCCTCTACAAATATAAAAAATTTTAAAAACTAGCCAGGAATGATGGCAAAGCCCCATAGTCCTAGCTACTCAGGAGGCTGAGACAGGAGGATCACCTGAATCAAGGAGTTCGAAGTTGCAGTAAGGTATCATTGTGCCACTGCACTGCAGCCTAGGAAATAGAGTAAGACCTGTCTCTGGGGAGAAAAAAAAAAAAAAAAAAAACCTAGGCTTGAAACTCAGCTCCACCACTTTCTGACAAGCTCTTAAGCAAGTTATTTAACCTCTTTGATTTTTATCTTTGTCCTTATCCATATGGTGGGATATCACTTACCTTTCAGAATTGCTGTGAGGATTAAGTGACATAAAATCGAGATCACTGTTCTACTGGCACCCAATGGATACTAGTCACACCCCTCCCCCTTGTCTTTTTCCTTTCCCCCATAACCCTTGTTTGAAGCCACCCATCAGTTTTAAGATAATAGTTGTGGTAATTTTAAATGCAAAGAGAAATTACAGAATAGACATGAGGGATCATTTAGAAAAAATTATCTGAAACCACTGTGTGTAAAATTTGTGACAGTGAAAAAAGAAAAGAAAAATCACAGCAAAGCAAAACCTCAAAGTCCAAAAAAGAATGGCAAATTAAACTACTCAAATTACTTTCCTATTTTGAACTGTTTACTATGACTTCCCAGTTAAGGTAACAAATTTAAAGACACACATCTAATGTTGCTCCTTCTTCAAAGCCCTAAATCTACAGTACAGGGATTCTTTAAAAATACATCAGCCCCCAAGGATGGAGAGAAGCAAAAAGGAGACAACAGAAGCATTTCTAATTTGGAAAGCAAACGGTTGAGAGGCAACCAACAGCAACCACAAGAGAGCCGAATTCCAAGGCATGAATCGGAAAACATGAAAACCAGCCCAAATGACACTTCAGAATCCTCAAAACATACAACAAATTCAGCACAAGGTTCCAGAACAAGAGTGAAAAGAAATCTAAAATAACGAAAACTAGGTGAAAGTCGTTCGAGAAAGATTTCCTAACACCAACTACACACACTCCGTACCGATGGACAAACTGCGCCCCCCAATCTCCACCAAGAGAAGTCTAGAGGTTATTCTCTGGAGAATACTCTGGAATGAGAAACACCAGAAACAAGTATGAGTATACAAACACACAAACAAAAACTGCTTAGGAGACAGGGTCTCACTTTTTCGCCCAGGCTGGAGTGCAATGGCACAATCATAGCTCACTGCAGCCTCGAACTCCTGGGCCCAGGCAACCTCCCACCTCAGCCTTCTGAGTAACCAGGTCTACAGGAATAATCCACTGCACCTAGCCAAGACTCTCTCCTTGACCAACAAACTTTAATTAGGCTCCTCTGAGGCCTCTCCTCAACTAGGCCTCAACCTTGGCCTTAACTCCGTTCTATCTCTGCTAGGCCTGCACAGTCCAGTTTTAGCAAGAATCCTAAGTCTGTTTAGAAAGACCCCCCAACTCTTGATATCTGATCCAGTTCCAATCCCCCACCTTTCATGTCATAAACCAAAAATAAAATCCTAAACCCTTAACCAACCAAATGGGGACTCCTCATGGACACGGTGGGGGAAAACCCAGAAGAACTTCAAAAACTGAATTCCCCGCCAAGACAGGAAGGGAGGTCAGACATGCCTCATTATATCCCCTCCCTTCTGGAATTTAAGCACAACTGACCAATATTAACACTAAGATAGAGATTGTAAGACTGAGAAAACAGATTATTTGCAGCATTAAGACACATTTCAACCTGACTCTGGTATAGCATCACATGCCAGATAGCAGACCCTGAAGGATATCAAAATATTTTACCCCAAAATATATTTCTTTGACATATTTTGAAATGGCCCTGAGAAGCTGTCTTTTGTGGGGGAAACTTGCATCTGTAGAGAATTTCCTAGTAATTAATGCAGCCAGACATTTCCAGGATCTAGGCGAGATTAACTAAGTCTGACACCTTTCATGGTCTGAAAAGAGACATTTACCATCTATTCTCTCTGTAGCCTGCTACCTATGAAGCTTCTCTACATAACAAGAACCTCAATATCTATGCATCTTTTGGGGTTTTTTTGTTTGTTTTTGTTTTTGAGACACAGTCTCACTCTGTCACCCAGGCTGGAGGGCAGTGGGGCGATCTGGGCTCACTGCAACCTCCACCTCCAAGGTTCAAGTAATTTTCCTGCCTCAGCATCCTGAGTAGCTGGGACTATACACACCTGCCACCAGGCCCAGCTAATTTTTTCTTTTTTTCTTTTTTTTTTTTCAGGAGAGACAAGGTTTCACCATGTTAGCCACGCTGGTCTCAAACTCCTGACCTCAAGTGATCCACCTGCCTTGGCCTCCCAAAGTGCTGGGATTACAAGCCTCAACTAGCAGGTCCAGCTGACATCCCCCTTATCTTAACTCAAGCATATCTTTCTACTGACTTCAAGTCTTTAGACAAAGCTTAACACTTTAAACTGCCAATCAGAAAAATCTTTGAATCCACCTATGACCCATAAGCTCCCCCTCCTGCCATCCCCTCCTTTGAGATTTCCCAGTTTTCAGATAGAACCAATACACACCTTCCATGTAGTGATTATGTCTTTGCCTGTAATTCCTGCCTTCCTAAAATGTATAAAACCAAACTGTAGCCAACCACCTCAGGCACATTCTCTCAGGACTTCTTGAGACTGTTCAGTAGGCCACTGTCACTCATCTTGGCTCAGAATAAACCTCTTTAAATATTTTACAGTTTGCTTTTTCCATTAACACTCTAAGTCCTTGACTTGCCTTCAGCAAAAATTCTGTTAAGTCAGTTTGGCAAGACTTTCCATGCCCTTGATGTCTCCATCAATAATTTTCCATTCACTGATCCACTCGCTCTGTACCTTGGCTGTAAATCCTGTGAAAGGAAAAAAAATCTCGGACCCCAAAATCACTAAGTCAAGGAAAATGTCAAGCTGGGGACTACATCAGGCCAACCTGCCTCCCGTTTTATTCCTAAACAAGACAGCTACAAAGATTTATTTTAAATGCTACACACTTCCCTCACAATTTGCCCACAAGGAAATTCCCTGTGGACAAAGGACAGGCAGAACTCAAAGTCATCCTGCTGAGGCTCATGTGAGACAAACGCATACCTGATTGCTTCTTCTACCATACTGTTTCACTAAGCCAGAATAAGGCGTGATTATTTTCTCTACCCTCCCCTCACACGTAAATCGTGTATTCTGTGAAAGGCTAATCAGAGACTCAAAAGAAGGCAACAGTTTGTCTCTTATCTACCTATGACTTGGAAGTACCCTCCCCCTGCCTTGAGTTGGTCCCGCCTTTCCAGACCAAACCAATGTGCATCTTACACATGTTAATTGATGTCTCATGTCTACCTAAAATGTATAAAACCAACTTGTGCCCTGACCACCTTGGGCACATGTCCTCAGAACTTCCTGAGGCTGTGTCACAGGTGCATCCTTAACCTTGGCAAAATATACTTTCTAAATTGGTTGAGACCTGTCTCAGATATTCTGGGTTCACAATCCCCAGCTGTCTCTGCCATATTCAGAGTTGAGGCCCGTCGCTCTCCCCTACTGCATACCCCTTGATATGAAGTGAAAATACTGCTATGGACTGAATTTTGTTCCCCCACAAATTCACATGTTTAAGCCTTAACCTTCAATGAATGTGTCTGTATTTGGAGACAAGGCTTTTAGGAGGTAATTAAGATTAAATGAGGTCAGAAAAGTAGGGTTCTAATGAGGTAGAATTAGTGGCCATATAATAAGAGGAAGAGAGAGAAACAGAGAGTCTCCGAGTATATGCACCATGGAAAGGCCACTGAACATGCAGAGAAAAGGCAGCCATCTACAACCCAGGAAATGTGTTCTTATCACAACCCAATCACAGTGACACAATGATGTCAGATTTCCAGGTTCCAATACTGTGAAAAAGTAAGTTTCTGTTGTTAGAATACAAAAGTATGTGTGGTATTTTGTTATGGCAGCCTGAGCAGTCTACACGTCTAGCAGACTAATACAACCCCTACCACAGGAGTCTTGAATAAAGTATTCCTTGCTGTTTTAACAAGTGTCAGAATAATTTTTCTTTCTTTCTTTTTTTTTTTTTTTGAGGCGGAGTTTTGCTCTTGTCACCCAGGCTGGAGTGCAATGGCGCAATCTCGGCTCACGGCAACCTCTGCCTCCCGGGTTCAGGCAATTCTCCTGCCTCAGCCTCCCGAGTAGCTGGGACTACAGTCACGCGCCACCGTGCCCAGCTAATTTTTTGTATTTTTAGTAGAGACGGGGTTTCACCATGTTGACCAGGATGGTCTCCATCTCTTGACCTCATGATCCACCCACCTCGGCCTCCCAAAGTGCTGGGATTACAGACGTGAGCCACCGCGCCCAGCCCAGAATAATTTTTCTTTAACAACATAATAATAGAGATGAAATATTCACTAGACATTATAGAAGATAAAGATGAGGCAACCTTTCAGAGAGTTAAGATAAAATGAAAGAGATAGCATCAGAGGCGTGTCAACCAGAGCAACTCCATCTTGAATAGGAGCTGGGTTAAAAAAAGGCTGAAACCTACTGGGCTACATTCCTAGGCATTTAAAGCATTCTTAGTCACAGGAAGAGACAGGAGGTCAGCACAAGATACACGTCATAAAGACCTTGCTGAAAAAAACAGGCTGCAGTAAAGAAGCCATCTAAAACCCACCAAAACCAAGATGGCGACAAGAGAGACTTCTGATCGTATAATCAAAAAATAAACATAAAAATAGGCAACCAGCAGCCATTGGGGCTGCTCGGTCTATGGAGTAGCTATTCTTTATTCCTTTCCTTTTTAATAAACTTGCTTTCACTCTTCTCTATGAACTCATCCCAAATTCTTTCTTGTGTGAGACCCAAGAACCCTCTCCTGTGGTCTGGATCAGGACCCCTTTCACATAACAAAAGAAAATAGAGGGAAAAGAGAATAAGGAATATAATATATGAGTATGAGCCTAGTAAAAATAATCCAGCATCAAAATACCAGGAAAAATATCACCCTACACACCAACTCCCTAAAAAGAGAGAAAGAAAGCTTTGAAACTTCCAAAAAAAATACACCAGAACCAAAAGACATGATTTTCTAAAGTCTAGTCAAAATTTCCATGGAGTACTCAGAATGTACTAGAAAATAGGTACACAGAGACACCACTGTCAAATTTCAGAACACCAGAAATAAATAAAATATGCGGCCGGGTGCGGTGGCTCAAGCCTGTAATCCCAGCACTTTGGGAAGCCCAGGCGGGTGGATCACGAGGTCAACAGATCGAGACCATCCTGGTCAACATGGTGAAACCCCATCTCTACTAAAAATACAAAAAATTAACTGGGCATGGTGGCGCGTGCCTGTAATCTCAGCTACTCAGGAGGCTGAGGCAGGAGAATTGCCTGAACCCAGGAGGCGGAGGTTGCAGTAAGCCAAGATTGCGCCATTGCACTCCAGCCTGGGTAACAAGAGTGAAACTCTGTCTCAAAAAAAATAAATAAATAAATAATATGCTACACATTTCCAGAGAGATTAGTGACAAAAGAAGAAAAAATAACAGGTCCTTCTAAGGATCAACAGCACTCAAAGCAGTAAGTCAATAAAACAATGCTTTAAAAATTCTGGAGGAAAATTCATTCTAACCAAGAACTCTATACAGAGGCAAACTCCCAGTCCAGACTGGAACAATATGATCCAGGAGACAGCTACACTGAGCTGTCATCAAAGACAGTCACTGCCCTGGGACCAAGTGACTGTGGCCCAGTTTTTTATCTGAACATGACTTATTCTATGTGATGATGATGTGCTTCTGCCTGGAAGAAGCCATGGACACTCACTTCCCTCCTCTATAAAATTTTTTTTTTTTTTTTTTTTTGGAGACAGAGTATTGCTCTGTTGCCTAGGCTGGAGTGCAGTGGCATGATTTTAACTCACTACTACCTCTGCCTCCCAGATTAAGGTGATTCTCATGCCTCAGCCTCCAAAACAGCTGGAACTACAAACACACATCACCATATCCAGCCAATTTTTTTTGTATTTTTAGTAGAGAGAAGGTTTTACCATGTTGGCCAGGATCACTTTGTAACTAGTGCAGGGTTTTCACTAGAATAAATCTCTTCTTTAAATGCCTTCATTTAGGCTGGGTGCGGTGGCTCAAACCTGTAATCCCAGCACTTTGGGAGGCCAAGGCGGGTGGATCACGAGGGGTCAAGAGATCGAGACCATCCTGGTCAACATGGTGAAACCCGTCTCTACTAAAAATACAAAAAATTAGCTGGGCATGGTGGCACGTGCCTGTAATCCCAGCTACTCAGGAGGCTGAGGCAGGAGAATTGCCTGAACCCAGGAGGCGGAGGTTGCAGTGAGCCGAGATCGCGCCACTGCACTCCAGCCTGGGTGACAGAGTGAGACTCTATCTAAAAAAAAAGAAAAAAGAAATAAAAGAAATAAATAAATATATTGTATATATATATTTATTTATTTATTTTATTTATTTAGGGTATTAGACATTAAGTAACAGCTAAAAGTAATTTGGGTTTCGGCTGAAAGTGCTACAGTAAGACATCATAAAGGAGAACGCAGCACTAAATATGGCAAACAAAACCCTTCCAAGACTGCCTTCCAGAGCCACTCATTCTGTTAACTATTATTTATTTAGTCTCCTACCATGTACCACATACTGCCAGGTCTTGGGGGCATAAAAATGAGCAAAAAGAGACAAGGTATCTGGCCTCAGACAGCCTTCTGTCTAATAGGAAAACAATCAACTAGAATAAAGGGCAAACAGAATTGGCAAAATCCCTGCCCTCAGGGATCTTAAATTCCAGTGGAGGGGTGTAAGAAGGAGTGGGGTAGATATATCAAGTATGCCTTTTAAAAAGATTACTCTTTCATCTGGCCAAGGCTTGGCCCTGCTAATCAAAACAACATTATGTGCACCTTTGGCACACAAGTTTTAACTGGCAACTCCTCTTACCTGTATCAGTGTATCCTAAGGCTATTAGCTTCCCTGGTATCCAGATACTGTGAGAAAACTAGGCACGAAGTTAACAGTCGGCTGTGGCTAGTGAGTTTTGTGTGTACCTTGCACAATCTTTTATTAAGCATTTTGGTTCCCGAACCAAAGTTCAGAAACTGAAACTTCTCGAAATCATTTCAGCAGGATTCCCTTTAGTCAGTAAACTACTTTGAAAAGCTTCTGACCAGGAACAATAATTCATGTCTAATCCCAACACTTGAGGAAGCCAAGGCCGGAGGATTGCTTGAGCCCAGGAGTTCGAGACCACTCTGGGAGAACAGTTTCAGCTTTTACCTGGTAAGCAGAATGTTGGCTATGGGTTTATCATACATTACTCATTATTTTGAGGTATGTTCCTTTGATGCCTAGTCTGTTGAAGGTTTTTATTACGAAGGGATGCTAGATTTTACAGAAAGCTTTTTCTGCCTCTATTAAGATGATCAGATGATTTTTTGCTTTTAATTTTGCCAATGTGGTGAATCACGTTTATTGATTTGCTCATGGTGAATCAGCTTTACATCCCAGGAATAAAAGCCTATTAGATCACAGTGTATTCACACTACCTGACTTCAAACTATAAGGAAAGCTACAGTAACCAAAACAGCATGGTAATGGCACAAAAACAGACAGACCAATGGAACAGAATAGAGAACACAGAAATAAAGTTCCACACTTACAATCATCTGATTTTCAACAAAGTCAAGAAAAACAAGCAATAGGGAAAGGACTCTACTCAATAAATGGTGCTCAGATGAATGGCTAGTCATATGCAGAAGAATGAATGAAACTGGACCCCTACCTTTCACCATATGTGAAAATCAACTTAAGATGGATTAAAGATTCAAAGATAAGACCTTGAACTATAAAAATATAGAAGAGCACTTCGGGAGGCCAAGGCGGGTGGATCACGAGGTCAAGAGATCGAGACCATCCTGGTCAACATGGTGAAACCCCGTCTCTACTAAAAATACAAAAAATTAGCTGGGCACGGTGGTGCGTGCCTGTAATCCCAGCTACTCGGGAGGCTGAGGCAGGAGAATTGCCTGAACCCAGGAGGCGGAGGTTGCGGTGAGCCGAGATTGCGCCATTGCACTCCAGCCTGGGTAACAAGAGCGAAACTCCATCTCAAAAAAAAATAAAAAATCTAGTAGAAAACTAGGACATACCCTTCTCGACACTGGCCTTGGCTAAGAATTTTTGGCTCCATCCTCTAAAGCAACTGCAACAAAAACAAATACTGACAAGTAGGACCTAACTAAAGAAAAGAGCTGCTGCATGGCAAAAGCAACTCTCGACAGAGCAAATAACCTATACAATCAGAGAAAATATTCACAAATCATGCATTCAACAAAGGATTGATATCCAAAATCTACAAGTAACTTAAGCAAAATACAAATAACCCCATTAAAAAATGGGCAAAGGACATACCAGATGCTTAGTAAAAGACAAAAAAGCAGCCAACAAATATGAAAAAAATAATAATTGTCACTAATCATTTGAGAAACGCAAATCAAAACCACAATGACATATCATCTCATACCTGTCAGAATGGCTTTTATTAAAAAGTAAAAAAACAGCAGAGGCTGACAAAGCTGTAGAGAAAAGGGAATGATAATATACTGTTGGTTGGATTGGAATGTAAATTAATTCGACCACTGTGGAAAGAAGTTTGGAGATTTCTCAACTTAAAATAGAGTTACCGGCCAGGTGCAGTGGCTCACACGTGTAATCCCAGCACTTTGGGAAGCCAATGCAGGAGGATCACTTGAGGTCAGGAGTTTAAGACCAGCCTGGCTAACACAGTGAAACATTATCTCTACTAAAAAATCAAAAATTAGACCGTCATTGTGGCAGGCACCTGTAATCCCAGCTATTCAGCATCTATGGCAGGAGAATGGCTTGAGCCTAGAAGGTGGAGGTTGCAGTGAGCCAAGATCAGACCACTGCACTCCAGCCTGGGCGGCAGAGCAAGACTCGGTCTCAAAAAACATATATATATATAAACAGAGCTACCATTTGACCCAGCAATCACTTGACTGGGTATATACCCAAAGGAAAATAAATCATTCTACCAAAAAGACACATGCATTCTTTGAACATAATATGCCTGCTTAAAAATAAATACACACACAGAAAAAGAAAGAACATGCCCTTGTATGTTCATCACAGCACTATTCACAACAGACATGGAATCAACCTAGATGTTCATAAACAAAGGACTGGATAATGAAAATACAGTAAATATACACCATGAATACTATGCAGCCATTAAAAAGAAGGAAATAATGACCTCTGCAGCAACATGTATGCAGCTGGAGGCCATTATCACACGCAAAATTAACACAGGAACCGAAAACCAAATACAACATGTTAACACTTACAAGTGGGAACTAAACAATGAATATTCATGAACATAAAGATGGGAGCCGAAGACAGGTGTGGCTCATGACTGTAATCCCAGCACTCTGGGAGGCAGAGGCAGGAGGACTGCTTGAGCCCAGAAGTTCAAGACCAGCCTGGGCAACATAGTGAGACCTAGTCTCAATTAAAAAAGAAAAAAAAAAATGGGAGCTATAGACCATAGACATTGGAGACTACTAGAGGGGCAGAAAGGGAGAGGGAAAGGGCTAAAAATCTACGTTTTGGGTACAGTCCTCACCACCTGGGTGATGGAATCATCCTTAGCAGCACCAGTATACCCATGTAACAAACCTGTACATGTACCCCTATATCTAAAATAAAAGGTGAAATTATAATTTTCTTAAAAAAAAAAGATTCAAAGATGTGAAACTAAAAGCTAAAATAGTGGATATAAATGTTACTTAGTATGACTGAAGGGTACACTGAGAGGGAGAAAAGGAAAAAAAGCTTGGTGGAAGACAAAGCCAGACAAATAAAGGCAAATACATGCCAAGGTGTAAACAGGCTTACCTCTATTCTACAGCCAATCGAGGGTCATCTAATTAGATCTGCATATTACAAAGGTCACTGTGTTCTGGTAGAAGAGAGTGGTATGCAATAATTCAATATGATGAGGGAAAAAAGCACCAAAAACGGGGCACCAGATAAAAGCAAATAATTAATAAATTCATAAACAAAGATTTAAGTAATTTAACAACTGGGTGTTTCAAATAAAATTTTTTTTTAATTTTTTTTTTTTTTTTTTTAAATATGGGGTTTCATCATGATGGTGGCCAGGCTGGTCTTGAACTCCTGACCTCAGGTGATCCACCCACCTCAGCCTCCCAAAGTGCTAGGATTACAGGAGTGAGCCACCATGCCCGGCATCAAATAAAGTTAAAAGAAAACTTCATACATATAAGGGATTTAATTCTTTATGTATAAAGATTGTTAAGTGTCCATAGCTCTTATAGGACTTTGTGTCATAAACCCATTAAAAGGCAAATTCAGTAGAGCAATCATCTTTTAATAATGCTATTACTCAGCAACAAGATTTTTCAGATTGTTCCAATCTTTTGGAATGTAAATACCCTCAAATCAGACATAATCATCACCTGCCATCCAATTTATCATTTTGCACAAATGTGCTGGATTAGTAAAATTACGGAAATATAATATAATAGATTCTCAAAACATGGATAAAATACATGTTGATCCAAACAGCTGGCAAAGTTTAGGTGAGAGTCAGATTTTTTTAAAGTAGATTTCTATAAAATTCTGCTAAGTAGCCAATAAATCAAACATTATAATAGGAATATCTCCCAGTGAATAGCATGCCTGGATTTTTCCATTTTCAGACAAAGACTTGAGACAGACACATTACTGAGATCCTCTATAAAACCTGATAAAACCACAATGGTTTTGTCAAAGCACTTAAAAAGTTACTCAAATAGTTAACTTTTCACAAACAAAAATAATCGATCATATTAATTATATGCTCCAAAGTACATGTGCCTTCCCAGCTCATAAAGCATGGCAATAGCTCAAAGGAATGTTACTCATAGGGTTAAAAATCTTCAGTTTCCCCAGAGTTAAAAGCAAGCAAACTTTTAGTTTTTTCTGAAGTAGATCTCACAATAAAAACTCTCTCCTCTACTGTGCTGTGGGCACTTTGCTTTCACTCCTAACCACCAACATAGCTGTGGATGATTTCTTTTAAAGCTGCTGCCTACTGCCTATTCCAAAATTCAATCTTGAGTCTTTATAGTATCAACTTTGTTTAAGTCTGTAGGTATTGAGGCCACATAAATCTAAAGTTTCAGAGTAGTTCAAGTACTCAGTTACTATTTTATAATCTCACTCGTTCTCTGGAATTAATTACACAGTGATTATTCAACAATTAAAATTCAACTCAGCTACAATTTGGTCTCACTTCACAAGAATTACGATCCTGGAATAGAATCCATTAGAACTACTGAGTATTCTTCATGAAGGACGAATGTCTTTGCATTGAAGGCTTGAGCCTTTTTTCTTCAGTTTAGTTATTCACAATGAAGTAGTATTAATTACAATCTTCTCACAAGTCCCATTCAAAATTAGCAGTGATTCACAAAGATGCATTTTATATTAATTTTCTTATTAAGGTGATAAAAGAGCACATTTTATTTTTTTTGCTCATATAACCAACCACAGTGCCTTCTGCCCCTCCCTCCCTGTTAGGCTGCTCTCTGAAACTGCTGTTAGCTATCATTCTGGGGCTTCCCTTCACTGCTCTCCTAGGTACATATTTGAGTCCTTTCATGTTCAAGTGGGTCTTTGTTCTACCTTTATACTTAAATTACTGATTGAACATACACATATAACTGAGTTCCGGGTTGAAAGTCATTTTTCTTCAGGATTCTGAGAACATAATCAAATATTTTTAGACTCCAGAACTGCTATGCCTTTTAGGTTCCTGATTATTCATACTCCTTTTTATTTCTCCCCCTTGACTTGAAAGCTTGAAAGATCTTGCCTTAATCCTGGGTGCCCTAAATTTCCATGATAATATGGCTCTGTGTTGCTTGAATTCACTGTGCTGTATACACTAAGAACATGGTTAGTCTGGAAGCACAAATCATGTGGAATGTTCTGATGCTCTATTTACTAGATGTCTTCCTATTCGGTTCTCACTTTCTGAGAGGTCTATAATTTAATGTTGTCCTTCTGGGAGACTCCCACTCTTATTCTCCTCTCTTTTTCTCTTCTATTACCTATGTCTTTATCCCTTTATTTCACCTTCTTGTGAATGTCCTCCACTTGACTTTCTAACCCTTCTACAGAAAATTTTATTTCTGCAGTCACATTTTTATTTTCCCTCCACTGTCTCTGACTCCTTCTGGTTGCTTTTTTCTACTGCTTTCTTTATCATGGAAAGGCTTTTCTCAACTTGTTTTCCATTCATCTTTAGAAAGTCATTCAGTAGCTAACTAGCAGCTCTATGTAAGTATATGAAGACCTATGACTTCATTCTAGAGTCATACCCAACTTTTTTGTAGGAATGTCCAACTATAGAATGTTTTTTAAATTCCTATACCATCATTCTAATGATGTTTCAGAAGAGAAAGAAGATATAAATGTACATAAATATTCTCCATGTTTAACAAGAAGAGCAATCTTTAACAAGGGAAAATATCTTAACAGAATAATTCACTGTTAATTATTTTCATCACTGCCTTGGGAATGCTTAATGAAGTCTATTAATATGACAATTTTACATTTCTCTCTTTTTTCAGACTGAATCTCACTCTGTTACCCAGGCTGGAGTGCAGCAGTGTGATCTCGGCTCACCGCAATCTTCGCCTCCCAGGTTCAAGGATTCTCCTGCCTCAGCCTCCCGAGTAGCTGGAAATACAGGCACATGCCACCATGCCCAGCTAATTTTTGTATTTTTAGTAGAGATGAGGTTTTACCATGTTTGCCAGGCTGGTCTCGAACTCCTAACTTGAGGTGATCCACCTACCTTGGTCTCCCAAAGTGCTGGGATTATAGGCGTGAGCCATCATGCCCAGCCCATTTTAATTACTTTTTAAGCCTCAATCGTTAGTAATATAATTGTCTTATATAAGAATTGTAACTTAATCTTTAAAAGTTCACTGTAAAATGCACGTCAGGTAAGTAGATTCCATTGTCACTGACCTGTATTCTAACTTTCATTATAAAATTGGAAATACTTTCCCTAAGAGAAAAGAGGAATAATCCCCAGAGTACAATAACATCTTTTGAGATCTCTGAAACTTTAAAATCATTCTGCACAGTGGCTCATGCATATAATCCCAACACTTTGGGAGACTGGGAGGATCACTTGAGGCCAGGAGTTCAAGAACAGCCTGGTCAACAAGACAATATCCTTTCTCCACAAAATTAAAAAAAAAAAAAATTAGCTGGGTGTGGTGGTGCATACCTGTAATCCCAACTGTGTGAGAAGCTGAGACAGGTGAATCACCTGAGCTCAGGAGTTCAAGGGTACCGTGAGCTATGATCATGACACTGCACTCCAGCCTAGGAAACAGAGCAAGACCCTGCGTCTAAAGAAAATAAATAAAATAATTATGAGAAGAAACTAAGTGTCACAGAAATGTTCAAATACATACATAATGAAAAAGCATAACAATGTAAAAATATATGTACCCCAAACTTCGGAACTATTACTACTGCTAATCATTCCTCACATATTATACCCACCACCTACTGGCAATCCCACACACACACACAAAAAGTACTTTTTCAATATTTGCAAATGCTATATTCTAAAGATGAAGAGTTCTACAGCTTGATAAAAGCAGACACAGAAATAGGAAACTTCAAAGAAACTCTACCATTCTGAATAAGCCAGAAAGAAAACACTGTTGTTATTTTTTGGCATAATGACAAAAATAAATGTTTAGGATCTTTAGTTTCTATGGCACAAATTCCCGTTTTTCCCTTTGTAGAAAATATACAATCCACCTTATCTTCTTGAAAATAATTGAACAGCTTATTTTGTTAACAAGATACTAATCAACCCCATCTCATCATCCAAGGTAACTAATTAATATCTATAAAGTAAAATCATTTAAAGTGTGCTGGATTGGACCAAGCCACGAAATAAATCCATCATAATCTAAAACTTAAAAACTTAGAACCAAGTAAAAACAGGGATTATAAATGACTGAAGAACTAATTTTTCAGCAGAACATGAGAATTTGACTGTTTTTGTGATATGAACAATCCATAACCAGCGTTATTGTTTTCATTTACAAAAACAAAAACAGGCAGGAAAGTTAAGTGACTCATTCATAGTCACATAACACAGAGCACTGGGACAAGGCTCTTCTTTGTCCATCAACTGGTAGTCAACTAAACTGTGCCAAAACCTCTACTTTCTTAAAAAATCAGTTTCTATCAGAGCTCACTGGTAGAAATATTTTGCCACAGAAAAACTTCGCATTTTAATGAATATTACTTAACTTCCAATTTTTTGTTTCATAAAAAATGATTCAAGTATGCACTGTAACACTTATTGCAGAAAGCCAGTTTAAAATAGATAGAATACCTGGCAGAGACTCAACAAGAAAGAAAACTTCAGGTCAATATCCATGATGAACATAGATGCAAAAATCCTCAATAAAATACTGGCAAGCCGACTGCAACAGCACATCAAAAAGCTTATCCACCATGATGAAGTAGGATTCATCCCACAGATTCAAGGCTGGTTCAACATACGTAAGTCTATAAATGTAATTCACCACATAAACAGAACCAATGACAAAAACCACACGATTATCTCAATTGATGCAGAGAAGACCTTTGACAAAAATCAGGAGCCCTTTATGCTAAAAACCCTCAATAAACTAGGTATTGACAGAACGTATCTCAAAATAATAAAAACCATTTACAACAAACCAAGAGCCAATATCATACTGAATGGGCAAAAACTGGAAGCATTCCCTTTGAAATCTGGCACTAGACAAGGATACCCTCTCTCACCACTCCTATTCAATATAGTACTGGAATTTCTAGCCAGAGCAATCAGACAAGAAAAAGAAATAAAGGCTACTCAAACAGGAAAAGAGGAAGCCAAATTGTCTCTATTTGCAGATGACATGATAGTATATCTAGAAGGCCCCATCTTCTCAACCCAAAATCTCTTGAACTGATAAGCAACTTCAGAAAAGTCTCAGGATACAAAATCAATGTGCAAAAATCACAAGCATTCCTATAGACCAATAACAGACTTAAAGAGAGCCAAATCAAGAACGAATACCAATTCACAGTTGCTACAAAGAGAATAAAATAACTCAGAATACAACTAACTTGGAACGTAAAGGACCTCTTCAAGGAGAACTACAAACCAATGCTCAACAAAATAGGAAAGGACACAAACAGATGAAGAAACATTCCATGTTCATGGTTAGGAAGAATCAATATCATGAAAATGGCCATATTGCCCAAAGTAATTTACAGATTCAACGCTATCCCCATCAAGCTACCAATGACCTTCTTCACAGAACTGGAAAAAACCACCTTAAACTTCATATGAAACCGAAAGAGAGCCCACATAGCCAAGTCAATTCTAAGCAAAAAGAACACAGCGGGAGGCATCACACTACCGGACTTCAAACTATACTACAAGGTTACAGTAATCAAAACAGCATGGTACTGGTACCAAAACAGAGATATACACCAATGGAACGGAACAGAGGCCTCAGAGGCAACACAACATATCTACAACCATACGCTCTTTGACAAACCTGACAAAAACAAGCAATGAGGAAAGGATTCCCTGTTTAATAAATGGTGTTGGGAAAACTGGGAAAACTGGCTAGCTATGTGCAGAAAGCAGAAACTGGACCCCTTCCTGACACCTTACACTAAAATTAACTCCAGATGGATTAAAGACTTAAAAATCTAGGCAAAACCATTCAGGACATAGGAGTAGGCAAGGACTTCATGACCAAAACACCAAAAGCATTGGCAACAAAAGTCAAAATAGACAAATGGGACCTAATCAAACTCCACAGCTTCTGCATAGCAAAAGAAACAGTCATTAGAGTGAATCAGCAACCAACAGAATGGGAAAAAATTTTCACCGTTTACCCATTTGACAAAGGGCTGATATCCAGAATTTACAAAGGACTCAAAAACTTTACAAGAAAAAAACAAACAAGCTCATTCAAAAGTGGGCAAACGATATGAACAGACATTTTACAAAAGAAGACATACATGAGGCCAACAAACATATGAATAAATGCTCATCATCACTGGTCATTAGAGAAATGCAAATCAAAACTACATTGAGATACCATCTCACACCAGTTAGAATGGTGGTCATTAAAAAATCTGGAGACGACAGATGCTGGAGAGGATGTGGAGAAATAGGAACACTTTTACACTGTTGGTAGGAATGTAAATTAGTTCAACCATTGTGGAAGACGGTGTGGCGATTCCTCAAGGACCTAGAAATAGAAATTCCATTTAACCCAACAATCCCATTACTGGGTATATATCCAAAGGATTATAAATTGTTCTACTCTAAGGACACACGCACACGAATGTTCATTGCAGCACAGTTTACAACTGCAAAGACCTGGAACCAACCCAAATGCCCATTGATGATAGACTAGACAGGGAAAATGTGACACATATACAACATGGAATATTATGCAGCCATCAAAAACAATGAGTTCGTGTCCTTTGTAGGGACATGGATGAACCTGGAAACCATCATTCTCAGCAAACTGACACAAGAACAGAAAATCAAACACCGCATGTTCTCACTCATAGGCGGGTGTTGAACAATGAGAACACATGGACCCAGGGAGGGGAGCACTACATACTGGGGTTTGTTGAGGGTAATAGGAGAGGGACAGCAGGGCGTGGGGAGTTGGGGAGAGGTAGCTTGGGAAGAAATGCCAGATATAGGTGATGGGGAGGAAGGCAGCAAATCACACTGCCACGTGTGTACCTATGCAACAATCTTGCATGTTCTTCACATGTACCCCAAAACCTAAAATGCAATAAAAATAAATAAATAAAATAGCTGGAATTAGTGTAGCTCAGAAGTAACCGATTTAAAATTTTTCAATTTAGCTGGGCGAAGTGGCTCACGCCTGTAATCCCAGCACTTTGGGAGGCCAAGGCAGACGGATCACGAGGTCAGGAGATCAAGACCATCTTGGCTGACACAGTAAAATTGCATCTCTACTTAAAAAAAAAAATTAGCCTGGCGTGGTGGCATGTACCTATAGTCCCAGCTACTCGGGAGGCTAAGGCAGGAGAACAGCTTGAACTCAGGAGGAAGAGGTTGCAGTGAGCCAAGATTGAGCCATTGCACTCCAGCCAGGGTGACAGAGTGAGACTCTGCCTCAAAAAAAAATTGTTCAATTTAAACAATTTTGAAATGTTCACAAATAAATAGTAACAATTTTAAAATGTTCACGCCAAATGCTTCTTCTTCACAATTATTCAAACAGATCCTTATGACATAGATCAAATAAGAAATCTTTTTTTCATTCTTACATCAGCTGAAAATCAGTCTCCTTGACCAAGTACTTTTTACTAATGGAATTAACTCAAGACAAAAGGAATATAGCAGAATCTTTGTTTTATCATTTAAGTCTCAATATTTTTTAACCACTTGAAACAGCACATCTTACTACATTTTTAGCATATACTACTATAATTTTAATAATTTTCAGATAATCAAGTTTTACAGCCTTATAATGGGATGGAAATCTCATTACAATTTTATTCCAGCATTAAAAGGACAATAAACACTATACAATTAAGGTCATAATTCTTTAAAACATTAACTCTCACCTTAAAAATCAACAACTGAGTAACAAATCAAAATGAGTAATTCACAGAACTGCAGAATTTTTTAATTGCATCAGTTATTCTTTACAATTAAAAATATAGCTATTATATTACTATGAGGGAAAAAATAAATCTCATAATTTAAAATGTCATGATAGCTGCAAAATTACAACTGTTCTTAATTTATAATTTACTTATAATCACAAAAAAATGCCAGAAATGTATATACCAATTATCTCCTATAAAAACTCATGTGATCAAATGTTCTATCTAACCAGTAATCCAAGAAATATATACTAAAATGAGATGCTATCATTCTTTTGACATGGTCCAAGAAAATGAAATACTATTTCTGGTTGGGCACAGTGGTGGCTCATGCCTGTAATCCCAGCACTTTGGGAGGCTGAGGCAGGTGGATCACTTGAGGTCAGGAAGTCAAGAACAGACTGGCCAACACGGTGAAACCCCATCTCTACTAAAAATACAAAACTCAGCTGGGTGTGATGGCACACACCTGTAATCCTAGCTGCTGAGGAGGCGGAGGCAGGAGAATCTCTTGAACACAGGAGGTGGAGGTTGCAGTGAGCCAAGATCCTGCCTCTGCACTCTAGCCTGGGTGACAGAGCAAGATTCCATCTCAAAAAAAAAAAAAAATATATATATATATACTATTTCTGCCTACAGAATTAGAAAAAAAATTTATTGTGATACTCTGCTAATGAAGGTGGAACTTACAGATTTAAGTATTGTTGTAAACAATTTAAACTGGTATAATAGTTTTGAAAAACAACATGGTTATATGCATATATATCAACAGTCATAAGAATGTGTGGACCTTTTGTCCTAGTATTTTTACTTCCAGGCATCTATCCTTAAGAAAATAATCAAAAGTTTATTCATATGAGACTCAGAATCAACCTAAATGCCCATCTATAGGTAAACAATATTAAATAGTATTCCGCCACAAAACAGAATGAAATCCTGTCATTTGCAGCAACACAGTTGGACCTAGAAGACATTATATATATTAAGTAAAATAAGCCAGGCACGGAAAGACAAACACTGTGAGATCTCACTCATACATGGAATCTGAAAAAGTTGACTTCATTAAAGTAGAGAGTAGAATAGTGCTTACCAAAGACAGGGGGAGGAACAGGAGAGGTTGTTCAATGGGTACAAAGTCACAGTTAGGAAGACTAAATTCTGGTGTTCTATTACACAGTAAGGTGAATACAGCAAATAATAATGTAGTGTGTATTTCAAGATGCTAAAGGGGATTTTGAATTTGTCACCACAAAGAAATGACAAATGTTTAAAGTAACAAACATACTTTGATCATTGTACTACACATACAAACACTGAAACATCACACTGTACCCCCATAAATATGTACAATTATGTGTCAGCTATAAATACAAATTAAGGTTTTTTTTTTTTTTTGAGACAGAGTCTCCCTCTGTCACCTAAGTTGGAGTACGATGGCGTGACCTCAGCTCACCACAACCTCTTCCTCCCGGGTTCAAGCAATTCTCCTGCCTCAGCCTTCCAAGCAGCTGGGACTACCGGCGTGTGCCACTGTGCCCAGCTAATATTTTGTATTTTTAGTAGAGATAGCTGGGGTTTCACCATCTTAGCCAGGATGGTCTCGATCTCCTTACCTCGTGATCCACCCACCTCAGTTTCCCAAAGTGCTGGGATTACAGGCATGAGCCACCGTACCCGGCCATTTTTTAAAAGTATATTCTCTGAAGTGGTAGTTAACAAAAAAAAGGAGGAGGAGTGAGAGGGGCAGGAGAAAACAAAACAAAGGAAGAAAAAACTTAGAAATAAATATTTAACAATAAAAGGTAATTAAATTACAATACAGTGTAATTCAGCATTTGGAGAGTGAACAACCACAGGTTTGATTATTCAATAAGAATTACCATGAGGCCAGGCAAGGTGGCTCACGCCAGTAATCCCAACACTTTTGGGAGGCCGAGGCGGGGGGATCACCTGAGGTCAGTAGTTTGAAACCAGCCTGACCAACAGGGAGAAAACCCGTGTCTACTAAAAATACGAAATTAACCAGGTGTGGTGGCACATGCCTGTAATCCCAGCTACTTGGGCATCTGAGGCAGAAAAATAGCTTGAACCTGGGAGGCAGAGGTTGTGGTGAGCCAAGATCGCACCAATGCACTCCAGCCCAGGTGACAAGAGCGAAATTCCATCTCAAAAAAAAAATTACCATGAAAAGCTATGATATATAGTGGATAACATATACATGAAATCTGTTATGAGGATTAAATGAAAGACTGTATAACTCTAAGAGGCACTTTTTCACACATTAACAGGTTTAAAATTAAGAAGTATTTAGCATTTGATATGTCATTACTTAACTGACAGTGACTTTTTTATTAGCAGTATATAAAATTGTGTACCTTAGAATTCATGGTATTTTAGATTCAATGAAACCTGGTACTATAATAAATTGAAAACCTAAATTTGAAAGGTAGTAAATACTTTGAGGTTGGTAACCTGAAACTAGACATCTAAATAGCAAGTGAGTCTAGAGACCTCTCAGTATCTTCCTTCATTTCATCAGTAAAATGCACTTGCAGCATAACAAATCATGTTCACTTTTGGTTTTTGTGAAGGAGTTCCATTGCTTATGAAAGAATATCATGTTGCCTCTACTTTTCAAAAACTGTGTTTAATAGCATGACAAATGCTTATTTCTTTCCTTAATCCTTTCTCTCATCTCCTTCCTCAGGTCTACACCCTCCAGCCTTCTCAACTGCTCCAAGTTCCTCTAAGTGTCCCAGGTTTATCCCATCTCTACACTTTAGCCGAAATGGCTTCTTCTGACAAAACTTATTCCAGGCCGGGGGCAGTGGATCATGCATGTAATCTTAACATTTGGGAGGCCAAGGCAAGAGGATTACTTGAGGTCAAGAGTTCAAGACCAGCCTGGACAACATGGGGAAACCCTGTCTCTACTAAAAATACAATAATCAGCTGGGCGTGGTAGCAAATGCCTGTAGTTCCAGCTATTCAGGAGGCTAAGGCAGGAGAATCAATTGAACCTGGGAGGCGCAAGTTGCAGTGAGCCATGATTGTGCCGCTGCACTCCAGCCTGGACAACTAAGCAAGACTCCATCCCAAAACAAACAAACAAAAAAAATCAATGCTAAATTCTGGCATTCACCTTTCCCTGAGCTTCTCCTGCCTCAGCCCAATCTCCTCCCACCATTCTTTCTCACCTTTATTCCCACTGTGTGTCCCCCCACACTCTTCCACCCCAGCCTGAAAAAATGTTATTGATTAGCCGGGCACAGTGGCTCAAGCCTGTATTCCCAGCACTTTGGGAGGCTGAGGCAGGTGGATCACGAGGTCAAGAGATCAAGACCATCCTGGTCAACATGGTGAAACCTCGTCTCTACTAAAAATACAAAAAATTAGCTGGGCATGGTGGCACGTGCCTGTAATCCCAGCTACTCAGGAGGCTGAAGCAGGAGAATTGCTTGAACCAAGGAGGCGGAGGTTGCGGTGAGCCGAGATCATGCCATTGCACTCCAGCTTGGGCAACAAGAGTGAAACTCCATCTCAAAAAAAAAAATGTTATTGATTATATTTACTTATGTTCCTCCCACTCAACTGAAGCACCCTGATGATGAGGATATCTGATTCATGTACATATCCATACCTCAACTCAAGGACATAATAAACCCTCTATAAATGTTCCATACACCAAAGGGTTTAGAATGTGCCACAGATAACTTGCTGAACTAACAATATCTTAGATACTCCAGAAGTATTCAAATAGGCATCAAAAACAAATTTTAGTCCTATATATTTATGCCATAAAATGTGAATTCAACTTTACTTACATATTTTATTTATCCAACATTTTCCCAAAAGAAAATGGTTGAGTAATTAATATTACTATTTGTGTCCATTTTGCTGTATATAATCTGAAGGGTTTTTAAAATCACAATTGCCTGTTGAATTTTATCAAACTTCTGCACTGTTTTGTTGTTGTTGAGTTTTTTGTTTTTTTGACAGGAGGGGTCTCACTCTGTCACCCAGGTTAGAGTGCAGTGGCACAATCTCAGCTCACTGCAGCCTCCAACTCCCAGGCTCAAGCGATCCTCCCACCTCAGCATTCCAAGGAGCTGGGACCACAGGCGCGAACCAACACAACCAGCTAATTTTTTTCTTTTTCTTTTTTTTTTTTTGTTGCCACGTTGCCCAGGCTGGAAACTTTTGTACTGTTAATGTGACAAATTCTAATGATTCTTTAAAGTCACATTTGCTGAGGTATATTTTACATACACTATATGTGTTCTTAATTACTACACTATACTACTTTCTCCAAAAGAATACATTTCAGCATAATTTTTAGCTATTCTTATGACTTCTTTTTATTAGGAGAAAGCTTACTACTCTGTGCTTCTAAAGATTAGCCTGGGAAAAACTACATATAAAATCAACGTAAGCCGGGCGCAGTGGCTCAAGCCTGTAATCCCAGCACTTTGGGAGGCCGAGGTAGGTGGATCACAAGGTCAAGAGATCGAGACCATCCTGGTCAACATGGTGAAACCCGTCTCTACTAAAAATACAAAAAATTAGCTGGGCATGGTGGTGTGTGCCTGTAATCCCAGCTACTCAGGAGGCTGAGGCAGGAGAACTGCCTGAACCCAGGAGGCGGAGGTTGTGGTGAGCCGAGATCGTGCCATTGCACTCCAGCCTGGGTAACAAGAGCAAAATTCTGCCTCAAAAAAAAAAAAAAAAAAAAAAAAATCAATGTAACTCATACATTTTACTGAATTCATTCCTTAGTTTACCCAGCAATAGAACAGACAAGCAATTAATGTATATTCCTTTTTCTCCCCTTTCCTAAGTTGTAAGAGCCTGGCATACAGCTGGTGCTCAATAAAATATCCCCTGAATGAATGAGTAGATGAACAAATGAAAATTTACATTTACTTAATTTAAAATACTATATATGTAATAAATCCATGTTTGGAGAATAAATGAAAGCATGCACTGAATATGAAAAACATAAGGAATTATAAAGTAACTCCTTACATCATTACCCCGCCACTACACCAATTCTAAGGATTAACAAATTAAACCACAAATTACTTTCAGTTTCTAAGAAAGTTTTTTCTTTCCTTTTTTTTTCTTTTGAGAAGGTATCTTACTGTCACCAGTCTGGAGTGCAATGGCTCAATCTCAGCTCACTGCAACCTCCAACTCCTGGATCCAAGTGATTCTCCTGCCTCAGCCTCCTGAGTACCTGAGATTACAGGCATGTACCACCACACCCAGCTAATTTTTGTATTTTTGGTAGAGACTGGGTTTCACCATGTTGGCCAGGATGGTCTCAATCTCCTGACCTCGTGATCCCCCTGCCTGGGCCTTCCAAAGTTCTGGGATTACAGGCATGAGCCACCGCTCCCAGCAACAAAGTTTCAAACTAAAGCAATACTTCCTCAATCTTCAGGGGATCTTTTATTACTCTGCTCCACCCTCATCTTTTTCTTTGCTTCTTTAAAGAACAATCTTCCTTTTCACTTTGTTCTTTTCCATATTGCCACATCCTGTGGTCCGCTGGCTTTCCACAGCCTGATTCTGTTACACTCCTAATTCTGGCTTTCAACTTCACCTCCATTCTGTGTTCAATCCTAGCTTTTTTCAAACTTCTCTCCCAACTCCCACCCTCTCAAAGTCTCCCCCATTTAGGATCTCTCATGCCACTCATATTAAAAGTCCTTCCACCATGATCCCCCTTAAGGCAAACTCTGATAAACAAGAACTAAAACTTCTTTCCTCATCCCATCAACCTTAAGGCAGAAATCTGACCTCTCCTAAATACACAGCCTACCTTTTTGCTCCCCTCACCTTAAAAGAGTCACAAATTAAGGTCATGCAATTATGGTGTGGTCTAGATGAGAAATTTCCAACTTTTTCATAATGCCTTCAAACACTAAATGATCATCAAAATGATAGGTGGATCCTACACATTAATAGAGGAACCTTGAATTTATTGTCAAAATAATCAATGTTACTGATCTTTTGAACACAGCCCAAGGCCCTTACTAATTATGGTATGTGTCAGCAATACTGAGGCAAGTGGGATATGTTAAACGACAATAAAAAATGAGACATCAAATGCCACCTCAGAGGTAGAAACTATCCCTTCTGCAAAATGTTTCATCATTAAAATAAAGACTTCTACCCTGTGAATCATCATCAAAATACAGAAAGAGAAAAAGGGAGGAATGTTGAAAGCCCCATTTAACAAGTCTACTTCAATGTCCTAATTTCCACAAGTTGGGTTACCGGTTCAGTGAACCCAACCATGTGACCCAGGCAAGATTTCTCATTCGAAATCAAAACAAGACCTTGTGCCTATAGGTTATTTTCCAAAGGACAGAGAAACTAAAACTTTAGGAGAAAACTAGACGCACTCTGAGGAAAGAGAGACTAGAAATCTATCTGAGAGGCCCAACTCGGTGGCTAATACCTATAATCCCAGAACTTTGGGAGGGCAAGAGAAGAGGATTGCTTGAGCCCAGTAGTTCAACATCAGCCGGGGCAACATGCAAGATCCCATCTCTACAAAAAAATTAAAAATTAGCTGGGCGTGGTGGCGCATGCCTGTAGTCCCACTACTCCAGAGGCTGGGGTGGGAGGATCACTTGAGCCTAGGAGATCAAGGGCTGCAGTGAGCTGCGATCATGCCACTGTGCTCGAGCCTGGGTATCAGAGGGAGACTCTGTCTTCTCAAAAAAAAAAAAAAAAAAACGATATCAAGGACTATCACTTGTTATTTTGTGAAAAGCTAAATTTGCAACAAGTAAATTTCAGAAAGGTCCATCCACAAAGACAATCAGAATCCTTGGCCAGGCAGAGAGAATTTGTTCTCAGCTTAAGAGATAGTATGCACAGCAACAATAAATAAGAAGCAAGAAAACGAGGACAAATGAAAACAGGCTTAAGAGGGAAAAGTGAAAGAAGAGAAAAGAAACTTGAATCTAGAGATAGGATAACAGCAAGAACAGAAAGTGTAACAAGCAGAGCAACAAACTGGTTAAGAAAATGGTAAGTCATTTAGCACTGCAAACTAAACGAAAGCAGGCAAGGGAGAAAATAGAGAAGATCTGTAATAATCACCATGTGAAACAACTCAAACATAAACCTTTTTCTATTTTTCTTTTTAACCAGTTGTAGAGACTTAAAAATATATATATACATATATATACATATATATATATGTATATATATTATGTTGTCCTGTCCCAAAAAAAATTTTTTTAAAGATTCTGTGGAAGCAGCAGCAATAAGAATCTTGAATGTAAGGGTAAGAGAAGGTATAAGATGGTATAAGGTGAATTTATCTTGGTATAAGAAACCAAAATAACTACATGACATGCACGACAATATAAAACTATTTTTAACTGATACACATTAAAGTAATTAATGAATAGTAATTGCATTTCAGCCTATCACTAACTTCAAACAAAATGCCCAGCACAAGGTCAGATTCAAAATACAAGGAAAATGTGGTTTTCGAAAATTTCATTAACCCAAAGAACTGTGCAACCCATCCCAAAGTCATCTCAATTTCCTACCCATACTTTCTATGACTCACCTCACTATACTATTTACAGTAAGGTTACTCAGAATAATTAGTTTCACTCTGAACTCCAGCACCAGTCCTCATCTGTCCACATGTGGTTTCGGTAACATGACACTCCCCTCATCCCTTTGTCTTATCTTATCTTGAATAGAAACAGTTTCTCCAAACAACACTGGAGGAAACACATGCAACCTTGAAAACCCGGAAAGCTGAGTTATCACCACAGAGATCAACATGTCAACTCCATGCTGGAGACGGAGGCCCTCAGACAGTATCCCTCTCACTGTTACGGAATAGGTCAAATTCTCCTCACATGTATGCTGTACACAAAGGCCACTGAAGAGTCACCACCATTCCATGCATACAATTTGCACTCCCGCCAGAAAGAATTCGCTCCTATTCTTCCTATATTACATTTCTACTCTCTGCTTCAAAAATTAAGCAAATCTCTCCTCCTCCCTTAAGTCATTCACCCTAATACTTCTAAGGATTAGGTCCTCTTTTCTCAGCACCTACTTTTAAATTTAGTGTTAGTCTCCCTCTGCTTTGTTTTCTACTTTATTGTCAAAATAGGACAAAATTCTATTGACCTTTTAGACATGGCCCAAGGCCCAATTTTGTTGTTAAATTTTCATCTCAGCCAAGCACAGTGCTTCATGCCTGTAATCCCAGCACTCTGGGAGGCCAAGGTGGTGGATCACTTAAGGTCAGGAGTTTGAGACCAGGCTGGCCAACATGGTAAAACCTTGTCTCTACTAAATATACAAAAATTAGCCGGGCGTGGTGGTGTGTGCCTATATAATCCCAGCTACTGTACTCGGGAGGCTGAGGTAGGAGAACTAGTTGAAGCCAGCAGGCGGAGGTTGCAGTGAGCCAAGATACAGCCCCTGCACTCCAGCTTGGGTGATAGAGTAAGACTGTCTATAAACAAATAAATGAATAAATAAATAAATAAATAAATAATCTCTCCTTGGAGTTAAAGGACAAGAGTAACATACTGCTTATTTATAAGCAGACAGTATGTAACTCAGTATATCATATATAGAAAATTATTAAATATTTGTTGATCAAAGGGATGAGTAGTAAATGCCCTCTTCAACCCAAATGGCTAAACACAGCTGTATGTTCAGTTAGAACCTGTAACTAACAAAGTTTCAGATAAGTTTCTGAGTGAACAGATGTATATCATTATTAATCTTTACAAAACTTCAAATCCTGCATATACCTTATGGTGCCTCCATGAAGAACAAAAAACTAGTATTAAATAATATTTTTACATCACATATTTATGTATTTTATTTTATTTTATTTATTTATTTTTGAGACAGAGTCTTACTCTGTCATCCAGGCTGGAGTGCAGTGGCATGATCTCAACTCACTGCAATATCTGCCTCCTGGGTTACAGAGATTCTTTTGCCTCAGACTCCGGAGTAGCTACGATTACAGGCACCCGCCACCACATCCAGCTAATTTTTGTATTTTTTAGTAGAGGCAGGGTTTCTCCATGTTGGCCAGGCTGGTCTCAAACTCCTGACCTCAGATGATCTGCCCACCTCAGCCTCCCAAAATGTTAGGATTACAGGCATGAGCCACCACAAGTGGCCATATCACATATTTAAAGTGTGCTAATTTAACAGTGATTTTTGCTATTATCCCATTTTTTTCCTAGACTCCCATCCCCCATTACCCAATTATTTTGCAACAAGTAGATTTCAAAGAGGTCCATGAAGACAGTCAGAATCCAGAATCCTAGGCCAGATAAACAGAGAGAATTTGCTTTCAGCGTAAGAGATAGTATGGACAGCAATAACAGATAAGGGGCAAGAAAACAAGGGCACATGAAAACAGGCTTAAAAGGGAAAAGAGAAAAAAGAGAAAGGAAACTTGAATCTAGAGATGGAATAACAGGGCAAGAATGAAAGCAGAGCAACAAACTGGTTAAGAGAATGGTAAGTCATTTAGCACTGTAAACTAAATGAATAGCAGGCAAAAGAGAAATGAGAAATCTGTAATAATTACCATATGAAATGACTGAAGCATAAAAATCTTTTTCTTTCTACTTTTCTTTTTAACGGCCATAGAAAAAGAATGAAAAAAAGAAAACTAAGGTTAATGAACACAACATTCATTATAATATTGTAATGACATATTACAATAACTTAGCAAAAATGAAAGACAGTTCAGTTAATTAAAACAAATATGCTGGGTTTTAAAACGCATTTTTTTTTTTTTGAGACAGAGTTTCGCTCCTGTTGCCCAGGCTGGAGTGTAACAGCATGATCTCGGCTTACCGCAACCTCCGTATCTTGGGTTCAAGTGACTCTCCAGCCTCAGCCTCCCAAATAGCTGAGATTATAGGCATGCACCACCACATCCAGCTAATTTTGTATTTTCAGTAGATAGGGGGTTTTTCTATGTTGGTCAGGCTGGTTTCAAACTCCCCACCTCAGGTCATCTGCCTGCCTCAGCCTCCCAAAGTGCTGGGATTACCTGTGTAAGCCACCGTGCCTGGCAAAGTGCGCTATTTTTTAAAAATAGCATTGTTTATTAAGAATTTTTTTTTTTTTGAGTCTCACTTTGTCACCCAGGCTGGAGTGCAATGGCACAATCTTGGCTCACTGCAACCTCCACCTCCTATCTTCAAGCAATTCTCCTGCCTCAGCCTCCCAAGTAGTTGGGACCACAGGTGCATGCCACCATGCCCAGCTAATTTTTGCATTTTTAATGCAAATAGGGTTTCACCATATTGGCCAGGCTGGTCTCAAACTCCTGGCCTCAGGTGATCTGCCCACCTAGGTCTCCCAAAGTGCTGGAATATAGGCATGAGCCACTGCACCTGGCCTCATTTTTTATTAAGAATTTAGACAAGGCACAGTGGTTTATGCCTGTAACCCAGCACTTTGGGAGGCCAAGATGGAAGAATCACTTGAGGTCATGAGTTAGAGACCAGACTGAACAATGTGGCCAAATTCTCTCTCTCTTTATTTATTTATTTATTTAGAATACAAAGTATTGCTCTGTCACCCAGCCTGGAATGCACTGGGGATCATGGTTCACTGTAGTTTCAACCTCCTGGGCTCAAGCAATCTTCCCATCTCAGCCTCCCAAGGAGCTGGAACTATAGGCATGCTCCACCATACCCAGCTAATTTTTTTTATTTTTACTTTTTTGTAGAGATGGAATTTATGTTGCCCAGGCTGGTCTTGAAGTACTGGGCTCAAAGGATCCTCCTGTCTCAGCCTCTCAAAATACTGGGATTACGGGCATGAGCCACTGTACCCAGCCTCTATTTTTTAATTAAATATTTAAACAAAGAAAAAAAATTCATTAGCAAACAAACTCAAATGGCAACAGAAGTAATTAGAAAAATAATTAGCTATCAAGAGCGAACTGCCATTCGCAATTGCTACAAAAGAATAAAATACCTTGGAATACAACTCACAAGGAACGTAAGAGACCTCTTCAAGGAGAACTACAAACCACTGCTCAACGAAATCAGAGAGGACACAAACAGATGGAGAAACATTCCATGTTCATGGTTAGGAAGAATTAATATCGTGAAAATGGCTATACTACCCAAAGTAATTTACAGAATCAACGCTATCCCCATCAAGCTACCATTGACTTTCTTCACAGAACTGGAAAAAACCACCATGAACTTCATATGGAACCAAAAGAGAGCCCGCATAGCCAAGTCAATTCTAAGCAAAAAGAACACAGCGGGGGGCATCACACTACCGGATTTCAAACTATACTACAAGGCTACAGTAATCAAAACAGCATGGTACTGGTACCAAAACAGAGATATAGACCAATGGAACAAAACAGAGGCACCAGAGGCAACACAACATACATACAACTATACAATCTTTGATAAACCTGACAAAAACAAGCAATGGGGAAAGGATTCCATGTTTAACAAATGGTGTTGGGAAAACTGGCTAGCCATGTGCAGAAAGCAGAAACTGGACCCCTTCCTGACACCTTACACTAAAATTAACTCCAGATGGATTAAAGACTTAAACATAAGACCTGGCACCATAAAAACCCTAGAAGAAAATCTAGGCAAAACTATCCAGGACATAGGAGTAGGCAAGGACTTCATGAACAAAACACCAAAAGCATTGGCAACAAAAGCCAAAATAGACAAATGGGACCTAATGAAACTCCACAGCTTCTGCACGGCAAAAGAAACAGTCACTAGAGTGGATCGGCAACCAACAGAATGGGAAAAAATTTTTGCAGTTTACCCATCTGACAAAGGGCTGATATCCAGAATTTACAAAGAACTCAAACAGATTTACAGGAAAAAAACAAACAAGCCCATTCAAAAGTGGGCAAAGGATATGAACAGATACTTTATGAAAGAAGACATATATGAGGCCAACAATCATATGAAAAAATGCTCATCGTCACTGATCATCAGAGAGATGCAAATCAAAACCACATTGAGATACCATCTCACGCCAGTTAGAATGGCGATCATTAAAAAATCTGGAGACAACAGATGCTGGAGAGGATGTGGAGAAAAAGGAACACTTTTACACTGTTGGTGGGAGTGTAAATTAGTTCAACCATTGTGGAAGACGGTGTGGCGATTCCTCAAGGCCTTAGAAATAGAAATTCCATTTGACCCAGCAATCCCATTACTGGGTATATATCCAAAAGACTATAAATCCTTCTACTATAAGGACACATGTACACGAATGTTCATTGCAGCACTGTTTACAATAGCAAAGACCTGGAATCAACCCAAATGCCCATTGATAATAGACTGGATTGGAAAAATGTGGCACATATACACCATGGAATATTATGCAGCAATCAGAAATGATGAGTTTGTGTCGTTTGTAGGGACATGGATGAATCTGGAGAACATCATCCTCAGCAAACTGACAGAAGAACAGAAAATGAAACACCGCATATTCTCACTCATAGGTGGGTGATGAAAAATGAGAACACATGGACACAGAAAGGGGAGTACTAAACACTGGGTCTATTGGGGGGAAAAGGGGAGGGCCAGTGGGAGGGGGAGGTGGGGAGGGATAGCCTGGGGAGAAAAGCCAAATGTGGGTGAAGGGGAGAAGAAAAGAAAGCACACTGCCATGTGTGTACCTACGCAACTGTCTTGCATGCTCTGCTCATGTACCCCAAAACCTATAATCCAATAAAAAATGAAAAAGAAATAAATAAATAAATAAAAACAGAAAAAAAAAAGAAAAATAATTAGCTTATATTCTGGTTCAATCTCAATGCCTTTTTTTCTCTTTGGTAAATTACAAAAAGGCAGAAATTTAATTTTTAGAATTATTTATTTTACTTATATTCACTAAACTAATACAAGACATATAAACAAAATATCATAAAACAATTAAAACTGTTGACTTACTGGAAAATTCTTAAGAAACCATAAAATATAGAAGAAAATCCTCATCTCCACACACACAAAAAAAACAAAAATTAGCTAGGTGTGGTAGCATACACCCGTAGTCCCAGCTACTAGGGAGGCTGAGGTGGCAGGATCATCTGAGCCCAGGAAGTTGAAGTTGCAATGAGCTGAAACTGCTCCACTGCACTCCAGCCCAGATGACACAGTGAGACCCTGTTTCAAAAAAAAAAAAGGAAAGAAAGAGAGAAAGAAAAGAGAATGAAAAAAAAAAGAAAGAAATCACAAACTCAACTTTATATATATATATATACTTTATTGCACTTTAGGTTCTGGGGTACATGTGCAGAACATGCAGGATTGTTGCATAGGTACATACATGGCAATGTGGTTTGCTGCCTCCATTCCCCCGTCACCTATATCTGGCATTTCTCCCCATGTTATCCCTCCCCAACCTCCCTACCCCCTCGCTGCCCCTCCCCTATTCGCCCACCAAGAGACCCCAGTGTGTGATGCTCCCCTCCCTGTGCCCATGTGTGTGAGAACATTCAGTGTTTGATTTTCTGTTCTTGTGTCAGACAAACTCAACTTTTTAAAAAACCTTTTAAACACAAAGTCTATGAAACAGCCAGCCACATTTTCGTAAAGGATTACGCCAGAAAACCATATTTTATCAATCTTTATCACTTGAGCCTGGGAGTACTAGGCCCTGAAGACACAAGGGCCTGATATTTACCCTTAAGAAAGATATTAATATAGTTAACAATGAGATACTTTTCTCATTTATCACAGTAACAAAAATTAAAAACCTGTAACACTGAGTTGTTCTCACTTTGAGACTAGAAACTGGTAAATCCTCTGAACCAGTACTTCTTAGTACACACCAAGGATATCTGCAGCAGCACTGTTAAGAGAGGAAAGATCACAAACAATCTGAATGTCTATCAGTAAAAAAAAAATTTTTTTAAGTTTAGTAAACAAGGTTGTATCCGGACTATGGAGAGTTATGTAATAATTTTTTAAACTAAGGTGGATCTTTATCTTCCCACATAAATATCTAAGAATTGTTGTTACATAAAAAAAAAACAGAATTGTAAAACATTTTGTGGCGTACACGACCTTTCATGTTAAAAAACAAACAACAACAACAACCAAAAAAACACATACAAGGCCAGGCGCAGTGGCTCGCGCCTATAGTTTCAGCACTTCGGGAGGCCAAGGTGGGAGGATTGCTTGAGGCCAGGAATTTTGAGACCAGCCTGGGAAACACAGCAAGATCCCATCTCTACCAAAACACACACACATACACATACACATACAGCGTGTTTCTGCAAGTCTAAAAATGTAAGTAATAGTAAAAGATAAACATATGCACACCAAAACGGTAGTAGTGCTTAGTTTCTAAATAGAGATGAGCAACCAGGTGGTGGCCTAGTGGAATGCCAATCGCTTATTATTTTGATTTCTGGTGGGCAAAAGGATGCATTCACTTTTTAGTTGATTAACTTAAAATGAACATAATGTAAACAGATGTTACTCAAAAAGATGTATGAGGCTTTAACCCTTTCTAATCACTGCTGCTAATATTCTTTTTTTAAAAACAATATTATAAGTTCCCTGGCTCATGAAGTCCTTAACTAGCCCACTCTTACCACCTCTGAGATATTTTATGGGATGGTCTAGAATTTATATTTGGAGGAAACAATTTTTAAAAGAAGCGACAATTGCACCACTGCACTCCAGCCTGGGAGACAGAGCAAGACTTTGTCTTTAAAAAAAAAAAAAAAAAAGGAAGTGACAATATATTCACAGTTCAATCACAGGATGAAATTATTTAACAGACATTTATGGAGCATCTATTACAACAGGGCAAAGTACTAGGCCCTGAAGACGCAAGAATAAAATGAAGTGTTTACAACTTACAAAAGGAGAAAGACAACTACACCACCATGTACAGCAATTCATAGTGCTGACATAAAGTAGTCATAGAAATGGTGTTGGGGGGAATAGTAAAAGACAAGGACCAAGACACAGGAACTCCATTTTGTACAAAGCATTAAAAGATGACTAGGATAAAATCTTAAAGAAATGATATGCTATACATTGCATGAAAACAAAACAAAAAACACCAGTGTGCTCTGCTATCAGGATTCCAGCGACCTTGTAAATATTACTAATTACTCGTATTAGGGACACATTAGTCAACTCCATTAAAAAGCCACTTTCCATCCCTGTATAAGGGCAGCACTATGAATGTGAGATTCAGACCATATTCCCTCAAACAAATGCATTACTAAACTTTGACAAGACATCGGAATTGTTAAATAATAACAAAATAAATTTGAACAACTGAATAAAGCTGAAGCCCTGAACAGCCTAACTGGAAAAGGAGAGGACCCTTTATAGGTCATATACACCTCCTGACCTGTACTTGGCAATCTGCTCCCAGGCTGTCAAAAGATAAGCAGCACAGCCCTCCAGGCAGGAGACTAATCTTTGGCAAAGCAGGCATCCACCCCAAATGCTACTGTTTCCTGTACACAGCCCTCAGAGCCAAGGGAGGCCTGGAACTGAAAAGTTTATTTCCAATTTGGACACTTGCCAATGCGTCTCATTCAAAGCATCCAGAGACAAAGGCCAGCTCAACCCCCAATGCCAGAAGCCAATGCAGTGTTATCTTCTGTATGAGTTCCTCACCCAGAGGTGACCTGCATGATTTCTTCTGTGCCTGCTAAGGGGCACAGAAGAATATGCTCAGCTCATTATGCAAACTCTAACCTTAACAGTGGCAACATGGTAACCACAAATCCCAAATCCAGGGAGGATTATACTTAATGGAGAGAACTCACTGGTCTATTGGAACTACTGGCATTGCAAAAGCAGCACCTTCTTTACAATGTATAAATAATATCAAAGGATAATTTGTATGCATAAAATAATTTCTCAGTAAGTTCCCCAATTTTAAGCACCACTTCATAAAAGTGGGAGAAAGGGATTAAAATTAAAGCTAATAGGCTGGGCGTGGTGGCTCACGCCTGTAGTCCAAGCACTTTGGAGGCCAAGGCGGGAATTAATTTGGCCGGGCACGGTGGCTCAAGCCTGTAATCCCAGCACTTTGGGAGGCCAAGGCAGGTGGATCACGAGGTCAAGAGATCGAGACCATCCTGGTCAACATGATGAAACCCTGTCTCTACTAAAAATACAAAAAATTAGCTGGGCATGGTGGCACGTGCCTGTAATCCCAGCTACTCAGGAGGCTGAGGCCGGAGAATTGCCTGAACCCAGGAGGTGGAGGTTGCGGTGAGCCGAGATTGCGCCATTGCACTCCAGCCTCGGTAACAAGAGTAAAACTCGGTCTCAAAAAAAAAAAAAAAATTTAATTTAATTTAATTAAAGCTAATTTAAGGGCAACATTTTATTTCCTTGATTTTCCTCATTAAGGAAAATGTCTAACGAATAAACCATAAAATGTTAACTATTATTTAAGAGGCTTTTTTTTTTTTTTTTTAATTTTTTATTGGATTTTAGGTTTTGGGGTACATGAGCAGAGCATGCAAGACAGTTGCGAAGGTACACACATGGCAGTGTGCTTTGCTTTTCTTCTCCCCTTCACCCACATTTGGCATTTCTCCCCAGGCTATCCCTCCCCACCTCCCCATCCCACTGGCCCTCCCCTTTTCCCCCCAATAGACCCCAGTGTTTAGTACTCCCCTTTCTGTGTCCATGTGTTCTCATTTTTCATCACCCACCTATGAGTGAGGATATGCAGTGTTTCATTTCCTGTTCTTGTGTCAGTTTGCTGAGGATGATGTTTTCCAGATTCATCCATGTCCCTACAAACGACACGAACTCATCATTTCTGATTGCTGCATAATATTCCATGGTGTATATGTGCCACATTTTTCCAATCCAGTCTATTATCAATGGGCATTTGGGCTGATTCCAGATCTTTGCTATTGTAAACAGTGCTGCAATGAACATTCGTGTACATGTGTCCTTATAATAGAACGATTTATAGTCTTTTGGATATATACCCAGTAATGGGATTGCTGGGTCAAATGGAATTTCTATTTCTAAGGCCTTGAGGAATCGCCACACCGTCTTCCACAATGGTTGAACTAATTTGCACTCCCACCAACAGTGTAAAAGTGTTCCTTTTTCTCCACATCCTCTCCAGCATCTGTTGTCTCCAGATTTTTTAATGATCGCCATTCTAACTGGCGTGAGATGGTATCTCAATGTGGTTTTAATTTGCATCTCTCTGATGACCAGTGACGATGAGCATTTTTTCATATGATTGTTGGCCTCGTATATGTCTTCTTTCGTAAAGTATCTGTTCATATCCTTTGCCCATTTTTGAATGGGCTTGTTTGTTTTTTTCCTATAAATCTGTTTGAGTTCTTTGTAAATTCTGGATATCAGCCCTTTGTCAGATGGGTAGACTGCGAAAATTTTTTCCCATTCTGTTGGTTGCCGATCCACTCTAGTGACTGTTTCTTTTGCCGTGCAGAAGCTGTGGAGTTTCATTAGGTCCCATTTGTCTATTTTGGCTTTTGTTGCCAATGCTTTTGGTGTTTTGTTCATGAAGTCCTTGCCTACTCCTATGTCCTGGATGGTTTTGCCTAGATTTCCTTCTAGGGTTTTTATGGTGCCAGGTCTTATGTTTAAGTCTTTAATCCATCTGGAGTTAATTTTAGTGTAAGGTGTCAGGAAGGGGTCCAGTTTCTGCTTTCTGCACATGGCTAGCTAGTTTTCCCAACACCATTTGTTAAACATGGAATCCTTTCCCCATTGCTTGCTTTTGTCAGGTTTATCAAAGATTGTATAGTTGTAGATATGTTGTGTTGCCTCCGGTGCCTCTGTTTTGTTCCATTCGTCTATATCTCTGTTTTGGTACCAGTACCATGCTGTTTTGATTACTGTAGCCTTGTAGTATAGTTTGAAATCCGGTAGTGTGATGCCCCCCGCTGTGTTCTTTTTGCTTAGAATTGACTTGGCTATGCGGGCTCTCTTTTGGTTCCATATGAAGTTCATGGTGGTTTTTTCCAGTTCTGTGAAGAAAGTCAATGGTAGCTTGATGGGGATAGCGTTGATTCTGTAAATTACTTTGGGCAGTTTAGCCATTTTCACAATATTAATTCTTCCTAACCATGAACATGGAATGTTTCTCCATCTGTTTGTGTCCTCTCTGATTTCGCTGAGCAATGGTTTGTAGTTCTCCTTGAAGAGGTCCCTTACGTTCCTTGTGAGTTGTATTCCTAGGTATTTTATTCTTTTTGTAGCAATTGTGAATGGCAGTTCGTTCTTGATTTGGCTTTCTTTAAGTCTGTTATTCGTTATATATCACGAATGCTTGTGATTTTTGCACATTGATTTTATATCCTGAGACTTTGCTGAAGTTGCTTATCAGTTTCAGGAGTTTTTGGGCTGAGGCAATGGGGTCTTCTAGGTACACTATCATGTCGTCTGCAAATAGAGACAATTTGGCTTCCACCTTTCCTATTTGAATACCCTTTATTTCTTTTTCTTGCCTGATTGCTCTGGCTAGAACTTCCAGTACTATATTGAATAGGAGTGGTGAGAGAGGGCATCCTTGTCTAGTGCCAGATTTCAAAGGGAATGCTTCCAGTTTTTGCCCATTCAGTATGATATTGGCTATTGGTTTGTCATAAATAGCTTTTATTACTTTGAGATACGTTCCATCGATACCGAGTTTATTGAGGGTTTTTAGCATAAAGGGCTGTTGAATTTTGTCAAATGCCTTCTCTGCGTCAATTGAGATAATCATGTGGTTTTTGTTTTTGGTTCTGTTTATGTGGTGAATTACGTTGATAGACTTGCGTATGTTGAACCAGCCTTGCATCCCTGGGATGAATCCTACTTGATCATGATGAATAAGTTTTTTGATTTGCTGTTGCAATCGGCTTGCCAATATTTTATTGAAGATTTTTGCATCTATGTTCATCATGGATATTGGCCTGAAGTTTTCTTTTCTCGTTGGGTCTCTGCCGGGTTTTGGTATCAGGATGATGTTGGTCTCATAAAATGATTTGGGAAGGATTCCCTCTTTTTGGATTGTTTGAAATAGTTTTAGAAGGAATGGTACCAGCTCCTCCTTGTGTGTCTGGTAGAATTCGGCTGTGAACCCGTCTGGACCTGGGCTTTTTTTGTGTGGTAGGCTCTTAATTGCTGCCTCAACTTCAGACCTTGTTATTGGTTTATTCATAGTTTCAGCTTCCTCCTGGTTTAGGCTTGGGAGGACACAGGAGTCCAGGAATTTATCCATTTCTTCCAGGTTTACTAGTTTATGCGCATAGAGTTGTTTGTAATATTCTCTGATGATGGTTTGAATTTCTGTGTAATCTGTGGTGATTTCCCCTTTATCATTTTTTATTGCATCTATTTGGTTGTTCTCTCTTTTATTTTAATCAATCTGGCTAGTGGTCTGTCTATTTTGTTGATCTTTTCAAAAAACCAGCTCTTGGATTTATTGATTTTTTGAAGGGTTTTTCGTGTCTCAATCTCCTTCAGCTCAGCTCTGATCTTAGTTATTTCTTGTCTTCTGCTGGGTTTTGAGTTTTTTTGATCTTGCTCCTCTAGCTCTTTCAATTTTGACGATAGGGTGTCAATTTTGGATCTCTCCATTCTCCTCATATGGGCACTTATTGCTATATACTTTCCTCTCGAGACTGCTTTAAATGTGTCCCTGAGGTTCTGGCACGTTGTGTCTTCGTTCTCATTGGTTTCGAAGTACTTCTTTATTTCTGCCTTCATTTCGTTGTTTACCCAGTCAACATTCAAGAGCCAGTTGTTCAGTTTCCATGAAGCTGTGCAGTTCTGGGTCTGTTTCTGAATTCTGAGTTCTAACTTGATTGCATTATGGTCTGAGAGGCTGTTTGTTATGATTTCAGTTGTTTTGCATTTGTTGAGCAGTGCTTTACTTCCAATTATGTGGTCAATTTTCGAGTAGGTGTGATGTGGTGCTGAGAAGAATGTGTATTCTATGGATTTGGGGTGGAGAGTTCTATAAATGTCTATCAGGTTTGCTTGCTCCAGGTCTGAGTTCAAGCCCTGGATATCCTTGTTGATTTTCTGTCTGGTTGATCTGTCTAGTATTGACAGTGGAGTGTTAAAGTCTCCCACTATTATTGTGTGGGAGTCTAAGTCCTTTTGTAAGTCATTAAGAACTTGCCTTATGTATCTGGGTGCTCCTGCATTGGGTCCATATATGTTTAGGATCGTTAGCTCTTCTTGCTGTATTGATCCTTTTACCATTATGTAATGGCCTTCTTTGTCTCTTTTGATCTTTGTTGCTTTAAAGTCTATTTTATCAGAGATGAGAATTGCAACTCCTGCTTTTTTTTGCTTTCCATTAGCTTGGTAAATCTTCCTCCATCCCTTTATTTTGAGCCTTTGTGTATCCTTGCATGTGAGATGGGTTTCCTGGATACAGCACACTGATGGGTTTTGGCTTTTTATCCAATTTGCCAGTCTGTGTCTTTTGATTGGTGCATTTAGTCCATTTACATTTAGGGTTATTATTGTTATGTGTGAATTTGATACTGCCGTTTTGATGCTAAGTGGCTGTTTTGCCTGTTAGTTGTTGTAGATTCTTCATTATGTTGAAGCTCTTTAGCATTCAGTGTGATTCTGGAATGGCTGGTACTGGTTGATCCTTTCTATGTGTAGTGCCTCTTTTAGGAGCTCTTGTAAAGCAGGCCTGGTGGTGACAAAATCTCTAAGTACTTGCTTGTTCGCAAAGGATTTTATTTTTCCTTCACTTCTGAAGCTCAGTTTGGCTGGATATGAAATTCTGGGTTGAAAGTTCTTTTCTTTAAGAATGTTGAATATTGGCCCCCACTCTCTTCTGGCTTGTAGTGTTTCTGCCGAGAGATCTGCTGTGAGTCTGATGGGCTTCCCTTTGTGGGTGACCCGACCTTTCTCTCTGGCTGCCTTAAGAGGCTTTTTTAAAGGTAAGAAGACAATTGTTACATGAAAAGTAAAAAACACCCATGTTGCTTCAGTGTATTTCAGTATTTAAAGAGCTAAATGGTCACATAAAGTATTAAATTGCATTCATTCTCTAATGGTAGCAAAAAAGATCCAATGGAAAGTAAAAGGATATTAGCAATTTAGTGGTAGAAAGACACATAAACGCATGAAAAGAACGTGTCAAAAATAAAGATAACAATTCAAACTACTGGATTATGGAAGGTCTATCAATTATTTAAGTTTGTACAGAACTATAATTAACAAAAATTGTTAATCCTATTTTGTACAAAAATATTAACTATCATGCTGTTAAATTATATTCACCTAGAAAAACAAATATATACCATCTTATTATGTAAAAATAAATTTTATTATGTAAAAAAGCATTTATATTACCTGTTATATTTAACATCCCAAAAAACTATTTGCTTTGGACTATGAATAAACACTCATCTACAAAATTCATCAAGCAATTATTAAGTGGGGCTATGGCAAGGGATTACAGTAGTGTCATTAAGATAATTGCTCTTCTTTATACTTCATTAGTCAGAGAAACAATGACAAAAATTCCCAGGTCTAGAAATAAAATTTCCCAGTCACCTTATGAAGATACAAATACATTTCATTTTTAAGTCCCTCTAAAAAAAACTAGTGATTATTTCTATGTAATAGAAATATTAAAGATACTTGTTTACTTAATTTTAGATTTTGTGGATTTTCCACAATGAACAAATGAGTTGACTTTGTAGTTGGGAAAGGTGGATTTTTAAGGAGGCCCGATTAGTTCACAGAGGTTTTCCGTCACCCATCCTAATATTTTGCCACCACCACACTACTCTTTCTCATATCCTTCCCCTCTAACAGGGTCTTATAGCACCCACAGAACTTCTCCACTGAAGCACAGCCATAAGATAAAATGTTGTTTAATGTCCATCTCCCTACTGGAACATAAGCTTGACGATGGTGGAAGTGTGTCTATACTGCTCCCAAATCCATCTCTTAATCCTGGCATTGTGCCTCTACATAGCAGGCAAACAATTCTCAATGAATAAATGAACAAACTGGGCTAAAAACTCTCAGAATGCAACTGAAGATCAAGGCTTCTACTGTTTTCACCAAAAAATACTGATTGATACATGATCATTACCTTCTGCATTTGAAACATGTCTGAATCACTTCATTAGTCTTATTTCTTTCAATTTAATCAATTCCAGTTTTCTAAAATGTCTAACCGTGCAGCTGTCATTCCGAACCTCCACAAGGGTTCAGCTGCAGAGTTTAGTATTAAGTCAAACATTCCAGTTTTTACTACTAATTATAACTGGATAATTACTCATTATTTTATATAAAATTTGGAGAAATTAAATCAAGTGTTTAAAATATCCTCACATGTAAACAGCCTGCCCTACCAGAATATGACATTTCTTTTTTTTTTTTTTTTTTTTTGAGACAGAGTTTCGCTGTTGTTACCCAGACTGGAGTGCACTGGCACGATCTCGGCTCACCGCAACCTCCGCCTTCTGGGTTCAAGCAATTCTCCTGCCTCAGCCCCCCCGAGTAGCTGGGACTACAGGCGCGCACCACCATGCCCAGCTAATTTTTGTATTTTTAGTAGAGCTGGGGTTTCACCTTTTTGAACAGGATGGTCTTGATCTCTTGACCTCGTGATCCACCCATCTCAGCCTCCCAAAGTGCTGGGATTATAGGTGTGAGCCACCGCGCTCGGCTCAGAATATGACATTTCAAATTGGGAAGACTCTGTTTCATTCTCACCACTTGTAGTTTATCACTAGCATAGTATTTGCACCAACTATATTATTTCACCTCTAATGGATTCTACTTCATCTTTTTTTGACTATCAAAAACACGTATACATAAACCTATAGTCACTTTCCTACCTCACAAAATCAATTTAAACATTTTCTGAAAAGTCAAGTAAATACACTTAAAAACCCAATTATTTGAATAGGATAACTGAACAATATGCTTTAATAATGGTATATTTGCTAAAATTATAAGATCACCAACACAATTCTATCTGAAATACTATCTCGAAACCTTAGAACTTCATTAAATGGCCCCCAGTATTATCTCCTTCCTACAGAAAATCAATATGACCTAATGCCTACCTGACAGAAAAATACAATGCAATAGGTATAAAATTCCTCAGCATTGCCTCTCCAACTGAAAACACATCGGTAACTTCATCCATCTATACCTGAATGTGATCCAAAACTCTTTTCAGAGCCGACTTCTCCACATGTGTTCTTAGCACTGCCTGTTCCCAACCCTTATAGAATCTGTGTGCTCAATACTATCTGAACTGGTTTTAGTCATTTCCTCATCACTATTTCTCTTTGTCAGTAAGGTTAGTAAAACAATAATTCTTAAGGTAAAATGTTTCCTTTTTATTAAAACCTAAACAAGAACTCAAAATGGAGTTTTCTAATTGAACTACAAAGAACGTTTATCTAAATTAGGCTATTCAGACCTAGAAAATTATCTATGTGAATGAGAAGGCTTTGAACTGTGTGTGTGTGGTGGGGGTAGCGTATGAGTATGCATACTCCTATTATTGATCAAATTTCCTACCCACCTCTCCAGAACACAGAATATAAACAAAGCAACTTGCTTGCTCTGAGTGAGTGCTTGATCTGAGTCTCAAGTACTCCTTTACAGCAATGTAAAACCAGAGTAACACATTCTCTATGGCAAAATAGTTCATATACAGTTCATATATTTTACAGCAATAATTTGCTTCTATTCTTTGCTTATTACCAAACTCACTATCCCTTGAAGGTATTAAAATGAACTATTGGCCAGATGCAGTGGCTCATGCCTGTAATCCCAGAACTTTGGAGGGCAGAGGCTGGTGGATCACTTGAGGTCAGCAGTTGAGACCAGCATGGCCAATGTGGTAAAATCCCATCTCTACTACAAATACAAAAAATTAGCTGGGCGTGGTGGCATGCTCCTATAGCCCCAGGTACTCAGGAAGCTGAGACAGGAGAATCGCTTGAACCCAGGAGGTGGAGGTGGCAGTGAGCCAAGATTTCGCCACTGCACTCCAGCCTGAGCAACAGAGCAAGACTCCAGCTCAAAAAAAAAGAGTTGAGGAAGATGACACAAAAAATAAAAATTCTGCAACCAACACAAATGTCTGTGAGGATGCTACAAACTAATCCAGCTCCTGTAGGTATGGGCCAAAATCGTTTTACTTTTTATTCAAAATTTTAAAATTATTGTGATGCCATTAATGATGTATAGAAGGTAAAACAAACAGCAAATTCAGAAGAAAACATAGGTGAGCCCAGAATCTAATCAAATGTATGTATACATATATTTAAAACATTTTTGCATTGCTTTAACATTCACTGACTAAAACGCATACAATAACACATAAATTGAAAGAAGTCTGTCCTTTATTTGGAACTTTACCAAAAGATGTATATCACACTGGAAAAATCACATTATAGAGCAATGCTAATGAAGGTACTTGAGTCACCAATTACAACACACATGTATTAGTCTAATTTACAGCTGCCGCATTCATGATTATTCTACATGTAGATGTTAGTAGCATCTGACTACTTTATTCTGCCTCGTAGTAGGAGTGCCTGCATCTTCACAAACTGAAACTAATATATTTAATGTAATTATTATAATTAATAAGTTAATAACTTTGTTAGAATACTGTATTTCTAAATGTACATAACTGTACATATATATATATAATACACACCTACACACATATATGTGTAGGTTATACTGTCTACTAGTTGTTTTGTTTTGTTTTGTTTTTGAGACAGAGTCTAGCTCTTTTCACCCAGGCTGGAGTGCAGCAGCACAATAGCTGCTTACTATACAACCTCCACCTCCCAAGTTAAAGCAATTCTCCTGCCTCAGACTCCCAAGTAGCTGGGATTACAGGCACCTGACACCCCTGCCCAGCTAACTTTTGTATTTTTAGTAGAGATGGGGTTTTACCATGTTGGCCAGGCTGGTCTCCAACTCCTGGCCTCAAGTGATCTGCCTCCCTCAGCCTCCCAAAGTACCGGGACTACAGGTATGAGCCACCGTCCCCAGCCTGTTTTTTTCTTTTTTTGAGACAGTTTCTCACTTTGTTACCCAGGCTGGAGTTCAGTGGTGCGACTATAGCTCACTGCCATCTAGACCTCCCAGGCTCAGGCAATCCTCCCACTTCACATTCCAGAATAGCACATGCCACCACACCGAGCTAACTTTTTTTATTTTTAGTAGAGAGGAGGTTTTGCTATGTTGTCCAGACTGGTCTTAAACTCCTGGGCTCAAACGATATTACCACCTCAGCCTCCCCAAGTGTTGGATTACAGACATAAATCACTGGGCCTAGACTTCTGTTTTTTGTTGTTTTTTTTTTTTTTTGAGACGGAGTTTCGCTGGTTACCCAGGCTGGAGTGCAGTGGCGCGATCTCGGCTCACCACAACCTCCGCCTTCTGGGTTCAGGCAATTCTCCTGCCTCAGCTTCCTGAGTAGCTGGGATTACTGGCACGCGCCACCATGCCCAGCTAATTTTTTGTATTTTTAGTAGAGACGGGGTTTCACCATGTTGACCAGGATGGTCTCCATCTCTTGACCTCGTGATCCACCCACCTTGGTCTCCCAAAGTGCTGGGATTACAGGCATGAGCCACCGCACCTGACCCTGCCTTTTGTTCTTTTTTAAGTTATTGCTCCATTGCCCCGTGCAATGGTGTGATACAGTTCACTGCAGCCTCAATCTCCTGAGTTCAATCAATTCTCCCACCTTGGCCTCCTAAGTAGGTGGGACTAGATAGATACATGTGCCATCACTTCTGGTTATTAAGAGGTGAAAAAAATAGATGAAAGCTGATTTTAGAGCACTGAGTAAGAGAGTTCAGAAATCTCTTCCCTACAGAATTTTATTATATTGTAGCACAAAAAGAAACGCTTATTTTGGGCCAGATGGAGTGGCTCATGCCTGTAATCCCAACACTTCGGGAGGCTGCGGCAGGCAAATCACCTGAGGCCAGGAGTTCGAGACCAGCCTGGACAACATGGTGAAACCATATCTCTACTAAAAACACAAAAATTAGTCGGGCATGATGGTGTGCATCTGTAGTCCCAGCTACTCAGGAGGCTGAGGCTCAAGAATTGCTTGAACCCAGGAGGGGAAGGTTGCAGTGAGCCGAGATCGCGCCACTGCACTCCAGCCTGGGCAACAGAGCAAGATTCAGTCTCAAAAAAAAAAAAAGCTTAATTTTTTAGTCATAGCCTTATGTGTAAAATTACCTCTAAATTTTTTTTAACTGCACAATACTGACACAAAAAATGAACTCTAAACTAAGAGTCTTATGAATTATCTTTCAGTTCTGCCAGTGGTTAACTATATGATCTTCAAGTCTCTTAAGCCCTCTAAACCAGTTTCCTCAAGTTCTTGTAAGGAACTGGAATTAATTAACTCTGGGGTAATGTCCAATCCTAACATTCTAGGTTTCTACCTATCTAGTATTCATGAAACACATTCACAACTCAGGAAGACAATTATTCAGACCAGCAGTTCTTCCTATGTGTGGCCAATGGACCCTTTCAGAGAATAAAAAAGGTCACAACTATTTTCATAATAATACTGAAACATTTGCCTTTTTTACTGTGGTTACCTTTGCAATAAGAATGCAGAAGCAATGATGGGTAAAACTTCTAGAGCTTTAGCTAGTATCAAGGCAGTGGCACCAAAACATACCAGTAGTCACTGTACTTAAAGCCACAATGATAAAAGTTGAGCCTTCAAGTGAAAAGTACAAAAGTAGACCTTATATCTGCCACCACGGCTATAAAAGCTTTCCAACAAAGGAGTTTACACTAAGAATATAATTCTTAATATTACCTAAATTTGGAAGATCTGCTATTTTTAGTAGAGACAGAGTTTTACCATGTTGATCTTGAACTCCTGACCTCAAATGACCTGCTTGCCTTAGCCTCCCAAAGTGCCTGGCCTGGATCAAATAATTTTTAAATTTCTAACACAGTGAAAATATCAATAGATACAACCCACATAAATAAAACCTTTATGCAGTCTTCAGTAATTTTTAAGTATATAAAAACAGTCCTGAGACCTGAGATCCGCTGATCAAACAAAACCTTACAAAGCCAGTTTAGGTCATTCACCATCTAGTTAGAGTAGGCAAGAATGAAGGAAGATACATACACATCATGTAACCTTTGATGTACATTATAATAGAAGTATAATTCCAAATACCAAATTTGGCATAGCTACTTTCAAAGATTTAATTCAAGCAGGTACTAAAAGATGGATAAAAATGACTAAAGAAAAGTGCATTCCAGACAAAGGGTTTGTTTGAACGAGAGTACAGAAAAGAGAATGGCAACATGTTTGGTGAAAAGGCCAACGGGGCTAGACTGAAGGAGAATAGCAGAGGTGTGAGGAGTGCTATAGTGAAAAAGTACGGCAAGATGAGGTCACAAAAAATTCCGAATCACACAATAAGAGTTTAGAGACCAGGCATGGTGGCCCATATCCATAATTCCAACACTTTGGGAAGCTGAGGTAGGAGGATCACTTGAGCCCAGAAGTTCAAGGCTGCCGTGATCTATAATGTTGCGAATGCAATCCAGCCTGGATGAGAGTGAGACTCTATCTCTAAAAAACAAACAAAAAAGAAATAGTTGAAGAGACTGGAAAACAATAATGCTCTAAATGAGGCCACTGGATCTATTAATTAGGTTACAGAGTAGTCAATGTTGAGTGTTTAGGGAGAGAGCACAAATTAGAGTGAGTCTGGGATCAAGACCTCATTAGCATTATATTAACTACAGGAAATAAGTATTTTACCCAGGGTTACAGAAAAATATTTTTTCCAAAAAGTAGTTCGTCTTTCAACTACAACAGTTTTAAGTTATTTCTCTAAAACTTATGTAATTTTCAGAACATTTATTTCAGAAACACAAAATACTGATTTTAACACTTAAGCAGAACTCCAGCATTTACCTAATTTTATAATAAAATAATATATCATTGTGCTACATATTGAACCTCAACCTACTGCCTAAAAGAATAGTATTCTCACTATAGATAAGCCCACAAAGTACATTTTAATGCAAATTCAACAAATGACATTTATTCAAGGAAAAAAACTTAATCCTTTTTGATTAGTAATATGAAGCACAATAAAAAATCAAATTTCATTTTGGCATGTTTATATCAAATGTGTATTTAGCTGAAACTATGTCTATGCATACGTAATATGTGAAAATCCATCGTTCATTAATATAATCTAGCAAATAGTCATTTGTTTTACATAAAGATTCTTCTCTTTACAAAAGAAATTACCACTGGGATCCTTTAAATAGGAAGTTTTCCCAGAATAATAAAAAATTACAGGTCAGGTGTAGTGGCTAATGCCTGTAATCTCATCATTTTGGGAGGCCAAGGCAGGAGGATTGCTTGAGGCTGAGAGTTCAAGACCTGCCTTGGCAACATAGTAAGACCCCCCCCCCAGCTCTATAAAAAGAAATTTAAATTACAATTCATTATTTAATTTACACAAAACTTAACAGAAATACATTTGCTTAAGGTACGTGCAAAAACTGTGTAATTATAACAGGTATAAAACTAAAACAGGTAGTTGTTAAGAGGTTTAAAAAACAAGAGCTGTAAGGAATGGCTTAGATTTGGGTCCAGGAGGTCTCCGCTCTCTCATCTGCTGGCAGGGGAGGCTGAAGCCCTGTGTAGAAGAGAAATCTGAGGGTGAGTCTGGCTCAAGAAAGTGGATATCACAGAAGACCTGTCTCCCCTGGACTTGAAAGTGGGCCACAGAAACATGAATGCCACCATTTTACTATTATTTGTGGAGGGAGATAAAAAGAGAACGGATTAACCCTTCAGGGATTTTCAAAGCTCTAGGTGTTTAAAAGAGGACACAGAAAAAAGCACACAAAGACTCTGGAGCCAAACCACCTGAAAACATCTTTTGACTCTACTCCTCACTACTTCCATCACCTTCGAAAATTACTTAGACCTCAGCTCTCTCAGTTATAAAATGGCGAAAGAATAGTCACCTCATAGAGTCAATGTGAGAATTAAATGAAAAAATAACTGCAAAACACTCAAAGTGATGGCATATAATTGGCCTTCAAGAATTGTTATAATTATACTGTGCTAGGATGATTTTAGATCACTCATTCAATCCATCATCACAATATACTGCCACCACAACCCATCTGACATAAACCTTTCACTGTTAAATCATGCTGAACTACTCAGTTGTCCGTATGTTCTGAAAATACTAATCTATATCAGCGTTATATACCAAACAGCAGAATCCTAGAAAACAGGACCAGAATCCTACAAAACTGGACCAAAGTCCATGACATTCTGAGTCAGTTCCAGAAACACACCTTAAATAAATAATAGCCCTCTGTAAACAGTTGCACATCTGGCAAAAAGGAAAAAAATGTTAGCATCATTGTACGCAGCCACCAGCTATCTCCACTTTTACTACGGACTTACTAAAATCACCAAATTGGTCTATAAATTCCTAACTTATCCTCGCTTTCCAAAAAAAAAACCCAGACTTATTATTAGTTAAAATATAAAATTAAATTCTGATTGAAATAAATATTTTCTAGTTGCTAAAACGTCTATAGTGACAGCTGGTCATATGGTCAAACTCATTCAATTTCCATCCTTCTTTTCCCTCCTCTCACACCTGAAAGAAAAATCTTTCTTTAACATAAGCGTCTTCAATTAGACATCTGAATACATGATGACTAGCTTTTCACTCTATATTCACCTGTTTTCTTCATCATCTCAGTTGCCAATACAAGACATGATTTTGTTTGAAATATCAAGCACAAGAATAGATTCATGAAGTATTTTGTTCGTTCTCCTAATCTTCAAGATCAACCACGATGAACAAGAAAAGCAGAGAAACTAATACATTCCTCTTCAAAACACATACAGGTTCTTTGTTCTTCCCCCAGATACTAAGACCAAAAGGATAACAGACAGCAAATCATGCCCACAAACCAAAACACAGCTGGTTCATCTAATTTTAGAAAAAAAATAACAAGGAAGAAGAGAAAAGTTCTCTCTGGAATAACTCAATCCTCAAATCAAGGAAATTCAAAGAATACAACATGGAAAAACTAAGAGCCTCAAATATCCCCTGCGGGATTCTAATTCCATCAGTGTGAAATCAAAATAAACAATATGTTTTTAGAAGATTCCACAAAAATTTAAAATCACCCCTTAAAAAACAGAAAAAAGCCCACTTACAGAGAAAATATCTAAATGGTTGGCTTCCAAGCACAGGCATTACTCAGTTGATTCCAAACCTGTTTCTCATTTTCACCATACTCTTTAAAAAAGACAAACTGGGAAACATATTTGTTTGTTTTTTTAACTCAGTTATAACATTTATATCCAGAGGTATCCTTTATTTGTATGCTAAATTCTCACAGCCAGATGTTTATTAATTTGCTCAACTCTGGGCAGTATGGTTCCTCCTTTTCTGGAGGTCCTGAACAAGACCTTATCTAGCTGCTTCTTAACCTGAGTAAGATATTGTACTTCTTTTTCCCTGGATTCCTCAAGAGAAGAAAGAAAATATAAACCATAATCTAATTGTTTTGGGGGGAGTATTACTTATATACTAGAATCCTTCATTCCATCTCTTTAAGAAGAGAAATCCTTTTCTTTAGTAACCCTAAGGAATCTATCCAAAATATAAAGAGGACAAACTTTTTGCCAGAATTAAGATTATGTAAAATTGGCATTAGCAAAATATCAGCAACTGCAAGATAACAGCAAATTGCAACTGGTTTATACAGAAATTTAACGTGTCCTCAAAAGGACTTGGAGAGAAAGAATAACCATTTCCCAACAGTCTTGCTTCCACTAACTGTTACTATATCAACACTATGGCTGAGTGTTCTTGTTGTCAAAAAAAATTCCAGGTGAATACAAAGTTTAAATTCCAAAAAGCAAAAGACTTACTGCCAAAATATTTTTAATTTAGTCATTAAAACATTTTTAATGAAAGAAACATATATTCCATTAAACCAAGACTGCCTAAGGAAGAAAATTTCAGAAAACCTCAGCGAGGTGTAACAATATATTAACAAAAATGCTTGTGTTAACAGACCTAGATTATCCTTCTTGTTGGGTTATATGGATCATCAAAAATTCCTAAAATAATTGTTCAGTTAAATGAGAAACTGAACAAACTATTTTCTGAAAGCATGTATAAAATAATTAGTCCCAAGCATTTTGCAGATGCATAACAATGCAACAAATTATTTTATAATGTAAGAAGGAAATGCTACAAATCCCCAAAGGTTCTAAATAATGTCCTAGTTATTCTCCATTTGCTCCGTCATATCCTCAACTCCTTCTCTGCTCTGCTATTGCACTGGGAGAACAAGCTTGAAATAAAAATAAAAATAAAAACAAACAAACAAAAAATAAACATCACTTGGGCTCCCCAGCTGGGTTCCAGTAATGTTAAGTCACTGGTGGAGATTCAGAGGAAGAGGGAGGAGAGGTCAGGGAACCTCCCTTCACGCTCCTCCTGCTTCAAAACCACAGCTCCCTCAAGCCCTCCTCCACAAAACCAGCTTTCTGCTCTGGTAATCTCCGGAGAATTAAGAGTTTCTTGCTGCTGCTAGTCCCTGGTGTTTTACCATGCTTGTTTGTTCTCTAACCTCTGCAAATAGCCTCTTCATGTGAACCATCAAGGGTAAAATCTCTTTCCTTCTGGGACTTTGCCTGATATGACTAATAATACCAAGTCTGATCAGTACACTATCTAAAGAAATCTAAATTTTTAAGGTCTATAGAAACAGGCCCTGTGACTCACACCTGTAATCACAACACTTTGGGAGGCTGGGGGGCACATGGATCACCTAAGGTCAGGAGTTAGAGACCAGCTTAGCCAACATGATGAAACCCTGTCTCCACTAAAATTACAAAAATTAACCAGGCATGCTAATGTGTATCTGTAATCCCAGCTATTCAGGAGGCTGAAGCATGAGAATTACTTGGACCTGGGAGGCAGAGGTTGCAGTGTGCCAAGATCATGCCACTGTCCTCTAGAAGGAAACAGATCGAGACTCCATCTCAAAAAACAAAAAAAAAATCTATGCAAACACCTATGTATACATTTTTGCTATTTGTATAATTGTTAAAAATTAATGGTCTTTAATATTAGCTAATCACCTCCAAATGAAGCTAGTGAAAAAGTTGAAACAGTAATTACAATTGAATTTAGGTGTGAAACTTAACACTGCATTGTCTTCGCCATATAAATGCTATAAACCCGAAATAAGCTTTTTTTAAAAAAAAAAAAAAATCAGTGAAGAGATTCTGGTAACATTATTTCACTTCCCTGCACCACACAATGCCTGGTTTACCTAAGCAAATTGTCTTTATTCTTGTTGAAGCCCTCCCTAACCATAAGACGAAAAAGTTTAAGACAGTAATTCTCTAATTCCAGTTTGCAGGTAAATCAAAAAAGGAAGCTTGCTAAATGCTAATGCTCAGGCCCCAGCCATACTTTCCTGTACATTTTACTAGTTCCCCAGGTAATTCTGGCACACCCAATTTCAGAACTACTGAAAAATGGGCAACTTTGGACAAGCACAGGGCTCATACCTGTAGTCCCAGCACGTGGGGAGGCCGAAGTGGGTAGATCACAAGGTCAGGAGTTTGAGACCAGCCTGGCTAACAGAGTAAGACCCTGTCCATACTAAAAATACAAAAATTAGCTGAGCATGGTGGCACACGCCTGTAGTCCCAGATACTCAGGAGGCTGAGGCAGGAGAATCGCTTTAACCTAGGAGGCAGAGGTTGTGGTGAGCCAAGATCAACCCACTACGCTTCAGCCTGGGTAACAGATTCCATTTCAAAAAAAAAAAGGCCAACTTCAAGATTCCAACCAAATCACTAATATATTGCTTTTTTTGCTTTTGGACAATCCACATTAAACATGGCCATAAAAAAAAACCCAACGCAGTAACAACAATAATGAATGTAAACTATGTGCTAGCCAGTGTGATCTGTGTTTTACATGTATTATGATCTAATTCAATCCTCACAAGAACCACACCAGGTAGGTAATATTGTTATTTCCATTTTATAGATGAGAAAACTGAAGCCCAGAGAAATTAAGTAATTTGACCAAAACCAGGACTGCCTCAGGTCTGCCTATTCTCTTACCCAGGAGCCGGACAAGAAAGCACTGCTGTGCTTAAATGCAACTCTGGAGCCACAGGGCTGTCAGAGAATTAAGCCGGAGGACCATGTTGTTAGGCAAGTAATACCCTCCCATCTAAGCCGGAGGACCATGTTGTTAGGCAAGTAATACCCTCCCATCTCCCTGCAACCCCAATTCCCACCCCTCACCCAATAAGCTATCCTGACTCCCACACCCATCACTCCCTCAGCAAGTTCTCCCACCTCCATGATGTGTCACACATCCTAGTAGAACATCACAAGTCTGTCAACACATATATATGTGTGTGTGTGTGCGCACATGTGTGTGTGCATATATATATATATGCATACATATATGCATAAGCACTCTTTCCACATTAGTATCTACTACATGCTTAGTACTAGGAGAGGCCCAAATTCCAGCACCACCAAATGAGCTTGAGCAAATTTAACATCTCTGCCCGTTTCCTAATCTGTAAAATGAAGGTCATAACAGTAACACCACTGAGGTGACACAGTGATTGAGCTAATATATACAAAAGTACTTAGCTGGCATAATACTTGACATAGTAGCAAAAGCTCAACAAACAATAGCTGCTATTGGCCAGGCACAGTGCTCATGCCTGTAATCCCAGTACTTTGGGAGGCCAAGGTGGGCAGATCACCTGAAGTCAGGAGTTTGAGACCAGCCTGGCCAACATAGTGAGACCTCATCTCTATTAAAAATACAAAAATTAGCCAGGTGTGGTAGTACACACCTGTAATCCCAGCTACTCAAAAGATTGAGACAGGACAATCACTTGAACCCAGGAGGCGGAGGTTGCAGTGAGCCAAGATCGTGCCACTGCACTCCAGCCTGGGTGTCTGAGTGGCACTCCGTCTCAAAAAAAAAAAAATAGCTGCTATTAAAACTATACTTTGCCAGCCTCTTCTCTTACAACACCAACATATCAGTCCTAGTCCCATTTAATTTTTGCTTGTTTGTTTTTTTTGAGTCAAAACCTGGCCATGTTTTTTTGAGTCAAAACGAGGCTGCCTAGGCTGGCCTCGAACACCTGGACTCAACCATTCCTCCTGCCTCAGCCTCCTGAGTAGCTGGGACTACAGGCATGCATCATCGTGTCCAACTCATTTATTTTCTCTCAGCCTTCTTTGCTGAAAGTGTGACAAATGATGGAATATACTTATATTTATCAAAGCAGGCTGGCAACAGTGCCATAACCCAATAGTCTGGGAGTCTTCAACAGACAGAAGGTCAGGAGTAGACTATTCCAGAGCAAATAAGTCATTCATTAGCCTTGAAATTGCACCACTTTGACAACTATTTCCCAACTTTAGGGTCAGCCCTGTTGATTATACCCTAGTATGAAGAGCCTATAATTAACTTAATTCAAAACAGTAACAAAATGTCATTACAGGGGCTTGGTCTTAATCACTGTACCCCTACAACTTAGAATAGTGCCTGGTCCATGGTAGACACTCAAATATGTTTTTAATAAATGAAGAAACAAAAGAACCAACACTGTAACACACTCAGTTCTTTAGTGAGTCTTTACAAAGACAGTTGTAACTATCAGATCACTACCAATGCACAAAGTAATAAAAGTTATTTTCAAAATTCCCCCAGAATATTTTTCTCCTTCCTTTTTTTAATTGTTGACTTTCTTTGAAAATTCTCCAACTAGAAAAGCTAATTACCAACTTCAGTCCAATGATGCATCATGCTCATCTTCTGCCTTACATTAAAAAATAAAACTGTAACACTTTAAACATTATCACTTTAGTGACCCTAATTTTTCAGAACTTCCTGAACCACTTGACTTGAACCCATAAGGTGAAGTTAAATACATAAGCAATGGGGGAAAAGGGAGAACTTACTACTTTGGGACTACACAGAGAGAGGTTCCATTCTCAATGATGCTTCTAAGTAGCGACAGTTAATTTTAAGTTATTTATTTATTTAGAGATGGGATCTTGTTCTGTCACCTAGACTGGAGTGCCGGGGTACAATCACAGTGCACTGCAGTCTTGACCTCTTGGACTCAGGAGATCCTCCCACCTCAGCCTCCCACATAGCTGTAACTATAGGCATCCACCACCACACCCAGCTAATTTTTGTATAATATTTTTCATAAAAGGGTTTCACCATGTTGCCCAGGGTATTCTCAAACTCCTGGGCTAAAGTAATCCTCTCACCTTAGCCTCCCAAAGCGCTGGGATTACCAGCATGAGCCACCACACGCAGCCTGTATTTTTAATTTTTTGAGTCTCTATTTCCTGACCTGTAGAAAAGGAATAAATTTACTAAATCTACTTCATCTAGTTGTTTAAGGACCAAATGTATACAAAATTATTTTAAAGCAATAAATTGCCATACAAATATAGGTTATTAGCTTTTGGCACATACATTTTTGGATTTAAATGGATGGTTTCCATTTATCTTTTCATCTCTCTGCAACACTTTCTATTTCCTGGATCCAAATACATGCCAGAACAGGGAGGAATCAGTTCACACTTGTAACAACTAAAACACAGCGGGCCCTCATATTATTTGTTGAAAAAGATGATCATCCACACATAATTACAAACCAAAAAATTCTGCCACACAAAATATATTACCTTGTAAAGGTTAGTCAGTGGGTTACTTTTTTGGGGGGCGGGGAACGGAGTCTCACTCAACCGCCCAGGCTGGAATGCAGTGGCACAATCTCAGCTCACTAAACCTTCACCTCCCAGGTTCAAGCTCCTCTCCTGCCTTAGCCTCCTGAGTAGCTGGGATTACAGGCACCCACCCCCAGGCCCAGCTAAGTTTTGTACTTTTAGTAGAGATGGGGTTCCACCATGTTGCCCAAGCTGGTCTCAAACTCCTGACCTCAGGTGATCCACCCATCTTGGCCTTCCAAAGTGCTGGGATTACAGGTGTGAGCCAGCGTACCTGGCCAGGTTATTTTCAAATAAAATAACAAATGACCTAACATACTCAAAAGATGCCTGTGTTTTTGTCAGGAGTTTCCTTTGTGCACATTACTCAGCATGATATTTATCCTATGTGAATATACACTGAAGGAATGTGCTTTGGTGTTTTGGTTTCACTTGAGACATACCTTCTATTAAAAAAATTATTTCCTCTCTCTTTAGCACCAGCAAGATATCTGAAGATGCCAGATTTCTTCTTTAGGTTTTACTTTCTATGCTTCAGTACTCACAGGGAAACCTTTTGGTGGACTTATGGTCATTTCTCAAACCAGTATGCCATTCTTACACTAATCAATCAGAAAAATAAGCTACTTTTTGAAAACAGTAACTAGAAAGATATCACAAAAATTTCAGTCCACTCAAATTTGTCAAACAACATCAGAACCATTTTAAATACAAAAGATCTTTGTTCTTCTGGACATTATGCCGGCCTGACACAGTGGCTCTTGCCTGTAATCCCAGCACCTTGGAAGCCAAAGGCAGCAGAGATCATCTGAGCTCAGGAGTTCAAGAACAGCCTGGGCAACATTGTAAAACCCATCTTTTACCACAAACACATAAAAGTTAGCCAGGCATGGTGGCATACACCTGTAGTCCCAGCTACTCAGGAGGCTGAGATGGGAGGATCACTTGAGCCTGGGAGGTGGAGGCTGCAGTGAGCTGAGATCATGCCACTGCACTCCAGCCTGGGTGACAGAAAGAGACCCTGTCTCAAAAAAAAAAAAAAAAAAAAAAATATATATATATATATATATATACACACATACATACATACACAAACACACACACACACATGCCCCGCCTCAAAAAGAGAACTCAGCTTATTTAACTCTAGTTCTTGATGTGTGTGTCACAGATCATCTATTACTAATTTATATTAGGTGGTGGTTTTGTATTTATGGTTGAATATGAATATCCTTGAGATGCAAAATTCCTAATAGTTCAAAGCAAATAATGAAAAACCTGGTAAACGCAGCCACACAACTCGGCATTCCTATCTTTCTTCTCATTTACCCAGCTATATCCTACTGCTGAAATGCATGTTTCCTAGTGTGTTACCAAAAAAAAAACAAAATGGGTTTTATGTGCTCACTTTTGTCATTTATGTCTATTGAAGCTAAAGGGATATTCCACGGCCATAGAAAAGATTTGCCCTAATAGTATCTAAGTTACAATTTAATTATCATCTGAAAACAAGTCCCCCCTCCCTAGAGAATTAAATATGTAAAATTTAAAGGACAGCTACTGCATTTATGGGCAATAATCCTATCCTAACCAGGAACATTGCAATCTAAATCTAGTTCTTATAAACCTATCAAAGGTAAGAGTGCACAATACATACAACATTCTAGAACTACATGAGAAATGAGAAGGCAGCAGCATCACTATTCAAGGCTGTCAACTTGAGAAGGAAGACACATAATTCTAAATTAGTTCCAGAACTACATTCATGGCCTATCACATCTACTCCTGGATGCTTTCATCAAACCTTGAATTACATTCTTTGACATAATACCAGTTTTGCCGGTTTAAACAGTCCACCAAGTGAAATGAAACCAAGGAAAACTGCTCTGGTTGGAAAAAAAATGGGCTCCATGGTCAAATAACTCAGGTGTGAATCCAGACTTTGCCCCTCTGGAGCAAGCATTTAATTCTTTGAGCCGAGACTTCCTGATTTGGAAAAGGCCATGGCCATCAGCCTAGAAAATAATTTTGTATCAAGTCCCTCAGTCTGTAATCTGTCCAATTATGGCAGGTGACTAACAAATGTGCAATAATCTTATACTAGTAAAGGGCCAGTTCATAAATCATTATGAAATATCTCATTATGGGTATCATAATTAAACTCCGATTGCAATCCCAGCACTTTGGGAGGCCAAGGCGGACAGATCACTTGAGCTCAGGAGTTCGAGAACAGCCTGGCCAACATGGTGAAACCCCATTTCTACTAATAATATAAAAATTAGCCAGGCGTGGTGGCGGCCACCAGTAATCTCAGCTACCTGGGAGGCCGACGAAGGAGAATCCCTTGAACCCAGGAGGTGGAGGTTTCAATGACCGGAGATCATGACACTACACAGCCTGGGTGACAGGGCAAGACTCCATCTCAGGGAAAAAAAAAAAAATGAATAAATAAACTCTATGAGATTTATTTAAGTTATAACACTTTTCAATATTTTATTTTTAGATATTTTAATATATAAAAATGAAAACTGTACAGAAGTTAAATTCTTCTTAAAACTGACATTTTACATGTCAAAAACGGAGCCTCAACTGTCAACAAAGTTAAAATGGGTTAATTTTTAAAAAATGTTTGGATGTATATATCTATTCAAACCTCACATGGTCAAAATCTTTGAAACTTTCTAAAAAACTTTCTAAAGAAAGCTACATTTTGGAAGCCAGATACAGCCCAATTGTCTAAACAATGGGCTACATGATACACCACAGACTCCAGGCAAAGTCACAACAGGATGAGAAAAGAGCCTTCAGCCTCTCGGATTTCCTGGTCACTGTTATTTTAAAACTTGATCACGTAAACATAAATAGGAAAAAAATCCATTTCAGATAAGCTCTACTGGTTATGATTTACAATCTTTTGTTTTTAATACAATATTTAATTGCATTAATTTACATTAAATATTATAATTGTTCATTACATTTTTCTTGCTCATGTTTCTGGGCACTAACCAAGAATATATATGTATATCATATATAGTTTTATATATTATACAGTTTTTAACATATTTCCTTAAATGTCATTCATACTTCTGTTACTGCCATTTACAATAGTTTCTGAAAACAATAATGTAACTTACAAAGATGGAGAATGATAAACAGCATGTCACACACAAAAAATGCAAAAGTAATGGGCAAATGTACATACGACTACAATGACTTGTTTACCGATGTGGATGTAATTCCTGCCTAACGTAAAAATACTCAAAACGAGCTGGATATATAAAAGTCAGCGAGCTATTGTGAAAGGCTGCATGGTTTCAAGCTCTAGTTATAGTCCACTTGGTAACATTTGTGGCGGTTTCTACAATTAAAGGCAAAAGACACAGTTAAGTTTTTTGTTTTTTTTTTTACGTGCCGTGACTCCGATCAGAGGTAATTTTTTCACTAAACATTCTCCAGTTGGAAAACCACAACCTGAGACATCTAGGAAGCTCAGTTAATTTGTACAGGAAATGCTGCTTTGCCGCCAACCTTTGTACCATGACCACTACAAGTCCAAGTTCAAGATTCATGTTTTATGTTGTGAAGATAAGTTTCAGCTAAATCTTAAGAATGTTAATTTCTAGGGCAGGTGCGGTAGCTCATGCCTAATCCCAGCACACTGGGAGATTGAGGTGGGTGGATCACCTGAGGTCAGGAGTTCGAGACCAGCCTGGCCAACATGGCAAAACCCCATCTCTACTAAAAATACAAAAACTAGCTGGGCGGTAGTGCACGCCTGTAAGCCCAGCCGCTGACGCAGTAGAATCACTTGAACCTGGGAGGTGGAGGTTGCAGTGAGCCGACAGAGTGAGACTCCGTCTCAAAAAAGGAACCTTAATTTTAAAACTCTCAAATTCTGACTAGATAGACTGCATCTATACCACCAGAGCATTAAAAAAAAAAAAAAAAAAAAAAATGAGACTTACTTAGCCCGTACAGTTAGTCTATTAAGTTAGGGCAGTTCTTCTCGTTTTCTCACTAATACTCATAAATTAGGAGTTAAGCATCTTTCCACGGTATCACTTTATGCTAGATAAGATGTAATGAATTTTTTGAAACTGTATGGAAATACTTCTAAACTCAGATGTTCTAGGGATACCCCATCAAATTATGTCCTATTTAAAATTAAAATACCAGAGTTTGAGCATTTTAATCGTTTTAGGGAGTTTTTGGAAATTAACAGAAGAAAGTTCTTGTTCAGTAGCATACCTGTAAATTAACATACTCAAGGTACTGAGAGACAAAGAATAAAGCTTTACAAAGTCTCAATCTGGTCTTCTACATGATTAGACTATTAATGGTATCATTTGATCTTCACATCTCAGAACAAACTGCGCTCTCCCTGCACTGTATTTTAAGCGTGTTTACAAAAGAGAAAATAAAACTATCACAAAGTGTCCAAGTCCGAGTTGGACACCTGAGTGCTCTGCTTCTACCTGGGAGCCAGGGAAGAAACACAAAGGGACCTTGGTGATTGATAACCCGTGAAAGGAGGCTAAACGTCTTTCTGTGGAAACAAGAACCACCCCCGGCCCCACCGCGCGCCGCCGCCGCCCGGGGCCGACCCATCACCTGCTTCTCCCACCCGCGTCGTCCGGCGGTGAACCGACGCGTCGGCCCGGGAGCTGCCCGAGGAGGCCCAAGAGCAAGGCCGGGCCGGGAACAGCGAGACCCCGGAGCCTACGCCCCGCAGCGGGGGCTCCGGGACACTCACCGGTGCCGGCGTGAAGGCAGGTGCGCGGCGGCAGAGGTACTCGTGCAGCTCAGGCTGAAGGGCGCGGTGGGAAGTGATGAGGGCGAGAGATGAGGGCGAGCGAAGAGGCCGACGACGCGGACGCGCTGCAGGACGGGGCGGCGACAGCGGCCCGGCTGCGGCTGGCTTCCTGCTCGGACAGATCCCGAGTCGGTCTCCGCCCGCCGGCCGGCGCCCAGCCGAGTCCCCGGCACCGCGGCGTGCACGTCACGGCTACGGAGCGCCCGAGGGGGCGGGGGCGCCGGGGCCGCGGTGCGGCCGGCCCCCGGGAGCGCGCCGGGAGGGGGCGCGCGTTCTGGGAGCGAGGGCGCCGTACCCCCGGGGTCGCCCCGCCCGCGGCGCCGAGCCTCTGGGGCGGGGTGGGCGCCCTGCTGCGCAGGGAGGGGCTGCCCTGGACAAGCCGGGAGTTCTGGTTCCTCGCACAGAGAAACGGCCTCCTTCGTCGCGGTAGCTGTTTCCAGTCCCAGTGAGGCAGGTCCTCTCCGGCTGATGCCGGGACTGTGCAGGCTGCCAACAGCAAGAATCAGTTCAAGCAGGGAGAAAGTTGTTCGGAGAGGGGGCGAGGAGTCCGGGGCTCCGCGCTGGGGACCCAGGGACCAGGTGGCCGCGCCCGGGCTGCAGCGAGGCTGTGTGGCGGCTACCTCGGCTCCGGATCTGGCCGGCTTGGGCTGGGCTGCCCTGCATAGGGAGGAACGTTCCTGCACAACTAAGTTCCAGTCGGCCTTTGGAGGAGGGAGGGCTTGAGATGTGAATTTCGCACCCCTTTGCTTCTCCCCACTCCCACCCTCGCCGCTGCATTTACTTTTTAGAGTCCCTACCTTCTCAGTCGTTTAAATGTTACTGTTTTTATACGTGACATATCTGTGAATCACTTTTTAAAATATGAAGTACCTATGCAAATTTGAATTATATGGTGAAAACACATCATCTTTACGATGAAAACAGCTTCTGTTAAGGCAACGAAGTGATAATGGACTATAATGCTAAATGTATCCGGGGAAAAAAGATAGCCTACTTACACATGAGAGTTGCACGTTTTTCTGCAACATTTATATGTAGCGACTTGGAAACTTCTGGAATTCTGAAGATTCCGAAGAGAATTTCTGATACTTAAAGGCTTCACGGTTTTCTTGGAGAAACAAAACAAAACAAAACAAAAAAAAAAAAAAAAACTGAGGTCTCGCAAGATGTTTTAGCTTTCAACTAAAACAAAATATTAAGAATAAAATAGGGGCTGGGCATGGTGGCTCACGCCTGTAATCCCAGCATTTTGGGAGGCTGAGGCGGCCGGATCACGAGGTCAGGAGTTTGGGACCAGCCTGGCTAGCATGGCGAAACTCCATTTTTAATTAAAAATATATATATACAAAAAATTAGCTGGGAATGGTGGCCCATGCCTGTAATCCCAGCTACTTGGGAGGCCGAGGCAGGAGAATCGCTTGAACCCGGGAAATGGAGGTTGCAGTGAGCTAAGTTCGTGCCACCGCATTCCAGCCTGGGTGGTGACAGACTGACTAGACTCTGTCTCAAAAAAGAATAAAATAGGGAAGCAAGAAAGAGGAAGAGAAACAAAGAAAGGAAATAATTTACAGCAATCTCAGAAATTAATTCCAAATTGCCAGAAGTTAAGTCTTAAGTATATAAAACTAAATTTCAAAGCAAACTGAAATAAAGGAGAAAATGAAGATGGCTGTCCGAGTTCACTGCTCTGACTCAATTTTGGATTTAATACTAAACGTCATTAGGCGAACCAATGGAAATCAATACTTTCTTTAATTTTGTTGTTGTTGTTGTTGTTGTTGGTAAAGACAAGGCTTGCTGTGTTGCCCAGGCTGGTCTTGAACTCTTGGCCTCAATTGATCCTTCCATCTTGGCCTCCCTAGATGCTGGGATTACAGGTGTAAGCCACTACACCTAGAGAAATCAATACATTTTAAAGATGTTTTTGTAACTAATGACTTTGGGAATCTTTTTTCTCTTCTTTGTCCCCCTGCTACCAATCCATTACTGAGTGCCTTTGCTTCTGGCTCTATAATATATCTCTAATGTATCAAATTCCTCTTTATAGCGACTACCATTATCTTATTTCAAGCCACTATCATTTCAAGTCTTGCATACTGCCTTAGTCACCTAACCAGTTTCCCAGACCACAGTCTTGTCCCCTTCTAATCCAGTCTTTACAATGTCATCAGTTAGTCTTTTATGTACTCCACTATTTAAATTCCTGTAATGGCAATCCCCAACTCTTGATATAAAATGCAAACCACTTAAGACGTCTTGTAAGGTCCTGCTTGATTTAGCCACTAGCCACAAATTGGCTGTTTTTGTTTGTCTAATATAATGGGTATTTCTTTTCTTCCTCCTCTTTTTTTTTTTTTTTTTTTTGATAAAGAGTCTCCCTCTATCTCCCAAGATGGAGTGCTCTGGTTCGAGCTTAGCTCACTGCAACATCCACCTTCCAGATTCAAGGGATTCTCCTGGCTCAGCCTCCCAAGTAACTGGGACAATAGGTGTACACCACTACTCCTGGCTAATTTTTATATTTTTAGTAGAGATAGGGTTTTGCCACGTTGACCAGGCTGGTCTTGAATTCCTGACCTCAAGTGATCTGCCTGCGTCGGCCTCCCAAAGTGGTGGGATTACAGATGTGAGCCATCACACCCAGCCCTTTGTGTTTTGAGACAGAGTCTTGCTCTATCACCCAGGCTGGGGTGCAGTGGTGCAATCGTAGTTCACTGTAACCTCCAACTCCTGGGCTCAATGAATCTTCCCACCTCAGCCACGTGAAGTAGCTAGGACTATAGGCACATGCCACACTGCTAGGCAGTTTTTTTATTTTGTTATTTTTTATAGAGACAAGGGTTTTCTATATTGCCCAGGCTGATTTTGAACTCCTGGACCCAAGTGATCCTCCCTGCCTTGGCTCCATAATTACAGGTATAAGCCACTGTGCCTGACCATGTTTTTTTCTTTTAATTGAATTTTAATGACTTTTCATTGGTTATGAGGTCCCCAATTCATTGATGCCCAAAAGTCACAAAGCTATCTGTCTTAAGCCAGGCTTCCTCACACAATGTTACCTGCCTGTCTTTGGAATGATTTACATTCACTGTCAACCCTGCTTACCTCTCCAATCTCATTTCTACCACTGCCTTTCTCTATTTCTTGTCCTTTATATTCAGGCCATTCTGAAGTACTTATGTGTCCCAGAACAGAAGGCTATGCTATTTATTACATTGGAGCATTGCCAAGCTAAATCCAATTAATCCTTCAGAACAAAGCCTATTTGTTTCCTCCAGTAAGTTTTCCCTAAACCCCCTTGGTGCAAATCCTAGGTGCTTTTTGGTGCTCTTTCCCATCTCTCACTTAACACTCATTGCACATATCTCTTCAAATACATATTTCACTATTGCTTCTTAAGTTTACTTCTAAGTATCCTCCAACTAGACTGTAAAATTCCTTGAGGTCGTAATAAGGGACTTATCTTTGCATCCCTAATGCCAGGCAGAGAGTCTTTCACATGATAGTCACTCATTAAGCAGTGCCTACCATTAGTATTACTATTTGAATAAATAGGACGGATGAACAAATGGCAAGAGAGTTGACACTTGTAAGAAACTGCATGCACTGGCAGGATACAGTGACTTATACCTGTAATCCCAGCCCTTTGGGAGGCCGAGGTGGGTAGATCGCTTGAGCCCAGGAGTTTGAGCATGGTATAATCCCATCTCTACCAAAAAATACAGAATATTAGCTGGGCTTGCATTCCTAGCTACTCAGGAGGCTGAAGTGGGAGGATTCTTTGAGCCTGGGTGGGGGAATTGAAGCTGCAGGAAGTCTTGATCACGCCACTGCACTGCAGCCTCAGTGACACAGCAAGATGCTGTCTCAATAAAGAAAAAAGAAAAATTGCATGCACTGTTATTAATCATGGTGAATATAACTCATCTTATTTGTTGCCAAAACTCATCTTAACAAGTTATTCCATATTTTTACAGTCATGCATCACTTAACCATAGGGATATATTCCGAGAAATTCGTCTTTAGATGATTTTGTCTTCGTGTGAGCATCACAAAATGTACGTACATAAACCTGGATAGTATAACCTACTACACGTCTGGGCCATGTGGTGTAGCCTATTGCTCCTGGACTACAAACCTGTACAGCTTATTACTGTAGTGAATACCGTAGAAAACTATAACACAATGGGAAGTGCTTGTGTATCTAAACATAGACAAAATACAGCAAAAATATGGTATTATACTCTTATGGGACCGCTGTATATTCGATCTGTTATTGATCAAATGTTATTATGCAATACATGCCTAGAAGTTTTTCAGCTTTGCTGTCACTCATTTTTTATTTTTATTTATTTATTTTTTTTGAGACAGAGTTTCACTCTTGTTACCCAGGCTGGAGTGCAATGGCACGATCTCGGCTCACCGCAACCTCCATCTCCTGGGTTCAAGCAATTCTCCTGCCTCAGCCTCCCGAGTAGCTGGGACTGCAGGCGCGCGCCACCATGCCCAGTTAATTTTTTGTACTTTTTTTTTTTTGAGACAGAGTTTCACTCTTGTTACCCAGACTGGAGTGCAATGGCACGATCTCAGCTCATTGCAACCTCCACCTCCTGGGTTCAAGCAATTCTCCTGCCTCTGCCTCCTGAGTAGCTGGGACTACAGGCGCGCACCACCATGCCCAGCTAATTTTTGTATTATTAGTAAAGACGGAGTTTCATCTTGTTGACCAGGATTGTCTCGATCTCTTGACCTCGTGATCCACCCACCTCAGCCTCCCAAAGTGCTTGGATTATAGGCGTGAGCCACTGTGCCCGGCCTGCTGTCACTCATTAAATATTTGTGAGACTCTTCCCTAGGTCTTCTTGTGCCATCCCAGAAATTTCTAAACTGAAATCCATGGATCCCTTGTCATAGATAGGAACTCCACAAATCCCCGTAAAATCATATGGAAAATTTTGTGGTTTCATTTCTTCTTTTTTGTGGGAATAGATACTAAAGGCATGTGAGGGTCTCTACACCCTCCCTGGCTAATATCACTTTAACACCTTCAACTGCATCATCACCAACTTTTTTATAGACTTGATTTCACATGCAAAGTTAGAATTACAATTTCACTTAAAATTAACTCATTAAAATAAATAAATATCAGCCAGGTGCGGTGGCTCACACCTGTAATCCCAGCACTTTGGGAAGCTGAGGCAAGTGAATCACCAGGTCAAGAGATCAAGACCATCCTGGTCAACATGATGAAACCACATCTCTACTAAAAATACAAAACTTAGCTGGGCATGGTGGCGTATGCCTGTAGTCCCAGCTACTCGGGATGCTGAGGCAGGAAAATCGCTTGGACCTGGGAGGCAGAGGTTGACAGTGAGCCAAGATCATGCCACTGCACTCCAGCCTGGTGACACATTGAGACTCCATCTCAAATATACATATATATGATATGTTAGTATAGATGTGTTATCCAAAACTCCAGAAGGTAGCAGATATTGCTACTCATCTTTGAACAGACACAACAGTATTAATGAAACTGGTTCCCAGAAAAGTATGTACCACTTGCTCCTGTGCCTTAGGGAGGAGAGGATGTTATAACACAGGCATAATTGATGCAGTGATTAATGGATAGTTGCTCCTTATTAACACTTCTAAAATTAGGTTCACATTTTTTCCTTTGTGTGGGAGCTGATGACTCTTGTTCTTTGTTTTTTGAGGGGTATCTTTCAATGCTTTGACATCAAACCCACTCGTTCAAAAATGTATCACAAATGGAAACTTAAGCCTCTCCACAGAGCAAACCACTGGAAATTCATAGGTAGTATTCAACATTGGTGTGTAACTGATCTCCAAGGAGATGGCAACATCGTTTCCTTGGAACATAATTTTCTTGATCCCACAAGAAGTGACAGGATAAGAAAATTCATAGTTAAATGACAAGTCAGTTAAATGACAGGACAGTTCTCTCCCAGGTGTATATCACTAATTCTAATTTCTGTGTTGTTATCAAAGGGCCTTATTTTCATTTTGACTAACAACCACTCATCAGAAACTGAAACTATTCAATAGTCAAACCAACCTTTGAAACTGTTGCTGGGTTGAGTCCAGAAGAATTCCAAAGCAATAAAGAAAAGAGGAAGGACCCACCTACAAGCACAGAGATCTTCATCACTCCCCACTCCAAGACACAACACAGGGACCAGGAAATAGCTGTGTGTCACTAACTCTTAAGTGAGGCAGGCTGAACACCATCAGGTCTGTCACAGAAACTCATTATATTTTCTTCCTCACTGCCTTAGATAATCCCCTTGCCACAGACCTATTATGACTATGTATATAGTATTACCAGACACTGGTCTCTAGGTTTTAAGTTACCCAGGACTCCTTCCCTTCCTCAACCTTAGTTTTGGAGTCACCAAATCCAGTTCATTCTATGTCATAAGCATTTCCAAGTTGATGCCTTAACTCTCATCATCCCTTAGTACATCTTCTTCTATCGGAACTGTTAACATTGCCTTTGCTCATTCTATTTCTGTCTCTCTACCATTCCTAGAGAGTTACCTCCCTTCCCCAGATCTGATTATGTCACCCCTTTTTGCCAGGTTTTGATGCCTTTGGCCAGGAGTATATGCTTGACCAAACTTTAGTTAGGCTTGTGAACCTTCTCCTAGGTTTATCTGTGCCCTTCCTTATGAAATCCAGTTTTATCAAGAACCTTGCCAAGTCAGTTTAGCAAGGTCCTCCCACCATCCTCAATATCTGATTCCCAAGGAAGGAAGGAAGGAAGGGAGGGAGGGAGGGAGGGAGGGAGGGAGGGAAGGTGGAAAGAGGGTCTTGCTCTGTGACTCAGGCTGGAGTTTAGTGGTGCAGTCGTGGCTCAGTGTCACCTCAACCTCCTGAGCTCAGTGACCTTCCTGCTTCATCCCCACATTTCCAGTCACTGGGATTACAGGTGCATCCCACCACACTTGACTAATTTTTTTATTTTTTGTAGACATGAGGTCTCACTATGTTGCCCTGGCTGGTCTTGAACTCCTCGGCTCAAGTAGTACTTCCACATGGGCCTCCCAAAGTGCTGGGATTACAGGCATCAACCACTGTGACCAGCCATGTGGTTTTATATATGGTTTTATACCTGTTTTTCTCTTTAATAACTCTCCAAAATACAGAGCTTTTCATTTTTTAATGCTCTATTATTTTCTTTTTCTTTTTTCTTTCTTTTTTTTTTTTTTGAGACATGATCTCACTCTGTCACCCAGGTTGGAGTGCAGTGGCACTATCGCAGCTCATTGCAGCTTCAACTTCCTGGGCTCCAGTGATAGCCCCACCTCAGCCTCCTGAATAGCTCAGACTACAGGCCTGTGCTACTGTGCCTGGATAATTGATGCATCTTTTGTAGAGGCAGAGTTTACATAGCTGCTTAAATATTTATTTAATAAATGAGATATCTAAAATTCAGTAGTTTCTAGAAGTTTTTTTTTCCTCAATTATTAACAAATCTGCACTCATGTTTATCATCTGGAATGTATAGGAAATTAAGCAAGTTCCTTACACCATATTTTAATTCATACTCATACACCATCAACATCTGCATCTACCATACTTTATCATGAAAAAAACCTGATGTTTAATGAATCATTGCAAAAATCATATATATACATATTATTTTTTCTTTTTTCCTCCCACCCCGCCCTTTATTTATTTTTTTTACATGAAATCTTGCTCTGTCACCCTAGCTGGAGTGCAATGGCTCAATCTCAGCTCACTGTAACCTCTAGCTCCCGGGTTTAAGTGATTCTCCCACCTCAGCCTCCTGAGTAGCTGGGATTACAGGTACATGCCACGACATCTGGCTAATTTTTATATTTTTTAGTAGAGATAGGGTCTCACCATGTTGACCAGGCTGGTCTCAAACTCCTGGCCTCAAGTGATCCACCCAACTTGACCTCCCAAAGTGCTGAGATTACTGGCATAAGCCACTTTGCCTGGCCCATAAATCATTTCTTTAAAAAGACTGAATAGAGCAGGAATGGTGGCTCACTCCTGTAATCCTAGCATTTTGGGAGCCTGAGACGGGTGGATCACCTGAAGTCAGGAGTTTGAGACCAGCCTGGCCAACATGAAGAAACCCTCTTCTAAAAATACAAAAAATTAGCTGGGCATGGTGGCTGGCACCTGTAATCCCAGCTACTAAGGAGGCTGAGGCAGGAGAATCGTTTGAATCCAGGAGGCAGAGGTTGCAGTGAGCTGAGATTGAGCCATTGCACTCCAGCTAGGGTGACAGAGCAAGATTTCATGTAAAAAAAATAAATAAAGGGCTGGGTGGGAGGAAAAAAGAAAAATTAATATGTATATATATGATTTTTGCTGTCTCAAAAAAAAAAGACTGAATAATGTTTATCCTTAAACTCTGTCTCAAAAAAAAAAAAAAGGACTAAATAATGTTTAGCCTTAAAGTAGGCTAATGTATTTTAGAAAGACTTTCAATATAAAGGGCTAAAATTAAAGGAGAAATGTGTTTTATCAATAGCCCAGGCTGGAGTGCAGTGGCTGGGTCTTGGCTCACTGCAATCTCTGCCTCCTAGGTTCCAGGGATTCTTCCGCCTCTGCCTCCCCAGTAGCTGGGACTACAGGCGCTCGCCACAACAGGTGCTCACCACCACGGGTGCTCGCCCCCATGCCCAGTTAATTTTTGTATATTTAGTACAGATGGGGTTTCACCATGTTGGACAGGCTGGTCTTAGACTCCAGACCTCGTGATACACCTGCCTTGGCCTCCCAAAGTGCTGGGATTACAGGCCAATTTTTAAAACTTTCTTAACCAGACCCGCACATCTCTTAACATTCCAGCTTCTGGAGATTTCACTATTATTTCTCTAATTTTAATTTCTAGCTGGGCCAGGCAGGTGGCTCATGCCTGTAATCTCAGTACAGGGTCTCTTAGGATCACTTCAGCCCAGGAGTTTGAGACCAACCTGGGCAACATAGAAAGACCACATCTCTATAAAAAATTAAAAATTAAAAAAATAAATTTAAACTCCCAGCTAGTTTGTTTGAACTGTTCATGCAGCATTATCATTCACAGTAAACTGAAAACAATAGCACATAGAACCAAAGATTATCACCTAAAATATCTTAATTGAACTGTCAAATATTTTAATATAATATTTCATCAACTTTGTCCTATCTTCTGACCTTAAGCTCAAATGTAGTAATTTGAAGAAAAGAGGAGAGTTGATCATTTTTTTCAAACTGAGCCACATGTAACCTAAAGAAGTTGTAGAAATGAAAAGAAAGCAAATCACTGAAGGCCTGTTATGGTTTGGCTGTCTCCCCACCCAAATCTCATCTTGAATTCCCATGTGTTATGGAAGGGACCAGGTGAGAGGTAATTGAATCCGAGGGGCAGGTCTTTCCCCTACTCTTCTTATGATAGTGAATAGTCTCATAAGATCTGATGGTTTTGAAAAACAGGAGTCTCCCTGCACAAGCTCTCTCTTTGTCTGCTGCTATACATGTAAGAGGTGACTTGCTCCTCCTTGCCTTCTACCATGATTGTGAGGCTTCCTCAGCCACGTGAAACTCTAATTTTCTAAACCTCTTTCTTTTATAAATCTGGTGGCACAATTCTGAAAGATAAATTCTCTGCAGTCTACATATACAGTTGAGAAAATACACCAAAAAATTTATGGTGTTTAAAATCTGTAAAATTGTGTTTTTATACATTAATCATAAATGGGTCACAATATAAGCATTTTCAATGATTGGTTGACCCTTATTTAGACATTAATATTATAAACATAATTCTACCCTCAGCTTGAATTTAATGTCGGCAGGAAATAATCTGTGCAATTCTCTATTTTAGTACACTTTGTATTCTATTGAATGTTTTCTTTACATGCCTGTGATCTCACTAAGATCTTGTTTCTCTTTGCATATACAGAGCCACCTGAGACATAAAAGGCAGTAAATGTTTGTGGAATGGACCGAGTTGAATAAGCTCTAGCTTTATCAGGTTCATACTCTTAAAAGTGCAGGTCCTTCAGAAATGAACATTTTTTTTAGAATTTTTAGAGCTTTGTTGTAGAAGAGAGGGGGCTTTGCTCAATTCTCCATGGAGACATTAAATTTAAATAACTATTCCACAGGTGATGCAATCTTTATAAAGTATATATAATGTATTTTTTTCATTTTTCTTTAAAATTAATTTTCATAGTACTTGTAATTTTTTTCTCACCCGTGGACTTGGGTCACAGTACTTATTTTTATTTTCATTTTCTTGAGGCAGGATCTTATTCTATCTCCCATCTGGAGTGCAGTGGCCCAATCATGGCTCACTATAGCCTCAACCTACCAGGCTCAAGTGATCCTCCCATCTCAGCCTCCCAAGTAGCTGGGCTACAAGCATGCACCACCACATCTGGCTGATATTTTTGTATTTTTTATAGAAATGGGGTTTTGCCATGTTTCCCAGGCTGGTCTCAAACTTATGAGCTCACCCATTCCACCCACCTCACCATCCCAGAGTTCTGGGATTTTAGGCATGCCTGGCCCAGAATTGGTAATTTTTAATTTCACCAATTATACTTCAATTTTACACATGTAAAATATTCTATGATGTTGCTAGTTTACAAAAAAAATTGTAACTTTTCTCAAGGTTATGAATAAAATATTCAAAATTATAGTGTATAAATAAAAAATTATGATGTAGATAATATTAAAAAAGAGAATATATTGGGTGTGCAGAATACTATTTAAAGAAATTAGTGATAATTTGTGTTCATTTGAAAAATGTTTGTTAAATAAATAAAAAGTTTGTTAGTGGTTGGTTTCCTAGTCTTAAAAATAGTAGTATCTTGAAATAGATCAAGGACGTATTGTAGTAATCACTGACCAGGAAGTTTCTAATTAAGTATGTGTCAGAGTTAAATATTATCCACAGTTAATAATAAATGTAAGTTTGAAGTGAACAAAGCATTGAATGAATTCACAAATAATAACTTGAATTCATTCACTTAGGCTTTATCAAGATTTACCAAATAATTATTAGTTAGCCTTTGCTATGTAGCCAACAAAGTCTCAACAAAATCTCAATGCATTACAAAACACATTTGTTTCTTTCCTAATAAGTAAGTGTACAGGTCACCAGGGCAACTGTAGTTGTCTGCTAGTCAATTCAGTCTGATTATGTGTCTCATTCTGGGGTGTAAGATGAAGGTCCAGAGGCTACCTGAGGCATGTTCTCCGGTTGTGTGGTTAAAGCCTAGGGTCAGAATTGGCATACTACTACTTCTGTACACATTTTATTATTTAAAAAAAAAGAAAGTCAGATGGCCTATCCTAGCATCAATGAGGCAGGATGAATAGTTTTGTTTGTTTGTTTGCTTTTGAGACAGAGTCTTGCACTGTAGCTGGAGCTGTAGTGCAGTGGCGCAATCTCGGCTCACTGCAACCTCCGCCTCCTGGATTGAAGCAATTCTCCAGCCTCAGCCTCCTGAGTAGCTGGGATTAAAGGCGCCCACCACCGTGCCCAGCTAATTTTTTGTATTTTTTAGTAGAGATGGAATTTCACCATGTTGGCCAGGCTTGAATTCCTGACCTCATGATTCGCCTGCCTTGGCCTCCCAAAGTGCTGGGATTGCAGGCTGAACCACCACGCCCGGCTGGCCCCCAAATTTATTACCACCCAAATCTCATGTTGGATTGTAATCCCCAGTACTGGAAATGGGGCCTGGTGGGATGTGTTTGGATCACAGGGTAGATCCCTCGTGGGTTGTACTTGGTGTTTTCTTCATGACAGTGAGTTTCCATGAGATCTGGTTATTTAAAAGTGTGTAAAAAAAAATAAAAAATGATTGAAGTCCACTCAGTGATCCTAGCTGCTAGGATTTTTTTATTTTTAATTTTTAGAGATGGGGTTTCACCGTGCTGGCTAGGATGGTCTCGATCTCCTGACCTAGTGATCCACCCAACTCGGCCTACCAAAGTGCTAGGATTATAGGCGTGAGCCACCGTGACTGGCCCTAATTTTTTAACATAAAGTTTTAGTTTGTTTAATTTTTGTGTTTAATAATGAAGATATTTAAACCTATAAATTTCCTCTGAGTACAGCTTTTATTATGTTCTACAGTTAGACAAGCAAAACAGAAATTTCAGAAATAAACTTCAGTAATATAATTTATTATATGACAGACATAAGATTTGTGAAAGAGGATTTTTTGTTTGTTTTGAGACAAGAGTCTTGCTGAAACTGGATTTTTAATAAATAGTGCTGGCACAAATGACCATCTAGAAGAATATAACGTTTTTTAGAATATAGGCCAGGCAAGGTAGCTCACACCTGGAATCCCAGCACTATGCAAGGCTGAGGCAACTGGATCGCTTGAGCCCAGGAGTTAGAGACCAGTCTGGGCAAAATGGTGAAACTCCATCTCTACAAAAATACAAAAATTAGCCAGGTGTGATGGTATACACCTGTAGTCGTAGCCACTCAGGAGGCTGAGGTAAGAGGATTGCTCTTGAGCCTGGGAGGTCAAGGCTGCAGTGAGCTGAGACTGGGCCACTGTACTCCAGCCTGAGCAACAGAGTGAGACGTTGCCTCAAAAATAAAACAAGGTAAAACTGTATGAGTATGGCAAGACATATGGTTGTTACTTTTTTTTTTGAGACAGGGTCTCACTCTGTCACCCAGGCTGGAGTGCAGTGGCCCAATCTCAACCTCCTGTGCTTAAGCAATCCTCCCACCTCAGCCTCCCATGTAGCTGGGACTACAGGGACACACCAACACACTTGGCTAATTTAAAATTTTTTTGTAGAGATGAGGTCTCACCATGCTGCTCAGGCCAGTCTTGAATACCTGGGCTCAAGCAATCCTCCTACCTCAGCTTCTCAAAGTGTTGGTATTACAGGCATGACCCACCACACCTGGTCATTTTTTGGTGTTTTTTAAGAGATAGGGTCTTGCTTTTTCACCAGGCTTAAGTGCAGTGGCATGATCATAGTTCGCTGTAACCTCAAACTCCTGGGATGAGGGGCGCCTCCTGCCTCAGCGTCCTCAGTAGCTAGGATGCAGGTGTGTGTTTTCCTATGTTGCCCAGGCTGGTCACAGACTTCTGGCCTTAAGCAGTCCTTTTACCTTGGCCTCCCAAAGCACGGGGATTAGGGGCATGAGCCCCTACACCCAGCCTCTCTAGTTTTATTACTTACATTTTTAAAAATTTGAACGAATTATATGAGTATATGTACTATTTTGAGTCAAAAAGGAATGTCTTAACCAAGATTGAAAACTCAAAAGATAGATAAAAATAAAAACTTTGGTATGGAAAATACACCACAAGGTCTACAGACAAATAATAAATTAGGAAAAAATACATTTGTAGCACAGATGGCAATGTTATTATATGCAGAAGGCTTATATATTAATAGGAAAAAAAAGACTAATCCAGTGGAGAATGGACAAATGATAGGCACAGCTAACATGGGAAAAAAAATGCTCAAATTTAAACTAATAATGGGCTGGGCGGGGTGGCTCATGCCTGTAATCCCAGCACTTTGGGAGGCGGAGGCGGGCAGATCTCTTTAGGTCAGGAGTTCCAAATCAACCTGGCCAACGTGGTGAAAATACGAAAATCTCTACTAAAAATACAAAAATTTAGCTGGGCATGGTGGCACTTGCCTGTAACCCAGCTACTCAGGAGGCTGAGGCAGGAGAATCGCTTGACCCAGGAGGTGGAGGTTGCAGTGAGCTGAGATCGCGCCACTGCACTCCAGCCTGGGTGACAGAGACTCTGCCTAAAAAAAAAATTTTTTTAATCTAATGATAAGGGAAATGCAAATCAAAGAAATAATGAAAGATAGCTTTATATGCAAAAAGCTTGCAAAATTAAAAGAGCTATAATACCTATTGTTGATTGGGATTCAGGAGAAATTGTATTTTAATGGTTATAGAAAATTTAGTCTTATATCCTTTTAGAAAAGAAGATGGTCATATCTATAAAAATTAAAAATACATATGACCTTTGATCCTACAATCCTTGAAAAACTATTCCAAAATAAAACTACCAGCATATGAAGAATCAGAGGAATATTTTAGACAATGATGATTGCAAAAAACTGGAAGCAAGTGAATGCCCATTAATGTGGTAATCACAAATACTCCTCTTCTTCAGGAAATATAGTGAGGGTAACCTGATTTGTTCCTTCCGAAGTTAGGAGTGTCCACTGACTTTAGAGCAGTGCAACATGAATGGAAGTGATGTGCCACTTCTGGGTAGAAGCTGGAAGGGTCAATGTGCTGCTCACCAGTTTCCCGTCCCACTTTGGAGTAGCTGTGGAAGTTTGTATCAATCTAGAGCTTCATCAGTCAGGATAGCTGAGTAACTGATGAGTAGAGCACCTCTATTTTCCTCTTTGGGGCATGGAGCATGACCAAACAAAGGAAACTTTTTTGGGAGGGTAAGTCCTGAGATTTTGGAATTGTTGCTGTTGCAAGCCTATTGAGACTGATAGAGCAAGGGAATAGCTAAATAAATTATGGTCCATCATAAAATAAACTTTAATTATACCAGATGGCCTGGATTTCCACAAGTTATACTGAGACAAAAGAAAGATTCTGATAAATGTTTATATAATTATCCAGTTTTTATAAGAAAAACAATTTACATATATACCTTTATACATGTATTACTAAATATAGATGTATATAAGAGTATAGGAATATAGGGAAAGATATGAAAGCATACATACAAAGTTAAAATAGGTTGTAAAGGAAATTAAATCCAGACTGTAATAATTTAAAAAGCAAAGCTTTATGGTATGATCACATGACTCAAAGTTATTCACGTTTAATTGTGATTACAAATAAAATATTGTTGGATATATATGATCAAATAATTTTATACGTGTTTCATTGAATCCTGATGCTTTGATGCTTGGTGCTTTCTTGGTCTTACCTGCATCAAGAGGTTTTCACACACCTGGCTGAAAACAATACTAAGAAGTCATACATCCCTGTGATCTTGCCTGAGAACTTGTTGGAAATGTAAATTTGAATACCCCACTGGATACTCCCTGAATCAGAAACTCTGGGGACGGTACCCAGTAATCTGCGGTTTATCAAGCCTTCCAGGTGATTCTGATGCAAACCCAAGTTTCCTTATTTGATAAGATGTAGCTTTATTTTAGAAATTAAAATATGAGGAAAAAATGTCGGTCTTAGAAATAAGGTAATTTGGCCAGGCATGGTGACTCACGCCTGTAATCCCAGCACTTTAGGAGGCCAAGGCAGGCAGATCATGAAGTCAGGAGTTCAAGACCAGCCTGGCCAACATGGTGAAACACTGACTCTACTAAAAATACAAAAATTAGCTGGGCATGATGGTGTGCTTGTAATCCCAGCTACTCAGGAGACTGAGACTGGAGACTCGCTTGACTCTGGGAGGCAGAGGTTGCAGTGAGCAGAGATCATACCACTGCGCTCCAGCCTGACAGAGCAAGACTCCATCTCCGGGAAAGAAAAAGAAATGAGGTAATTTATTAGACTATCATTTTAACACACCATCTTCTCTTTTCTTCCAATCTGCAAATTCGTGCCTTATTTTCCATCTAAATTTCCAATAATCAAATCTGATTGGCCTGTTTTTGTTTTGTTTGTTTTTTTATCTGCTAGGTCTTATCACTATACTAACTTTCATTGAGATCAATATCTACCCTAAATCCAGTTAGCTGTGACAGAAGGAGAATGGGATGGAGGAAGGCAAGTGATACAAAGCATAACCAGGTATGTTACAGGAACTTTGGACAGTTTCCTTAGCATATTTGGAAATGTTGCCTGAGTAGGTGAAGTATAATAAATTGTTTTCACACTAATAAAATATTTTCCTCTGGAAATAACAGAGTTTTGATATTCCATGCTAATTTTATATTCTTTTTATCTTTGTATTTTAAAAATTACAAACCTCTGGTGTTTTATTGCTGTTTTTTCTTTGGTGGAATCACATGCTTTATACACAATTTTGCTTTTAAAATCAATTTTCTGGCTGGTCATAGTGGCTCACACTTCTAATCCCAGCACTTTAGGAGGTTGAGGCAGGAGAATCACTTGAGGCCAAGAGTTCAAGGTGGCAGTGAGCTATGATGATGCCATTGCACTCCAGCCTGGCCAATAGAGCAAGACTGTCTCTTAAAAAAAATTAACACCAATTTTCTATAAATGTCTTCACTTAGTCATTTTGTCCCTATTTCAGCTGTATATATTTAGCTAAATCCTTTCTTCATAAAGAAAAAAACAAAAGGTCTAAGACAAAGCCAACCAACCATTTCCTTTCTTGAGACAGAGTCTTGCTCTATTACCCAGACTGGAATGCAGTGATTTTATCATAGTTCACTGCAGGCTTGAACTCCTGGGCTCAAGCAATCCCCCCCTCTCAGCCCCCCAAGTAGCTGGGATTTTAAATTTTTTTGTAGACATGTGGCCTTGCTACGTTGTTCAGGCTGGTCTTGAACTCCTGGCCTCAAGCTGTCCTCCTGCCTTGACTCCCCCAAAGTGCTGGGACTACAGGTGTGTGCCAATGCCTGGCCTATTTGCTATTCCTATTGCATGTTTCTAAAAGGAACGTTTCCAGTAAAATATCTACATTATGCCTTACTATTTCAGCATTCCTATGATCACAGGCATAATTGTATCCTTTAGCCTAACTGTAGTACTTGATAGTTTACTTACTACTAGAGGTTTACATTAATTCTTGTCCCCACTAGTGCTTTCATTACCCTTGTGATCTTTCCAACATTCACATTTAATGTTATTCTTCTGCTTGAAATGCTTCAATGTCTTTTAAGAATAGTGTCCAAAATCATTCTTTTTTTTTTTTTTAAGACTGAGTCTCGCTCTTGTTACCCAGGCTGGAGTACAGTGGCATGATCTCAGCTCACTGCAACCTCCACGTCCAGGGTTTAAGTGGAGGTTAAACCCACTTCTTAGGAGGCTTCTGCCTCAGCCTCCTAAGTAGCTGGAATTACAGGCACCCGCCACAATGCCCAGCTGATTTTTGTATTTTAGTAGAGTTAGGGTTTCACCATGTTGGCCAGGCTGGTCTCAAACTTCTGACCTAAGGTGATCCACCCACCTTGGCTTCCCAAAGTGCTAGGATTACAGGTGAGAGCCAAGGGGCCCAGCCATGACCAAAAAGTTGAACATAGCTTCAAGGCCCTGCATGATTAGATCCCAGCCTACCTTTCTACTTCATTTTGAACTCATATTACAGACTTTTATTTTTAAAATTATGAAAATGTTTACACATATTTAAAAGATAATTCAACAAACCTCTATACAACCAGTTTCAGTAATAATCAAGATTATGCTACATTGCATATCTAAAAACAATAGGTACATCTTATTTATTTTCACTTTAGTACAGGTTAACCTAGCTTCTAGGTAAAGTTGTAAATTCAAAACCCAGCCTTGCTGGGGAAATTGTTTCTTTAGATTTCTTTGTTCTGGAAATTGGGAGTAGTAACATTATATCTTTTTTTTTTTTTTTTTTTTTTTTTTGAGACAGTCTTGCTCTTTTGCCAGGCACAAGGCTGGAGTGCAGTGGCATGATCTTGTCTCACTGCAACCTCCACCTCCTGGTTTCAAGCAATTCTCCTGCCTCAGCCTCCCGAGTAGCTGAGACTACAGGTGTGCGCCACCACACCCAACTAATTTTTGTATTTTAGTAGAAATGGGGTTTCACTATGTTGGCCAGGATGGTCTCGATCTCTTGACCTCGTGATCCGTCCGCCTCGGCCTCCCAAAGTGCTGGGATTACAGGTGTCAGCCACCACACCTGGCCAACATTACATCTCTTATAAGGTCGTTATGAGGAATAAGTGAATTCATTGATTTAAAATGCTTAGACTAGTCAGGTGTGGTCATTCACGCCTGTAATCCTAGCACTTTCAGAGGCTGAGGTGGGCAATCACTTGAGGTTAGGAGTTCAAGACCAGCCTGGCCAACATGGTGAAACCCCATCTCTATTAAAAATACAAAAATAAGCTGGGCATGGTGGCACATGCTTGTAATCCCAGCTTTGCAGAGGCCAAGGTAGAATTGCTTGAACCCAAGAGGTGGAGGTTGCAGTGAGCTGAGATCCTGCCTGGGCAACAGAGTGAGACTCCATCTCAAAAAAATAAAATTAAATTAAAATTAAAAATAATAAAATGCTTAGACCAGTATCTGGCATCTTTAACAAATGAGGCCATTATCATCTAGAACAAATTGCACATCTTCCTACCTAGAGTCTCTGCATAGCCTACAAGCACTATCCTCTCTTCCCCTCCCAGACTTTTAGTAGTTCAAATGTTACACCTTCGGAGACTTCCCTAACTTTCCCACATGAAGCTATCTTATCTTAATATAGTCTATGAATTTCCTGCATGATATTTACTTCAAATTATTAATTTGTATGGCTGATTAACATGTCTTCCCCAATTCACTATAAGAAAGCTCCAGGAGGGAAGAAGATAGTATCTGTTTGGCTATTTTGTCACCAGCATCTAGTACAAAGTAGACACTCAAAACATTTATTCGAAAAATAAAAAAACTAATTTATTTTCATCTAACTTGTTTTTGATCAAATCTTTTCCTGTTACCATGTATAAAGCTGATTATGATTATGTAATAATATATTTTCTAACAGGTTTGAGCAACTTGTTTTTAGTTTAAGGGGTTAAAAACACTGAAAGCTACTAACAATCATTTCTAGCTTATAGAATACTTAAACTTTTATTTTACTGAGACAATTTTTCTAAAGACATGAAGGTCTTGCTTTGTGGCTCAGGCTGGATTTGAACTCTTGGGCTCAAGGGATCCTCCAACCTTAGCCTCCCAAGTAGCTGGGACTACAGATGTGCATCACCATGCTGAACTCCAAGAGTATTTTCTTGCACAGATGTCTTTAGAAGAAAAATGCTTCTAGGTTTAAAGTTTGTCTATTGCACTTTAATTCTAAGATAAAAGATAACTGAGTGGAAGTTGGGGGTTTAATCTAGCAGTTAAGTGGTTCAGATATAAAGAGAAAGAAAAGCTGCCTCAAGATAATCTTTCAATTCACTTTCATATTTTTACACAATTGCTATTTGTATATGAGAAATTTAGGAGATTTAATAACTTTACAACACATTAGTATCACTAAATTTTTTTCTAGAACAATCCACTTGTATAAAAAATATTTTTTTCTTTTTTTTTTTTGAGACGGAGTTTCGCTCTTGTTACCCAGGCTGGAGTGCAATGGCGCAATCTCGGCTCACCGCAACCTCCGCCCCCTGGGTTCAGGCAATTCTCCTGCCTCAGCCTCCTGAGTAGCTGGGATTACAGGCACGCGCCACCATGCCCAGCTAATTTTTTGTAATTTTTAGTAGAGACGGGGTTTCACCATGTTGACCAGGATGGTCTCGATCTCTTGACCTCGTGATCCACCCGCCTCGGCCTCCCAAAGTGCTGGGATTACAGGCTTGAGCCACCGCGCCCGGCAAAAAAATATTTTTTTCATAATGGTTATTTTCTTCATGATTAAAGAAAAATTCTCCTTATTAAATTTCATTTCCCTAAGACTAGTCAATTATTTTCAAGCTTCTGAATTATATACATACCTAACCTTTTTTGGGGTGGGGGGATGGTGTCTTGCTCTGTCGCCTGGGCTGGAATGCAGTGGCATGATCTCGGCTCACTGCAACCTCCCCTCCCGGGTTCAAGCAATTCTCCTGCCTCCCGAGTAGCTGGGACTACAGGTGCGCACCATGCCTGGCTAATTTTTATATTTTTAGTAGAGATGAGGTTTCACCATGTTGGCCAGGCTGGTCTCAAACTGCTGACCTGTGATCCACCCGCCTCAGCCTCCCAAAGTGCTAGGATTACAGGCATGAGCAACCGTGCCCCGCCATACCCAACGATTAATAAAATGTAAAAAAACCCCCAAAACCTCAAGCCAGTTTCAAAAGCATCTTGTATTGATGTCAGTTCACAAACACCCCCGATAGTTAAAACTATGTCTTCTGATGGGTAGCATTTATAAGGAAGTTAGAAAGCAAGTCCAGGAGAAAAAGAGGATATGGCCAAATTCTACAGTAATGCTGTGTTCTGCACATTAGCCTACTAAAGGCTCGATGTCCTATGAAGAGACCTGCTTAAACTGTTTTCTAAATTTAAATGACCACATAATCTATTATGTATGAAAACAAAGTTATCAAACACTTGGAGAATTCCTGTTCTATCTGCATTCTACAGATTAACTGGTCCAGAATCCCATTAAAAAATATTAAACAGGTTGGGCACAGTGGCTCACACTTGTAGTTCCAGCACTTTGGGAGGCTGAGGCAATTAGATTACTTGAACCCAGGAGTTCGAGACCAGCCTGGGCAACATGATGAAACCCCATCTCTACAAAAAACAAAACAAAACATTAGCCAAATGTGGTGGCACACACCTGTAGTCCCAGCTACTCAGGCTAAAGCAGAATTGCTTGAGCCCAGGAGTTTGAGGCTGCAGTGAGCCAAGACCATGCCACTGCACTTCAGCCTGGGTGATAGAGCAGGATCCTGGCTCATAAAAAAACAAACAAACAAAATCTATCTGTATATATCTATAAAACGATCTTGCTGTTGGTGGTCCCACGATCCCACAATATGATCCCAGTGATCCCTGCTTTAAGAGTTCACAAACTAGTCTTTTGACAATTCATCTTAGAGTCTTATCAAGAATTACTTTATAATGTGCAAAATCTACTTTTTCCCTTTTAAAATCAGGACATTTGCCAGTATCTAACATATGAGTAGTTTAATATAGGTTGAGCATCTCAAATCTGAACATCCGAAACATTTTGAGCACTGATAGAACACACAAAAGAAATGGTCCTTGGAGCATTTCAGATTTGGAATGCTCAACACTATGAATATAACACTCTAAAATACAAAAAAATCTGAAACACCTCTGGTCTGAAGCATTTCAGATAAGAGATACTCCACCTGTACTTTAATTTCTCAAGGCTTAGTAAACAGCACTTTAATGATCTTATCAATCAAGTTCTCAATGGGAATTTGGGGGAAGCACTTAAAGCGTTATCTTAAAGCACTAACGAGAAGAAAACGCAGAAAAGCCCCACTACCTTTGGGACCAACAACTAGAAAGCCACCAGACATATACTGATCCTTTTAAATCAATGGCTTTCCACAAGGAGGTGTACACCAGAAATAACTGGGAATTTCTTTTTTTTTTTTTTTTTTAATTTTTTGAGACGGAGTTTCGCTCTTGTTACCCAGGCTGGAGTGCAATGGCGCGATCTCGGCTCACCGCAAACTCCGCCTCCCGGGTTCAGGCAATTCTCCTGCCTCAGCCTCCTGAGTAGCTGGGATTACAGGCACGCACCACCATGCCCAGCTAATTTTTTGTATTTTTAGTAGAGACGGGGTTTCACCATGTTGACCAGGATGGTCTCCATCTCTTGACCTCGTGATCCACCTGCCTCGGCCTCCCAAAGTGCTGGGATTACAGGCTTGAGCCACCGCGCCAGGCCCCGGGAATTTCTTATAGTTTGTAAATCTCCTTGGAAGATTTTAATACACGTTTAGATAAAAATCCGTTTTGTGGCATGCACCTGTAGTCCAGCTACTTGGGAAGTTGGGGTGGGAGAATCGTTTGAGTCAGCAAGGTGGAAGTTGCAGTGAACCAAGATCATGCCACTGCAATCCAGCCTGCGTGATACACTAAGACCCGTCTCAAAAAAAGAAAAAAAATGTTTTTGGATCCCATCCTTCTCACTGTAATCATGTCCACTAAGAACAATTTAACCATAATCATTTGTAATAAAGACCTCTACGCTTTTCACTTTTATGAGTATTTTAGGCTATGGGTCTACAGCATCTTTCTCTGAGTATATTGGACTCTGGTTTCCTTAATGGTATTTTAGGTAACTCTATCATTATTCCTTGATCTGGCTTCTAAGAATTAAGATGGTAGGGCTTGGCTCTTTTCCCCCATAATTCACATTGCTTTCACTTAATCAACCAATTCTCCTTCTACAGCTAATAAGTTTTGGAATAACAGTTTTCATAACCCTTTTTCTTCTTCCTCAGTAGAAAAACGACAAATGTACCAGAAACACCTTTTGGAGTATTTTGGCACATTGTTTAGTAGATACAGTCTGGTTTTGCCTCTCTGCACTTACTGGTCTTCAACTGTTCACTTACATCCACTCGACTAGACAGCCTGTAGTTTGCCTCAATAATCTCCCTCACCTTTTGTCCTTACAGTCACCTACAGAGTAGCCTTGTTACCGTATCTCTTCTAGACATACAGCACTACACTGACTCATAAGAGTTGTTTCTTCTGACTAAATTATTCCCTTCCATTGTTATATTACAGTTGCTTTGCTCCACCAAACTGTTGGTCATATTATATAGCAAAATATGTTCCTTATTATTTATTTCTGTTCAGTGAATTATCTGAGATTTTAAGTACAATTTTTGATTTTGGGGGAATTTAGACATTCTTTTAAAATTATCTTACGGTTTTCAGAGATCATAGTTTTTAAAAAAAATTACTGAATTCATTTCGGTGGCTTAAAACACGATGTAATATAGAGAATTATTTATGCTTTCAAATAAAACGTCCTACATTTAATTGACTAAAAGTTTAAGCACAAGTTATGACACAATGAAAAGCTGTTTTAGGGTTATGTGAACTTGAAATATCATTAAGTTTTCAGCTGTCTGAAGAGGTACAGCAACATTAAAGGAAGGGACTAAACACCATCTCTGCTCCTAAACTAACAAGAGCTGAGACACATACAAATTTTATGGCAAGTAATCTAAAACTCTTCTAAAAATGATTAACTGTTATTCTATCCAACAAGAAAACCAATACAACAGATCTAATTAGGTAAGACACCAGATACTTGTCATGCAGTTTCAGTGTCTAGTAACAAACCTCTCTAAGTTCTGTTTCACAACTTCTAAGTACTAATAACACATTTTAAAAGGCTGATCCCACTTTAAATTACACAGAAGTAGCAGGGAACACAATTATCAAGTGAATGTGCATATACACCAAAGATGAAAGTCTAGTTTTGAAGCTCAACCTGGCAGCCTCAAAGATTTCAATGTATGTTGCAAAGTCACTAGCATAATTTCCAAAAATAAAATTTCACATGGAGTGGGGGAAGTACCATCAAATAGCTGAGTATTCTACCTCTAGAAAGCTGATATACATTAGTCTGTATTTTTCATTTTAAAATGTGATTGACTTGAGTTGGTACAAGGGATAAATTATCTATAATGCAAAATGTAACCATTACAAATTAATACAAAAACAAGTAGGCATTTTAGAATAGTTTTTCAGTACCTTCAGATTCTGACAAAATATAGCTCACTTAAAAAATTTATTATGCCAATTTTGCTTATTGCTATTAGGCTTCTTAAAAAGGACAATTTCAATTTTTTATGTTTGATTACAGACTGAAAAGCATTTTGCCATGTTCAGTAAATCAAATTAAACTTGTTTTTCATATCTGAGCTAATTACCTGAGTTAACAGCTCTAAGTTATTACTAAAAAGAGATAATCAGAAATAAAGATAGTTCAAAGTAACAAACTATAATTGATATCACTAATGATGACCTTTCTTACATTTTAACATTTCTCTTATTGAGAATCTATTATGTCTCAAAAGATATTTTTTGGTTGTTGTTAACACTCCCCTTCACTCTATACACACCCATGGGACTTTATTAAATGCAAAAAAATACCCTAAGATGTTGACTGTAATGTCAGAGATGGCCAAATTAAAAATAACTGCTGATGATTATGCCTTCTTTCTATTCTCAACTTTTTTAATGTATATTTAAAAATTCAATATTTAGCAAAAAATGACTAAAAGAGGTTTCAAGTCTCAAAATTCATTTGAAAGAAGTGTATATCATTTCATTTGAAAACAATGACATTTCTGCAGATATATGTAAGATCCCTATTTGTGCTGTAAATCTGTCACTGGAACCATCAAATTTTAGTACTTTTAAAGAGCAATTCAAAGATTTTTGCTGTATTATGCAATTGGTTGAATACAGTACTTTTACATGTAAAAAATAACTTACACTGAAGCAAAAGTCTGATACTTTATCAAAAGGACAAGAACAAAATGAGCAATGAAAAAATAGCAAAAGCTTTACAAAATATAGTAAGTTCCTATTTAAATTCCTGTGTTTAGGCAGAATAAAAATGCTATCAATTAACAATATGACACAGAGTGTAGCATACTTTCAGCTATAATATAGAAAGGTAACATGGGATATTTGAAATTCAAGCTGTACTTACCAAAATAGTTTTAACCCGAGTCTTTGACGTTTTCAAAAATGTATTTCATGATAACATACGCAAGAATATTTTTTAGTAGTATAAGTTTACATTTTTGAATTGCTCTTAATACTGCTTCTTAAATATTTGTGTAAAATTATAAATATTTATTACATTTCTTGGGTTCACTAAACACAAGGGAGTGTATGAATTGAAAAGCTGTTACTTTTTTCCTGTTATGTAAGCATATAAAGATGCTTAGTTCAAAGTATCTTAGATTTAATATTATTTTCACGTTTTGGCTTATTTTAGAACAAATGTAAAGGGTCAAAATATTGCCATAGATATTTGAAGATCCCATAAAATATGTCACACCCACTGAGAAATTAAACAAGTTCACTAAAGAATATCAAATTAATCATTTCCTCCTATAAATATTTTCTCTTTATTTGTGTTTAGAAGTTGCAATTTTAGGTACTATGAACAGAAAATACATAACAAAAACTTCCTAAGAAGTGAAAAAAAATAATTATAAATGCTGGAAAAATTGGCCTCATTAACATATTTACAGACTTTTACTTAATACATACTCCTTTGGAAATTAATTATATGACATTTATACAAGCATCAAAATTTCTAAATCACTGAGTAGTAAGCACTTCAGTTCTTTATTGTCTATACCCAAACTTGAAAGTCATTTAGTTTCTGAAGGCAGAACTGATAAGTAACAGAAATGGTCAATCTGAGATACTATTGACATATTGTTCTGTTCCTTCGCCTAAAGGTGCTTCTGTAGAGTAAGTGTCCTTATGTTTTTTTTTCTCTTTGCTCTGATCTTCCTGCAGCTTCAGAATTATGTTTCGGATTTCTTCTCTTTTTGTTCTCATTCTTGGTGGAGGAAACCAGTTTGCCAAATTCATAGGTAGTTCAAAATTGAGAATTGGATTCTGAAAATAAAATAATTAAATGCATATTAGAAAACTGTTTGTTTCAATCACAGAAAGATTCCAAAATTAAAAATAAGAAAACCCAACAACTCATTTAGTATGTATTTGTGTATTACACTGTGCTAGGTACTGGAGATATAAGACACAGTTTCTGTCACAGATCTTATAGTCTAGATCAGGGTTTGGCAAACTGTTGCCAGTGGACCAAATTCTGCCCACTGCCTGTTTTTGTATAAAGTTTTATTGAAACACAGCCAAACTAATTCATTTACATACAGTCTGCAGATGCTTTCACTAGGCAAAAGCAGAACTAAAAGGCAACAGAGATTGTATAAGTTGCAAAGCCCAACATATTTACTACTTTTATTAAAATGTTTGCCAGCTCCAGTTTAGAAAGGGAATTCAACAATTGAAACCAGGAATATGACAAGTATTATGACAGAAGTATAGAATACTGTGAAAATTCTTATCTGGGAGTTTATTGCAATTCCAAGAGGAAGTGATGTTTAGGCTAAGACCTGAAGAATGAATAGATGTTAGATACCCAAGGTATGACAGAAGCAATAAAAGAGTATTCCAGGTAAGGAAATATGAATCAAGGCCTAGGGGCAAGAAAGAACACGAAACAATGGTGTTCAGGTGGCTGATGTATTAAATGCTAGAGTGAAAATGGTGGGAAAATGAGGCTAGAAGCTTAAATAGGGGATGAGATCACGAGAAAGATTTTGGTCTGTAAATCAACAGCAATAGGAAGCCACTATATAAAATTTAAAGTAGGAAAGTAACAGGATTAGATTTACGTTTTTGGAAAACTGTGAAAAACAGAAGGCAGGAGGCATAGGAATCTGTTAGAGATTGGTATAGCAGTTCAGAATAGTGACACTTGAGGATAAAATAATAAACCTATTTGACATTAAGTGATGCAATTCACAGAACCTAGTGGTCATCCACTATATGGTAGATGAAGATGGAAGAAGTCAATATCACTGTAAAGAATATCCAAGAGAGGTATGTGTGGTACTGTACCTCTGAAGTCAAAGCAAGAGAGTGAGGGAAAAATGGTCACAGTGTCAAAAAGTGTTGAGAGGTCAAAAGCAATTTTAACATAAAGGTAAGGATACTGGATTTTAGAGATTTGAGAAGTAGAATCCGTAGAATTAGGGAGTGAATATAAACACTTCTGAAGAAATGTAACTATGAAGAGGAAAAAAGAGGGTAAAAGCAGTAGTATGAATCATGGGAGAGATTTCTTAAGGTGGAAAGAGGCAGTAGAGAGGGCAGGTTGATTGTTCAGTGATAGAATGAACTCAACAAGCCTTGGATTTGAAGAATGTAAATATACTATTTTTTAAAATAATGAAATATACTATTTTTAAAATGCCATGAAAGTTCTTCCATTTAGAAGATGGAATAATTTTTGAAATGATAATTTTAAAACTCTTTAAAATATTTGCTTATCGTGTTTTTTACTAAGGTAAACTCAAATGAACTATTTTATTATTTATTATATCAGATCCAACAAATTGAAACCCACCTCAAAAAAGCTCTCCACATACTGCAATACGTATACACCACAGTCACTGAAGTTGTTTTGCTGTGGTACTTTTGGATTAGAGCCCTTCATAACATCTTTGGAAAAACTTCTTTTGCTTCCTTTTTTAACTTCCCATTCCACTTCTAAATACCTGCAATAATTTATATATGTTAAGAATACACATATATATATAAATACATAGTTCTTCATCACCATCAGAATACGAAATCAAGTGTAAACTTACTCTCTTAAAATTTTGACAACATTTGACCGAGAAGGGCCTCGGAGTGAGTCCATAAGTAGGATACAAGGTCTGCAGGGTAAAAATGACCAAAAGTTGAATACTTCATAATATTACAAAGGCATAAAAGGATTAAAAGTGGCATGTTATAAACAATCAAATTTAAAACCTTCAAAATCCCTTTTGTATGACTCAGTACTACTGAGGGAAAATAAATGAACTTTATAGACACATGTGAACTTTATAATAATACTTAAATATCTGTGGATATATTAAATATTGAATTATAGAATATTAACCATATCTTAGCTATAAATATTTAATACTAAAATTCCATAGTTGGTTTCCAAAAGTACTTCAAAATTTGTGAAAAGTCAAAACAATTCTAAAAATTTGAACATCCTGATATTCTACATCAACAAAAGAAGGGCCATGAAAAAGTAGAAAGAAAATAATCTTCCCACCCCGGCCCATTTTTTTTAGACAGGGTCTCACTCTGTCACCATGTGCAGTGGCATAAAAATGGCTCACTGCAGCCTCAATGTCCTGAGCACAGGTGATCCTCCCACCTCAGCCCCCTGAGGAGTTGGGACCACAGGCAGGTGTGACCACAATCAGCTCATTTTTGTATTTTTTTGTAGAGATGGGGTTTTTCCATGCTTCCCAGGCTGGTATAGAACTCCTGGGCTGAAACTATCTGCCTGACTCAGCCTCCCAAAGTGCTGGGATTATAGGCATGAGCTACCTTGCCCAGCCAAAAATCTTATTTTTAACTAAAACTTATTATAGATAACAAAACAGGTAATCATCACATAAAATAATTAGTTTAAAATGTTTTTTCAAGATTCCACTTCAGAACTATATATATGTTTTATATATATATAAACATTTATATAAACTCTCTATATAAATGTTGACAGCTGAAGATTTAACTTTCAACATTTTAATTCTGTGAAGTTATGTTGTAAACTCAAAGAAGTCTAATGTAGAGCTCAAAGTCCTTAAATATTAAAAAAAACTAGGTTCTTTTTTAGTCACCACACTTGGCTTTTTTTTTTTTTTTTTTTGAGACAGAGTTTTGATCTTGTTGCTCAGGCTGGAGTGCAATGGCAAGATCTCGGCTCACCACAACCTCTGCCTCCTGGGTTCAAGTGATTCTCCTGCATCAGCTTTCCAAGTAGCTGGGATTACAAGCATGCGCTACCACGCCCAGCTAGTTTTGTATTTTTATTAGAGACAGGGTTCTTCCATGTTGGTCAGCCTGGTCTAAAACTCCTGACCTGAGGTTATCTGCCTGCCTCGGCCTCCCAAAGTGCTGGGAGTCACTATGCCTGGCCTTTCTTTTTCCTTTTACTTTCTGCAGAAATGGGGTCTCACTGTGTTGCCCAAGCTGGTCTTGAACTCCTGGCCTCAAGTGCTCCTCCTTCCTTGGTCTTCAAAAGTGCTAGAATTAGAAGTGTGTGTAATCCCAGCACTTTGGGAGGCTGAGGCGCGTGGATCACGAGGTCAAGAGATCAAGACCATCCTGGTCAACATGGTGAAACCCCGTCTCTACTAAAAATACAAAAAAATTAGCTGGGCATGGTGGCGCGTGCCTGTAATCCCAGCTACTCAGGAGGCTGAGGCAGGAGAATTGCCTGAACCCAGGAGGCGGAGGTTGCGGTGAGCCGAACACTCCAGCCTGGGTAACAAGACCGAAACTTTTTCTCAAAAAAAAAAAAAAAAAAAAAAGAAGTGTGACCCACTGTGTCTGGAAGTTATCTAGGTTCTTCCTGCAAACATTTTACAAAGTTTGGAGCATACTGTTTCTTTTTGTTTGTTTGAGTCAGAGTCTAGCTCTGTTGCCAGGCTGGAGTACAGTGGCTCGATCTCAGCTCACTGCAACCCCACCTCCTGGGTTCAAGCAATTCTCCTGCCTCAGCCTCCCGAGTAGCTGGGACTATAGGTGCTTGCCACCACACCCAGCTAGTTTTTGTGTTTTTAGTAGGTATGGGGGATGGTCTCGATCTCTTGACCTCATGATCTGCCTGCCTCAGCCTCCCAAAGTGCTAGGATTACAGGCGTGAGCCACCACGCCCGGCCAAGAGCAGATTCTTTAACTATCCGAGTCTCTATTTTCCTATGAAATGATGCTTCATTTTCAAAGTGTCTTAATGGAGTTTGTCAACAATTTTCTATTAAAAAAAGTCAAAAGAGATTAAACCTAAGCAGTTTCGCATCTCTGGAGTGACCTCAGAAGAAACATGTACTTCTGAAAACCAAAACTGACTCACTCTTATTTGGAGTTTTCAGCTGGATGGAACATGTCTCTTATGTCTGCCTTTGGTTACTCCACAACCTTCATAAAGTAGCTAAGGAATCAGTGTAAACTCCAACCTCATATTACTGTTTTGATATATAGTGATTTCTGCTCCTAAACACTGTTAATAAAAATGAATAGTGGTTCACTATCCAAAGTTGTGGCCAGGCACGGTGGGTTGCACTTGTAATCCCAGCACTTTGGAAGGCTGAGGCAGGTGGTTTACTTGAGGCCAGGAGTTTGAGACCAGTCTGGCCAACATGGCAAAACCTGATCTCTACTAAAAATATAAAGCTTAGCCAGGCATGGTGGCACACACCTGCAGTCCCAGCTACTTCAGAAGCTGAGGCATGAGAATCACTTTAACAGGGAGACAAAGGATGCGGTAAGCTGAGATCACACCACTGCACTCCACTGTCTCAAAACAAAACAAAAGATAAAAAATTTACAAAGATAAACACAACAAAACACTTGTGTGTGCACATGTGCACACAGAGACTGGGGAAACTGGCAAATGGAGGACTGAAATGATTATCCATTCTTCCCATTTTAATCCCTGGATAGCATGCAAGTTTCCTCACTCAACCTGACAGCATTTATGAGTTTTGCTTAAGTATTTGTTTAAATAAAAACTGTCCTGTTATGTTTTATTTTATGAGCATACTTAAATAAAAATTATGCAGTTTGCAAGATATAGTTAATGCTTACTGTTTACAGATAGCAGGCTTTAAATGCCACTGTCCTATCTCTGAATTGCAGTTGTCATCAGCAAGGAATCCATCATCACTGCTATCATCCTATAAAAGACAGCCTACTGTTAATATTGAAAATATATAATCTAAATAATAGCCTAACAAAATAGCACACTGAAGATAAAAATATTTATGATGAATGTCAAAATTTTTTCTCTAGGTGATTAGACACTAGAGATGGGGTATGTTACTTAATTCCAATTATCTAATGCCAAAATACTGATATTTTAAGGGAAAGAAACTATCAAAATTTGTAACAAATTGTTACATTTACTCACTCTAGAATAAATCTTTAAGGCTGAATATATCATGACTGATTCTTCTCCCATCAAATATTACTGCTCTGATTTTAGTTTATTTCTACAAAAATTTAGTTTGCTGGCTAAGACAGCTGTTTCACAATAGGATATAAATAACCCATATTATTTTACATGAATAATGTTTTCATATTAGAAATATTTAAAGGGTTTTTGGAAACACTGTTTTTCTTAAGAAACTCATATATCCATCTCTCTTGTGAGAAGCTAACTTAAGGACATTGTGTCCTTATTCTGTAGATTTTCTTGAATGTAAAATAAACAAGGGTTTTTTTGGTCACTGTTGTTCTTTGAGAAAACTTCTGGCAACTTTATGAATGTAATAACCTAAAGTAGGAATAACAGTAATAATAAAGCATAGTTACATTAGCTTGTTCACATCATAGGTTAACTGCTATAACCAAAAGTGCCTAAGAACAAGTGCTCATTATAAATCATGAATGTAATTCCTATATATGTTGGATTGAAAAGCTATATATAGCTGCCATATGTTGTAAACCAAAAGCTATCATAAAATGCCTTTTGTTCACAGAAGATTAAACAAAAAGGAAAGATACAGTATAAAGCCATCTTCACTACTGTACAACTCAGTATGTCCTAATAACTAATGAAAGGTCAGAGAATTAACCAAATGGTATGGTGTAGAATTCTTATTAACTTTTCTCAATATAAAATCCTCTTTAAGTGTAGCTAAAAAATAAAGTTTATTCACAGATATACTTTATTTTTGGTATTAATACTGTTTATTAGGGCAAATGAGAATCTAAGGAAAAGTCAGAATTCATCTATGTTAACTTTAACTAAATATTATCTGCTTCTGCCATGACATATAAATCAGACAGGAGAAAAAAAAATACTGGCAAAATGGGAAAATGCTATTAATTTTTTTGGTACCTATATACCACATATTGAAGGTTTAAACATTTGCTTCTTGAATGTCAAGTCAGATTAAAGGTTAAGTATGGCCCATAAATGCTTTGAAAGAGAAAGGTGAGTAGTGTTGGTGGTAGCTGAGTTAGGGTGGGATAATTAGCATTACGTTAAAGTTCAGTCCACACCACCACAGCAGCAGCAACAACATCGTGAAAACATTTATCCTGGCAACTTCTGACTTGAAAGCCGAATTTGTTTTTTAAGACATGATCCAAATTCAGAAGCCATGATAAATTACTAGTCGAAGAAATTGCTTTACAAGACTTTATGAAGGAAAATTTTTTCTTTCTTTCCTTTTTTTTTTAAAGAGATGGAGTTTCCTATGTTGCCCAGCCAGGCTGAACTCAAACTCCTAGGCTTACGAGATCTTCCTGCCTTAGCCTCCCAAGTCACTGGGACTATAGGTGTGCGCCACTATGTTCAGCAAGAAAAACTTGTAATTAGATAAAACATTAGAACTTTTTGCCAAGTATTAAGTTTTACCTGGTTATCCTGATCCTCTGAGAAGTCGATGAGTTCATCTTCAAGCATTTTACCACCTTCAGTTGATTCATCACCATAGTTTAGTCTGATTTTGCTTAAGCCATCTGTATCAATAAGAAACATCTCATAATAAAAAAGGCCATGTCTATCACTCATAGTATATAAGGCTGAAATTAATTAACAATATAGTAGTCAAGGAAACAAAATCTGCCTTAGTGTATAATATTAAAAGCATAAGGTGAGTTACTTTAAAAACCTGGACTGACATGTCAATTACAGTTGTTTCTGCTACTCAGATGCTTAAATTCATTAAAATTTAAAAACTAGGTATCAGCTGTGATTATATATATACTTAAATACATACAAATATGTATATATGTAAACAAATACTTTTTATCTTTAAAAGGTTTTTTTTTGAGATGGAGTTTCGCTCTTGTCACTCAGTCTAGAGTGCAATGGCGTGATCTTGACTCACTGCAACCTCCGCCTCTTGGCTTCAAGTGATTCTCCTGCCTCAGCCTCCCGAATAGGTGGGACTACGAGTACCCACCCCCACGCTCAGCTAATTTTTGTATTTTTAGTAGAGACGGGGTTTTACCATGTTGGCCAGGCTCATCTCAAATTTCTGACCTCAGGTGATAGGTGATCTGCCCGCCTCGGCCTCCCAAAGTGCTGGGATTATAGGCATGAGCCACCACGCCCAGCCATCAGGTATCTTTAGTAATGAAAGCTATGACTGTCTGAGCATCTAATAACAGAAACAGCAAATCATAGAACATAAACGAAACTGCAACTGCATAATTTTATAATTAAAATTTCAAAAATATGGAAAATTACATAATTCAGGACAAAAATGAACATTAACTACGAGTAATAGGTTTGTTTTTAGACAAATATGAATCAATTATTTTGCTGAAAGAAGCTAATCACAACATATTTCAAAGAAATTTAGGATTTACTACCATTTCAAAATGTTATTTTATTTTACTTACTTTTTAAAAATTTTTATTTTTTGACACAGAGTCCTGCTCTGTAACCCAGGCTGGAGAGCGCAGTAGCATAATCTCGGCTCACTGAAACCTCTGCCTCCCGGGTTCAAGTGATTCTCCTGCCTCAGCCTACTGAATAGCTGGGATTATAGGTGCACACCACCATGCCTGACATGTTTGTATTTTTAGTAGATGGGGTTTTGCCATGTTGACCAGGCTCATCTTGAACTCCTGGCCTCAAGTGATCCACCTGCCTTTGTCTCCCGAAATGTTGGAATTATAGGTGTGAGCCACGGTGCCTGGCCTCATATTTTTTGATTTTTAAGAGACAGGATTTCTTTCACTCTTTTGCCATGCCTGAAGTCCAGTGATGCAATCATAACTCACTGTAACCTTAAACTCCTAGGCTTAAGCCATCCTCCTGCTTTGGCCTCCCAGAATGCTGGGATTACAGGTGCACACCACTATGCCCAACTAATTTTTATTTATTTATTTTTCTTTCAAAAATTTAAAAAGCATGACTTTTAGGTATTATAGACCTAAAAGGATAAAATTTAGGATAAAATTTACTTTGGTATAAGTTACTAAAAAGGTATTAAGAAAGTAATATAAACAATATGGGATGAAAAGGAAGCAAAATGCATTTCTGAAAAGATATATAATCCAACTTGGCTAACACGGTGAAAACTTGTCTCTACTAAAAACACAAAAACTAGCCAGGCATGGTGGCATCCACCAGTAATCTCAGCTAATCGGGAGACTGAGACAGGAGAATTGCTTGAACCTGGGAAATGGAGGTTGCAGAGAGCCGAGATCATGCCACTGCACTCCAGCCTGAATGACAAAGCAAGACTGTCTCAAAAAAAAAAAAGAAAAGAAAAGAAAAAAAAAAGATATATAGATCTAACTGTTGTGTTCAGAAGCATACTATTTAAAATAACCAATAAAGCACTATGGGGCCGGACACAGTGGCCTAGCACCTGTAATCCTAGCACTTTGGGAGGCTCAGGCAGGAGAATCACTTGAGTCCAGAAGGATCACCTGGGTGACACAGTGAGACACTGTCTCTACAAAAAAATAAAAAATTAGTCAGGTGTAGTGGTATGCATGGGTGGTCCCAGTTACTCAGGAAGCTGAAGTGGGAGGATCACTTGAGCATGGGAGGTTGAGGCTGCAGTGAACTGTGATTGTATTGCTGCACTCTTAACTTTCATGAAAGTGAGACTGTCTCAAAAAAGAACAAATATCTGCCACAACCAAAAAGAAAGCATTATGGGCTGAGCATGGTGGCTCACATCTGTAAACCCAACACTCTGGGAGGCTGAGATGAGATGACTGCTTGAACGCTAAGTTTGAGACCAGTCTGAGCAACATAGGGAGACCCTGTCTCTACAGAAAATAAATTTTGCCAGGCAGGTGGCACATGCCTGGTTAGTCCTATCTACTCAGGAGGTTGAGTTGGGAGGACTGCTTGAGTCCAGCGGGTAGAGGATTCAGTGATCTATGATTGTGCCACTGCATTCCAGTCTGGACAACAGAGTGAGACCCTGTCTCCAAAAAAAAAAAAGATCTCTTCAATTTATTTTTTCCAAAAATCTGTATTTTTAAGCCTATTTAAAGCTAAAACACCTGTATTTCAATAAAATTTGTCCAAAATCGTCACACAATTCAGAATTAGTCATTTACAATCAGGATATTTCTAGCAGCAAATCATTATTATCGATGTAAACTGCGGTCATATGAATATCTGCCTCACACAAACTAAACTACAAATGTCTTTCAAAACCAAGAGAAAAATAACTTAAATGATGCAGTCAATTCCCTCTATAAACAAATGACCTGGCATGAACTGAGAGATGATGACTTGATCAGTGGTTTTCTAAATCAGCGTCAGTTCAAGAACTTCTTATATAATGAGACCATGTGGGGATGCTGAGTGTAATTCTAGAGTTAAGCGCACTCTAGTTTTTTTTTTTCTTTTTTTTTTCTCCGAGACAGAGTTTCGCTCTTGTTACCCAGGCTAGAGTGCAATGGCATGATCTCGGCTCACCGCAATCTCCGCCTCCTGGGTTCAGGCAATTCTCCTGCCTCAGCCTCCTGAGTAGCTGGGATTACAGGCACGCGCCACCATGCCCAGCTAATTTCTTGTATTTTTTCTTTTTGAGACGGAGTTTCACTCTTGCTACCCAGGCTGGAGTGCAATGGCTTGATCTTGGCTCAACGCAACCTCCGCCTCCTGGGTTCAGGCAATTCTCCTGCCTCAGCCTCCTGTGTAGCTGGGATTACAGGCACACACCACCATGCCCAGCTAATTTTTCTTTGTATTTTCAGTAGAGACGGGGTTTCACCATGTTGACCAGGATGGTCTTGATCTCTTGACCTCGTGATCCACCCGCCTCGGCCTCCCAAAGTGCTGGGATTACAGGCTTGAGCCACCGCACCCGGCAGCGTACACATTTTTCATGAACCATGGTAAACCAACTATTTCATATTGTGCCAAGTGAAAAAACAGCAAGTGAAAGTAGTGATTCCACACATTATTTCCCTAGTTGAGTGTAAAACCCTAATTTCCACTTATTTACTACAGCATGTTATCTGACATAAGCATCAACACTTGTTGACTATATGTGAAATCACTACATGTAATTTTTTGTGAAACATTTGTTCTGAAGAAGAAATAGCTGATATGGTATACACGTACTAAAAACAAAACAAAATGTACAAACTATAATTTAAAAATGAGTAAACGGGATAAACAAGTACTAAGAAGGCAAACTACATGAAAAAATTATTTTTGGCTCTGGTCTCCATTAGGATTTTTGAAGCTACTTACTCAAATTTAGCTGTTACTTGAGGAGAAAATTAATTTGTAGTAAAGGGCACTAGAAAGCTCTGGAGTTTGTGTATATAAAGCCCTAGGCTTTTGTCCCATTGCTTTAAGTCAAGCACTTAATTCACTTATTTGAATTCACATGGAAGTATGTAAGATTACTGGCGAAAAGAAGACTTAAAAAATATAGCCATACTAAAATTTAATTCACATACCATATACACCCATTTAAAGTATACAATCTAACAGTTTTTAGTATATGCACAGCCAACATCACAACCAATTTTTAAACCTTTTCATTATCTCAAAAAGAAACCCCATACCATTTGGCTGTCACTTTCTTCCTACATTCCCATCCACTTCACCTGCCCACTCCAAAAGCCCCAAGCAGCCACTAATCTATTCTAGATTTTCCTGCTTAGGAGATTTCTTATAAGAGCTAAACAGGCCAGGCAAGGTGGCATGCACCTGTATCCCAGCTACAAGGGAGGCTGATGCAAGAGAAGAGAATTGCTTGAACCCAGGAGGCAGAGGCTGCAGTGAGCCAAGATTACGCCACTGCACTCTAGACTGGGTGATTCTGTCTCCAAAAAAAAAAGGCTCAACCATAGCTTTCTGACTCACTAAAATAATACAATCTGGTATAAGTACCAAGAGTATATCCAGAATTTGCAATTTTTGGTAGGTTCTTTCTGAATCACATAGTTAATTCTATATCCTATACCAATATTTTTCATCCAGAAAAAATTTATTAGTTCTATGACCAAGGTGTTAGAAAAAAAAAAGAAGAAAAATGTATTATATCTATTCATAGTTTTTAAGAAGTTTGCAAGGCACACCTTATAGCATGTTATGGTTTTTTTTTTTTTTTTTTTTTTTTTTGAGACATCTTGCTTTTGTCCCCCAGGCTGGAGTACAATGGCACGATCTCGGCTCACTGCAACCTCTGCCTCCTGGTTTCAAGCAATTCTGCTTCAGCCACCCAAGTGGCTGGGATTATGGGATTACAGGCACCCGCCACCATGCCCAGCTAATTTCTACATTTTTACTAGAGACAGGGTTTCACCATGTTGGCCAGGCTGGTCTCGAACTGCTGACCTTGGTATCTGCCCTCCTCGGCCTCCCAAAGTGCTGAGATTACAGGCATGAATGAGCCATTGCAATCGGCCTGTTAAGGGTTTTTATAGAGAGGACTATTTTACTTGTAGGTTGGGGAGGAAATTATACAACTGACTTGATATCAAATTTAAGAATTTAAATAGAAACTAGATTTCTTTAACAGGCTCCACAATTATGGAACTGACTCAAGGACAAAAATCCATGTATTAGGGCTGAAGACCGATTTAAACAAGCAACGATTGGGACCAGTGCCTCTTTCCACTGAAAACAGTGAAGGAGAGTGAGGAATGAAGAACCAAGCTTTCATTGGAATGTACAAAACTATTTTGAAGAGGAAGCTTTCATTTCTGCCTTGGTCCATTTGATCTCAATTTACTAACATGTAAACTCAGGTCTAATTTGTCTCATATGTCTAAGACTGTACAACTACTGTTTTTTTTTTTTTTTTTTTTTTTTATAGTTCTGACATAGTCTTGCTCTGTTGCTCAGGCTGGAATGCAGTGGCATGATCTCAGCTCAGTGCAACTTCTGTCTCCTGGGTTCAAGCAATTCTCCCACCTCAGCCTCCTAGTAGCTGGGATTATAGGCATGCACCATCACACCTGGCTAATTTTTGTATTTTTAATAGAGATGGGGTTTCACCATGTTGGCCAAGCTGGTCTCAAACTCCTGACCTAGTGATCCACCCACCTCAGCCTCCTAAAGTGCTGGGATTACAAGTGTGAGCCACCATGCCCAGTCTGCACAACTACTGTTAAGGCTGAATGCTGTAAATTTCCTATGAAATAAAAATAAATCGAAGTTCCAATAAACGGAAAATGTAAACCTTGTACTATAACTTCAAAATTCCACTCTGGGGGTGACAGAAGAGACAAGCTACAAAAAGGGCATAAGCGGATTGTTTTTTTGGAGTGATGAAACAGTTCTCAATTTTTTGTTTTTTCTTTTGAGATGGGGTTTCACTCTGAAACCCAGGCTGGAGTGCAGTGGTGTTATCTCCACTCACTGCAACCTCAGCCCCATGAGCTCAAGCGATCCTCCCTCTTCAGCCTCCAAAGTAGCTGGGACCACAGATCTGAAGCACTATGTCTAAGTTTTTGTATTTTTGATAGAGACAGGGTTTCACCATGTTGCCCAGACTGGTTTCAAATTTCTAAGCTCAAGTGATCTGCCCATCTTGGCCCCTCAAATTGTTGGAATTATAGACAGGAGTCACTGTGCCCTGGCCATATTCTCAATTTTGATTGCGGTAGTGATTACATGACCGTATATATACATTTATCAAAGCTCATTAAGCTACACTCCTAAAATGAGTAAATGTTATTATAATTATACCTCAGTATAAATTAAAAGTTATGTTACTATAAGTAAATTCTTTAAATATTTTCTTTTTACTTATTTTTTTACAGATGGTGTATCGCTATGTTGCCCAGGCTGGTCTCAAACTCCTGGCCTCAAGAGATCCTCCTGCCTTGGCCTCCCAAAAAGTCTTTGGATTATAAGGATGAGCCACCACATCCACCCATTAATCCGATTTTTTTTACAAACAGGATCTTAATCCTGTTTATTTTTTTTTTGAGATGGAGTCTCGCCGTCTCGCCCAGGCTGGGGTACAGCGGCACAATCTCAGCTTACTACAACATCTGCCTCCTGGGTTCAAGTGATTCTCCTGACTCAGCCTCCCGAGTAGCTGGGACTACAGGCACATGCCACCACACCTGCTAATTTTTTCTATTGTTAGTGAAGATGAGGTTTCACCATGTTAGCCAGGGATAGTCTCGATCTCCTGACCTCATGATCCACTTGCCTTAGCCTCCCAAAGTGCTGGGATTATAGGTGTGAGCCACCGTGCCTGGACTTAATCCTGTTTATTAAAATATCCAAATTATTCTGAATTTTTTCATTCTTTCAAAATATTTAGATACGTACCTGTATGATGCGTGGAACTTAAACCTTCATTCTGTGGGCCATTCTCACTTTTAGTCCTATCATTAACTTTCTGGGATGTAGATTCTCCTTTATTCAATTCTTCATTTTCACTCGCAGTATGATTTATTTTTTTCACATTATATTTCACACTGCATATGTTTCTCTTATAACGAGGGTCACTTTCTTCCTGCCCAGGATTGGAATCAATTACAGCTATGCAATGTTTTTTGTTTAGCATCTTCTTAATTACAGGCTTGGCAGAAGAGTTTTGTGAACAACTGTCCATTTCACTGGCTGAAGAAATACAACTGTCCTCTACAGTTGAACATTTCTGTATGACAGCATTTTCATGGTAATGAGGATTAGGTTCATACTTTGGTTTTTCCAAACCAGGGAAACAAACAACAGCCAAAAACCAGTGTGCACTGTAAAAAACAAATGAAATGACTAAATATGTTATTAGAAAAGTTTATTATATATGGCAATACACATCAATTAAAATGTTTTTTCTAAAGTTCTTGCCAATGAATTTATTAAGAATGCCTAATTTTGGCTAGGCACGGTGGCTGAAGCCTGTAATCCCAGCACTTTGGGAGGCCAAGGTGGGTGGATCACCTGAAGTCAGTTCAAGACCAGCCTGGCCAAAATGGTGAAACCCTATCTCTACTAAAAGTATGAAAATTAGCCAGGCACAGTGGTGTGTACCTGTTATTCCAGCTACTCTAGAGGCTAAGGCAGGAGAATCACTTGAACTCAGGAGGTGGAGGTTGTGGTGAGCCAAGATCACACCACTGTACTCCGCAAGACTCTGTCTCAAAAAAAGAAAAAAAAAGGCCTATTTTTTTCAATTCTCAAATTAACACAATTGTTTTATGTGATCACTGATTCATTAACAGAATATAGTGTTTATTCAAAAATAACACAGTTCATGTTAAAATTATGTAGCCTGTATTTACTTTTGCAAACAATCCCTGAACCTTTTCTTGTTTTTGGAATAAAAAAAACATTGTTCTATCTGGTAAATATGTCACTTTGCAACTTGTCATTCCCATTTGTCTTCTCTTTATGTAAAAAGATAGAAAACTAACCATCTTAAAGATTAAACTGTCTTCAGCAGTCTAATTGGAGCATATGATTTTCAATATTTTCTAAGAATTGCATATACAGTTTTGTTCTTTTTACTTTTACTGTGTTATTAATAAGATAGGAAAGGCTTAATATCAAAAATATGTATATGTTATGTTTTATCTTATGCTATATTGAAATTTAATACATTAAAAAGAAATAACATATCTAATCTAGTCCTTTACAAAAATTTCAGTATTAGCAAAGAGTTCCAGCTATCAAGTAGCTGCTTATGATACAGCTGAATTCAGGTATCACTGTTCCCAACAGTAGAGTATAGGACACAAGCAAGAAGCTGTACAATCCTGGCCAATATTAATTTTTTGCTAGACACAGGGTTGTGTTGGGATACAAGGGACAGGCTATAGATGTTGGAATTTATTGGTCAAACACAATAGTATCTGTCCTATGGGAGGGTGTTAAATACTTGCTGGATGAAAAACAAATTATCTTGGCATGGATTAAAAATTATACCACATTCTCACATTTCTGCAAAAGATTAGAGTACCCAAGGTAGTGCTAAGAAACAACACTATCTCTTCATCGGACAGCATCCAGTAGAAAGGTCATAAAGGCTGGCTGGCTTCATCTTCAGTATCGTGAAGGCCAGATGGATGAATGCTTGCTTCTCTCCTGTTCTTCATCATTAATCTTTACTACCCTATGGATTTACATCAGGCTTACACATCAACCTCTTCATTTCATCATTTCTAACACATAGCTAATTGTATGTCACACCTCAACTTTAGACGTGTTGAAATACGAAAAAAATGTGTTAAAAATTGATGAGGCCGGGCACGGTGGCTCACGCCTATAATTCCTACACTTTGGGAAGCTGAGACAGGTAGATGGCTTCAGCTCAGGAATTCGACACTGGCCTGGGCAACATGGCAAAACCCCATCTCTACCAAAAATACAAAAAGTTAGCTGCGTGTTGTGGCATGTGCCTGTGGTCCAAGCTACTGGGGTAGGGAGTAGAGGTGGGAGAATCACTTGAGCTTGGGAGGCGGAGGTTGTAGTGAGCCAAGATGGTGCCACTGCACTCCAGCTGGGAGACAGAGACCCCGTCTCAAAATAAATAAAATGAAATTGATGAAATATAGTATAATACAGTGACTCTCAACCTATAGCTGTAACCTAAGCCTATCACAGTTCTTAACATTTTTTTTCTTTGTGTCTGTTTTCTTCATTCTTTCAGCTTAACATTTCTTAACTATGCCAATATGGATAAGCTACAAATTTGCCTCACCTAAAAACTAGGAAAAATCGTTTTTGGCCTGGCTAAGAAGAGAAAGCTGAATCAGACAATTACTTCCAACAATTACTTCCATTAAGCCAAGGTTTTGCTTTTATGATTCCTTATAATAACTGCTACATTAATTTTAACAGCAGAAGAGAGGCTAACACAGGCAATTTTGGTGAGGTACAGTGGCTCAAGCCTGTAATCCTGGTGCTATGAGAGGCTGAGATGAGAGGACTGCTTGAGGCCAGAAGTCTGAGACCAGTCTGGGCAACCAAGTTAGACCCCATCTCTACAAAAAAATCAAAAAATTAGCTGGACCTGTGGCACATGCCTGTAGTTCTAGCTACTCAGGAGGCTGAGGCAGGAGGATCACTTTAAGGCTAGGAGTTTGAAACTTCCATGAATTATGATTGTACCACTGTACTCCAGCCTGGGCAACAGAATGAGACTCTGTCTCTAAAAAAAAACTAAACAAAAGAAAAGAAAATCCCCAGGCAATTTCACTTAAGATGGATTAGATACAAACATCAATTTGTGTTCCTGGCAAGTACTGTAATAATTTTTAATAAGCAGCTTAGAAATTTAAGAAAAAAATTAGGACTGGGTACAATGGCACATGCCGGTAATCCCAGCACTTTGAGAAGCTAAGGCAGATGGATTGCTTAGGCTGAGGAGTTTGAGACCAGCCTGGGTAGCATGGCAAAACCCCATCCTCTTTAAAAAATACAAAAATTAGCTGGGTGTGCTGGCATGCACCTATAGTCCCAGCTACTCAGGAGGCTAAGGTTGGAGGATCACTTAAGCCTGGGAGGTTGAGGCTGCAGTAAGCCAACATCACACTACTGCATTCCAGCCTGGGTGACAGAGACAGACCCTATCTTGAGAAAAGAAAGAAAAGGAAAAAAAAATTGGTACCACCAGAAAAAAATAAAAATAAAATAGATGACAAATACATGGCAGCCAATCTAATATAATTAGTATATATTTGTAGCTTTATCTCTTCCAAAAAAAAAAAGCGAAAAACAAAAAGAAACTCTCTTGATTTATAGACTATTTTTTCATCTACAAATGGCAGAGACCTCCTACAGAGTTCATTTTCTACCTTTCACCAAAATGACTGGAAGCACTGATAACTTCCATTCACAGGTATAGTGACTAAGAGGGATGTGTCTCTATCCCTAAATTGTGTGTAATCAAATTATATTTCTATTTAAAATTTTTATAATTCATTTCTGACAAATGGCTTTCCTCCCTTTCACCTAGTAAGTAGCTCACATGTTACTTTACGTGACAAATTAGTATCTGGTCAAGAAATCATTTTTTTTTTTTTTGAGACTGAGTCTCATTCTGCCGCCCAGGCTGGAGAGCAGTGGTGCAATCTTGGCTCACTGCAACCTCTGCCTCCTGGGTTCAAGCAATCCTCCTGCCTCAGCCTCCTGAGTAGCTGGGATTAGAGGCATGAACCACTACACCCAGCTAATTTTCGTATTTTCAGTAGAGATGAGGTTTCGCTATCTTGGCCAGGTTGATCTGGAACCCCTGACCTCATATAATCTGCCCACTTTGGCCTCCCAAAGTGCTAGGATTAAAGCGTGAGGCACCGTGCCCAGCCAAAACCTTTTGAAGAGAATAAAGAAATTAATTAGTTTTAAATTTTACTATGATAATATGAATTTTAAAATATACAGCTTTGCCAGGAGCAGTGGCTCATCCCAGCTACTTGGGAGGCTTGAGATGGGGTGACGGCTTGAGGCCAAGAGTTCAAGACCAGCCTAAGTAACATAGTGAAACCCCTATCTCTACTACAAAGTCAAAAAAATATTCAGAAGCTAGCTGGGCACAGCTAGGCTTATGATACATAAACAATCTCATAGAATACTAACGCCAGGAAAGTGTATTCTGTAAGCATGATACAACGAGACAAAGGAGGGCCATATCATAATTTGTCTAAGCAGAGAAAAATATAAGGTCACAGTTGGAAACCACAAAACAGCCAACATTCTTCCTTATTAGTAAGTGAATGCTACTTCTTTACCTGAGCAACCCATTACTACTTTAGACGTTCCCCCAAATCACCCAAGGAAAGCCTAGATTCTGTCACAGGTTCTCTCAAACACTCTTTTACTGATAGGCCCCTGAGTTGCCCATGGTGTGTGTTATTCCTTGATGCAAGTAATAAGCCCAAGTTTTACATCTACAAGTGTATTTCTGGTAATCTTTGAATCGAGGGCATAGAAAAACAAAAGAATAAATACAAAAAACTTTCTTCAAGTTTTAATTGTATAATAATACTAGCAATGCTATCTTCTCTAGTTGTTGGGAGAGAATAATACAAATATGTAAACATCTCCATTTACATAGAAACTGCTTCAAATAGCAGGGTTTTTAATTTGAACAAATGGCATAAATCCAACCATCATTTCTCCTTTCTGGTTAAAAACAGAAGTGTATTTTAAACTTAAGATTCCAATTCCTTTTGTGACTTAATCATCTTTTTGTATGAAATAATACTTTTCTATAGGTTACTTGCTAGACAATAAGCATCATTTTTTTAAAAAAAGATATTATTTGACATTAATGAATAAAATGAGATTAGAAAAGTATGTGGTCTATGTCCATAAAGTTCAACATCTTACATGATTCACTGTGAAACTGCATTAAATTTTGTAAAACAGCAGTATAAATATATGTAAGAGATTTCAGAAAGATGTTTTAAAATGAATTCATCCGATACTCATTTTTTAAAAATTGCCTTCATTTAGATAGAGGAAATTCTTACTCACGCTTCATTAAGGGGTACAAAAATAAAATCCTTTGCAAAAATATCTACATGCCGGGTCCATGTTTTTACTCTCCCATGTCGCTTTTGCTGTATTCTGTAAGAAAGAGATAAATTACAAGCTTCTGAAATATTTCTAGTGTTCCGGCTTATACGCAGTGATTTATAAATTAAGAAGATTCAGATGTAATAGCTCAAACAGTTGTATAAAATAGTTCAACAAACTGGGGAACGAAAACAGAACTTGTTGGATGGAAACTAGGAAGGGATGGACTACAGGAGAAAGATATTTTACTCCTGCTACTCCATCTGAGGGGTGGAGGTTCTAGTGCTTGTGTTGCCTAGACTTCTCTACTATTTTTATTACTGCAGAATTGGTACTAGCAATCATATTGAGAGGTGTACCCAAGCACAACTTAGGGCAACTGGGGAGAAGACAGTAGGAAAAGTGAGCATTATCTGATGGTCGATGAAGCAATACAGACTATGAGCACTGGTGAAAACCAATGACTATTACCAACTCTAAGATACAACATGGGAATTGCTGAAATAAGAGAAAATATTTATATTATGCATAGCAACCATCAATTGAAGATACCTAACACTAGTTTTAAATTTAAAAATGTACCAATTCTTAAGTATATTTAAGTGTATCAATTACTAGCAAATATCAGAGCTAGATGCTATCACTATATGGAGAGAAATTATAAAAAAAACAGGTGGGCATGATGGCTCACACCTGAAATCCCAGTACTTTGGAAGGTAGAGGCAAGCAGATTGCTCGAGCCCAGGAGTTTGAATTCAGCCTGGGCAACACGGCGAAACCCTGTCTCTACAAAACTAGCTGGGTGGGGTGGTATGTGCCTTAGTCCCAGGTACTTGGGAGGCTGAGGTGCGAGTATCGCTTGAGAGTGGGAGGTGGAGGTTGCAGTCAGCCAAGACTGCACCAATGTACTCCAGCCTGGGCGACACAGTGAGACCCTGTCTTGAAAAAAATAAAATAAATAAGGCCTAATATGTACAATAGTATTTCCTTAATTTGCCTGAGAAGAATCACCCAAAAAGCTTATTAAGAGTATAGATTCACAGGTTCCCCTCTTACATATTATGGATAAACATCAAGAATAAAACAGAGTAATCTGTAGTTACTAAGTATCTAAGTAATTTTTTAAAAACCTATCAGTCACATGTGAGAAGCACTATCCTAGATATTTGACCTAGAACATTTATGAAATCCAGGTATTCTGAAAGTACTGGAATATTATGAATTATATTAGCTTTGCAAACTGATGAAAGAAATAAATGATATTGCACATTATATTTTTTCCAAATATAATGTATTCCAAAACTCCCATTAAATTAGTTTAAGGCAGGTGAATATGAACCCGTGAAGAATGAAAATGGAACTAATTTATTTAGTGTGTTCTCTTCCTGGCTGGAGAATTTAACAAATAAGCAAGAGAATAATAGCGATTTGTGTTTTCTTTCAAGTACATGATCTTTTACTTAAATGTGAGTGATTTACATCTGTTAAATATTTTCAGAGTTTGACTTACGACAGATTAGTTGTTTCATGATTTCTCCTCTCTCTCTGATTAAGGCGTTTATAGAAAAAGGAACTGAATATATGAATTCGGTCAGCATCTTCTTTCTTCAGTTTTTCAAGCACCAAGTATCTATTTGACACAAAAACAATTGAAATATAATTAATGTAACACTTCATTTTATTTATTTATTTATTTATATTTTTCTGGAGACAGAGTCTTGCTCTGTCACCCAGGCTAAAGTGCAGTGGTGCCATCTCAGCTCAGTGCAATCTCCGCCTCCCAGGTTCAACTGATTCTCCTACCTCAGCCTCCCAAGTAGCTGGGATTACAGGCACATACAACATTCAGCTAATTTTTGTATTTTAGTAGAGATGGGGTTTCATCAAGTTGGTTAGGCTGGTCTTGAACTCCTGACCTCAAGTGATCCACCCACCTCAGCCTATAATCAGTGCTGGGATTATAGGCGTGAGCCACCACGCACATGTATAGTTTACTTTATATGAAAAAGTCAATAAATCTTTCTTCTTTAGAACCATCAATCTCTCTTCTTTAGAACCAAAGAAGTTATTAATAAAGTTTAATTAACTATCCAATTATCATCAGGCAATGAAAACTGATGTTTGAAAAATAAAATTGCTTGGGGCAAGATGGCGCAGTAGGAGCAACTCAGGATTGCAGCTCTGAGTGAAGGCGCAGAGGGTGAGTGCAAGCCCCATTTCCAGACAGATCGCTGTTGCCCACAGAACGGGGAAATTCCCAGGTGTAGGAGAGATATGAAATGCCAGTGCAGCTGTATCGGATGGCACGGCAGTTTCGGCCAGTGCTGCAGCGCAGCGGCACTCCGCACAAAACGCACTGCTCTGGGTGCCCTGGTAAACCGGCAATTTGAGATTTGGGAGGGCAGATTAGCATATCCATCTGATTAAATGGGACTTGTACAGTGAGCCAGGCCAGGAGATTCCCAGGAAGCGACGTTTGAGCCGGCACAGTGGGTCGCTGCACGGGAAATCACACAGATCCCGGTGCCCTATCAGCAGGCGATTGAAACAGCTGGGAGAGAGTTAACCGTTCAACTCAAAAAAAAAAACAAAGGTCTCTGAGGCAGGGAGCCAGGTGATCAGGTTTGGCAGGTCCCACCCCCAGAGGGACAAACAAAACGGCGATTTGAAACCCTCGGGTATGAGAGTTTCACTGCGGGCACAGCTGAACCCAGCACGGTGCAGCTCGGTGGGGGAGGGGCGTCCGTCATTACCGAGGCATACCGCCCCTGCTGAGGTACACTCCCATTGCTGACACAGCCTGCCATTGCCGAGGCAACCCACCATAACAGAGACAGTCTGCCAATACACAGATGAGCCACCATCACCACAGCAGTTTTAACCACACCTATATAAACAGAACTACAGGGAATTACACTCCGCAGCAGGGCGGAGCCCACGGCAGCAGGACGGTGCCTCAGCAGGCAAATAGTGACGAGACTGCCTCCTAGCTGGGCAGGACAGTGCAACGGATACTTAACAATAAAGCCCTAACTCCCCGAGACAGAGCATCTGAGAAAAAAAAGGGGTTTTATGAGTTCTGCTGCAGCAGACTTAAACGTACCTGTGTAACAGCCCTGAATGAACAACGGAGCTCACACCTCAGCACTTGAGCTCCTATAAAGTAGAGACCATCTCCACAAGCAGCTCCCTGACCCCTGTATATCCAAAGCATCACCTGACAAAGGACTGATCAGACTGACATTTGGCGGGCATCATTCAGGGACAAAGATAGCAGAAGAAGAAACTGGTAGCATCCCTCACTGTTCCGCAGCTGCTACAGGTGTACCCCAGACAAGCAGGGCCTGGAGTGGACCTCAGCAGTCTTACAGCAGAGGGGTTAGACTGTTAGAAGGAAAACTAAGAAACAGAAATACTTCATCATCAACAAGTTGGGCGTCCACTCAGAGACCCAATTGAAAAGTCAGCAACTACTCCGACGACTTTGTGGATAAATCCACAAAGATGGGAAGAAACCAGCGCAAAAAGGAGGAAAACACCCGAAACCAGAACACCTCGCCTCCTAAAGGAAAAAAACTCCTCACCAGCAAGGGAACAAAGCTGGACGGAGAATGACTGTGATGAAATGACGGAATCAGACTTCAGAAGGTGGGTAATGAGAAACTTCCATGAGCTAAAAGAACATGTTCTCAATCAATGCAAAGAAACTAAGAACCTTGAAAAAAGATTTGAGGAAATGATAACAAAAATGGACAACTTAAGGAGGAATATGAATGAATTGAAGGAGGTGAAAAATACAAAATGAGAACTTTGCGAAGCATGCACAAGTTTCAACAGCTGAATTGACCAAGCAGAAGAAAGGATATCAGAAGTCGAAGATCAACTCAATGAAATAAAACGAGAAGCCAAGATTAGAGAAAATAGCACAAAACGGAATGAATAAAGTTTCCAAGAAATGCGAAACTATGTGAAGAGACCTAATCTACGTTTGATAGGTGTACCAGAATGTGAGGAAGAGAATGAATCCAAGCTGGAAAATACTCCTCAGGATATTATCCAGGAAAATTTCCCCAACCTAGCAAGGCAGGCCACTATCCAAGTCCAGGAAATACAGAGACCACCACAAAGATATTCCGCAAGAAGAGCAAACCCAAGGCACATAATCGTCAGATTCACCAGGGTTGAAATAAAGGAGAAAATACTAAGGGCAGCCAGAGAGAAAGGTCGGGTTACCGACAAAGGGAAGCTCGTCAGACTCACAGCAGATCTCTGGGCAGAAGCCCTACAAGACAGAAGAGAGTGGGGGCCAATATTCAACATCCTTAAAGAAAAGAACTTTCAACCCAGAATTTCATATCCAGCCAAACTGAGCTTCATAAGTGAAGGAAAAATAAAATCCTTTGTGAACAAGCACGTACTCAGAGATTTTGTTACCAGCAGGCCTGCTTTACAGCAGCTCCTGAAAGAGGCACTACACATAGAAAGAAACAACCAGTACCAGTCATTCCAAAAACATACCAAATGTTAAAGAGCATCAACAAAATGAAGAATCTGCATCAACTAATGGGCAAAACAGCCAGCTAGCATCAAAATGGCAGTATCAAATTCACACATAACAACATTAACCCTAAATGTAAATGTACTAAATGCACCAATCAAAAGACACAGACTGGCAAATTGGATAAAAAACCAAAACCCATCAGTGTGCTGTATCCAGGAAACCCATCTCACATGCAAGGATACACAACGGCTCAAAATAAAGGGATGGAGGAAGATTTACCAAGCAAATGGAGAGCAAAAAAAAGCAGGAGTTGCAATTCTCGTCTCTGATAAAATAGACTTTAAAGCAACAAAGATCAAAAGAGACAAAGAAGGTCATTACATAATGGTAAAAGGATTAATATAACAAGAAGAGCTAACGATCCTAAATATATATAGACCCAATACAGGAGCACCCAGATACATAAGGCAAGTTCTTAATGACTTACAAAGAGATTTAGACTCCCACACAATAATAGTGGGAGACTTTAACACTCCACTGTCAATATTAGACAGATCAACCAGACAGAAAATTAACAAGGATATCCAGGGCTTGAACTCAGACCTGGAACAAGCAAACCTGATAGACATTTACAGAACTCTCCACCCCAAATCCACAGAATATACATTCTTCTCAGCACCACATCACACCTACTCTAAAATTGACCACATAATTGGAAGTAAATCACTCCTCAGCAAAGGCAAAACAACAGAAATCATAACAAACAGTCTCTCAGACCATAGTACAATCAAGTTAGAACTCAGAATTCAGAAACTAACTCAGAACCGCACAGCTTCATGGAAACTGAACAACTGGTTCTTGAATGTTGATTGGATAAACAATGAAATGAAGGCAGAAATAAAGAAGTTCTTCAAAAACAACGAGAACGAAGACATAACATACCAGAATATCTGGGACACATTTAAAGCAGTCTCTAGAGGAAAATATATAGCAGTAAGCACCCATATGAGAAGATTGGAGAGATCCAAAATTGACACCCTATCGTCAAAATTGAAAGAGCTAAAGGAGCAAGATCAAAAAAACTCAAAACCTAGCAGAAGACAAGAAATAACTAAGATGGGGAGAAGAACTGAAGGAGATAAGAGACACGAAAAACCCTTCAAAAAAAATCAATAAATCCAAGAGCTAATTTTCTGAAAAGATCAACAAAATAGACCACTAGCCAGACTGATGAAAAAGAAAAGAGAGAACAATCAAATAGATGCAATAAAAAACAATAAAGGGGAAATCACAGATTCCACAGAAATTCAAACCATCATCAGAGAATATTATAAACAACTCTATGCACATAAACTAATAAATCTGGAAGAAATGAATAAATTCCTGGACTCCTGTGTCCTCCCAAGCATAAACCAGGAGGAAGCCGAAACTATGAATAGATCAATAACAAGGTCTGAAGTCGAGGCAGCAATAAAGAGCCTACCAAACAAAAAAGCCCACGTCCAGATGGGTTCACAGCTGAAATCTACCAGATACACAAAAAGGAGCTGGTACCATTCCTTCTGAAAGTATTCCAAATAATCCAAAAAGAGGGAATCCTTCCCAAATCATTTTATGAGACCAACATCATCCTGATACCAAAACCCGGCAGAGACTCAACAAGAAGAGAAAACTTCTGGCCAATATCCATGATGAACACAGATGCAAAAATCTTCAATAAAATACTGGCAAGCCGATTGCAACAGTACATCAAAAAGCTTATCCATCATGATCAAGTAGGATTCATCCCAGGGATGCAAGGTTGGTTCAACATATGCAAGTCTATAAACATAATTCACCACATCAACAGAACCAAAAACAGAAACCACATGATTATCTCAATTGACGCAGAGAAGGCCTTTGACAAAAACAACAGCCCTTTATGCTAAAAACCCTCAATAAACTTGGTATTGATGGAACATATCTCAAAATCATAAAAGCTATTTACAACAAACCAACAGCCAATATCATACTGAATGGACAAAAACTGGAAGCATTCCCTTTGAAATCTGGCACAAGACAAGGATGCCCTCTTTCACCACTCCTATTCAATATAGTACTGAAATTTCTAGCCAGAGCAATCAGGCAAGAAAAAGAAATAAAGGGTATTCAAATAGGAAAGGAGGAAGCCAAATTGTCTCTATTTGCAGACGACATGATAGTATACCTAGAAGACCCCATTGCCTCAGCCCAAAAACTCCTGAAACTGATAAGCGACTTCAGCAAAGTCTCAGGATATAAAGTCAATGTGCAAAAATCAGAAGCATTCCTATACACCAATAACAGACTTAAAGAGAGCCAAATCAAGAACGAACTGCCATTCACAGTTGCTACAAAGAGAATAAAATACCTAGGAATACAACTCACAAGGAACGTAAGGACCTCTTCAAGGAAAACTACAAACCACTGCTCAACAAAATAGGAAAGGACACAAACAGATGGAGAAACATTCCATGTTCATGGTTAGGAAGAATCAATATCGTGAAAATGGCGATATTGCCCAAAGTAATTTACAGAATCATCGCTATCCCCATCAAGCTACCATTGACTTTCTTCACAGAACTGGAAAAAACCACCATGAACTTCATATGGAACCAAAAGAGAGGCTGCATAGCCAAGTCAATTCTAAGCAAAACGAACACAGCGGGAGGCATCACACTACCGAACTTCAAACTAAACTACAAGGCTACTGTAATCAAAACAGCATGGTACTGGTACCAAAACAGAGATATAGACCAATGGAACAGAACAGAGGCATTGGAGGCAACACAACATATCTACAACCATACAATCTTTGATAAACCTGACAGAAATAAGCAGTGGCGAAAGGATTCCCTGTTTAATAAATGGTGTTGGCAAAACTGGCTAGCCATGTGCAGAGAGCAGACACTGGACTCCTTCCTGACACCTTACACTAAAATTAACTCCAGATGGATTAAAGACTTAAACATAAGACCTGGCACCATAAAAACCTAGAAGAAAATCTAGGCAAAACCATTCAGGACACAGGAGCAGGCAAGGACTTCATGACCAAAACACCAAAAGCACTGGCAACAAAAGCCAAAATAGACAAATGGGACCTAATCAAACTCAACAGCTTCTGCACGGCAAAAGAAACAGTCATTAGAGTGAATCGGCAACCAACAGAATAGGAAAAAATTTTTGCAGGTGACCCACCTGACAAAGGGCTGATATCCTGAATTTACAAAGAACTCAAACAGATTTACAGGAAAAAAACAAACAAGCCCATTCAAAAATGGGCAAAGGATATGAACAGACACTTTACAAAAGAAGACATACATGAGGCCAACAAACATATGAAAAAATGCTCATCATCACTGGGCATTAGAGAGATGCAAATCAAAACCACATTGAGATACCATCTCACGCCTGTTAGAATGGTGATCATTAAAAAATCTGGAGACAACAGATGCTGGAGAGGATGTGGAGAAATAGGAACGCTTTTACACTGCTGGTGGGAGTGTAAATTAGTTCAACCATTGTGGAAGACAGTCTGGCGATTCCTCAAGGCCTTAGAAATAGAAATTCCATTTGACCCAGCAATCCCATTACTGGGTATATATCCAAAGGACTACAAATCGTTCTACTATAAGGACACATGCACATGAATGTTCATTGCAGCACTGTTTACAATAGCAAAGACTTGGAACCAACCCAAGTGCCCATCGATGATAGACTGGACTGAGAAAATGTGACACATATACACCATGGAATATTATGCAGCAATCAAAAAGGATGAGTTCGTGTCCTTTGTAGGGACATGGATGAATCTGGAGAACATCATTCTCAGCAAACTGACATAAGAACAGAAAATGAAATACTGCATATTCTCACTCATAGGCGGGTGATGAACAATGAGAACACATGGACACAGGGAGGGGAGTACTACACACTGGGGTCTATTGGGGGGAATAGGGGAGGGACAGCGGGGGGATAGCTGGGGAGGGATAGTCTGGGGAGAAATGCCAGATGTGGGTGAAGGGGAAGAAGGCAGCAAAACATACTGCCATGTGTGTACCTATGCAACTATCCTGCATGTTCTGCACATGTACCCCAAAATTTTATTAAATGCAATAATAAAAAAAGAAAAAATAAAAAAAAAGAAAAAGAAAATTACGACATAAAGATCTGATGTCTTAAAACAGAGCACATTCTATGCAGTGAACTGAAATTGCACCACTGCATGCCAGACTGAGCACCAGTGAGACTACGTCACAAAAAACAAAAACAAAAACAAAACCTTGTTAGGCCGGGAACAGTGGCTCATGACTGTAATGCCAGCACTTTGGGAGGCTGAGGCAGGCAGATCACCTGAGGTCAGAAGTTTGAGACCAGTCTGGCTAATATGGTGAAACACCATCTCCACTAATAATATAAAGAATTAGCCAGGCATGGTGGTGGGCACCTGTAATCCCAGGTACTTGGGAGACTGAGGCAGGAGAATCGCTTGAACCCAGGAGGCAGAGGTTGTAGTGACCTAAAATCAGGGCACTACACTCCAGCCTGGGCACAAAAGAGCAAAATTCAGTCTCAGAAAAAAAAAAAAATTAATTAAAAAAAATATCGGCCGGGCGCAGTGGCTCACACCTGTAATCCCAGAACTTTGGGAGGCTGAGGCGGGTGGATCACGAGGTCAAGAGATCGAGACCATCCTGGTCAACATGGTGAAACCCCATCTCTACTAAAAATACAAAAAATTAGCTGGGCATGGTGGCACGTGCCTGTAATCCCAGCTACTCAGGAGGCTGAGGCAGAAGAATTGCCTGAGCCCAGGAGGCTGAGATTGCGGTGAGCCGAGATCGCGCCATTGCACTCCAGCCTGGGTAACAAGAGCGAAACTCTGTCTTAAAAAAAAAATAAAAAGTATCAAGGGCACATTCTAAATCTAGAGTTAAGCATATGTCCCCACATTATTTATAATAGCCCCAAAGCATAAATAACAAAAATGCTCATCAACTGACAAATGAAAAAATAAAGTGTTACATTTATACAATGTAATATTATTCAAAATAGAAATATAGTACTAATACTTATAGAAAATCATTAAAAACATGGTAACTGATAGAATCGACTCATAAAGACCACGTATTTTATGATTCTACTTATACAAAAGGTCTGTAATACAAAAATCCATAGAGATAGAGAAAAGACTTACAGTTGCATAGGGCTACATGAGGGACTTGAAAGAAAATAGTGATTGCTAATGGGTACTAGGCTTCTTTATGGGGCAATGAAAATGTTCTAATATTGATTGATTCAACTTTTGAATATACTCAAACACAATGAATTGTACACTTTAAACGAGTTAATTGTATCTTATATGTTTTATGTCTCAATAAATCATTATGTATTATTTCATTTTTAAAAGTTCAGTTAATAAACCATAAAGACCCAGCAGTATAGTATTTTTTATGAAAACAGAAAATAAAGAGAAAGAACTTGTACAGTGGTGAGGTTGTAACAATGAATCTGTAAAGTTATCTTACACTGGTTCAAATTTTTTATTGCTTAGTTTTTTTTATACATCTATATCAAAACAAATAGCAATAGTCCTTTATATCACAAAGGGAAATTATGATATATTAAATTTGTTTATGATCCAAACTTTCTCACAGGACTTATGTAAGTTCAAGCTTATCACCAGATTAATATTATGAAAATGAGTGCATACATCATTTAAATATTGAATGCTGGTGAAGCTGTTCAATTGCTATTTCATAAAATGAAGAAACTAATAACATCAGAACTTCTTTAACTATAAGATGAAGTTAAACAATGATTTCAGGCTGGTCATGGTGGCAGGAGGATCCTTTGAGCCCAGGAGTTTGAGATCAGCCTGTGCAACATAGGAAGACCCTATCTCTCCAAGAAAAATTTAAAAATTAGCAGAGTGTAGTGGCTCGCACATGTAGTCCCAGCTACTTGAGAGGCTGTGGCAGCAAGATCACCTGAGCCAAGGAGGTCTAGACTTCAGTGAGCCATGATTGCATCACTGGTCTCCAACCTGGGCAACAAAGTCAAACTCTGTCTTTAAAAAAAAAAAAAAATTCAGCCAGCCATGGTAATTGCCTGTAATTCCAGCACTTTGGAGGCCAAGATCAGAGGACTGCTTCAACCCTGAAGTTCAAGACCAGCCTGGGCAACTAGGGAGACCCTGTCTCTATTAAAAAAATATATACATATGCCTGGTGCGGTGGCTCACACCTGTAATCCCAGCACTTTGGGAGGCTGAAGAGGGCGGATCAGTTGAGGATAGGAGTTCCAGACCAGCCTGGCCAACATGGTGAAACCCCCATCTCTACTAAATATACAAAAATAAACCAGGCATTGTGGTGGCAAGCTCTGTAATCCAAGTTACTCAGTAGTCTGACCCAGGAAAATCACTTGAAACTGGGAGATGGAGGTAGGAGGCTGCAGTGAGATAAGATTGTGCCACTGCACTCCAGCCTGGGCGACAGAGTAAGACTCCATCTCAAAACAAACAAACAAACAAACAAAAACAGGCTGGGTGCAGTAGCTCAGACCTATAATCCCAACACTTTAAGAGGCTGAGGCAGGCGATCATTTGAGGTCAGTAGTTTGAGACCAGCCTGGCCAAAATGGGGAATCCCGTTTCTACTGAAAATAAAAAATTAGCCAGGTGTGATGACACATGACACGTGTTTACAATCCCAGCTACTTGGGAGGCTGAAGCAGAAGAATTGCTTGAACCCAGGATGCGGAGGTTGCAGTAAGCTGAGATCGTGCCACTGTACTCCAGCCTGGGTAACAGAAGGGAACTCTGTCTCAAAAAACAAACAAAAAAATAAAACAAAAAAGATTTTAAGGTTAACCTCTAACCATATGAAAGAGATTCTGAACATAATTTTTATTAAAATAATCCTTTTCTTCTCTACATTAACATTCCCCAGATGCAATGCCCTTCTACTCCTTATAATGGTGGCAAAGTTTGTTTAGAAGTTTCTTATTTGCAAAGTTAGAAATAGAGAAGAATTCTCAACTCTGGTGGTGGTAGTTACTCATTTAGTAGTGAAGTCAAAAAAGATTTTCTCTTTTTAATTCACTTCTAAGAATGTCATGAGACAAACATAAAATGCAAGTTCTTAAAAGCATGGATTTTGTTAGGTCCTTTATTTTCTGGTATTTCCCTCAGAGAAGGCAGACCTCATAGGTATGACAACTTCATAAAATTTGTTTTAATGTGAAACAGTAAAATATAAAGTGATTTGCTGAAAATATGGAGAAGTGAGGGTGGTAAACATTAAAGCTCAACTATAATATAAAAAGCATAGATTAAGTATGAAATATAGTTGTTCAACTTAAGATTTTACACTAAGCAATATGCTTTCAAAAACACAAAACTATTTTAGATATAAAGACTTAAATAGTTTAAAAGTAAAGGAGTGAAGGAATATGTGACATGTAAATGCAAATCAAAGGAAGGTGAAGTAGCTATATTCATTTTGAACAAAGTAGACAAGGACAAGGAAGATTATCAAGGATAATGAGGAGCATTACGTAATGATAAAAGAGGTGAATTCTCCAACACATAAATGTGTATGTGCCTATCAAGGGAGCTTCAAAGTACATGGCAAAAATGGATACAGCTTTGAAATAAGCAGACAAATTCATAATTACAGTTGGAGATTTCAACAGCCCTTTCTCAATAATTGATAGAACAAATAGGCATCAACAAGTATAAAGATGACCTGAAAATGTACTATTCGCCAACTTAACATAATTGAGTCACCAAGTACTCCATCCAACAATAACAACACTCATGTATACATTCACTTCTGGCTTTTCAGTAGCTTGGTTTGCATTAAAGTAGTATAAATTAGGACTGAGAGATAATATTTTTAAAAATGTGGTAAAAACATATAAAATGTATCATGTTGATCATTCTGAGTGTAGAGTTCAATGCTTTAAAGTATATGCACAGTGTTAAAAACAGATCTACAGAAACATTCTCATTTTGTAAAACTGAACCTATGTCTATAAAACAACTTCTTTTCCCCTTCCCTTAACTCCTAGTAAACATCAATTCTGTTTTCTGTTTCTGTGAATTTGACTACTTTAAATACTTCATATAAGAGAAATCATACTTCTGTGACTAACTTACTGTGCTTGGCACAATGACTTTAAGGTTCATCTATGTTATAGCAAGTAACAGGATTTCCTTCCTTTTTAAGGAAGGAAACATATACATATTTCATTATATGTACACATCACATTTGGTTTATCCATTCAAATGGACAGCAGGGTTGTTTCCATAGCAACATTCATCTCAGCTACTGTGACTGTTGCTATGAATATGAGTGTGCAAATATGTCTTCAAGACTCTGCTTTCTGGTTGGGAGCAGTGGCTTATTTCTGTAATCACAGCACTTTGGGAGGCCAAGGTGGCAGGATGGCTTGAGACCAGAAGTTCAAGACCAGTCTGGCCAACAAACTCAGACATCATCTGTACAAAAAGTGAAAAAATTAGACAGCTGTGATGGTATGTACCTGTAGTTCCAGCTACTTAGGAAGCTGAGGCAGGAGGATCACTTGAGCCCAGGAGTTTGAGGCTATAGTGAGCTATGACTGTGTTGCTGCCCTCCATCATGGGTGACACAGTGAGACCCTGTCTCAGAACAAGAAGACTCTGCTTTCAGTTCTTTCGGATGTGTAGTCATGCAGTGATTAAGAATGGGGATATGTTCTAAGAAAGGCATCATTAAGTTATTTTGAACTTGTGCATCATACCACTTACACCATCCTAGGTGGTATCAGTATCCTACCGAGGCTATATAGTACAGCCTACTGCTTCTAGGCTATATACCTATACAGTATAGCAACTGTAACACAATGAAAAGTATGTGTGCCCAAACATAGAAAAGGTACAAGAAAAATATGTTATTATAATCTTATGGGCTCACCATCATATATGGTCCATAACTGAGTGAGATGTTATGTGGCACATGACTCTATACTCAAAAGTGGGATTGTTGGATCATGTGGTACTTCCATTTTTAATTTTTTGAGAAGCCTACATATTGTTTTCCACAGTGGCAGCACCATTTTATAAAACTTCCAATTTCTCCATATTCTCACCAACACTTATTTTTTTTTTTTTTAAATAGTACTCATCTTAATGGATGTGAGGTGACATTGTGTTATGGTTTTGTTTTTTTAAGACAGAGTATTGCTCTTATACCCCAGGCTGGAGTGCAATGGTGCCATCTCAGCTCATTGCAACTTCTGCCTCCCAGGTTCAAGTGATTCTCCTGCCTCAGCCTCTGGAGTAGCTGGGATTACAGACATGTGCCACCACGCCTGGCTAACCTTGTATTTTTAGTAGAGATGGGGTTTCTCCATGTTGGTCAGGCTGGTCTCGAACTCCTGACCTCAGGTGATTTGCCCACCTCAGCCTCCCAAAGTGCTGGGATTACAGGCATGAGCCACCGTGCCTGGCCTGCCCAGCTAATCAAAAAAATTTTTGTAAAGACAGGGTCTCTTTATGTTGTACAGGCTGGTCTCCAACTCTTAGCCTCAAATGATCCACCCACCTTGGCCTCCCAAACACCTGGGATTACAGTTAAAGAGTCACTATATCTGGTCAGCTATGAAGAACTTTGAAACACATCAAAAGGAAAAATGGTGTCCTTCAAATGGGAACATAAACTAAATAGAATATAATCCTGATGTTCAGTAGACCCTGCTTGTTGATGGTGATGTGAACTTCTTCTATATCCTTGTTGATTTTCTTTCTAGTTGTTCTATCAATTGTTGAGAGAGGGGTACTAACATCTCCGATTTTATTTGTGAATCTGTCTGTTTCTCCTTTCAGGTCTATCAGTTTTTGCTTTACACATTTTATAGCTCTGTTGTTTAGTACATATACATTTAGGATTACTATGTTTCCTTGGTGGATCACTCCTTTATCATTATATAATATCCTTCTTGATCCCTGGTAATTTTCTTTGCTCAGAAGTGCATCAGATTCTGCTTTCTTTTGTTTAATGTTTGCATAGTTTATCTTTTCTATCCTTTCCTTTCAACCTATATATATCATTACTGTGACATTTCTTAACAGTTCACTGATTCCATCCTCTGTCCTTCCCATTGTGCTACTGAGCCCAGCCACTGAAGTCATTATGTTTTGTATTTTTAGTTCTAAAATTTCCATTTGTTTTTTCTTTACTTTTTATATTTTCATTTTTTGTAGAGATGAGGCTTTGCTATGTTGCCTCCAGTCTGGTCTCAAGTGATTATCTCACCTTGGCCTCCCAAATTGCTAGAATTACAGGCATGGCTCAATCATTTGTTTCTTCTTTATATAGTTTTGAGTTTTCACTTGTTTCACAAGTTGTCATCATGTTCGTTAAAACATTTTTATGATGGATCCTGTATTAGTCTGTTCTCTTGCCGCTCTAAAGAACTACCTGAAAGTATCTGGGTGTGGTGGTGCATACCTGTAATCCCAGCTACCTGGGAGGCTGCGTCGGGAGGATCACTAGAATGCAGGAGGCAGAGGCTGCAGTGGGTCGAGACTGCACCACTGCACTCCTGATTTGGGGAGAGAACGATACTCCACCTCCCAAAAAATGAACTACCTGAGACTGGGTTAATTTATAAAGAAGAGTTTTAACTGACTCATAGTTTCATAGGCCATAGAGGAAGCATGGCTGTGGAAGCCTCAGGAAGCTTAGAATCAAGACGGAAGGTGAAGAGGAACAAGGTACATCATATGTGGCCGGAGCAGGAGGAAGAGAGTGGAAAGGGGGAGGTGCTACAGACTTTTATAAGCAATCAAATCTTGTGAGAACTATAACAAGGATAGCTAGGGGGAAATCTGCCCCCAGAATCCAATCACCTCCCACAAGGCCCCTCTTCCAACACTGTGGATTAAAACTGGACAGGAATTCCACTGTCGGGGGAAGATCCAAGATGGCTGTTTAGGAGCAGCTCAGGATTACAGCTCCCAGTGAAAGCGCAGAGGGTGAGTGGACGCTGCATCTCCAGACAGATCTTTATTGCCCAAAGACCAGGAGATTCCCAGGCGGAGGAGCCCCACGGGTCGCCAGCACAGCTGTTCTGGCTGGCGTGGCAGTTTTCCACACAAAATACACTGGTCTGGTTGCCCTTTTAAGCAGCTGGCGATTGGAGCTCCAGGAAGGCAGAATCGCCCATTCATCTGATTAAACAGGGGACTGAAACAGGGAGCCAGGCCAGCAGATTCCAGGGCAAAAAAGTGCCACGAATCTCAGTGTTGTTGTTTCAGCCCATGCAGTAGGTCGCCGCATGGGAAATCACACAGATCCCAGCGCCTTTTCAGCAGGTGACTAGAACACCTGGGAGAGCGTAAACCGTTCAACTTAAAAAAAAAAAGGCTCTGAGGCAGGGAGCTGGGTGATCAGGCTCGGCGGGTCCCACCCCACACGCCCCCCCCCCCCCCGCCCCACACACAAAACAGCAATTGGAAACGCTCTGGGTTGAGAGTTTCACTGAAAGCACAGCTGAACTCAGGACGATCCAGCTCTGTGGGGGAGGGGCGTCCGCCATTACTGAGGCACTCCACCCCTATGGAGGTAGTCCACCATTGCTGAGGCAGCCCGTCGTTGCCAAGGCAACCCGCCATTACAGAGAGAGTCTGCCATTACAGAGGTAGGCCATCATTGCCGAGGCAGTTCTAACCACACCCACATAAACAGGACTGCAGCGAAGTTCACACGGCAGCAGGGCGGAGCCCACAGCAGCTGAGCAAAGCCTCTGCAGGCAGACAGCCACTAGGCTGACTCCTTGCTGGGCAGGGCAGCCCTGAAAAAAAAAAAAAGGCAGCGGCACAACGGAAACTCATAAAGCCCCAACTACCTGGAACAGAGCACCTGGGGGAAAAAAAGGGGGTTTATGAGTTCTGCAGCAGCAGACTTAAATGTACCTGCCCAGCAGCTCTGAATGAACAACGGAGCTCACAGTTCAGCACTTGAGCTCCTATAAAGGACAGACTGTCTCCTCAAGCAGCTCCCTGACCCCCGTATATCCAAAGACTCACCTCACAAAGGACTGATCAGACTGACCTTTGTCCCAGACTGATCATTCTGGGACAAAGATAGCAGAGGAAGAAACTGGTAGGAACCCTTACTGTTCGGCAGCTGCCGCAGGTGATCCCCAGGCAAGCAGGGACTGGAGTGGACCTCAGAAGTCCTACAGCAGAGGGGCCAGACTGTTAGAAGGAAAACTAAGGAACAGAAATAACTTCATCATCAACAAATTGGACATCCACTCAGAGACCTAATCTGAAAATCAGCAACTACAAAGACAACAGGTGGATAAATCCACATAGCTGGGAAGAACCCAGTGAAAAAAGGAGGACAACACCCGAAACCAGAATGCCTTTCCTCCTCCAAGTGATCACAACTCTTCACTAGCAAGGGAACAAAGCTGGATGGAGAATGAGTGTGATGAAATGACAGATTCAGACTTCAGAAGGTAGGTAAAAGAGTATGTTCTAACCTAACACAAAGAAACTAAGAACCTTGAAAAAAGATTTGATGAAATGCTAACGAGAATGGAAAACTTAGAAAGGAATATCAGTGAACTGACGGAGCTGAAAAACACAACATGAGAAGTTCGTGAAGCATGTACAAGTTTCAAAAGCTGAATTGACGAAGCAGAAGGAAGGATATCAGAGGTCGAAGATCAACTCAATGAAATAAAACAAGAAGCCAAGATTAGAGAAAAAAGCGTTAAAAGCGAATGAACAAAGTCTCCAAGAAATATGGGACTATGTGAAAAGACCTAATCTATGTTTGATAAGTGTAACTGAATGTGATGAAGAGAATGAATCTAAGCTGGGAAATACTCTTCAGGATATCCAGGAAAACTTCCCCAACCTAGCAAGGCAGACCAATATTCAAGTCCAGGAATACAGAGAACACCACAAAGATTTTCTGCAAGAAGAGCAATCCCAAGGCACATAATAGTCAGATTCACCGAGGTTGAAATGAAGAAGAAAATGCTAAGGGCAGCCAGAGAGAAAGGTCGGGTCACCCACAAAGGGAAGCCCATCAGACTCACAGCAGATCTCTCGGCAGAAACCCTACAAGCCAGAAGAGAGTGAGGGCCAATAATCAACATCCTTAAAGAAAAGAACTTTCATACCCCAAAACCTAAAATGCAATAAAAAAGAAAACAAAAAAAAAAAAGAAAAGAATTTTCAACACAGAATTTCAGATCCAGCCAAACTAAGCTTTATAAGTGAAGGAAAAATAAAATCCTTTGCAAACAAGTAAGTACTCAGAGATTTTTGTCACTACCACGCCTGCTTTACAAGAGCTCCTGAAAGAGGCACTACACACAGAAACGATCAACCAGTACCAGCAACTCCAAAATCATAGCAAATGGTAAACAGCATCAACACAATGAAGAATCTGCATCAACTAATGGGCAAAACAGCCAGCTAGCATCAAAATGGCAGTATCAAATTCACACATAACATTATTAACCCTAAATGTAAATGGGCTAAATGCACCAATCAAAAGACAAAGACTGGCAAATTGGATAAAAATCCAAAACCCAACAGTGTGCTGTATCCAGGAAACCCATCTCACATGCAAAGATACACAAAGGCTCAAAATACAGGGATGGAGGAAGATTTACCAAGCAAATGGAGAGCAAAAAAAAGCAGGAGTTACAATTCTCGTCTCTGATAAAATAGACTTTAAAGCAACAAAGATCAAAAGAGACAAAGAAGGACATTACATAATGGTAAATGGATCGATACAACAAGAAGAGCTAATGATCCTAAATATATATGGACCCAATACAGGAGCACCCAGATATATAAGGCAAGTTCTTAATGACTTACAAAGAGACTTAGACTCCTACACAATAACAGTGGGAGACTTTAACACTCCACTGTCAATATTATAAGACAGATCAACCAGACAGAAAATTAACAAGGATATCCAGGACTTGAACTCAGACCTGGAGCAAGCAAACCTGATAGACATTTACAGAACTCTCCACCCCAAATCCACAGAATATACATTCTTCTCAGCACCACATCATACCTACTCTAAAACTGACCACATAATTGGAAGTAAATCACTCCTCAGCAAATGCAAAACAACTGAAATCATAATAGTCTGTCAGACCACAGTGCAATCAAGTTAGAACTCAGAATTCAGAAATTAACTCAGAACTGCACAGCTTCATGGAAACTGAACAATTGGCTCCTGAATGTTGACTGGATAAACAATGAAATGAAGGCAGAAATAAAGAAGTTCTTCAAAACCAATGAGAAAGAAGACACAACATACCAGAATCTCTGGGACACTTTTAAAGCAGTCTCCAGAGGAAAATATATAGCAATAAGTGCCCATATGAGAAGAGTGGAGAGATCCAAAATTGACACCCTATCGTCAAAATTGAAAGAGCTAGAGGAGCAAGATCAAAAAAACTCAAAACCTAGCAGAAGACAAGAAATAACTAAGATCAGAGCAGAACTGAAGGAGACGGAGACACAAAAAAACCCTTCAAAAAATCAATAAATCCAGGAGCTGGTTCTTCGAAAAGATCAACAAAATAGACCACTAGCCAGATTAATAAAAAAGAAAAGAGAGAATAACCAAATAGATGCAATAAAAAACGATACGGGGGATATCACCACAGATTCCACAGAAATTCAAACCATCGTCAGAGATTATTACAAACAACTCTATGCACATAAACTAGTAAACCTGGAAGAAATGGATACATTTCTGGAAACTCGCCTCCTCCCAAGCCTAAATCAGGAAGAAGTTGAAACCCTGAATAGACCAATAACAAGATCTGAAGTTGAGGCAGCAATTAAGAGCCTACCACACACAAAAAGCCCAGGTTCAGATGGGTTTACAGCCGAATTCTACCAGACACACAAAGAAGAGCTGGTACCATTCCTTCTGAAACTATTCCAAATAATCCAAAAAGAGGGAACCCTTCCCAAATCATTTTATGAGACCAACATCATTCTGATACCAAAACCCGGCAGAGATTCAACAAGAAAAGAAAACTTCGGGCCAATATCCATGATGAACATAGACCCAAAAATCTTCAATAAAATCCTGGCAAGCCGATTGCAACAGCACATTCAAAAGCTTATCCACCTTTATCAAGTAGGATTCATCCCAGGGATGCAAGTAGATAAACATAATTCAGCACATAAACAGAACCAAAGACAAAACCACATGATTATCTCAATTGATGCAGAGAAGGCCTTTGACAAAATTTAACAGTGCTTTATGCTGAAAACTCTCAATAAACTAGGTATAGAAGGAACATATCTCAAAATAGTAAAAGTAATTTACGACAAACCAACAGCCAATATCATACTGAATGGGCAAAAACTGGAAGCATTCCCTTTGAAATCCGGCAATAGACAAGGATTCCCTTTCTCACCACTCCTATTCAATATAGTACGGTAAGTTCTAGCCAGAGCAATCAGGCAAGAAAGACAAATAAAGGGCATTCAAATAGAAAAGAACGAAGCCAAATTGTCTCTATTTGCAGACGACATGATCGTGTATCTAGAAGACCCCAATATCTCAGCCCAAAATCTTCTGAAACTGCTAAGAAACTTCAGCAAAGTCTCAGGATATAAAATCAATGTGCAAAAATTACAAGCATTCCTATACACCAATAACAGACTTAAAGAGGGCCAAATCAAGAACGAACCGCCATTCACAATTGCTACAAAGAGAATAAAATAACTCGGAATACAACTAACAAGGAACATAAAGGACCTCTTCAAGGAGAACTACAAACCACTGCTCAACGAAATAAGAGAGGACACAAACAGATGGAGAAATATTCCACGTCCATGGTTAGGAAGAATCAATATCATGAAAATGGCCATACTGCCCAGAGTAATTTACAGTTTCAATGCTATCCCCCACATCAAGCTACCAATGACCTTCTTCACAGAACTGGAAAAAAACACCTTAAACTTCATATGGAAGCAAAAGAGAGCCCGCATAGCCAAGTCAATTCTAAGCAAAAAGAACACAGCAGGAGACATCACACTACCGGACTTCAAACTATACTACAAGGCTATAGTAATCAAAATAGCATGGTACTGGTCCCAAAACAGAGATATAGACCAATGGAACAGAACAGAGACATCAGAGGCAACACAACATAGCTACAACCATACAATCTTTGATAAACCCGCCAAAAACAAGCAATGGGGAAAGAATTCCCTGTTCAACAAATGGTGCTGGGAAAACTGGCTAGCCATGTGCAGAAAGCAGAAACTGGACCCCTTCCTGACACCTTATACTAAAATTAACTCCAGATGGATTAAAGACTTAAACATAAGACCTAACAACATAAAAACCCTAGAAGAAAATCTAGGCTAAACCATGCAGGACATAGGAGTAGGCAAGGATTTCATGACCAAAACACCAAAAGCACTGGCAACAAAAGCCAAAATAGACAAATGGGACCTAATCAAACTCCACAGCTTCTGCACGGCAAAAGAAAGTCATTAGAGTGAATCGGCAGCCAACAGAATGGGAAAAAATTTTTGCAGTTTACGCATTTGACAAACGGCTGATATCCAGAATTTACAAAGAACTAAAACAGATTTACAAGAAAAAAACAAGCCCATTCAAAAGCGGGCAAAGGATATGAATAGACACTTTACAAAAGAAGACATACATGAGGCCAACAAAAATGCTCATCATCACTGGTCATTAGAGAAATGCAAATCAAAACCGCATTGAGATACCATCTCATGCCAGTTAGAATGGCAATCATTAAAAAATCTGGAGACGACAGATCCTGGAGAGGATGTGGAGAAATAGGAACACTTTTACACTGTTGGAGGGAGTGTAAATTAGTTCAACCATTGTGGAAGACAGTGTGGCGATTCCTCAAGGCCTTAGAAATAGAAATTCCATTTGACCCAGCAATCCCATTACTGGGTACATATCTAAAGGATTATATATCGTTCTACTATAAGGACACATGCACACGAATGTTCACTGCAGCACTGTTTACAATAGCAAAGATCTGGAACCAATCCAAATGCCCATCGATGATAAACTGAACAGGGAAAATTTGGCACATATACACCATGGAATATTATGCAGCCATTAAAAACGATGAGTTCGTGTCCTTTGTAGGGACATGGATGAATCTGGAGAACATCATTCTCAGCAAACTGACATAAGAACAGAAAATGAAATACTGCACGTTCTCACAGGCGGATGTTGAACAATGAGAACACATGGACACAGGGAGGGGAGCACTACACACTGGGGTCTGTTGGGGGTAATAGGGGAGGGAAAGCGGGGGGGTGGGGAGTAACGCCAGATATAGGTGAAGGCGAGGAAGGCAGCAAATCACACTGCCACGTGTGTACCTATGCACTATCTTGCATGTTCTTCACATGTACCCCATAACCTAAAATGCAATAAAGGAAAAAAAAAAAACTGGACATGAGATTCGGGTGGGGACACAAACCCAAAACGTATCAGATGTTTTAAGACTTCTGTCAAATAATTCTGACATTTGTGTCTTCTTGGTGTTAATGTCTACTAATTTTCTTTTCTCTTTAGTGTAAGATTTTTTTGACTCTGGGTGAGGCAAACGATTTTCATTTTAAAATTTGGACATTTTGAGTATTATGGTTTTTGTTTTTGGTTTTGCTGGCAAGTATGTAGAGCAATATAATTCCTATGTTTTAGTAGACTTCCTCTGGCACAATACTCCAGTGGGTAGAAGGGTGTTAGTTCATTATTGTGAGGCGCGACTAAAAGTACACATTCTCTCCTAAACCTCCACTTGAAATTTCCTTAAATCACTTCCCATCTATATTTCCACAATGTCCATGCCTGTCAAAATGGTCTGATAGAAATTCAATTCTAATATCTTTTCTCTGATCAAAACTTTCTCTTTATCACAGTGTGTGTTTTCCCACCAAACGGAATTGCAACCACCAATAGGTATAAAATCAATTTGGCAGGTTCCAGCATCAATTTTTAAAAGTTTTGTTTTGTTCCATACTCAGAGCCAACAAAAATAAAAAAATAAAAGAAAAAAGTTTTGTTTTGTTTAATAAAACACAGTATAATAAACTAAAAAATATTACAACAAACTATGCATACTACTGGTGCTACGTTCTGTTTTATTTCATATACATTGTCCATTTGATATAACAAACCCATAAAAATAAAATACAAATTGATACATGTATAAACACATTGCACATAGGTGTATACATGTGTATACTGGGTCATAATGTAAGCTCTTCCAGGAAAGCTTCCTGGTCCCTCACATCTCCCAGTCTCCAAAGATAATGAAGTATTTTCTCATCTACTAGGTCTGTAAGATGTTAATGCTTCTATCATTGCTTTAATTCCGTATTTGTGTTTCCTACAGACCATAAACTTCTAACACTGTACTAGGCATTTTTCCTTGTAATTGATATGTACAATCTCATTTAATTCTCACAAAATTCTTTTTTTGGGGGTGGGTGTGGAATGGGGGCAGGGTCCTGCTTTGTTGACCAGGCTGCAGCACAGTGGCACCATCATAGTTCACTGCAACTTCAAACTCCTAGGCTCAGGTAAACTTCCTGCCTGAGCCTCTTAAATGGCTGGGACGATAAGTGTATACCTAGACTATTTTGAAATTTTTTTGTGGAGACAGGGTCTCACTTTGCTTCCGAGGCTGGTCCTGAACTCCTAGGCTGAAGCAATCCTCCCACCTTGACTTCCCAAAGTGTCAGAATTATGCGCATAAGCCATTTCGCCTGGCTCAATTCTCACAACTCTTTAGACAGTATTCTCATTTTGAAAATGTGCAAAGACAGAAACAGAATAAATAACTCCCCAAATGTCACACAGTAAGTGGCAGAGGTAATATTTAAAACTCAAAAAGCCTGACTTTGGAAAACAAAGACATACGATATGACAGAATGTTAAGGATTTAATAGAAGATTAGTGGAAAATTAACTTACTTCAAATAAAAGTCTATAATAACATCATTTAAAAATTCTCCTTCATTTAGACAATGCAGATCCTCATTGGTAACGGAGATGCCTCCCTTAGCTGGAGGTGGTGGATATACTATCAACCTGTAACAAAATTGAAAGAAAAGCAAATAAACAAATCTATATATATTTATACATTACTTAAATGTAGTAAAACAGAGAAAGACATTTAAGATCATTGCAAAGTTAAAGGAATTCTCTCACTTTTCTACTGGGCCAATGAAGATAGTGTGGTTTTCTCCAGTTTCTTCTTCTTCATCAAAAAACTGAAATTCCTGTTTGCTTCTAAGTTGTATTTTAGATTCAAATGACACCTGATAAAGGAAATTGAATTAACAATTTACAGTGAATTAGGGAAAGTTTCAATAAAAAAGGTAAGCCGAAGGCAAGAATGCTTTTCAATGCAAAAGGATTGAACTAAAAAGTAACTAAAAAGTATGCATGATATTTAACAATTAAAAATAAGAAACAGGCAAAACTAGGGGCCACTTTCTTATTTTCTGTAGCTACTAGACAGTCTCCCAACTTATGTAACAGTAATTTTCCAGTATCTTATTTCTCTCTCTCTTTTTTAATACTTTTAGAAGTCAGTAACTTCTCTAAGATCTCTACTATTGATACTAAATTAGATAATGCTGGTAAATTCAAGGAACCTTTCAAAAAAAACCAGAGTGATTTGTGCCTCTGAGTTCAATGGCTGGGCAATCTGTAAGATGTAGGGGCAGAGGCTCAGGGAACACAGAAGTCTAATGAGTTTCAGCCCTCCACAGAGGTAAATGAAACAGGGGTTTCCCTTGGAGGAAAGAACCTTCCATTGAAGTTTGAGTCCATCCCAGCTGCATTATGCTGCTCTTTTCTCCCTCCGGCACTGTCTCCCATGCCATCTATACAAAAGAAAGAGAACCATTTCCCTTCCTTTTGTTCTTTTCTCAACCCACTAATTACATTTACAGCTCTTCTCTGGGGAGTCCTTGCTCAACAGTCACAAAGATTGTGCTATATAGATAGCCATATTTCCAAGTTTGTAGGCAGATTGAGAGATTTGTTTACAATAAATTAGGTCAGCAAAGCTAAGGGGCTATCATAGGAAATAAACTTAGAGTTTTAAAATTTATGTTTGTATTATTTACCATTCTACTATGTGTTATAGTAGTATTGCGGCCTTTGATTCAGGTGGTTTCAGAGTTACCTAGCTATGTGAGTAGTTATTCCAGAACTAGACACATGTTTTGACAATAAAAGTCAAATAGCACGTATTCCTCATTTCTCAAGTTTTGAACCATATATACCTATGTTACATACAAATGTATACCAGGGACCACAATTTCGTGAAACCTAAGACACAGGGTAACAATCCATTTGAATGTAGCAAGGTATGCATATATATGTTGGAAGCAGGGTATAAAGAATAAAGAATGAGCAAAAAAAGATGATGAAAATTAAAGATAAGGATAGAATGTAGAGGAACTAAAAATGCTTCTGAGACCTGTATCAAGTACTATTTGTCATCTACCTGCCACTGTTTTGACACAAGGTAGTTTACCAATCACATATAAAATGAAATAAGTAATTTTGAAATAGAATTAAAAAGATTTAACATTGAAATTAACAGTATTAAAACATATCTCCCTTTAAAACTACTCATAATTTAAGAATATTTTTAAATTTTAAAAACATAATTACAGTTTTGATTTTGTTTTCTTTTTGCCCACAACTTCCTTTGATGCTGTCTTCATAGGTTCTCGTACAGGCAACAAGTCTGCCATTGGCTTCTTCAAAAAGAATTTTTGCAAAAAAATTGGAAATGTTATTCTTTATTCCAATTTCATTAATGATACTTTCAAATACCATATTTGCCTGAGGATCAAGGCCATTTTGAAAAATTAAGATTATATACTGTTCTTCCAAATCTGAAAAGAAATAAATATAACTGTAAGTCTAAAGTGAACAAAAGAAGTAAACAGATACTTTAAAAAGGAATAACTATTAATTCTTTCCAGGAAGATCATAAGAAATCCCATTATAAATGTCCACAATGTCTGACATAGTGTGGTTACACAACAAACACTGGGAAGACCAGTGTGTGTTACATGTCGAGGTCACCTAAGTTATTAGAAGGAAGGAAGCAGACACATTATTCAGTTCTAGAACAAATCTATTCACGATGTAACTAATTTACTTCATCTAATAAATGTAAATCTATAGTCTTAAATATATAATAGTTAACATTGTTGTCCAATACAAATAAGAAATTGCCAAGTGCACTGGTAGTATCTTAAGAGAATTTAACTGCAAAACAGCTGTTCACTAATGTGCCAACTCTTGCAGATTTGGTGGTAGCTAACATTTATTCATAATTAAGCTGAAATAGCAATTACTGCTGAAATGTGTTTATCTTCCAAGCAGTCAAGCCATGCTGTGTTAAAGATGAAGGAAAAGAAACTGGAGAATCACATCTACACATTATAAAGACTTAAGGCCCATTTTATGAACTTAACTTCCTATTCAGGCCAAGTTTCAAGATTTCCAGATTTATATGGCTGATTTACACTTAATATTCCCAACAGTTAAAAATTTTTATATTACTCAGATTGCAGTGTTTGTTAAGGGTATAGATGTTTTGGGTTCTGATCCACTTAGAAACTTTCTTTCTTTTTTTTTTTTTTTGAGATGGAGTCTCACTCTGTCGCCCAGGCTGGAGTGCAACGGCGCAATCTTGGGCTCACTGCAACCTTCGTCGCCTGGGCTCAGATGATTCTCCTACCTCAGCTTCCTGAGTAGCTGGGATTATAGGCATGCGCCACTAAGCCCAGCTAATTTTTGTATGTTTAGTAGAGAGGAGGTTTCACCATGTTGCCCAGGCTGGTCTTGACCTCCTGACTTCAGGTGATCCACACACCTCACCTCCCAAAGTGCTGGGATTACAGGTGTGAGCAACTGTGCCCAGCCCACTTAGAAACTTTCTAAGTAAGTATGCATTTTATCTTCAGCCCTTCCACTTTCTGTGAGTTTTTCCTCATCTGTAAAGTGGAGAAAGTAATATCTATTTGACAAGGTAGCTGTGAGAATTGTAGATAATATACATCTAAGGCTTTTGTCAAAGTGCACTGACATTTTGCTATTCAACAAATATTGTAAATACAGTATCTATTATAGTTATCTATTATCTGTTTTACACAACTTACTTGTTAATTTATTTATTCCTTTACAATCATTCCAAACTTTATCCTCCTTATTCATTTGCAGTTGCATGCTCAGCTTTTGATAAACTGCTGGTACTGCCTGAAGAAACACTACAGGTAATTTTCGGACATTACACCATTCACATTTAGTTAGATCAGAGGTATTTAAAATAATCTCTACAGGATCATGGTCTGGTTCTGGAGGAAAACAAATGGAAATAGAAAAGTAATCAATTCTTAAGAGGGTAATATAATGAATGGGAGAAATTGTGAGGAAATACAAGTTTAAATGTAAGCATATATTTATTACGCTCTGTAAATCATTGCTCTTACGGGAAATAAAATCTTTGTAACTGCCTTAATGAAGCTTTTTTGCTTTTTCCAAATGAAGAAAGGGTTCTAAAAAGTGAGGCTCTATAACATTACTGAACAAAATTACACCAAGATATATGCCCTTTGGTAAGAAGATACATGTAACAACTAATCATCTTAATATACCTCTATGAATATTATTTAATCTTTTATTTCTATAAAGTGCTTTAAAGTGTAAAGAAAGCTTTAGTGAGTAAAAAGACATAAAATAGCTTACCGTCTAGCTGTATCTTGATAAAATCTAAACAAAACTAAAAAATAAGACGAATTAGTATTGATCTAGATTTATAAAGAAAGGCAGGCTTCACTTTTTTGTTCAAGTACTTAAGAGTGTTTACTATATTACCAATTCATCTCTTAAAATCCCACAGAGAAGTTGGCATAACATTACAATGAACACCTAAATATTCCTTACCTAAATTCACATTCACTAACTGTTAAAACTGTTAACATCTTGCCACATTCCATCCATCACTCTTTCTTTCCTTTTTCTTTTTTTTTAAACTTTTATTTTAGGTTCAGGGGTATATATGCAGATCTGTTGTACAGGTAAACATGGGGGTTTGACATTCACTCAATGGTTTTCAAAACCATTGAAGGTCCTTGCTTAAATTAGTTACTACTGGTGGTTACAAAATAGCAATTTTCTAACTAATTATTTCAATGTGGAAAAGACATGTTAAGCCTAATGCATCCTAAATTAATTATTTTACAGAAGTTAAAAGGAGGCAAGTACTTTGAAATGCATTAAACAAACAAGATAAATGAGCATACAGAGGGATGAATAGATATATGGAAAGAAAATACAATAAAATGTTAATGTTAGAACTTAGCTGACAGTTATATAAATGTTCATTGCAAAATTGTTTCAACTTTTCAGTTTGAAGATTTTTATAATGCAAAAAAAGAAAGCAAGAAAATATAAAATAAATTTAGCAATTACTACAATAATTGCAAAGTCTAGAATTTCTCTAAACATACTTTCTAGTGATGTGTTTGAAAAGAGTATGATAACTGGTTTCACTGGAAAGTAACACATTATCTGGGTACACAAGTATCAGTAACAGCAGGGAATGGTGGCTTTTAACCGTTATCCCAGCATTCTGGGAGGATCGCTTGTGCCTAAGAGTTCGAGACCTGACTGGCCAACCTGGTGAAACCGGTCTCTACTAAAACTATAAAAAAATTAGCCAGGCGTGGTAGTGTGCACCTGTAATCCCAGCTACTTGGAAGGCTGAGGCAGGAGAATTGCTTGAACCCAGGAGGCAGAGGTTGCAATGAGCCAAGATTGTGCCACTGCACTCCAGCCTGGGCAAAAATAGTGAGACACCATCTCAAAAAAAAAAAAAAAAAAAATAGCTGGGTATAGATGGCATGTGCCTTTAAGTCCCAACTACTCTGGAGACTGAGGTGGAGTGATTGCTTGTGCCTAGAAGTTTAAGGTTAGTTAGCTATGACTGCAGCATTGCACTCCAGCCTGGGAAATAAAGAAAGACTTCATCATTTAAAAAATGAGTATGGTAGCTTGCAAAACATTCTAGCATACATGGATGTTGACATTATATGTTTTGGAAAACTGTTAGCTGATTTAAAAAGTGTCAATAATGACGGCATAAAGCATTCATTAATTCATTTGAGAAAGAGTCTTGCTCTGTCATCCAAACTGGAAGGCAGTAGGGCAATCTTGGCTCACTGCAACCTCTGCCTTCCAGGTTCCAGTGATTCTCCTGCCTCAGCCTCCCTAGTAGCTGGGGTTACAGATGCATGCCACCATGCCCCACTAATTTTTGTAGTTTTAGTAGAGACGGAGTTTCGGCATGTTGGCCAGGCTGGTTTCGAACTCATGACCTCAAGTGATCCACCTGCCTTAGCCTCCCAAAGTGCTGGGATTACAGGTATCAACCACTGCACCTGGTTGACATAAAGCATTTAAATAAAGTGGTCGCATGAGATAAAGAAATTGAAGGAAGTTATGTCTAAATATTTGTCATTTAGAAATGTGTAAGTAGGGCCGGGTGCAGTGGCTCACGCCTGCAATCACAGCACTTTGGGAGGCTGAGGCGGGTGGATCATGAGGTCAAGAGATCGAGACCATCCTGGTCAACATGGTGAAACCTCGTCTCTACTAAAAATACAAAAAATTAGCTGGGCATGGTGGCGCATGCCCGTAATCCCAGCTACTCAGGAGGCTGAGGCAGGAGAATTGTCTCCAGGAGGCGGAGGTTGCAGTGAGCCAAGATCGCGCCATTGCACTCCAGCCTGGGTAACAAGAGCAAAACTCCGTCTCAAAAAAAAGAAGAGAAATGTGTAACGAAATCGCACATAAATATTAATAACATAAGTAGCCATGAGTCTATTTCACCTATATTGTGAAAGTTTCTAAATTTAAATTGAAATGAAAACCTTGATTTTACATCTTTACATTTGAAAATGAGGGACTGCTTTGTATTTGTGCATATGTGGTATTCTTAATAACATAAGCCAATTTGCTTCTTTTGAAAAGTGCTTGCTTTTAAATAAAATTGACTCTTCTAAATAATGGCAATCACATCACTGAGCAAATTAAAATGATTAAATTATCTAATGATAAACAAGTATAGGATTTTATAAAACCTTAAGTATAGTGAAATATTTAAAACCTGTTTCTCAGATTAATCATAACTTGGCAGATAAATCATTTCACTACAAAACATAAGGAAACTATGTTCAAAAAGAAAATACCAATCATCTTTTTAATCACACCATCTAAAGAAGTGTGATTAGATGCACCAACTATTCTTCAATAAAGAATGCCCTTTGCAAAAAATCTCATGCTACAACTAAGGTTAACAACACACTGCAAATTTCCACATTATATTTTTTGGCTGGAATATTTCATTTAGTATTATAATTGTTTAAACTGATACATTTTATGTTACATATACTGCCTTTTATTGTTTTAACTAAATTTACAAGGTTTTTCTTCACTGAAGCATATTTAGCCTACTGGAAAAAATTCATCCAAAATTTAATGCAGTTCTTCAAAAATAGCTTTAAGACTAAATATGTAATTTTTTAATTAAATGTCTCTAAATCACCAGCAAAACCTTACTCATCACACTGAAGAATTATAAATAATAGTGTTAATGTGGGAGAAAGCCATGAAAGTTACAGGGCACTCCTGAAAATTGTTAAGGTATAAAGTGACAAAGAATGACACTTTTGTTAATTGACAGAAACCAGGAAAGATAATCTGCAGAACAAGGGCTGTAACAAAATACAAATTTCATAAATCACTAAAAACAATGACATATGTTACAATATTATTGGGCAATAAAGGGTAGATACTTCATATATATTTTGCTTTAAATTTCCATGGTACTCATGAAACTTTCTAGTTTTTAAATTGTAGGAAGCTTAAGGTTTTTGATGGAAAAGAAAAACACGCTGGATTCCCATAAAGCTGTGCTTTGCTAAGAAATCAGGTTCACATTTCATTTGCTCCTAGAAACAATTTTATTTCTTTTGATCATATTGTATCCTAAAACCATGAGCCTTTACCAGAAAAAAAAGTTATTATTCATTACATTAGATAATAAAATACCTTATACCTTTCCTGCTGTTAATAAGTTCTCTCTTTTATTTTTTTTGAGACAGAGTTTCGCTCTGTCACCCAGGCTGGAGTGCACTAACATGATCTCAGCTCACTGCAACCTCTGCCTCCCAGGTTTTCAAGCTATTTTCCTGCCTCAGCTTCCCAAACAGCTGGGACTTTTTTTTTTTTTTAAGACTTCATTAGTTTTATTTCTATATCCTTTTGGTTTGATCTCATGTTAGATTTTGTCACAACTGGATTTAGTGGAAGCAGGGGAATTAAGTTCACTATTTTCTGAAACACTGATACAAAAAACAGATGGAAACAATGACTTAGAACTAAGATTGTTCATAAAAGACCCTGAGAAAGATCCCTAAACAAAAGCTAAATAGTTACATTTAATGCTAACTGGTAAAGGATTTAAAACATTTACTGGTATTAAGTTTCTTTTTTTTTTTTTTTTGAGACGGAGTTTCGCTCTTGTTACCCAGGCTGGAGTGCAATAGCGCGATCTCCGCCTCCTGGAGGCAATTCTCCTGCCTCAGCCTCCTGAGTAGCTGGGATTACAGGCATGTGCCGCCATGCCCAGCTAACTTTTTGTATTTTCAGTAGAGACGGGGTTTCACCATGTTGATTGACCAGGATGGTCTCGATCTCTTGACTTCATGATCCACCCGCCTCGGCTTCCCAAAGTGCTGGGATTACAGGCTTGGGTATTAAGTTTCTTACATAATAAATTGTAGCTAGCTGTCAGAACATCCCATAGAAAAAGAGTAATTTTGTAAGAATGTGATGGCAACAATCAGCAGCCAGTATACTCAGAGTTCCTAATTACCAAAAGCATATACAATTTTAGTCTCGAAAAATAAGTCAATTTTATAAAATTAAGCTTTTAGATGAAAAGCACCCCCTTTGACAGGTATAGAGATACTGAAAAATAGTCCCTAAAAATCTCAATGCTGCCACCACGCATGGCTGATTTTTGTAATTTTAGTAGAGATGGGGTTTCACTATATTAGCCAGGCTGGTCTTGAACTCCCGACCTTGTGATCCACCCACCTTGGCCTCCCAAAGTGCTGGGATTACAGGCACGAGCCACCACACTCGGCAATTAAGTTCTCTTAAAGACAGTGCTTTATATACAAAGGACAATGTTAGGAGACAGAGTTTGAAATAAGAGTTGGAAACAAATGGGGACACTGGGTTAAGACATTCTGAAATAAAGGCTTCAGAATAAATACAGTGCTTTACAATTAATCTAGCAACAATGTTTAGCACACATTAGAGAGAAGAATGATGACTAAGAGGGCTAGTTAAGGAGATTATATTAAAATTTCAAACAGAAAATAAAAACTTGGATTGGTGGAAGAAGAATACTAAGTACACAGGTATGATGGGTAAGATAAAGTACACAAAGTCCTCTGGGCACTGTGGACAACGAACTAGTCTAATGCACAGTGCCTTTTGGGTAACTATTATAGTACAGTAATCTGTTTCTAGGGGTCTTGATGCTATAATAAATTTTCCAGCAGACCCCAAAGCTTCTGGAATCTTCAATCTCTCACTATAGTTATTTAATATATTATTTTCAAGTACTTAGCTGGCATGATAATAAAACAGTAACATATTGGAAAGTTTTCTAACCCATCGAGAGTTCCATGCACTAAGTTGGCATGATAATAAAACAATAACATATCGGAAGGTTTTCTAACTCATTTTAATGGTGAGGAGCTACTATTTATATATTCTTAAAGCAATGTGAAATCTTGAGCTGATTTTGATATTCTATTAAATATTTTAATTTATAAATTTTGATTATATATTAGCTTTAACAATGGAATTTTTAATGTTATAATTGGTACAGTTAAGAGCTTAAGAATATACTTACAATTACAGGTTCTATTAATAGTCGAAAGAGTGTTCCTACTCGGATACTTCGACAGTTTAAAATGACACTGTCAAAGGAACTTTGGCAGCTTAAAGATAAAGGATCAATTGAAGTTTCTTGAGAAAACACTTTACGACGTTTTAGAGGTGTGTTGATAATAGAATTGCCAAACTAAAAAGGAAAAGAAAATTTTCACTTAATAATTTACTAAAACAAGGCTGCAAGTATACAAATATGCAAAGACCCAATATAAGAAATATAAATATCACAACATAAAATGGATTTTCCTTCAACAGTGTTAGATAAAACAAACATTCATGGTTTTTATATAACAGCAAATCCTTGTATCTTATTTAACTTAGTTATTATTTAAATTTGAGTCACAGTATGTCAATCAGGAATAGTACTCTAGGAATCAGACTGCTGGGATTCTAACAGCCACACCACTTTTCAAAGATCCAATCTAGTAAAACTAAATAACTTGCATAAATTTTAGTTTCCTAAACTGTAAAATAAGCAGAGTAAGAGTATCTACTCAACTGAGTTAATGCATAAAAAGCAATTTAGCAGAGTGCTTCATTCACAGTAAAATGCTGCTAGTTATAATGGCAGTGGTATACTTTGAATTAAATCAGCAATTCTTTAGAAAGCAAGCAATTTAGGGAAGTGATTATTCACATTACACAAGAAGCCCTCTTTATATATTTACATATTTAAACTACTTCATCTGTTAAATTACGATTCCAGTCACTTCCAAATAGAAATTAATCATAAACATTTTATATAGGTATATTATTTTAATTAAAAGTAATTATATTAGTATCTTTATTATCATCGAAAGAATAAAACATTATCTTGACAGAAAACAAGGGAAAATAATGTCCACCATTCCTATTATCCTTCTAAAGGCATTTCTACGATCTATGTCACAGGAAAAAATACGTATTTAAAACAAAATATCATCATCATATATGTATGATTCTGTAACCTGCTTTTTCAGGCTTATTAACAGATTTATCATTAACACTTTCCCTTATTATTATTTTTTGAGATGGAGCCTTGCTCTGTTGCCCAGGCTGGAATACAGTGGCACGGTGTCGGCTTACCTCCACCTTCCTGGTTCAAGCAATTCCCCTGCCTCAGCCTCCCAAGTAGCAGGGATTACAGGTGCACACCACCACGCCAGGTTCATTTTTTTGTATTTTTAGTAGGGACAGGGTTTCACCATGTTGGCCAGACTGGTCTCAAACTCCTGACCTCAGGCAATCTGCTTGCCTCAGCCTCCCAAAGTGGTGGGATTACCACATAAACCACTGAACCTGACCTATTTTCCCTTATTATTAAAAGAAACCTGTTAGGTTTAAGTGTTTTGTTTTCCTTTGTTTTGATTTTAGTGGTAGAGTTACATCTTCAAATGAGAGGTTATTTAGCTCTCTAATAAAACAGTAAGAGCTGCTGCAGTTGAATCCACAATGAAGGATTTAGTCTAGAATTTGAATGGTCCACACCCTCCATAGAACATCATCGAAAAGAGTACACACTGAAGTACCCTTATGATTCAGTGTGCCGGTCTGAAAAACGCTCACCTAAAAATTCCATTACATAGAAATTCATCACTCATTTAACTGTACTCATATTTGGACATCTGAATTCTTTCCAACCTTTTGCCATAGCAAACTATTCTTCAAAGAGCATTTCTGAGTCTAATTAAAATTAGAATTTTAATTCTAATTGTGGTACACAGTTAGAATTACTGCCAATTGCTCTCAACAGTTCTAAGTTATATCAACTAATACACTCAACATTCCACTTCTCCAAACACTGATCAAGATGAGATAACATCATAGTTTGAAAATTTTGAGCAATCTGCAGTTACCAAAAGGCATTTTAATTTCATTTTCACTATGAGGATTACTACATTTTTTTGAATCTTATTCGGTTTCTTTCCTTATGGTTTGCCTCTCTTTTTTTTTTTTTTTTTTTTAATTTTTTATTGGATTATAGGTTTTGGGGTCTCTATTTCTTTTTTAAACAATTAAAAATATATAAAGAACCACTTTATACTTTGTCACATAGCTCACTATTTTTCCATTTGCATCTACCTATCAAATTGTGCTTAGAGTGGTGTTTTGCCACACTGTTTTACTTTTTATCTCATCAAATATATTCATCTTTTCATTTACTATTTTCGCTTGTACTGCCATGTTGGAAAGGCATTCTGTCAGATTACATAAAAATATTAATTAACCCAGCTGGGGGCAGTGGCTTGCACCTGTAATCACAGCCTGAGTGACAGAGCGAGACCCCCCTTAATTAAGATTTAAATAAATCCATATATTTTTCTATTGCCCTTATGATTGCTTCTTGTTTTTCATTTTTTAAGGTTCCCATCTTAACAACCAAGTACATATGTTGCCATATTTTTATCTGTATTCCTATAACCACTGACACGTATAAACACATACATACAGAATTTAACATACAAGTTTATTATTTTATAAAAACATTTTTACTAAAGTAATATATATATATTTCCCTATTTTGGTATTCTCACTTAACAGCGCCATGCAGAAATCCTAAAAGTCACTGATATAAGTTCTAATTTCCATTTTCAATGGCTGGATCATATGGATATACTATAACTTCTCCAGCCATACACATATTAATAGGCAATGACTTTGTTTGTAGTTGTTTGCATCAATGATCATGTTTGCATATAAAGCCTTACGTACTGGGGAAAAGAGGAATACTTGTGAGGCAGAGTCAAAGGAATTAACTATTTGGTCAAATAGTATACACTAAAAATTTTTTTAATAGTTATTTTTACATTTCTTTCCCAAAAGGCCATAGTAATTTTCTTTTCTATCAGCAAACTGAGAAAGTATGCTCTCCCTTGGATTCTTGACAACAGCACGTATTAGTTGATTTCATAACCATTTTTTAAGTCTATTGAATATAGTTACATTTCATTTTTCTTAATTTGTGCTTTTCATGTGGTAGTTTACTACATTTTCTGTTTTTGTATATTCTTATCCTTTGTTCATTTAATTTTTATCCTTTTATGAGTTCTTAGTCTATTATAGACATTAAAATGTATATCATATTTATTACAAATATTTGTTCTAGATCTATCGTTTATTGACATCGTTCATATTACTTTTTTCCATGTGAACTATCTGAAATTTGTTTTTTTTAATTAGAATAAAAACGGGGTTTCACAAAGTTGGTCAGGCTGGTCTTGAACTCCCGATCTCAGGTGATCTGTCCGCCTTGGCCTCCAAAGTGCTTGGATTATAGGCGTGAGCCACCACGTCCGGCCTCTGAAACTTTTACAGTAAAATATATCCATGTTAAGGTAACTTCTCTCTGCTAGATTTTACAACAAATCTTTGTATATACTGACATTTCATTGTAAGGTTGATACTGTGTTTTCCTGATGAATTTTTTATACTTTAAAACTTAAGTTTAATTGAAACTTATTTTTGTATATGGCTAAGTGTTCTTCCAAATAATCTCCTACATGGTATTTAAGCCCTACTTAATGAATAATCCATCTTTTTCTCCTGACATATCAAGTTGCCTCCTAAAGAAAATTTACACCCCAAAATGGAGGCATTAATCTGAACAAATGTCAACAAATGTGAAAAGTACCTGGTCTTTCATTCTTGCTTTTCTTGGCAATGTAACTGTATTTAACTCTGAGTCTTCTGGAATGCTTCGTAGTTCATGCTCTATCCTGCAAGTATTTTCATTCAGTGCTGCTTCTACTTTTCCAGTGGATGGTACCGGGGAAGAACATGCTGAATCAGCAGGCTGAGGAGATATGCTCTCTCTTCTGTTAGTTCTGTCGCTGTCATCATCATCATCACTGGACAAAATAACTAAAAGTATTTTAATAATTTATAATTTATATTAAAACTATATAATTTTTTTTTTGAGACAAGGCTTAGCTCTTGTTGCCCAAGCT